>NC_134701.1:127311521-127911521 GCF_043290135.1 Rhipicephalus microplus
GTTCTTTCATGCATCCGCCCCTGCGTCCGTTCATGCGTCCATCCATGCATCTGTTTGTGCGTCCGTTCGTTCATCTATTCAACACTCCAAGTCCTACCATCTCGCATCTTTTTATCATATATTTCCCATATAGAAGCACCGCCATCCAGCGGACATTCCAAGGACTAAACGAGAGGTGGCACACGCACACTTTCTTACGGCCTGCGCTTTGGGTCCACTTCCCACCTTTAACCACCTCGAGTTCATGGTATATTCTAGTTCACTGTATTCGTGGCACTGCGACCAAACGCTCGCTCAACCTTTCGAAAACCAAGGAGGTTACGCCCAGCGAGTATAACGTAGCAACCTTTTCCTGTCAGATAGGGCTCAATTTACATGCCAATGGCTGCTAATGAGAAATGAGAGACAGGAGAATTCGGCTTTTACTTTCTTACGGCTTGCGCTTCGTATCTACTTCTCATTTTTAACCACCTTGAGTTCATTCATGGTATATACAAGTTCATTGTATTCATGGCACTGCGGCTCAACGCTCGCTAAACCTTTCTAAAGCTAAGGAGGTTACACCCAGCGAGTATAATGTAGCATCCCATTGTCCGATAGTGCTCAATGTACATGCCAATGGCTGCTAATGGGGATCGCAGCGTGCGCGTTGACTAAAAGCCGAATGCTCATGTCTCTCATTCCCCATTAGCAGCCATTGGCATGTACATTGTGCACTATTTTTTATTGTTAAACAACGCACAGAAGAAATCTCTCACTGGCACCACCTTGGAGGTCAAGTGTTATACCTATTTCGGGTATGTGCCACTGGTGGTTACAAACGAGGGACGCCCAAGCCACGCCATAAGGAGCTTCGCCCCTAAAAATGATTCACAATCGCCGTTAACGAACTTGTGAAGTAAACACCTATGGTTGTTGGGCAAAGCTGCACACGTGTAACTGGCACTCTATATCTCTGAAGGTGATTAACGGGCGATGACATTTTTGTTACAGCAGGCTTTACCACTCTTTTACGACAACTTTATCTAGCGCTGTACTATACTAGTTTTATTGAGCTATCATGAAAGTTCCGCAATCAAAGCTGAATTATGAAAAGCCTACTATTCAATTTTTATTTCCTCTAAGCATCATATCCACAATTAGCTATGAAGGGTTCATTCTGCTGATGTTTAACGAACCACCCACGATACAACCAGCGCAACAAAAACAGTGAGACAGTTCGCATTCAAATTATTTATTTAAGTCATACAAAACATTTTTTGATCTACAATTCATGAGAAGAAAATTGAGCAAACAATGCTGTACAATTATTAAGAAAACACTAAGACGTCTGACAAGGCGCCCGCCGTTGGCTAACCTCGGTTGATTGTCGCGACGCCTCCAGCGTCACCGTCATCGTCGTCGCCGTTCGTGACGCCGCCTTCGTCTTCTCAACCCGTGGCTACTTTTCGTGTCTCCGACAGGTCGTGTGTTACGGCGAGCGGCACCACCACCACGTGCAGGGCTTATAGCAACGGCGATGCGCGAAGCAGAACGGGGCCCTGCACGAAACACCACTATAATGATAGCTAAACTCATAAGTCGACTTGCTCGGACTCGCATGAGAGCGTGATTCCTAACTTGAGAGGGTCTCTTGAGGAATATTTCAGCAAGTAGTGAAAGTGACCGAGTCCGGCTTTTAAAAATGTTTGCGAGTCAGTGCAATTGAGAAAAAAATTTTGAGTCGGAACCCGAGTGAGCCCAGTTGAAAAAAAAAAATTGTGCGATTCTGCATGCGAGTAAGCTCTAAACAGAAAATGCATTTCTTTATTGAGTGCAACTGATGTCCACGTCTTCTGCCGGCCTATGGCCGCATCTACCTATATTCAGTATTACTATTCGGCTCATGACAATTGATACTAATAATCACGTCTACTCACACTTGTTTCAACGCACACACACCGCCGCCATATTTATTGACGCGAGGCGTGACCATAAAAAGAAGTGCGAGAGAAATGGCTAGACTTTCCACGGCAATATTTTTAACGCAAGCTATTGGCGTTAATTAACACGGGCATTATCAACAAACACTTCATCGCAAATTATCCGATTCATGAGTCGCTTCACTTAATTCAGCCGTGAGACCGAGCAGGTCTATTTTAGAAAAATTTCGATGAATAGGCTTAAGTGAGCTCCAATTTTATTTGCCGACCCGTACTGAGCTGGATGATTAAATTGAAAGTAAACGATACCACGAACAACAAAGAAGAAAAAAAAATTGGCAGCATATCCACGGAGTGAATGATGGAAAGTGGGGCGAAGTATTCGTCCTTCCACTCGTTCTTGCTTCCGTCCGTCCCTTCGTTTGTCCATGCATCCGCCCCTGCGTCCGTCCATGCGTCCATCCATGCATCTGTCTGTTTGTCCGTTCGTCCATCTATTCAACACTCCAAGTACCACAATCTCGCATCTTTTAATCATATATTCCCCATATAGAAGCAACGCCATCCAGCGGACATTCCAAGGACTAAACTAGAGGTGGCACACGCACACTTTCTTTCAACTTGCGCTTCGGGTCTACTTCCCACCTTTAACCACCTCGAGTTCATGGTATATACTAGTTTGTTGTAATCATGACACTGCGGCTCAACACTTGCTAAACCTTTCTAAAACTAGGAGGTTACACCCAGCGAGTATAACGCAGCAACCCTTTCTTGTCAGATAGTGCTCAATGTACACGCCAATGGCTGCTAATGGGGTTCAAAGCGTACGCGTTACTAAAAGTCGAATGCTCCTGTCTCTCATTCCCTATTAGCAGCCATTGGCATCTACATTGAGCACTATTTTTTATTGTTCAACAGCGCACAGAAGAAATCTCTTACCGGCACCACCTTAGAGGTCAAAATGTTATACTTGTTACATACTACAACGGCTACGAGGGATGAATGGGTGCCGTCATAAGGAGCTTCGCCCCTAAAATATAGGATACCCATTAGCTTCGCCTTTCGGAGTTGAACGCGATAGCAATATCTTGTTCGCAGTGAGGACCTCAAGTACTTAGCACACAAAACCTTTTCGAACTTGCTACGCACCCACTACGTGGCCTTAAAGAAATAGGCGCCGTTGCGTGTGTGCCTTTGTAGAGTGGCACTGGCTTTAAACCACGAAGCTCTTATAATTGTTTGTTCTGATGCCCGCTGACAATGGGCGCTCATACCACGCGTCATTTCTGCAATACTTCATGTTGCATTTTAAGCATTTATAAAGGACGCGTGGATTTGTAAAGCATGAGAGTTACTTTCAATGTATATCCAATCAGAGGAAGTTCTTTTCACTGTTTTCACAAGCAGACGCATGGCCGTGTGGTAGAATATCCACACGCCATTCATACTACCAGGATTCAATCTCTACTGTGACCCAGTATTTTTATTATTTATTTTATTTGCATTGCTATCGACTTATCGGTCACGAATAAAATATTATTTCAATCACAACCAACGACGCGGACGCTGCCACAGGAGTATCTGCCAGAACGAGCTATTTAAGGGCGAGTGCCTTGGCTTTTCCTCGCAATCTCTTTAGCGGCAAGTTATTGGCGTTAAAGCGCATGGGCCTTATAATCTAAAACTTACTTGCTCAATAATGTATTCATGAGGCACTTGACTCACTTGAGCCATGAGACTTTACAAGTCTAGCTTAGGAAAGTTTTGAAAAATAAACTTAGGTAAGTTCCAATATTTTCTGCCGACACATATATAGTGGGCACGATCATCAAAGTCAAAATAACTGACACTGTGAACAAAACTAGGCAAAAATAAGAATACCCCAACCCTTCGCAATTTGTAGTTTAGCGTTATATTTCCTAGTGCGTACTTCAAATTCTCCACGCACGAAACCTTTTCGAACTTGCTATGCACCCACTACGTTGACTTAGGAGAATAGGCGCGATTGCGTGTGTGGCTTTTGTAGTGGGTGGCCAGATTTAAAGCATGAGGTCGTTATTATATTCGCGTGTTCTGACACCCACTGCCAATGCGCGCTTGTACCACGCTTCACTGCACCAACATTTTATGTTGCATTCTGAAGCAAGTCTACTGGACGGGTGTGTTTGTGAAGCATGGAAGTTACTTTACCTGCATTTACAAGCAGAGGAAGTTAGCTTCACTATATTCACAAGTAGACTCATGGCCGTGTGGTAAAACATTCGCACGCCATGCAAACAACCTTCATTTGAGCCCCACTCTGACCCAGTATTTTTATTATTTAGTTTATTTGCATCGCTTTCGATTTCTCGGTCATGCATAAAGTGGTCCTTAGATCACAACCAACGACGCTGACGCCGGAATATCTGCGAAGTGAGCTCTTTAACGTTATCCCGTTAAAAACTCGGGAGAAGCTATGAAATTCTATGGATAGTTATCGACCGCAAACACTTCCACGAAAACTAATAAAGTAGTTATAGATTTTACTAGTTTCAAAACAAGCGGTCACTGTGAAAGAGTAGCTGTTCATCTTTCGCTTTTCATCATGTGTAATGCTCTCTAAGCCAACTCGCTCAAACATTTGGTCACCTAAAGACACACCCGACGCATGACTGATGCGGCACACCATACGTGCAATCGAAACAACGAAACACAAAAAATGAAGAGGGAAAGAAAGAAATGAAGAAACAATGAAAGGAACAAAGAAAGAAACATAGAAGAAACGAAAGGAAGAAGGAAAGAAAGAAGGAAAAAAAGAAAAAGAAAGAGCGAAAGAAAAAAAATTGTCGAATATTTTAGGAAAGTACTGCCGAGCTGCATGTACGTCTGACCCTAGCTCCTTAGTATTTCAATTTCTCAATTATTTTCCGCCGTGAAAAAATAATCAGTATTCTAAGAAAGGCCTGTTTTGCTTTTTATATCATATATTGCAGGCGTTAACGAAATCGTGAAATAAGTTGCCGCATAAGACTTCAAGTAACACATTTAGTACATTGACAAAAAGTCTAGTTTGGAAACTAAAAGGTTGCGCATAGAAAAAAAGAACATTCACAAGGAAAGGTACGGAAAGTGCCGACTAACTGTTTAGATTCCCGAGTACCTACACAGTTTCTTGCGAACGAATTATTTTTTCGCGCAATGTTTATTTATTTAAGTTACGCATAGCATTATAAACTCTAGGAAGTGGTTGAGCAAAAAGGGCCCCTTTTAACCCGCAACTTTCATTATATGGCTGCTGACCCGTAAGTGACGAATTCAATCCCAGCCTTGGCATTCATATTAAGTAGAGCAGAAGCGCCGGAGGCCGGTATGCTGCGTGATGTCAAGGTGAATAAAAAAAAAAAACACCAGATGACCGGAATTTCTCGAGCTCTCAACACCCGTGTTTCCAATAATTATATCATGGTTTCAGAAAGTATGTAAAGCCCCAGATAATATTACATTACTACATTACTATTTGTCATCTGGCTTGCTTGTTTTTTTGAAAACTAGACGCATCTTTGCTATCAAGGATGCACATCGATAATACGCATGTCATTTATGACTAGAAAATTCGAGGCACACGGTGGCTGTGCAACACAAACAAGATATGCCACTTAATACGCTGGGAAAGAAAGACAATATTTTTTTTCTTTTTTAACACAAACTTGTTTCATGCCGGGGTTCATTAAGGCTTCACTGACGTATTTCCGTCACGGAAAAAGCGTTGGAAAATATAATTTATTAGATGTCAAAGGAAAGAAGCGAGACGGAATACTTTTACGATGGGGCGTCGATATCGCGACATCTCAATCCGCCAGGTGCTGCGATAACCAGTAGGCCATGAAACGCACGTTTCCAACGATGTTAACGAAGCCTATTACACAGAACATATTCTGTTTGGCTATCTTTACAGCTGTAGTTTCATCGCGCTATTGTTATCAGTAGCGAGATGGTGCGATCACTTCGCTTTGGGCGCACTTCCAAGGTTGTCGCTAGCTTTTTGATAACCGTCTCCTCCAGAGAGCGCAGTCTCTTCTGCGTGCGCACTTATGGCACTCATGGTTCGATAGAGGACAAAGGTCACTTTGCTCGCTTTTGCGTCCACATTTAGAAAATGAGCACGCTTCTCACACACGAATAAATAAGGACTGCGATTGTTTATGCTTGTACGGCGTGTACTGATCCGTTCGTTTCGTGTTTTTTTTTTTGCTGGTTGAACAGCGTTCTTGAAGTGTCGAGCTGTGACAGTAGTTAGAGTTCGCACGTGTTGTGAATGCTCACTCTGTGCGTGCTTTCTGCTACAGGTGCAGGCTGAAAGTTTTGAGGTGGTTGTCATTCTTAGTTTGAATTTTCAATTTATATCATTAGCATTCATTCCTTCACCCTCGTGGCAAAACAATGCACAATAAACGCTCAACACTCTTTGTGAAGACAAGCTTCACTCTCTTCTTATAGCGATTTCTAAAAACAGGGATCAGCCACGTTTTTTTTATATTTTTTTTTTACTGTATAAGCCAACAACTACTCTACCACGTCTAGTAGCTCGTCCGGTGCTACGAAGCAGCATATATGTGTATAAATATGCACCCACCAGTGCCGTCTTCCTAGTGTAGTTGAGCGTTGGCACCTCCAGGTGCTGTACCACAGATGCATCATGCATCGGGAAGGCGGCGCAAACGCCCGAGTTGGCAACTGCTGCCCGCACGTGTGGTCCTGCGTCGTCGCTGTTTGGTCGAGTCGACCATAGCACCACGCTGCGTGGAAGGCTCCGTAAAGAGGAGTCCAGACCATCTCTCTCGATCGGCGCTAAACTCCTGGTGTGCTGATGTAGGGAAGCCAGGATATTGCGTTGGCGGCCAAGCGTTAGGCGGTAACCTGCACGACAAAAGAACTGGGCCTTGCTCTGCGAAACGCATTTAAATGAACGCTGGAATTCGTCTATCGAAACATGCTTGTGACATCTTCGCGACACAAAAATGGGCTACTATGAAGGATAAAGAAGGCAATTTTCTTAGTTATGAATGATAGTTAAGGCACGCAAAACAACCCATCTAAATGCATCTGTGGTGATGAGGAATCAGTATCTTCCCTCGTGTTTTGCAATGCCACATTATAAGCCCAACCATCAAGCTAAAGAATATATACACTATGTGCGCCTAGTGAAAGCCGCAAAAGATAAAAAGCTTCTCGACCAATAGAAATGGTGAACTTGTCAACCCATTGAGTCGTTTTGGAAGCTACTTGCTATCCGCAGCAGACTACATAAAGATAAGCATAAATCTACAGTAAGCAGCAAAAAAATAATATGTCAAGCATTTCATGCCTGAGTGGTCATACCAATATGCGAGTCACCACGTGAATGCTGCTACTGCACGTCAACTAATTGAGTAGTTTTGGGGGCTAATTGGCCGTCCACAGTAGAATGCGCAAATGTAAGCTAACATGGACAACTAGCGGCCAAACAAATTGGCAAGTAGTTTATGTTCAATGTGACCAAAACGACACGAGAGTCACCACGGGAATGCTGCTACTGCATAATAAAACGTTTTTATTTATCACTGCGATTTTTCCAGGCGTGGTCCTCAATCAAAGGAGCAAAAAAAGGATGTGGATCATACATGCTGCGAATCCTCATACTGCTATTCACAGTGGTAGATTCCACACAACCACACCATTTGTTTGAAATAGTGCATAAACAGCCGACATTTTGTTTTCTTACATGCCCTTGCTACTCATAACCATTGGCATTCCTGTGGATTCTAATGAACAGGTTAGCAACGCGACTACCGTTGTGCAGACACGAAGGCCGATGACACAACTTATCTTTAAACTGGACTCTTTTGGCCTCGATATGTTTCAAGGTGAGTGTAACTACTCAGGGGATAGTTGCGAGACATTCAACGCTTCATGAATGAGCCGGTAAAGCGAAACAACAGCATCGACTAGCTCAAACAGGAGACTAGAACATGGCGTATTACCATGGCGGTGTCCAGCGTTATTCTAGAAGGAGGAGATCTCGAGGAGTGTGACGCACGTGCAACTTCTTCTTCAGTGGATGTTGATTCTTGCCGGTGAAATGCGCGTTTTGAAAACCTTCTCTTGAAATCTTGAGTTCTCTGTAAAGTGTTGTATTAGAAAATATACACGCTAAATCTTGAGCAAAGATGCTTGCCAAATTTTAAAAATTGCGATATAGCGGAGGTTCTGACTCTCTTACGGCGGCCTTGTTCGCAACGAAACAATGGCAGTAGAAGTGGGGTATAGAAGTTGAATCGATGACGCCAACAAGGCAACCTAACATACTCAGAAGGCTACCGTCATTGCTGTAAAGCGTGGTATCAATAGTTTGGATTCGCAAAAACTTCTAACCCGCTATGGTGGTGTTATGCGAATGGTACTCGCCTGCTGACACGCTGCTCGTCTTAAAAAATTCCGGTGGCAGCCGCCGCAATTTTGACGAAGTAAAAAATGACCTAGGTCCCTGTAGTCATCTTTAACTGGGCCTGTAATTGAGGTATTACCAGTATGGAAATTCCTTATGGGCGCTAGAGTAGGAAGGAAACTGTTAGATGAATTTTCTGCACTTTCACTAATGGCCACATCAGAATTTAAGCACTTAATGTATCACAGGAATAGTAAAATATGTCAAACGCGAGGATGGGAAGTAGATATTATCAGACTGCGCGCTTGAATTCTGCAATATTTACACACAGCTGGTCTGGGAGCCTCATCGCATTGTCCCTATTGTGGAGTAAATGAGCCAACTGAACGTTACCTCATTTACTGTAATAGATTCTCTGCCTTACGCAAAAACACATTAGGTGCCTTTTCGGAAAAAGACCGCTTACTTAAAAGATTTTTAAGTGCCCGTATGACAGGGGTATAGGCGAGTCGACGCTGTTGGTTTCTCATTTAACTGCTCATTCATGAAGCGTTCAATCTCTCGCAATTATCCCCTGAGTAGTCACACTCACCTTTCAGACATATCGAGGCCAAAGCAATCCAGTTTAAACATAAAATGTGTCATCAGACTTCGTGTCTTCAAAACGGTAGTCGCGTTTCTAACCTGTTCATCAGATTGCACTGGAATTTTGAGTAGACAGAGCACGCGTTGAAAACAAACAAACATTGTCAGCTGTTTATGTGCTTTTTGAAACGGATGGTTTGGTTGTGTTGAATCTACCACTGCAAATTACAGTATGCGGATTCGGAGCCTTTGTGAAACACATCCTTTTCTCGCACGTTTAAATCGAGGACAACACCTGGAGCAATCGCAGCGATAAATGAATAACGTTTTACTATACAGAAGCAGCATTTAAGTAGCGACTCTTATGTCGTTTTCGTCAATATGAACATAGAATCCTCGATCACTTTTCTTGCCGCTACCTTTCTGTTAGCCTACATTTGTAGATTGTACTGTGGGCGGTGAATTAGATCACAAAACCACTAAATTAGTTGACATGGAGTAGCAGCATTTACTTGGTGACTCGCATATCGGTTTGACCAATTAAGCATGAAATCCTTGAAGGTTTTCTTTGCTGCTAACTACCGATTAATGCTTACCTTAGCGCATTCCTCTGCGGACGGCAAGTAGCTTTCAAAACAGCTGTATGAGTTGATGATGTAACTGTTTTCATAAGCCAGGAAGCTTTTTATTTTTTGGAGCCTTCAGTATAGGCGCACAATGTGTATATTTTCCTTATCTTTGTGGCTAGGCTTATAATGTGGCATTGGACAACACGAGGGCACGATGCGGATTATTTTTAGCGGCATATGAATTTAGTTGAGTAGATTTGCAGCCCCTCACAACTGCGTGCCTCGTATCGTGCCTGTCAATCATAACAGCCAATAAATTTGCCTTCTTGATCTTTTATAGCACCCCGTTTTTAAGTCATGAAGATGTCACAAGCATGTTTCGATAGACGAATTCCAGCGTCCGATTATATACGTTTCGCAGAGCAAGGCCCAGTTCTTCTCTCCGGCTGGTTACCGCCTACAACTCGACTGCCAACGCAATATCCTGTCTTCCCTACATCGGCAGCACACCAGGAGTTCAGCGCCGATCGAGAGAGGTGGCCTGCACTCCTCTATCCGGAACCTTCAACGCAGCGTGGTGCTATGGTCGACTCGACCGAACAGTGACGACGCAGGACCACACGTGTGGGCAGCAGTTGCCAACTCGGGCGTTTGCGCCGCCTTCCCGATGCATGATGCACCTGTGGTACAGCGCCTGGAGGCACCAACTCTCAACTCCACTAGGAAGGCGGCGCTGGTGGGTGCATATTTATATGCATATATGCTGCTTCGTAGCACCCGACGAGCTACTAGACGTGGTAGAATAGGCTGTTGGCGTATACTGTAAAGAGACGTGGCTGATCCCTCTTTTTAGGTATATATATAACAAGAACGAAAAGCGTGTCTTCACAAAGGCAGTTGAGCGTTTAATGTGCATTGTTTTGTTACAGGGGCGAAGGAATGGTTGCTACAGCTACAACTTGCAAATTCACGCCAAGAACTCAAAACTTTCCGTGCGCACCTCAAGACTAAGCTCGCAAGAAATGAGGATACACAAGACGAGTGCGGGCTATGACACTTAAGATCAACACTTGATGCGCGCTGTTCAACCAGAAAAAAGGATGCACAAAATGAACGTACTAATATAGACCAGACAAGCACTTGATTTCGTGGCTTTGTCTTTTGGCCACAGCGAAAGGAAGATTGTTGACGCATTGCAGCAGATCGTCAAAAGTTCAAAAAGGTTCAAGTGTTGAAATACATTTTTGGTAGATTTGATTACTTTTCCGAATTCCCTTCAAAACAAATGCACCACTTCATTGCATTACACTACAGATTATTCGTCCTGTAATATGCTTTCGTTTTCTTTCTCATAAATGGAATATTCTTAACAAGTCAATAAGGAACTCATTTATGTAAACTATCCGGTTCTTGACCAATCCTCCAGCGTGGGTGTGTGCCACATGTTCAAAGATCTTGACTAGATTTATATATAGGCGCAAACTGAAAAAAAACCCACGTGGTCTAAATTGTCATTGTCCTCCACAACGGTGTCTCATTATCATGAGGGTTTAGGACGTTAGACCACAACCATTATCTGGTCGGCTCTGGGGTAATTCTTTTACGGCCATGGGTGCCCCGGTCGCGCAAGCTTCCCTTTGCAGTGCATCAGCACCTGGCTCTTGCTTAACGTCTGCTTCAACGGCAGCAAGTACCGCACTGTCTGTTTTCGTTGCCCCCAGTTGGTTCCCAGCCGCCAACGATGATGCCAACGATGTCTACAGCCTTCATGGTTACCATGCTGTGGCCACCAGGGGCATGTGCAATGCTAGCCTCACACCTGAATTTTGTCCTATAGTTACTGCATCGGAGTATTCCAGTTTTTCAGTATATTCGTGAAAAAAACTGGGGCGATATGAAACGACGGCATCTATTGCAACGAGGCTGTAAGTTAAGGAGCCTAAAGGGTGTTTTGCTGATTGGCAGTTGTGAGTGGTAATACTGCAACAGAATCAGTATTATCGACCTAGCGTTCTAGCGCAGTCCCAGCTTAATCGCTCACAGTTGCCCTTTTCTGCTCAATAGTTGAAGTGCGAATGATAAGGCGTAGTACGAAAGTGGTGTATTCCGTTTTAATTCATAAACGACTGAAACCGCGCACTAGTGAAATATGTGTAATAATCAAAAGCCACGGTTCGGGGCAGGCCATATCTTTTAAACATTGACTGTAATGCTTCAATAGTCCATACCGCACTGGCTATCTTCACTGGATTCCCCTGCATCCACCTTCTGGCGAGGCAACCGCGATTAACAACATACGTACGTCAACCGGGCGGGCATACTCTGCATGTACGTGCACTCTTGCCCGCTTTTAGTTCCGGGTAAGGCACAGGTGCCCTAGCAAGTGGCATATTTGCACACTCAACAAATAGAATGCAAGTGTTTATCGCACGTTCCAAAAAACACAAATAGTAGAGAAGGAGATGTGACACTTCATGTCTTCATTTATTCATTTTATAGCAAAATACTGCACACCAATACTTTGCCGAAAGCATCAATAATGACACACAGAATAAAAATATAACTTTATCAATTTCAGGAACGCAGAAAAGGAAAGAAAAGTATTTTTGTACCGTGACTAATTCCTGGTGACGTTGAAGTCTCCCGCGACTATAAAAGCCTGACCATATATACGTACATGTTGTAAGGCGTCTGTACGTGCGTTTTTTTTTTTGACGTTGCGCTCTGCCCTCTGCCTATAGACCTATTCCACGTTTGCAAACATGGTAAGCGCCGAGTGACGTCATGGCACGTTGGATCCAACCAGTCGTCCAAGCTGAATGCACGCCGCCAGCCTCTGTGAACACGTGACGATAAGCGCAGCAGGAGCGAAAGCTGCCTTCGAGAACAGCACGTCGGGATGCCTCTCGCTTGTTTACAAGCGGCGGCCACCACATAGGAAGTTGCAGTGGCTGTAGAGGGGTTCTGAAATCAACATATGAGCCACGTTGACGTGTAGCTCTAGCTTTGAGAACCTTGTGAAAACATATGAGGTATCTTACTGCGGCAATGTAGCTCAATTGCGAAACGTCATCATCGTTGCTGCAGCCTACATCACATGTGTAAATTTTAATATGTACTAATGCTAGGACAGTCCAAGTTCAGCAAGAAGCTCTAGAGAACAATATGCAAATGCGGGGCGTAAAGATACGTGGCCATGAATTGTTACGATAAATTCTCGCGTATAATAAATGTACCGTAGAAGCTATCCATGCAAATCACCAAGGTAATCTCTGCGTCCTTTTCATCCACAACACGCTTGCGATAACGCTCAAGCAACATGCTGTGGACAATATATATATATAGGGTTACGTACTTGTAAGGTGCGCGGCTAAATTCATACACTCAAGCCGACGCCGCAGAATGCGCACGACTGAGCAAGCTCCCGCGTGTTGTTTTCTGTGAATTCACACACGTGAAAATCTAGTTAAGCACACCAGAGCCAGAACAGCCCTCTACGATATACTTGTGTCAGGTGTGTCATCGCCGTCACACATAATCATAAAAAAAGCGCAGACTAAGTCATTCTTTCGTTCGCTGTTACTCTAGTGAACCGTGCTCACGCAGAAAGAAACACTCGGTCATCGAGCCAACGATCGAGCATGTGACACCTAAGTTCACGCCAGTACGGCAGTATCGTTTTGACGTGTCGAAGACTTTTGCATTTATATCAAGTATGGCAACCGTGAAAAATTTTTCGCATATGCTATCCAGAACATTACCATGCTTTGAGGTAAAAGTGCTCAATACGGCTTGTTAAAAAAGCGTTATTTCATGGCTTATTCCAACGCTTGAAAGAGCTAATCGCTTTTTATAGGTAAGCCGCTCCAAAACATAACCGGTGAAGCGGCGTTGAAGGCAAGTTTTTGCGTTTCACATATGCGGCTGAACGGGTTAGCTCTGTGCACGGACAGACTTCCACCCACCCTTGTGGGTCCCTAAGGGGGAAGTTAGCATCGTCTCCGGATTAAAAAAAAAAATCACAGCATTTCCATGGAGTGCATGAAAATAAGTGGGGCGAAGCATCCGCCAGTCCGTCTGCGCTGCCATTCGTCCGTTCATTCTTGCTTCTGTCCATCCATGCGTCCTTGCGTCTGACCGTGCGTCGGTCCGTTCACGCATCCTTCCGTCCGTTCGTGCGTCCGGTCGTTCGTCCGTGCATCTGCACATCCGGCCGTCCATCTAGTGAACACACCAAGTATCGCCATTTCGCATCTTTTAATCATACATTCATTATATATAAGTACCGCCATCCTGCGGACTTTCCAAGGACCAAACGAGAGATGGCACAGCCTGACTAAAGTGAGTGACACGCGTGCACTTTCTTGTGGCCTGCGCTGCGTGTCTAATTCCCACCTTTCACAACCTCTAGTTTATGGCACTGCGGCGAAATCGTCGCTAAACCTTGCTAAAACCAAGCAGGTTACGCCCAGTTTGTTTAACATTGCAACCCTTTATGATCAGATAGGGCTCTAAGTGCGTCCTTTTGATACTAGTTTGGTTTAAGAAACATCAATTTCAAGACAAAGTTTAATATAGATTGAGTCCGATACTGTTCTCTGTAGGTTATTTAATCAGAAACATTTATTTATTTGTGACTAAAGTGCGCGGGTTCCCTCTTAAATCGAAAAGGGTGCATGTGTGCCGCTCCTCATGTCCGGCTGTGGAGGTGGCCACCTACTACTGCTACTACTAAGGCGATGACAACTACTACTACGACATACATCGTCGACGCACGACCCACGGCTTAAGGAGCTTCGCCTCTAAAAAAATGTCATTGAGGCTATATGACAAATAAATGCCTTGCCTCGAATAAAGTTAACAGTGGTGAAGACGTTACTGAAGACATAAGCAGGTAAATTATTATACTTTCGTAAAATACCTCACCATTGTAATTACGCCGTTACACATTTTTGCTGAATTCTTGCTTAGTTGAGAAGTGTTTGTGATCACGACGAAAGACTTTTTTAAAAATATTTTCTCAAGGAGAAGTCTCGAACAAACATTCAAGAAGCTTTTCGCGTACAAAGGTTGGCTACCGTTGCTCGCCCCACTGGGCGGATGTAATCTTCAAAAGAGTGATTGGCTTGTATGTTTATTTTGGTAAAATGTAAGTGCAATAAAGCTTTTGAATTAAATGTTTTTATAATAAGGCAACTGTCCGGTATTTCTTTTTTCCGACGCACTGATTTGGTAGTGGCAGTAACGAATGCAAAGCTTAAGTTTTGTACGTTATCGCGCTGGCGCAGGGCTCTCTCGACATCGCTAGCCACTCCTTTGGGTTAGAACTGGTTGTTGGCCCATGGATTGCCTTCAGAAGGTCATGAGTGCCCTACTGAAGGCTAAGCGACATGCGCCTAAAAATCACTGGCAAAGGCAGAACGTTCCTAACAAGCTGGCAAAACACATCTCCGTCAAAGATGGCGTTGACGTCCTTATTCCGCGAACATTCTCATCCGCATCAGGGCCAACGAGAGAACATCACCGCACAACGAATTAATGGCACTGTTCTCTCGTACAGGAAGCTATTGGTAAATAAAAAATATCAAAGCTCGTTTCTTCAGATTCTATTTTGTGTTTTGTGTTCTGCATATGAAATCGAGGCTTTTTGCAAGCGAGTACCACAAAAGTCTCCACTAATAGGCCTGCAATCGGGCTCACAGAGCAACAATACGCTGAATAGAGCACAATTTTTCGGCATTTAAACTTTCACGCAGCGTGGTGTGTCATTGCGCATGCTGCAGCAATACTTTCGATGGCCCGTCAAACTTCGCTATCGGCCCATTTCTCGCTCGAGCAGTTGTATTAGGCGAATGTGCGGCACAGCCTGTTACACACACGTGTCACTCAACGATCAGCCGGTATTCTCGTCTTTCCATGCGTCACTTGTACCCTTCCAAAATAATAATATCTGGGATACTGCGTATCAAAATACCATATATTTTGTAGGAACGCCGCAGTGGAGGGTTTGGTTATTTCGATCTTCTGGTGTTCCTAAACGTGCACTGACCTCACACATTACCTAGACTTCTACAATTTCGCCTTCACTAAACTTTGACCACCAAAGCCCCAACTGAACCAGTGACCTTCTCCTCAACAACTGATTCTTCGAGGCGGACAGGTTAAAAATGGCATGGAGCTGTTCAGTGATAGGTCATTTATTGTGCGTAATTGCTCAAAATGCTACTTAAGTAGCCGCTTTTCTTCAAATCAGAAAACTATGCTACATGCATAAATGATGAAAGTGCACCCATAATTCAGTAAGGATGTAAAAGTGTTTATCCCTGAATATACGAATGTCAGCAACACAGCGACCGTTAAAAGGCTGAGTGCCAAACACGTCATGGTGAGGGACGGAACGGTTGGTTCCATGCTTAACAGCCCATAAGGCCTAACCAGCTCATTTCATTTTTGAGAACGTTCCGCGAAAGAGATCAATAAAGTCCTAAGGGTATGGCAGCTCGAGGCATGAATTCAAACCAATGATGCGAATATCCTTACGCCTTGACAATGTTAACAACGAAGCGCAAGGAACTCACCTCGTTTTCTTCTTTCACCAATGTTTGGCGAGTCCTCCGAATTCTTCCATCGCCACGTTACCTGGCCAGTGACAGAAACGCAGCGTCTACACAAAACTTGTGCATGTAGGCAGGGAAATCTTGAAGTTGCATGGAGCTACCGAAAAGCTTGCGGAATTTATTTGCGACTGGTTGATGGGCGAGTAGCTGAAACCGTGACAACCCTTTCGGGGCTGGTGCATTTCAAGAAATGAACTTGTCACGACAACTTTAACCCTCCTATTTCACCTTCAGGAGTACAAGTAAGAAAGGCATCACATTTAGCAAGCGAGCGCATGTGTTCGTGTGTACATTGGTGCACGCGTGTCTGATAGCTTGATTTTTGACAATGCAAGAATTAGCCACATGACTCTTTAATCTATAGTCAGGCGTTTCTCGTCCCCGCAATACGCCAATGAAGGCTGCTTATGATATGCACGCCCGTGCACCATATATCTTGACCTCCACTTCGAAGTTTATTGACGTGTGCATCGGGATTGTTAAAAGTTTTATGTCTTGCCTAGAGAGAGAGAGAAGACTTTATTCGCAGGATTAGGTGCCGGCCTCGAAGGGCACGGCCTACCCTTCTAATGTTCTAGTCTATGCAATCCTAGAAATACTGGGCCAAGAACTCGGGGGTTGAACCTGGCCTGACAGAGGATACGTGGGCTTCCGCAACCCGCGCTTGCGGATCACGAGTTTCTTGTCTTGTCGCCTGGAATATCTTGGCTCACACCCACAAGAGGGATTGGTAACCCACCCTGCACCTTCTAATGTAATTTTTTTAATCAACGCTTGCTAAAAAAGAAAGAAATTAGATAAGAACAGAAATAACGTTTCTTGAAAAAAATGACAAAATGTGAAAAAGGCTGGAGAGTTTGATAAAATGGAGTATATAAAACAAATTAGCCAAAATGAAGAAAGGAGACTAGGAATTGGATATATCTGGTGGTACCACTAGCAGCGTATCCTTCCGGTTGCCTGAATGAATTTATGTAGCGCTGACAGAACAGCACTGCTGCTCGCACTCAGCTGACTGGTGCCAAGCGATAAAGGAATGTATGTGTTAAATGCCAAGCCCAGCATGCCAATCGGTCTCTTAAGAATTATTTGGTACAGTGAGGCGAAGCCGCACCATGTCAGAAGAAAATTATCTGCCGTTACCGCTTCATTGAAAACTGCAAATAGGTTAGTGAAAGTAGATTAATAAAAACCCCGATTCCTGGAGACGTTTTAAGCAAAAAACACTACTGCGACTCACACTGACGGAAAAAGCATTTTGCGGTGTTCCATATGACCAGTGCGTCAACTTCATCATACAATCTTACCCTCCCATATTAATGTTAGTCTACGCCAAGTTAAGGTGTTATCACGAGAGCACCCAGACGTGGGCAGCTAGATAGATATATAGATACGCAAATAGATACCTAAAGTAGTTACATTACGTAAAAAAAGTGTTCGTCATTTATTATTGCGCGGCGAAAGCATAGAATCGCACCAGCCGTTATGCCATGAGACTGCGAAACATGAGTGTGGTTAAAAGCCACGAACCAACTGCAGAGGGCCGAAGTATATTATATGAAAATCGTCGGTATACACAAAAAAAACAACAAATCTTTTATGCTGCAGTGTTAATGATGATAACTATAACAATAGACCCATACTGAAATGCTTTAACCTTCGAATAACTTATGGCGAATAATGCGTAGGGAACGGCGTTCAATTTTTATCGCTTTTCACATCTAAAGTGATCGATTCTGCATCAATGTAAACGTTTATTTTTATTTGCTTGCCAAAAAATTACCATTGCCGTTAGCAAACTTACGAAGTAAAAGCTTGTGTTTCTTTGGCGACTTTGCACACACATAAATTGGCGCTGTTGCTCGTTCGATGTCAACAGACGATGATATTTTTATTACTGCATGGTTAGCAACTCGATGACAATTTTCCCTAGCGCTTCACTACAATGGTTTTATTGAACGATCATGAAGTTCCGCAGTAAAAGCAAAATTAAGAATATGTTATGCAATTTTTAATTAGTGTGAGCGTAATATGAATCTCTGAGCGTAATATGAAATGATCATTCTGTTCATGTTTTACGAATCTCCCATAATAGATCCTGCAAAAAAAAACAGCAAAACACAGTTCGCATACAAAAATTTCATTTGCGTTGGGCAAAAACATTTTTGTACTACAGTTAATTATAACAAAATTAAACAAACTTTAAGGTATAATAAACAGCAAAACATCAAGGCGCCGCCAAAGGCGCCGGCCGGCGGCTGGCATCGGTAGAGTGTCGCACCGACTTCAGCGCCTTCGTAATTCCCGTCGTCGTCGTCGTCCGAGACGCCGCCCACGTCGTCTCACCCCATGGCCGCTTTTTGCATCCAAGGCATATCGGGTGTTACGGCGAGCGGCACGGCCACCACGTGCAGGGCTTACAGCGTCGGCGATGCGCGAACCAGAACGTGGCCCTGCGCGAAACGCCGCCATAGTGAGCATTGTAGGACGGCAGACTAGCGAGTCGACTCACTCCGGCTCGCATCGAAATGCGAGTCCTAATCTCAGAGTGTCACTGGAAAAATAATTAGGTGCAGTTGTAAAAGCTAGTGAGTCCACTTTTTTCAGAAATGTCGGTGAGAGAGGGAGTCCATTTAAGGAAAAAATTATCAAAGCTCTAGTGAGCCCAGTTCAGAAAAAAATTGTGTGAGTGTGCATGCGAATGAGCTTCAAACAGAAAATACATTTCTTTAGTGAGTATAACTGATCTCCACGTATTCTGCCGACCTGCGGTCATATCTACTTATCTTCAGCATTACTACTTGCCTAACGATTTCATGTTAATAATCACGGCTTCTCACGCAGATATGCCACCGGGATAACGATTGACGCGAGGCGTGAGCAATGTAGTAAGAGAGAGGGAAAGTTCTTTGGCTTCTCGCCGCAATAGTTTTAACGGTGTTTTATGGCGTTATAGCACGGGCATCGTGATCGAAACCCTAATTGCACGCAAAAGGACTCGCTTAACTGCATTGAGCCGCGGGACCATTGAATTGAGCTTAGGAAAATTCCGATGAATGAGCTTAAGTGAGCTCCAATTTTTTCTGCGGACCCATAGTGAGCACGATGATCAGAGGTAAAGTAACCAACACTGCGAACAACACAGACAAAAAAATGAGGGTGCTCTAACTTTCGCCTTTAGGAGTTGAGCGCGATTGCAGTATCCAGTTCCTAGTGCGAATACTTCATATGCGTAGCGCACGAAACCTTTCCGAACTTCCTATGCACCCACCATGTGGCCTTAAGGACGCAGTTGCACGTGAGCTTTTTCTAGTGTTTGACAAGCTTTAAACCAGGTAGCCATTTCGAATAATGTTCTTACACACGCTAGCAATGGGTGCTTCATTATTGCAATATTTATTGTCGCATTGTGAAGCATATATAAAGGACGCATGTGTTTTTAAAGCATCAAAATAACTTTCATGGCATTTCCAAGCAGAGGAAGTTTTTTTCACCGTATTTTCAAGCACAGGCATGGCCGTGGAGTCGAGCATGCGCATGCCATTCAAACGACCAGGATTCGAGTCCTCTCTGATCCAGGATGTTTTCAGTTGCATTTTTCTTCATTTTGAGGTCGTACATACGATGATTTTTCGCTGACAACAAATGATGTGAATCCCAAAATGTCTGCGAAAAGAGCTCATTAACGCTGTCGTGTTAAAACACTCGGAAGAAGCTATGGAACTGCATTGCATGTCAATGAGATCGAACACTTGCAAGAAAACTAATAGCGCAGTTACGAATTTTACTAGTTTGAAAACAAGCTGTCATTAAAAAGCTGTAGGCGTCCATTTTTCGTTTTTCATCTTAAGTAATGTTCTCTAAGCCAACTCGCGCAAACGTTTGGTGACTGAAGGACACTGACACTCGATTCAAGATTATAGCGGCACGCTATACGCGCAATGGAAACAAAGAGATACACAAAAAATCAAGAAATATAAGAGTGGGAGGAAATAGAATGTTCTAGGAGAGTGCAGCCGAGCTGCATATGCTTCTGACCCTTCTAAATACGTATCATTTCTCAACCAACTTTTGACATGAACGCAGATCCCGTGTTTTATGGAAGGCCTGTTTCGCTTTTTATATACAACACTCGAGAGTTTAATACTTGCGATAAAATAAGAAGCCATTTCTTAAAATGCAAGAGACTTCCAGTACCACACTTCGTGCATTTCCAAAAAGTGAAGTGCGGAACCTAAAATGTTCATGCAAAAAGAAAAGACGTTCACAAGAAAAAATTTGGAAACACGCGCAAACTCACTATTTATTCCTGAATAAATTGACGAAATGGAGCGCGAAGGGAGTTTCCACGCTTAAATAAGCAGTGTGGATTTCCACTTCCTCCAACACAGTTCCTTGTGGACATAATTGTCCGTGCTATGTTTCATTTATAAAGTTAAACATTTAGCGCAATAAACTCTGAAAAGCGGTTAAACTAAAAGGCCTTTTTTAAACCACAACATTCATAATCTGGCTGCTGAACCGCAAGTCATGGATTCGATACCGGTCGTTGCAGCCGTATTACGGTGGAAGAGGGCTGCAGGAAGCCTATGGACTCTGCGATGTCTAAATGAAAAAAAAAAAAAAAAACAGATGGTCGGGATTTCTGGAGCCCTTCACTACTGCGTTTATAATATTCATATCACGCCCCGCCGCGGTGGTCTAGTGGCTAAGATACTCGGCTGCTGACCCGCAGGTCGCGGGTTCAAATCCCGGCTTCGGCGGCTGCATTTCCGATGGAAGTGGTGATGTTGTAGGCCCGTGTACTCAGATTTGGGTGCACGTTAATGAACCCCGGGTGGTCGAAATTTCCGGAGCCCTCCGCTACGGCATCTCTCATAATCATATTGTGGTTTTGGGACAATAAACCCCACATATCAATCAAATCAATATTCATATCACGGTTTCAGGAAGTATCTAAAGCCCCAGATGCTATTACATTACTACATTATCAATCGTCACCTGGCTTGCTTTCGTTTTGATAACTAGGCGCAACTTTGCTATCACAGACACTATTGTGAGCTCGATAATGCGCACGATAGTATTTGGGGTTTAACGTCACAAATCCAGATAATGCACATGCCATTCGTTACAAGCAAGTTTGAGGAACGCGCTGGTAATGCAACATAAGCAAGGTAGATGCTTAATATTACGCTAGGACAGAAAGATGGTGTTTTTTTTTCTCTTTTAACACAGACGTATTTTATGCCGGGGTCCATTAAGGCCCCGCTGACGTATTTCCGTTAATGCGAAAAAATTGTTGCAAAGAATAGACTAACAGTTTCCATAGAAAAGAAACGAGGCGGAATGTTTCTGTCGTGATGCGTCGATCCAGCGACCTCTCAATCCGCAATGCGCGGCGCTATTCACTAGAACAAGACACGTACGTTGTCGAAGATGCCAAGGGCAAGCCATTTGTACACAACGTAATACCATTAGTCGGTCATCAGAGCTCGGACCTCATCGCGCTATTGCCATCAATAGCAAGATGGTTTGATCGCGTCGCGTTTGACGCGCTCTCAAGGTCGTCGCCTCTAGTGTTTCATTAACTGCCGCCTCGACTGAGCGCAGTCTCTCCTGCGCGTGCGCCTTATTATCGGACTCGTGGTTCGTAAGAGAAAGAAGTTCGCTTGGCTCGCTTCTGGGGCCACGTTTAAGAAAAAAGCACGCTTCTCACACACGAAGAAGTTAGGACTGTGACAGTTTGCACTTGTCTAGTCTATACTTGTGTGTTCGTTTCGTTGTTCATCTTTTTTTGTGGTTGAACAGCGCGCTTCTAGTTTAGATATGTAAAAACCATTAGCCCGCACTCGTCTATGTGCATCCTCATCTCGTGCGAGCTTTAGACTTGAGGTGCACACTGAACGTTTTGAGGTGGTTGTCGTTTTTAGCGTGAATTTTAGCTGTAGCAATCATTCCTTCGCTCATGTGGCAAAACAATGCACAATAAACGCTCAACTGCCTTTGTGAAGACACGCTTTCCTTTCTTGTTATAACCCTTCTTAAAAAGAGGGATCAGCCACCTTTTTTTGTACTGTATAAGCCAACAGCTTAATAGACCACGTCTAGTATCTCGTCCGGTGCTACGAAGCAGCATGTATGTGTATCATTGGGCACTCACCAGCGCCGTCTTCCTAGTGTAATTGAGCGTTGGAGCCTCCAGGCGCAGTACCACAGGTGCATCATGCATCGGGAAGGCGGCGCAAACGCCCGAGTCACCAACTGCTGCCCGCACGTGTGGTCCTGCGTCGTCGCTGTTGGGTCCAGTCGACCATAGCACCACGCTGCGTGGAAGGCTCCGGAAAGAGGAGTACGGACCACCTCTGTCAATAGGCGCTGAACTCCTGGTGTGCTGCTGATGTAGGGAAGCCAGGATATTGCGTCGGCGGCCGAACGTTAGGCCGAAACCAGCCCGAGAGAAGAACTGGGCCATGCTCTGCGAAACGTATTTAAACGGACGCTAGAATTCGTCAATCGACACATGCTTGTGACATCTACGTGACCTAAAAATGGGGTACTTTGAAGGGTAAAGTGGGATATTTTAATAGTTGTTATGAACGACAGCCAAGGCACGCAGAGGTGGCGTCTACAAAACTACCTATCTAAATGCATCTGCGGTGAAGCGGAATCCACATCTTGCCCTCGTGTTGTGCGATGCCAAATTATAAGCCCAACCTTCAAGATAAAGAAGATATACACAATGTGCGCCTACTGAAGGCCGGAAAAGATGAAAAGCTTCTCGACCAATAGAAATGGTGAACTCGTCAACCCATTGAGTCGTTTTAGAAGCTACTTGCCGTCTGCAGTAGACTGCATAAAAATAACCATAAATCTACAGTTAGCAGCAAAAAAAAATAATCTGTCAACCATTTCATGCTTGAATGGTCATACCAATATGCGAGTCACCACAAAAATGCTGCTAGAGCAGGTGATCAAATTGAATGGTTTGTGGAGCTAATTGGCCGTCCATAGTACAATGCGCAAATGTGAGCAAACAAGGACAGCTAGCAGCCAAAAAAAATTGGGAAGAAGTTTATGTTCAAAGTGACTAAAATGACATGAGTATCACCACAGGAATGCTGCTACTGTAACATAAAACCTTATTTAATTTATCACTGTGATTGCTCCAAGCGTTGTCCTCGATCTAAAGGTACGAGAAAAGCATGTGGTTCACACAGGCTGCGAATCCACATACTGTGATTTGCAGTGGTAGATTCCCACAACCGAACCATTTGTTTGGAAAAGTGCATAAACAGTTGAATGTATTTTATTTCATTGCACACACTCGCTACTCATGATTACTTTAACTCCTGCGGATTTTGATGAACAGGTTAGAAACGCGACTGTCGTTGTGAAGACACAAAGTCTGAAGACATATTCTATGTTTAAACTGGATTGTTTGCCTCGATATGTTTCAAGACTACTCAGGGGACAATTGTGAGACATTGAACGCTTCATTAATTAGCAGTTAAATGAAAAATCAACAGCATCGACTAGGTCAAACAGGAGACTAGAAAATGTTGTCTTACCATGGCGGTGTCCAGCGTTGTTCTAGAACGAGCAAATCACGAGGAGTGCAACGCACGTGCAACTTCTTCTTCGGTGGATTGTGATTCTCGCGTGTGAAACGCATGTTTCGAAAACCTTGTCTTACAATCTTGAGTTAGATGAAAAGTGGTCTATTCGAAAATGTTCATGGTTTTAGTTACACAGAGATACCAACCAAATATTTAAAAAAACGTGAAATTTGGAAGGTTTCAACTTTCTTACGGTGGCGTTGTTCACAATGAAACAATGCAGTAGAAGTGTGGTATACGTGTTCGAATATATGGCACCAACAATGCAACCTATTATACTCGGAAGGCTATCGTCGTTGCTGCAGAGTGTGGTATACATAGTTTCGATTACCAAATTCCTTTAACCCGCTACAGTGGTTTTATGTGTATGGCGCTGGGCTGATGACCCGCTGGTTGTCATTGAAAATCCCAGTGCCGGCTGCCCCGTTTTCGATGAAGACAAAAATGCCTGAGGCCCGAGTAGTTAGATTTAAGGGCATGTTGAAGAACCCCAGGTGGTTCAAATTCTCGATGGCCTCTCGAACGGCGTCCCTCATTATCATGTACATGGGTTTGGGACGTTAAACTCCAAAAACTATCTCGTGGGCTCTGGGGTCATTCTCTTAAAGCCACTAGCACCCCAGTCTAACCAGCTTCTGTCTGCGGTGCATCAGCACCAGGCTTTTGCTTGACGTCTGCTTCAACAGTGGAGTGTCTCGCACTGTCTCTTTTCCTTGCTCTCAGCTGGTTCCTACTTTCTAACGATGATGATCGCCGTATGTGGCCTTTATGGTTACCATGAGGTGGCCGTAAAGGGTCTCTACAATGGCAGCCATACGCCCGAAATCTATCTTGTTGTTACTGTATTACAATATCTCAGTTTTCTGTATCTGCGTGAGAAAATCGACGACGTAAAAATACGGCATCTATAGCAACGAGGCTGCAAATCAAGCAGCGTGAAGGGTGTTTTCCAGTTTCGCAGTTGTGTGTGCTGATACTGCAATAGAATTCAGTCTTATCACTCTTTCAGTGTGCCACTGGTGTTCTTGCGCCGTTCCAGTTTTCTCGTTCACACTTCCTTTTCTGCTCAGCCGTAGAAATGCGGATGATAAGGCGTAATGCGAAAATGGCGTATTCCGTTTTCTTTCATGAACGACTAAAACTGCGCACTTGTGAACATTGTTCCATTATCGGAAAGCAACGTTTGGGCAGGCCGAATCTACTAAACATTGACTGTAGGGCATCGATGGTCGGTCCCGTGTTGGCTATATTCACTAGACTCACCTCTATCCACTTTCTCTGCGAGTGAACCGCGATGTGCAACGCATGTCCGTCAACCGGCTCAGCATGCTTTGTACGTGCACCCTTGCCAAGTTTTTTTGGCTATGTCACAGGCGCTCTGGCAAGTCCCCCGTCACCGAATTTTCAACCCGCGACCTGCGCGTCCCCAACCGAGTGCCTTAGCCACTAGACTACCGTGGTGGTTTTCCACACAGGTGATAGACTCCAGAGTGCCAAGGAGACTGTGCGAAAGAAAAGGGGGTGTTTTCGTCAGTGGCGTTGCCGATTCAATAAATACTGGGATAGGAGCAAGCGATAATAAAATTCGAGCTCCCGGAATTAAAGCTAAGCATTCGCTTTGGTATTTTTTCTAGCTCAGAACCACACCAGGGCTCTGACCTGTTTGGAAAAAATACCCAGAACAAGCTTTATATCAGGACAATAGCAATTGTGGTGGCAGTGCGAGTCATCAACTTTCACTTCCAAGAAATGAACAATATGTATCTACGATTCCCGAAAGGAAACTTATACGTTACACTACTACGACCACTACGTATACGATATGCGCATCATCTCCCCGTAGCATGCTCCTCATATTAATGACACTGAAGCCTCTGGTGGAACGTGAGTAAATTCCTTCAATGAACTACCCTCTATTGACGCATGCAGCTGTCTTACCAGTTAAATGAACGATACGCGCAGGACAACCTAATATACATGAAGATATTTACCTACCTCGTACCACTTGGTTCAAAGCGAAAAAAATTGCAGAGGTTGGCTGCTATTCGCTGACTGCTTGGCGTGACATATCTCTTCTCTTAGCAAAGCGAGGGGTTGGGCTAGTTGGTTTTTCATGACTAGAAAAAATGGTGCTAATATTGTTACCGAAAACGAAGTTTGAGAGGAGACAAAAAAGAAGGTGACAGTACAAGCGCAAACTATCAACTCACGTTTATTGAGCGAAGTTGGAAGAATGAAGGTCTCCCTAATGAGAAAAATATATTTATGGTGAAAGTGGGGCTCGGCAATCTTGTTCCACGGTATTCAAATGCAACAAGTGGGGTGATTGCGATTACCAGATGTCGTGCCAATTCAAAGTTTTTATTCGAGTAAGCTGCATGCACGAATTGTAACACTTCTGAAGACCAACCATGCACCACAATATATCATCAACGGAAAGAATGTATAAGTATAATTTTGTGTTTTCTCTACCCGGCTTCGCTTCTCAGTGGGTGCCTAATCATTCTGCGAAGTACAGATTTTCTGGTATATTCACTTGTCATGTATGTTTTTTACCACGTTACGGTAGGACCGAATCTCCTTAGGCTGGTAAAATCTGGAGCTTTCTACTAAATTTATCAGTATACGAGTTCTTTGCTTTCGCTCTCATTTTGTACGCCCATGCGTGAAACAAGCTATGCACGTAGCGCTTCATTGAGCAGGTGTGAGAGCTGAATTCCTCAAGTACATGCACTTGCAAGCACAAGACCATTTATTTTAAAATGAGTTCTTCTAACGTTATGGTTGACAGTAAAACACTGCAGTTCATTTCAAAATAACACTTATTTGATCTTTAAAAACTAATTCTTAAAGCGCGAAAGTGCGCGATGAAAAAAACAATTCGCACGATCTAATATATAGAGACCATGCAAAATTATTTAACGTGCCAGCTGTGGCACCTGCCAGGCCCTGTCGGTCTGGTGCCCAGGGTGATATCAAAGGTGCTGTCACAGGCCTGGATGTCTTCGTCGTCGTCATCGGTGTAGATGGCCGGTCATAAACCAGGCATCGTAAGCTTCTTCACGGCCCACGAGCTTCTCGTGGCGCGCATGAGGTGAAGGTGACGAGGGCAGCGATGACGGATAAGATGGTGACTGGAGAAATCAGCGCTAACCACGGGGAGGGCGTGCGCACAAGGCAACTGTTGTGAATGCATTGCAACAAAATCTCTCACAGCTTTGCCACAAAGGCGAAGCAATAAACACGAGAGCAATGATTTGAAAGGCCACGCGTGGATTCCAAAGCAGATCGAAACGTGCCCCGCATTTTTCGCGTACACATTACGCACGAAATGTGCTCACTGGTACGGATGCACGCGAATAAGCGTCTCATTTGTTACTGCGCTGAGTCTGAAAAGTGCCCGCTTTTCGCGAACGGAGACTACAATGATTGCAGTGACGTTTGTCTGCCTGGTAACTACAGCAGAATCATTCCACGTAAAGCCCGAGGCCAGCCAAGGCTTACGATTCTCCCCTCCTCGCCACCGCGAGATAAGGGCGCGCGAGGGAGCGTAGCTCCCCTTTTCTCAGCAGGGCAAAGTACTCGTAGGAGATAACAGCAGGCACCGCTGCGCGATGTGGTGACGTGCGCTCATTGCGCCATCTTTCCAGTTATGCTGAAAACACAGCAGCGACAACTAGTAGATATAACGGTGAAGAACGTTCTCCGGGGAGGCTCAGTGGTTAACGCCTCGCTTTTACGACGCAGAGGTTTCACGTGTGAATCCGCGTGCTGGAGTCCTTTTTTCTGGATTTTTTTCTTTCTTGCATTTTCATATATATTTATATTCGAGTACATATACGGTGCGTGACATCGACGCCGACGTCGATGCCGACGCCGCCGGCAAAATCCAGCCAAGAGTGCCCATATAATTGATATCGAAATCAAATCAGCACAACGTTATGAGGTGAAGTAAATGATGCCGTACATGACTTTCGTGTCGTGATTATCATGTTTGAATGTGTCGTTTACCTTTGTCATCTATTCCCTTTATATGTTACCAAATTTACTATATGTGGAGCAACGAAACGGCCACGAGCACGCTATGAGCATGATTTGTTATCATGTTCTCACATGTTACGCCTGTCATGTTTACATCAGTCATATTTCGTCTTTCATTGACGTCACGTAACACCTAGTTTGGTAGATGTACAGCTAGCAAAACGACTGAGAGCCATGATGAATTGCCCAATATACTCCAATGTAGCGCAGACGCACGCGCACGCTGGGAACAGCGACGTTACGTTAGCAAAACGCGAGTACTCTATATAGCCTGGCGCCAAACGCCATTAGCGTCCGACGGCGCAGCCCGACGGTGACAGGCGCAAAATGTGACATGCTGCATTTCGCGCCGATGCGTTACCCAGACAACACTGCGCTCCCTCTTTTCGTGGCAGAGGGACGCCGGGCGCGCTGAAACGCGCAAGCGTCAAAGCAACGCAGCATGGTGCGCACCTGCGAGCATATGGTAGGACCGGCGCCTGTCGTGGCAACACCGGTGCGATGCGACGAACTGAACGCCGGTGAGCACGCGAACCACGTCACGTCTAATTGTAATGGCGCCTTGACTGTGGCTTGTAGTCATGTCGTCACATGACACGCATCTCATGATTATCATGTTTGCACCAGTCACATACCTTTGTCATTAATTGTCGTCACGTAATACCGACTGTGGTACATGTGAAGATAGCGAAATGGCCGCGAGGAGGAGGAGGAGAAAAACTTTATTCATTCCAAGAGGGAAAGGTGCGGTGGTGGAGTGTCAGAGGAGTCTACCCAGCGTAGGTCTCCGCTACCCTCTTAGCCCAATTCAAGATCTGGTCCAGGACCTCGGGCGCCGAGCTGCACATAGCAGCCTCCCCTTCTCCTTACTATTAATGTGTAGAGAATCGAGTGGTGGGTTTCGAGTAGACCCCACATGATGTGGTCTAGGTTAGCTCTTTTTTTACAGAAAATGCACAAAGAGGAGGGGTATATTGCAGGGAGTATAAGATGGCAAAAAGATGGGGTAGGAAACGTACGGGTCTGTAACTGACGCCATAGTATTTCATGGTAGCGCGAAGCGCCATGATGTAAGGGGGGATATATCGTGCGCTGTAGGCGGTAGTGATTTTTTTTATCGTGGAAGGTCAAAAGACAATCTCTCGCGCTGAAAAAGGCCGCGTGGTTTAAGGCGCCATCAGAGACCTGCGCCCGGCCGGACATTCCTCGAGCACAGGTATGAGCCGCCTCATTGCCACTTGACCGCGCATGCACAGGCGTCCATATGAGAGCAACGTCTTGCGTGGGAGGATGTTTCTTAAGAATTGAAAGGGCAGTTGATGAGATGCGACCTTCGCTGAAGTTGCGCATGGCAGTTTTGGAGTCACTTACAATCATAGTGATATTGGGGATAGATAGACCTAAAGCTATGGCAGCCTCCTCTGCCTCCTCCGAAGAGTTTACAGTGATGGATGCCGTTGTGAGCGCCTTGCAGTTATAGTCGACAGCAGAGAGGGCATAGGATGAAAAGGATAGGTATTCTGCCGCATCGACATAGAGCACGTCATTGGCTCTATGCAATTTTTTCTGAAGAGCTTTTGCTCTTTGGATTCGGCGCTTAGTATGATATGTTGGATGCATGTTTTTAGGAAGTGGTGGTATGAGTAATTGTTTGTCAATGTTTTGGGGAATGTTGTAATTAGCATTGGTGAGTGAAGTGAAGTCAATTCGGGTAGACGATAAAATGTGGCGACCTGCGCTAGTGGTCGTGAACGGCCGCGAGCGCATCATGAGCGTAGCATGTAGACTTGTTGTTACATTGTAAAAGAACTTGTTGTACGGCTAGTTGGTACAACGTTTCTAAAAGGTATTTCGAGCGCGAACACACGACACGTTCCCTCACAAACGCATACCCAGGCCTCAAACACACACAGCGCAACACACAGCGGAGACACTTCGTGAACAGGGTGGCTAGTTTTTCTAGTTCAATCTGTCGTCCGTCTTTCAGCAGATCTCATGTTACCTGTCCCTCACCAGCAACTTTGCCTCTTTGCATTCCCTCCAAAGCTTTCCTGACTTCTATCATTACTTGTAAGATATCATCTGAGATACTGCAAGTTTTAATATTAAGGTCGTGGTTGTGTTGGCCATTGTACAGATCTCTGTAAAACTCCTCCGCTAATTTACTTATCCTATATATATTGGTGGTTACTTTGCCTTCCGTGTCCTTAAGTTCATATATCTGGTTTTTTGCCTATCCCAAGTTTCTTCTTCCCTTCTTTGACGCTTCCTCCGTTCTTCAGAGCGCGTTCAATTTCCTCCATGTTATACCTTCTTACATCGGATCATCATCATCATCATCGTGATCATCATCGTCATCATCATTATCAGCCTGGCGTCAACTGCAGGACAAGGGCCCCTCCCATGTTCCCCTAGTCAACTCGGTCATGTCCCTGCTGCCAATTTATAACTGACAACTTCTTAATCTCATCTGCCCACCTAACCTTCTGTCTACCCCTCACTCGCTTGCCTTCTCTGGGAATCCATTTAGTTACCCTTAATAACCAGTGGTTATCCTTTCTACGCGCTAGATTTTCCGCCCATGTCCGTTTCCACTTCTTGATTTCAACAATGATATTCTTAACCCCCCTTTGTTCCCTAATCCACCCTGCTCACTTCCTGTCTCTTAAGGTTACACCTACCATTTTTCTTCACATCGCGCGCTGTTTCGCCCTCAATTGAAGCTGAACCCTCAATGTTAAACTCCAAGTTTCTGCTTCGTAGCTAAGTACCATCAATACACGTCTGTTATATACCTTCCCCTTGAGGGATAGTGGCAATCTACCTGTCATAATTTGAGAGTGCTTGCCAATTGTGCTCCACCCCAGTCTTTTTTTTTTTCTAGTCACTTCAATCTCGTGGTTCAGCTCCGCGGTTATTACCTACCCTAAGTAGATATAGTCTTTTACAACTTGAAGCGGACCATTATCTATCTCGAAGCGCTGCTGTTTTCCGAGGTTGTTGTACATTACTTACGTTTTCTGCAGATTGATTTTAAGACCCACCTTTCTGCTCTCCTTGTCTGACTCCGTAATCATGAGTTGCAATTCGTCGTCTGAGTTACTCAGCAATGCAATGCCACGGGCGAAGCGCAGGTAACTAAGGTACTCTCCATTAACTCTTATCCCTAACTGTTCCCATTCTAGGCCTCACAAAACCTAATGTAAGCATGCGGTAAATGGAATTGGGAAGATTGTATACCCCTGCTTTCCGCCCTTTTTTATTGGTATTCTGTTGCTTTCTTTATAAAGCACTATGGTAGCAGTTTATTCCCTGGAGATTTCTTCCATGATGTTTATATATGCTTCATCGACGCACTAATTCAGCAGTGTCTGCATGGCTGATATTTCTACTAAATCAAAGCCTTGTCGTAATCTATACAGGCTATGTATAGTGCTTGGCTATATTCTGAGAATGTCTTCATTACTTAATTATAGTATGAATGTGGTCGATTGTTGAGTGCCCTGTTCGAAATCCTGCTTCCTTCTTTGGTTGACTGAATTCAAACGTTTTCTTATCAGATACCTTACGCCTAATAATCAACTTGTAAGCTCGGCCAAATCTTTTTTGTCTCTTGCGACATATGCTTTCATGCTTTGACGTTTCTTATTGAGGTTCTTCGTCTCCTGGTACAGCTTACCTGTGTCCTGTCAAAGTATTGTACCTCAGACTTTCACTGCACACTCCGCAATGATACTCCTCAAATTATCATTTATTGCGTCAATGCTAAGGCTGATTTCCTCAATAGGAGCGGAGTACCTGTTTTGAAGCGAGACTCTGAATTCATGTACTTTTCCTCTCAGTGCTAGCTCATTGATCGGCTTCTTGTGCATCAGTTGCTGTCGTTCCTTCTTGAAGTGTAGATGAATTCGAGACCGTACCATTCTATCGTATCTTGCCAAACATTTCCGCATCCTGCACGATGCCTTGGTGTGCACTCAGTATAAAGCCTATTTCGTTTTCAATTTCGCCATTACGGCTCCACAATTTCCATTTATAGTTCCGTCAGTTTCGGTAGAAAGTATTCAAAACCCGTAAATATTTATGTTCTCTAAATTCCACTAATAGCTCCCCTGTGACATTTCTTGTACCGATGCCATATTTTCATATTGCCTGGTCTCCACCCTGCTTCCTCCATACCTTGGCATTGAAGTCGGCTATCAGTATAGTATACTGTGCTTTTACTTTACTCATTGACGATTCCACGTCTTCGCAGAAACTTTCATCTGACGTGTCATCATGGCAGGATGTAGGTGTGTAAGCCTGAACCACCTTCATCTTGTATCTCTTATCGAGTTTAATTATGATACCTACGACCCTTGCATTAATGCTAGTATTTCATTATGTTACCTCTTGTATTTCTGTGGATAAGGAACCCCACGCCCAGCTCTCTTCTGTCAGCCAGCTGACAATAGCAAAGGACGCGCCCATTCTGTAGCACTGTATAGGCCTCATCTGTCCTCCTATCTTCCCTGAGCCCTAAAACATCCCAATTGACACCCTCTAGCTCCTCGAATAGTTCAGCTAGACTTACCTCAATACATAAGCTTCTAGAGTTAAACGTTGCAAAGTTCAGGTTCAAATGGCGGCCTGATCGGACCCAGAGATTATTAGCTACATTTCAGATCTCTGCTACGTTGCAGATCTGACTACCACCATGGTCAGTTTCTTCGCAGCCGCTGGGAACTGAGGGCTGCGAGTTAATTGACGCATGCATGTGGGAGGTAGTGGCCATATACTGCACCAGGGTAGCCAATCCTTGTCTGGTGAGGGAGAGCGTTACCAGCGGTGGTAACCGGTGATTGGTAACCGGTCTAATAATAATAGGTTTGGTGCAGAATGGCGGAAACGGCTGCGCTAGTGCTCCCCTGCGTGCACGATGTGTTTGCAAAAAGCTTGGACTAGATTAGGTTCTGACAATCTGGCCAAATAACGCACAAACATTTGGCCGGGAGTATCTTTTGCTAACAGTACAATCGTATGAAATGGTCTAAGTCTGGAAAAATTGGAAGGTATGTATGTAGTTGTAAAATACAGTCTAAGCTTGTGATTTCCTTAGCCACTTTGCCAATTGAAGTTATTTTGTATATGGTCAGGAGGGGTGTAGTCCCTATCAGCTATACAGGCCTCTCTGAAGAATCACTAAATATATTTAAAGCCCTGGTCGACAGTGATTTCCCATGGCTGCACAATATTTATTATCTCACTGGGAATGGACTTGAAGTTTTAAATGGTTACCCAGCATGATGCCACTGAACTCATTTAGTTTACCATTGTTGATAGCCATGTTCAAAAACACATGCCTAAAAGCTGCACATAATGAGCCATAACACCCCGTTTCAATAAGCAGAAATGGAAGTATCACAATTTCAAGAGGAGAATACACTTTCTGAATACTCAAGGTATTCTTCGTTGATCCACAAAATATCAAGTCAGGTTGAAACAATAACACAAAGGAACCACATTGTTAGTCTCAAATACACACATACGTCTTTGTTGCTTTTGCTGCTGCGAACATTCTGTACCTTCTCTTCAGCAGCTAGGTGCAGCAATGCATCAGCTACGCTCTTGAATTCATCCTGAAATAATACAAAAGTGAAGCATGCGACACCATTTTACTAAGAAGTATGCCATACTGTGAACTAGGTTACATCAATTATTATTATCTAGCACTAGAGTCTTGTTCAAAGTAAAATTTAATTACGTAATTGCTGGGAAAGCAACACAACTACGCAATAAAGAGGTAATACACAGCAACAACCAAGTAGAGTTACACCACCATATACCGAATTCCTCGGTATTACCAAGTTCTTTTTTATTTGCCACCGTTACTTCATAGAAGCACATGTATTTGCAACATCTATATATGTAACTAAGTAACGCCGGAAGACACCCTTGATACAACAAATTTTTCCAACAGACAACCTAGGTACTTAGCCCCGGATTTTTTTTTCATTTTGGCACAAGCAAGCATTTTTTTTGTGTGTGTGGTTGCCCAACCGCCGCCGAATCTTGCGCGCTCGTGGCGCCAGCGGCTCCCAAGCGAAAGCAACCACTCAATAGTGCGCGCATGTGTGCGCGAGGTGGCAGGCGGGCGTGCACCCCTCGAGCTTCCTGCAGTGAGTGCATTCACGGATGTGCGCTTCTTCTCCCTTTCTCAAAAAAAAAAAAAGACTGGCTGTGACACTCTTCGATTGCTGAAGAAGTCTCTGAATTGCACTTTAGGTGACACAGGTGATACCAGCTTGCGTTGTAACGCTTTTAGTTTGCGTCACGGATATAGTTTCCCATGATATTCATGTTGTCCACTCTTCATTTTCTGCACCGTGCACTGGAGTGCCTTGACGATGTTCAGCTTTGCTTTTTTCATTTATTTAATTTTTAAATAATTCTGAGGACTACAGGCCTATGTGAACATCTTTAACTTTTGTGTAGTGCCACCGCTGCATATGCGTCAGCCCATTGACTGAAAATTTTTTCTCTATTTCTTTTCTCTTTTCTGTCTCTCTCACATCTTCCCCTTCCCCTTCCCCCCGCGTAGGGTAGCAAACTGGACATGTGCCTGGTTAATCCCCTGCCTTTTCTCTTGTTCTTGTCCTCCCTTATTTTTTTTTAAATGCAGAGAACTGTGTCATCACTATAGAGTTGATGTCAGATTTTGCGCTGATAGAAACTCTTTGAGGCCACTATGACCACAGATTTTCGGAGGTAGACAAGTAACGTGCTTCCATTTTGCACCGCGCCACGAGTTCGTGGTACCCTATCCTTCGCGATTAAAGGAGCAGTAAACAGGCTTCAACTTTTTTGCTAAGCCTCCCATACAAGCTCGGCAATGCGTAGATTAGAACTCAGCGACCACGTTTACTGAATATTACAGCGTTGCGCTGTAATATTCAGTAATATTTCGAAAAACGATTCCCGCGCATCTTTCCTACGACTCGCCAACCCCCTTGCACGCGCAGCGACGTCAACTCGGCGATCGGTGAAGTGACGTAGCACGCAGCTCGCCGATTGGTCTATATCAGGTGTGAAAAAACAGTAGTAAAGTCAATGTCAGTTCCTGTTCCCACCCACAGCTACGAAACTGCCCCTTGTTTCTTGGCACTGCGGTGCAAGAACCAACCTCGCAGTTGTCGCGTGCACGTGTACACTACTCGCTACACTCCAGCGCCTGTGCGCACATTCGACCGTACTTCACCCTTGACACGAGCAACGCGGGTAATAAAAGTGGCGATTTGCAGCCGACCAAAGAACTGTGGTCGGCTGCAAATCGAGTGACTGGGCAGCGGAGAAGCATCGGCACCGGGTGGCTCACGATGGGGCCCTGCGCGCTGCATCGCTTAAGCGAATTGGTCATCCAGCGACGTGTGTCGGGGACCTGATCATTTGGGGTCGACACTTCGCACCTGACGCTTGCATGGTTGACCCGCGGCTGGTGCGGCCAACGGTAAAGAAACAACCACGCTTCGCAGCAAGAGGAAAAGCGTTGCGACTGATCGAGTTCGCCGATGAAGTCATCGCTGACATGTTGTCACATTACCGAAGTGCGCGGAGTCACGACGATGGGTTACGCCTTCCCCTTCATAGAAGGAAGAAGTGGGCGAGGCCACACGAAAATTTGGAACCACCTTAGACCAATGTTCTAACCCCTGTAGCTTCCTTAATATAACACGTATTTGAAAAATTCTTGCGGCAGTGTGTTTGCAAAGAAAAACTGCACATATAACTTTCTTTAAACGTTTTTGGACCTCAGCGCTGTTTAGTGGCCCTTTAAGGCCCACTCACACTAGGTGGCAAGCTTGCCTTGCCGTTTGGCGTGTAGTCTTGACAGTTAGTAGAGTGTTTTAGCCTCTCGGCTACTCAATAAGCGCAGCGTAAAACTAAACAATGAGCCTTAAAGCTTTCACCTGGACGAGTTGTGTTAAAGCTATCCAAAATTAGAAATACGTGTATGCCCTCAAGAGATTCACGAAGCACCCATTGCCCCCTTTTAAACCTACTGACAAATTTGCTCTATGTGAACCTACCGAAACGGCCACGAGCGCACTATGAGCGTAGCATGCATTCATGTTTTGCATGACAGGCACGTCATGATTATCATGTTTGTACGTGTCATTTACTTTCGTCGTCTGTTACAATCCCGTAATACCAAATTTGTTATATGCGAAGCTAGCAAAACGGCCGTGAGCGTGCTATGAGCGTAGTATGTAGTCATGTTTTACATGACACGAACGTCATGATTATCATGTTTGACGCCTCATTTACCTTCTTCATTCGTTCGCGTCACGTAATACCAAATATGATATATGTGAAGCAAGCAAAACGGCCGCGGGCGTGCTATGAGCGTAGCATGTAGTCTTAATTTAAATGACACACATATCATGATTATCATGTTTGAACGTGCGTACCTTCGTCGTCCTTCCACGTCAAGTAATACGAAATTTGCTACACGTGAAATGAGAGAAACTGGCGAAAGCGCATCATGACCGTGGCATGTAGTCATGTTCTTACGTGACACGGATGTCATGATTGTCATTTTTGCACCAGTCATATACCTGCTTCCTCCATTCACGTCACGAGATACCAAATTGGTAAATGTGAAGCTAGCGAAACGACCGCGAGCGCACCATGAGGGGGCGTGCAGTCATGACTTACATGACATCTTTGTCATGATTTCCACGTTATGGCCTATCGCTTACGTTCACCATGCAGCCATGTCATTTACCAGTTTTGCAATATGTCATGGGAACGAAACCACCACAAACGCAGCAAAACCAAGACATGTAAATCATGACACTCATGACATACATGCCACAATTTTCATGTGATTACTGGTCAATTATGATCGTCATGGATGGATGGATGGATGGATGGATGGATGGATGGATGGATGGATGGATGGATGGATGGATGGATGGTGGACGGACGGGCGGAAGGATGGACGGACGGATATGGCTGTACCCTTTAGATCGGGCGGTGGCTCACGCCACCAAGCCGTAATACTTAGTGAACCAAAAACTCTATTTATATTTTTTCCTTTTAAATAGTGAGGTTAAGGACTGGTACTTTGCTGTGAAAGGTAATTATCATTCGTGCCTTGACTTTAGCCACCAATCAGATACCTCCTTCTAGTTAATTCTACCCGCTTAAAGTCTATTTGCCCTCAATGTTCCTTAACCCCAGTGCTTTGAAAACTCTGCGCCATCATCCTGAACAATAGGGTGAAGCCCTTTACATAACATCATCAAGTGTTCAGCTATTTCCTCCTCCTTTCCACACGCACTGCATACTTTGTCTACCCTTTCGTATATGGCCCGATATGTCTTGGTTCGCAACACTCCTGTCTTTACCTCATACAGTAGAGAACTACTCCGAGTATTATCATAGATCCTTTTTTGCCAATTCCCTGCTCAAAAGTTCCATAGATTTCTAGTGCGGATTTTTAATCATGCCAATTCTCCAAATATCGGCCTCAGCTTCCTTCAACTTCTTCTTAACCCATGATTATTTTTGGTTTGGCCCCCTGCTGTTTTCGAAGTATTTACCCGTCAATTTTCTGGTTCACTTACTCCATTTTCTATCGACATTATTCCTGTACAAGTAGCTGAAAACATTTTTAGCCCAACGCCCCTCCCCCATTTCTACCAATCACTTTTCAAGTTTTATCTTGCTGCTAGCCTCCCTGCCCTCAAATGATGTCCATCCCATATCACATTGTACTCCCTGATTTGGTGTATTCCCTTGAGCTCCTAAGGCAAGCATGCCTTTTCCACGTTGCCTAATTTCTAATTTTGCTTGAACTTCTGATCTCATGCACAAGACCACATTACCGAACGTCAGACCAGGAACCATGACCCCTTTCTATATTCCTCTCACAACACCATACCTATTGTAATTTCACAGTGCCCTTTTTTCCATCACTGCTGCCTTCCTGTTACCATTAGTCGTCACGTATATTTCGTGTTCCCTTAGGTACTTGGTGCCATTGCATATCCATACGCCCAGATATTTGCATCTATCTTTTATCTCTAGCGTGACCTCCTTTATCATAAGCTAACTATCTTCATTTTGATTGAAAATCATGACTGCTGGTTTTCTCCTTACTGAATCTGAAATCCAACCCATCTCCTTCATTACCACATATGTCCATCAATCTCTGCAAATCTTCCTTGTTGTCGGCAATTAGCACTACACCTTCTGCGTGCATCATAGCTGGTAGTGCCTGTTCAATGAGTTTTCCTCGGCTGACGAAAGAGAGGTTGGAGCCCAAACCACTTCCCTCTAACTTAGCCTCTAATCCTTGTAGGTACATCATGAATAGCAACGGTGACAGAGGAACCCCTGCTTAAGTCCCCGTTTTACCTCTGCGTGCTCGGACACCTGTTTTATAACTGCCTTGTTACTTTTATAGATATCCTTTAAAAGATTGGTGACTCCATCTTCACCACAGCTAGGGTGTCCAGTATTCGCCACAAGTTCTCTTGAACAACGATATCGTACGCTCTCTTGATATCCAAAAATGCTAACCACAAGGGCCTGTGTTTCTTTCCTGCTATTTCGATGCACTGCGTCAGTGAGAAGAGATTGTTTTCCAACCTCCTGTGTTTATAAAACCCATTCAGCAGCTCCCCCAGCACCCCCTCATATTCTATCCATGCCTGCAATCTTTCCTTTATAATCTGTATCGCCAGCCTGTAGACCACTGATGCCACTGTTATAAGACGGTGGTTGTTTATGTCAGCTTTGTGCCCTTTTCCTTTATAGATCATGCTCATGCCGCTAAGTTTCCGTTTACCAGGGACTTCACCATAGATTATTACATTGCTCACTGCCTCTCTCAAAGTCTGCTTAGACTTCAAATCAAATCTGCTTAGACTTCAAACCCAATGTCTTTAGCAGCATAATTGGAATGCCATCTGAGCCTGTTGATGTTCTACTAGGAACGCTCTTTTCAGCCATTTCCCACTCTCGTTGTGAAAATGGAGTCAGTGCGCTACTTGATTTATCCTGGTCTATTGTGGTGCAAAAAGCACTTCTTTGTTGAAGTTTTTCTGTCACCCTTGTTCCTATATGTTCAATACCTCCGTCCCCTTCTAGACTAGCACCTTTTGCTGTAGTTATGAACCCCTGCTATAGGCTCGTCTCATTTCTTAGGGAGTTTAGATGGTTCCAGAATTTCGCAGCTGCCTTTCTAGCCTTTTTAGGTACTTCTGCCATCCACTGAGCCTCCTTTATTTCTTCTAATCGTTTCATTGATCAGAAGGGATGCTTCCCTTCTACAGCTTAGAAAGATGTCCTATTTTCTCTCAACATCATCTGTTGGTTCACCTTGCTGCTTAGCATGTCTGTGTTGCCTAGATGCCTCCTGATGTTTTGCTATGGCTCTCTTAACTTCTTCATCCCACCAACTCTTGCGTTTGTGTATTCTTTTCCTGGGTGTATTGTCACGTGCCTTAGAAAGCTCTTGCTCAGTCTAATTAGAGCCGTGTATGCCCCCACTGTTTTATTATCCTCAGTGATTAGTTTTTCAATTAGTTTAGTAGCTATTTTTATTTGCCTTTCTGAATTAGAATTTTCCTGTAGTTGCTCATCTTGTCTCCTTCCCATTTTCACTGTCTTCCAAAACTTACCTTGATACGTTTGTGATCAGTACCCAGATTTCTGGCGCCACATTATTCTATGTGCATGCTTCTGAGCCTACCATGCATTCTATGTGACATCAGTACGTAATCTATTGTCGATTGCAGCCTTTCTGTCTCCCATGTTATTTACCCTTAACACTTCCCACTACTGTTGCAAATTATCAAATAATGCCTTTCACACATATACATGATCAATTTGCCTGTTGGGTCGGTATACCCATCTATATATCTATGCGCACATTCATATCACCTAGTATAATTATCTCCCACTCTCTTCATAATTCCTCAATGTCCTTTGATATTCACTCCATTATTTCCAGGTTTTCCTCTCTGGCCTTTGATCCAGTCCACAAGTACACCAAACCAAGGAGTGTCATTCGCCCTGCCACTTTCCGTTTTAGCCATAACTGTACCTTGCACTCCTGCTTGACCCTTTCCCAGTCTACTTTTATGAATAAATGCCCCAATACCACCCCTCTTTCTGCTGCCTTCCGTTCTATGTGTGTGAAGAGTCACCCTGGTCATTTTCCTTGTTACTAGCTATCCTGCAAGTGCGCGTCCTGCAAGTCGCCAATTAACCTCATGACCTAGCCATCCATCGAAGTGAATTCTGTCTCGTTGACCCCCCCCCCCCCTTTATGCAACTCTTTGTTTATTTCCACTGCCTCAAAGCCTTTCTTTTGACTCACCCGCCATTACTCTTGGTTTGGGTTGACAACCGCTGTTTGCAGAATGCCGTCCCACACCGGTACCTCCGGTATCGTGCATATGACTACCTGTCCATAAGAAGAAGCGGCGCGCATGTCATCGACCCCTTTCGCCAGTGTGGCCGCTAGTCCTGCCGTATCTTCATTCAAGGCATTCTTTAAACCGCCTGAAATGATCACGTTTCGTCCACGAGCTGCACTTCTGAGGCTCGCGCTCACTTGCCTTATGACTGCTTCCAGATTGCGTCATGGGAACGTCCCTACTGCAACCCTATTGTCACCTCTTACGCTCTCTTTGATTGCTTCCGCGCATCGATTTATATTCGAGTCCCCAGCGATTATCACGTGCTGTGAATTCAGCGTGAGCGTTCTTCACGTGGGGGCTACCTCCACCTTTGACGCCGGCTGCTTTGTCCCCTCCCAGCCTCACCACTACTTCGCTGAAGCTGGGTCTTGCGAACATGGAACCGGTTGAACCTGTTTATCCTAAACTTGCTTGCTCTTTCTTCTTCCCCGTTCTGGTTGCCGGTGCCCTACTGTTCTCTACGTCGGCCGCTCCTTTGTTCACCTTCGCTAGTGCCTCATCGGCAGACTCCAGCCTTTCTCCCATAGGCCCCGTTTTCTCTTGCTCTGTCGCCAGCGGTGTCTCCAGCTCGGTGATTTTCATCAGCAGTTCACTCTGGACAACCATAATTTTCAGCATTTTTCGTCGACCTCACATTGTCTACACTTGGCGACATCAGCCTCCTCTCCATTATTTTCTGCACTTGGGTTCATTTTCAAACCCACCCCGCGGAGGCGCTGCGTTAGGCACCCTGTGGAGGCGCTGCGTTAGAGTGCCTCGAGCGTACAGCGGAGGCGAACAAGTGCACCAAGTCACGTCACACGTGAGAAATGAGCGCTTTCTGGCAGTTATCTTAGAAAACAAAATGTGCGGTGCTAAGATGGGCGTGCGCACCCGTTTACAAGGTGATCAGGTGTAGAACGCAAAACGAGTGGTAGGTGCCACCACCGTGTCGTCGTAGCAAAGTGTTCGAAACATCTGCTTTTTCGTGCAAGCGTTGTATGGTCAGCGCTGCGTGATAAACGCTATGATCCTTAGAATAGCTTAAGTAGCCTTTTTTAAGTAAAAGACACACATACAGACTATATACATGTTGCTATGGTGCCTCAGACATGCGCGATAATTGCTTTTAAATTGACAATCGCACAAGTATGAACGCTCAACCTTGAGTAACCTTGGTTGGCGCTGCGGATAAGGTCGGCCACTTGGGGTATCCGCTGGTGCCGTTTAGAGTGCCCAGTTCCAATAGGAGTGTGCAAATACACAAATGGAAAGACAGACAGACCAAAATTTTTGTGTCAAATGTCCCCAAGAAAGGCTATTATCTTTAAAAAGAGCCTGTTAACCAAAACGACATAGAAGGCCACGATTCATGATTCGATTCATATTTCGCCCCATGATCAGCATACAATAAAGGGATACTTAAGGTAAATATAAAGTTGACGTTGATTGTTCAAAGAGCGCTCTAGAAACCTCTAAGTGTTACTTTTGAGATCAGGAAGGGCTTATTTTGAAATAAAATCACGTTTTAGTGGCCCGCATCAAGATATCAAACTTCAAATTACCCGCCTCAAGGAGCGGTCTGACTCGCACCACCGTTGCCGTGTGCTCCGTTGCGCGGCTGTACTGCGTGGTCACACACACTAGTAGACACAACTAAAGCAGTGTGAGCCACAGGAGCAACAACGACCATTGATCAATTTCCTATCATTAGCTGCGAGATGGCAGACGTGTTTTCTGTTGAACTATGCCCCGCAAGATGGTACAGCCTGCCTAGTGTAATCACGCAAAAAATGAATTTTTGAACCACTCGCGTTATTCTCCATAGTGACTTCCGGTGGTTCTTTTTTCCATGAATCAAACAGAAACGAACTAGCAGCATTGTATTGCGACTTTTCAGGCACCAAAATTTATTTATATAGTGCTGTAGAATAATTTTCAGTGATTAATTGTAGGTGGTTCGTCGGACGTGATCGGTATCATTTTGAGAATGTCCTACAGCGGCGCGTGTATTCTTGTGCATTTATCTTGATTTGCCGGTAGGTAGGACACTGCTGTTGATAATGCTGTCAATTAAGATGTATTCATATATCGAGCTTTCACTCTGACGTGAGTTGTTATTTGACTACAGTGTTCCTTTAACTTCGGGGATATGCGTGCTTTGTTTTTTACCTTTTAACCTCATGGTGAAACACTTTACTGTAAACGCGTAACTACTTCTGGGAAAGCACGTTACACTTTCGTGTTATATACCGATCACTGTGATAGAGGAATTACTTATGTTTTCTTTTTTGACACTCTCAACAATTACGGGACTAATGATAGAGTGTAAGGGGGAAAGGCTACATATGACGACACAAGTATTCATATATATTTTTGAGCTGAGTTCGAGAAAAATTTTCGATAGCGGCTGCTGTTGTTGAGGTGTCTTACGCTTCGTTTTCGTGTTTTCTTGTTGACGAACTTACTACCACTGTTATCGCAGGTTAAAAGACAACGACCTTTCTGTTTGAAAGCTGTCACTCATATTTGTTTTGTTTTCGCCGAATAAAAATTCACCCAGTAAGCTCACAACGGAGTGCGCCTATATTTTTATTGAGTAGGAGAGGGGAAATTATACACGTGGCTGCTGTGAGTAATCTGCGACTGAACAATTTTCGGGACTGTTTCTGTCTCATCTGAACTAACCGAAGTGCGTTCCCATGGCTTTCGGTACGCCTATGTCGTCGATGAGCACCTTGTCAGTAGATTGGAGGTGGTACGGACTGAGGAGCTCGTTGAGATAGGAGAGCCATATTCCGGAGGAGATGTTTGGCGTGAAGATCGAGATCATCGACAGGGGAGCGGCGAGCATGTACAAGCCGAGGTTGTCTGCCTCGCCTCTGCAGAAAGAGCAGTTGCAAATTCAGGTATAGAATGTAATTAGTAATAAAACAATTATATACTTAATTTGAGGCTTATAACGCCAATTTATCAAATAACCTATGCGGTGGTGCACAAACTTGATACGTATACGGTGCTCAATCAATATATCTTCGTTGGAAGTCAGCAGCATTGTCGTAGTTCTTTCGATCTGTCAAGCTTTTGTCCTGTTTAAATTGTAGCAAAATTATTAAATGCGAAGCATTTCTTATCAAACTTCGTCGACTTTGAGCGTATCCTTCCGTCCGTCCGTCCGTCCATCCATCCATCCATCCATCCATCCATCCATCCATCCATCCATCCATCCATTCGTCCGGCCATCCGTTCCTCCGCCCGCCCGCCCGTTTATCCGTCCGTCCGGCAGGCCAGCCAGCCGGATGGACGGACGGACGGACGGACGGATGGACGGACGGACGGGCAGACAGGCGGGCGGGCGAAAGAACGGATGGACGGACGGATGGCAATCCGTTCCAGCCAGCCAGCCAGCCAGCCAGCCAGCCAGCCAGCCAGCCAGCCAGCCAGCCAGCCAGCGAGCCAGCCAGCCAGCCACCTACGACTCCATCTATCTAGCCGCCTGACTTTTAGCTCTCCTGGAGGTTTCGATAATGGTATCAATACCAAACTTGGTATGGCATAACATGACTGTATGAAAAATATATCTGACTAGTTACAGCATGAATATCATGACATGTATGTCATTAATGTCATGACTTACATTGCATGGTCCTGTAGCTCTTGCGGTGGTTCCGTTCACATGGCAAGTTGCAAAACTAGCATGGTATGACATTATTGCATGGCAAACACAAGCGACAGACTATAACATGAAAATAATGGCATGTTTCATGTAACAACATGACTACATGCTACGCTCATGATGCGCTCACGGCCGTTTCGCTAGCATCACATCTACTAAATTTGGTATTACAGTACGTGAATGGATGACAAAGGTATGTGACTGAATAAAACATGATAATCATGAGATGCGTGTCATGTAACAACATGACTACATGCCACACTCATGATGCGCTCGCAGCCGTTTCACTAGCTTTCCCTATACGAAACTTGGTATGGCGTGACGCCAATGGATGACGAAGATATGTGGCTGGTACAAACATAATAATCATGAGATGCGTGTCATGAGAGAACATGACTATATGCCACCGTCAAGGCGCCAGTACATTTCGACGTGACACGGTGCGTGTGCTCACCGGCGTTCATTTCGTCGCATCGCGCCGGCGTTGCCATGTCAGGCGTCGGTCATGCCATATACTCGCAGGCGCGTGCCATGCTGCGTTCCTTTACACATGCGCGTTTCAGCGCGTCCAGCGTCCCTCTGTCACGAAAAGAGAGAGAAGCAGTGTTGTCTGGGTAACGCATCGGCTTGAAATGCAACATGTCGCACTTCACGCCGGTTGCTGTTGGGCCGCGCCGAGGGACGCTGGTCACGCCGGGCGTCAGACTATAGAGGGCTCGCGTTTTGCTAACGTAGCGTCGCTGTGCCCAGGGTATGCGTGCCTAAACGCTACATTCTAGTAAATTGGGCCCTTCACGATGCGCTTATGGCTGTCTTGCCAGCTACACATATAACAAATGTGGTGTTACGTGAGGTCAATAAATGACGAAATATATGAATGGTGGAAACATGATAATCCTCACACGCGTGTCAGGTAAGAAGGTGGCAACATGCCTTTCTCATAGCATGCTCGCGGTGGTTTCTGTAGCTCTAGATATACTAAATTTGGTACCACGGGACGTGAATAGATGTGGAAGGTAAACGACACATCCAATTATGATTTTCCGAAGTCTTTCTTGCAAATAACCGCGATAATCTAATGACGGTGAGCTGCTATTTAAAGCCGCAGACGCGAAGATGTCTTTCTTACAGCCTAAGAAAAAAATTGAAATCTCCTAAGCTACACCGAGTCTTGTAGAGGTAGTTTTGACAGAAAGCTGCAGCTCCATGCTCCCCCTCTCCTAATATTCACCGTCGTAGGGCACATTCAAATGGAAACATGGTCATCCGTCTATAAATTCATCACCCCAACCCTTCGCTACGTATTTATATCAATAATGGGGGACTTCTACGTGGAAGTCTATTCTTTGCTAAGGAGACCGAATGTACAGTTGAAGTTTTTATGATCCGCTAGTTTCGCAAAGCTGTTCATTACTTCCATTTTAAACAGTAGAATTGAAGAAATCACATGCATGTGACAGTTAGTGGTTGTACTTCAGCACGAAATGGTGTATTTGCATGTATTGAAAAAAAAAACACCTAATGGGCACTGATAGTTCACTTCCACTACTAAAGTTCTATGCTCATGATTAAAATTGATTTCCGAGGCTTCCCATGACATAATCACAGTATGGTGAGGATAGGCATCAAAATTATGACCTCTAAACTGATTTAGGCCGCAGGGTACCACGTAAAGTGCGCCTCATACTTGTATTCTGGAGCACCCTATCACTCAATGGTTCTTCTTGACTTGCGAAAGTGGCAGGTGGCATGGCATAGATGGAGGCTGACTATTAGCGGTCATTGGATGCCTAGTCTAAGAGAAGAGCGTGATCAATTCCACTCCACTCGAGTGGCAGCATTGCCCACAAGACGGCAGAGGAAAGTTCGAACCAACAGCTAACTTAACTTTTACTAAGGCATTACATATGGAAACCTTCACACTGGCGTCGTTTCCAACACCTGAGATGCTGTAAAAACCGATCAATGTTGCTGACAAGCCACGTGGTACTCCAGTGAATATGTGTGCGGTTGGCGTACCTGAAGTTGCATGATGACAATGTAGCATGACTCCATCAGTGACGCCGCCTTATAGCGTCATCACGATGTCACAGTTAACTATAATTTGTGACGTCACCATGACCATATATGACCTCATGATGACGTCCCATGATATCTTGGTATGACATAATTGCGTGGGGAAAACCAGTCCTTTCATGGAAGCTGTGAAAATCATATGTGGTGCAGATAGCTCAAGTTGCCTCAGATATCAGAGTTGGCGCTAAATAACATAAGGTGCAGCAAGCATTCAGGGGGAGGAGGGAGGAGGATCATTCCAACAGACCCCGATAAAACAAAGCACCGGGAAAAAAGACGACTTTCGCCTTTCAGGCGTCTTTGTCAAACGCATCGGGTACCTTGTGACTCCAATGACTGCCATTAAACGGACCTACCGGGCGTATTTAAGTCGTAAAACTTGCTACTGGGTTATCGACCATTGCGGTTCAAGTACTCACGCCGCCCCTCTCTCGTCCCGCAAAATGACCCTTTGCAATATTGCGCACCGCCAAAAGACGATTGAAGCCCATTCGAAAAAGGAACACTCTGAATAACTTAGTTTTCATCATGAATTCACAGACCGTGATTCGGGTGACTCGATGATGTCGTGCGCAGCGGCCTGCAGCTTCAAAAGCGCCGGGATGCGGGAGTACGCATCCTTGGAAGCCCCGAATACGCTATACAGGACTTTGGCGTAGTCCTCGAGAAAACCGACGTCGGCCAAGACTTTCTCTCGCCTTTTCCACGTATCTGTCGTTCTGACGTAGTTGAGTATAGGCTGTACCTGCAATGACACGGAGAACACTGTGTTTAAACTGTCCTGCGTTTACTTTGCATTTGCCGTTTTGTTGCCACAGTTGCCATGAGGATATATCTGTCCAGCTATTTTATGCAGTTTTTTCCCTCTGTCCCAACCACTTTCTGTACAACTGTACGTGGTAAACTAAACTAACTAAACTAAACACTTCTGGTGATCACACATGCATCACAAATTTCAGCACTCCGTAAAGATTTCCCCAGTTCATGTTATCGGAGGCCTGTCCGTGTGCGCACACGTCATGGACACGAATGAAATTTTTCTTGTTGGCATGCGTTCTTAAGTCGCCTATACCTTCAAATTGACTTTAGGGCTGACTCAGAAGTGGCTCCGCAAGCGTTAATTCTCCAGGAAGACCCGGCAGTTTTTGCACGCATTTGGGAGAGCTTACTGGGCAACTGATTGCTCCACTAACGTCGTTAAAAGGAAGGAATCACCTGTTTCTTAGCCCTCCTTGGTGCTTTAATATTGCTACGTACACCGTCTAGGCCCTTTGTCCAGTTCCCAAACGTTGGTACCCCAAGGTTAGCGTATACTCATGTGTCTTACCGAGACTCGTTGGGCAGCCGGTGTAGACTCATCTCAAACCAGAACGGTATGCCCCAGTTGATGAGCAAGTCAAGAACCACGTAGAGCGCGTGGCAACCAGTGGAGCCGTACTTAGGCCACAAGAGCCCTCGTTCTCGCATGAAGTCCTTGAGTTGATGGACGCCCTTAGGCACTAGGTTCATGCAGGCACGGTACAGGTTGTACGCCGCTGCACGGGACAGCTTGGTTTAGCTCCTAAACGGCGGGTTGCGTGAAATGAAGTTCGCTTTTCTGAAGCATTGGGGTTCGATATGAATGGCCCCAATCATGGTGGTGTAAATTATTATTTTTAACACTGCAGCCCTATTTTCATCACCATACCACTGCCTTAAACCTTATACCTCCATGAGAAAGTAGGTAAGGCACATTTTTTTTAAAATGGCAGAATGCCTACGCCTACAATAAGAGATGCTTATTAGGGTGAAATGAAACACAAACAGCGGGAAGCTTCAGCAAGGGTATAGTGCACGCCGCCTATTCATCACCATGGACATGAGCAGTGGTTCTAAATAGGAGTGAGGGGTACCTGTCAATGGTAATAACTGGATGACGTGCACTACACCTGTGCTAAAGCTTCCCACTGTAGCCATCCATCCATCCATCCATTCGTCCGTCCGTCCGTCCGTCCGTCCGTCCGTCCATCCATCCATCCATCCATCCATCCATCCATCCATCCATCCATCCATCCATCCATCCATCCATCCATCCATTTATCCGTCCGTCCGTCTATCCATCTATTGTTATGCCTGGGAATTCAGACAGAACGTCATTGCTTCTGCAAAGGCAACCAGTGTCAAGGCCAGCGAGCGAGCCCGCCTGACTCCATCACCTCAACAACGTCATCTTGCCCGGCAGCGCTAGTGGTTTTTACGCAACGCACGGCGAGCTCCCTCAACCAACGGGCCCGATTGCAGCTCGATGATGCAGTAGATACCAGCCAGTCTGGTGAGTCTTGCGCAACGAGTGGCAATCCACTCACTCCTGAATGCAACCCAGCAGCGGTTCCTGATTGGAGGATGCTGACGCCACGATCAGTGGCGGTTCTGATTGGACCTTGCTGACGCATGAGGTCACCCGGGGCGTTTAAAAAACCAAACGGGGCGTCGTCAAGCAACCTACCTATGCGTCAGAGAGAAGACGACAGTGTCAGAGAGTCCGAAGACATCTCGGCTCGTCGAGCTACTAAGCTGTCGGCCCCAGTACCGAATATGTAACGCCTCTCTTTTACGCTGTACATAAGTATCGCCTTAACCCACTGTCGTCTTGTGCGCTCGTCTATCAGCTCTGCGCAGGAGAAGTCGCGATCTGAGAAACGCGTTACCGAACAATCTTGGCAGCCGTGAACTCGGCGCACTACGCATCAGTGTCGGCGGTGGTGCGAGTCATAACACTATCTATCTATCTATCTATCTATCTATCTATCTATCTATCTATCTATCTATCTATCTATCTATCTATCTATCTATCTATCTATCTATCTATCTATCTATCTATCTATCTATCTATCTATCTATCTATCTATCTATCTATCTATCTATCTAACTTTCTATCTATCTAACTATCTAACTTTCTATCTATCTAACTATCTATCTAGCCGCCTACGCCTGGGTGCTCTCATGATCGCCGCCTTAACTTGGGGTAAACCAAAATTAGTATGGGGGTTAAAGAATACGACTCGCTGGTGATGACATGAGAAATGTTACAATCTCGTCGCTTAATACATCGTCAGAAACTTTCCGCCAGACAGTGTTACATACCCGCAGGCAGGTATGTGGTACTGGTATGCGGGCATGTGCCACAGGTGATTAACTTCATGTCTAGCCACCAATGGTGAGGACAAACATGCAGCCGCATAGCCAGAATTTTTGTTTGTGGGGGGGAGGGCTTCATTTCATGCCCTGTTCGCTACTTGCTGGCTACGCCCCTGTACACATTGTTAAGTTTACGTGTGAGCATAAGGAAAATGTTGACATCGGTAACGTTGACCCGACAAAGGCAAAGATTCAATGTAAGAGTCCCAACCACAATCCAATCCGAGCATTCTGCCTAGCAATCAAGTAATCCACAACACAGCCATGCTAGGTCTATAGTAAGTATTCAAATGGGCCCTAATATCTCTGAAACGTCAATTGTGCGCGCGGTGCTTGATTGACTTGATTGATAAGTGGGCTTGAACGCCCCAAAACCACCATATGATTATGAGGGACGCCATAGCGGAGGGCTCTGGAAGTATCGACCACCTGGGCGTTCTTTATCATGCACCCAAATCTGAGCAGGCGGGCCTACAGCATTTTCACCTCCATAGAAAATGCAGCCGCTGCAGCCGGCATTCGACCCGCGACCTGTGGGTCAGCAGCCAAGTGCCTTAGGCACTAGACCAACGCGGCGGGGCGGGCTTGTAGTGCTGGCTATTCAATTCGATATCATTACATATAGGCAGTCGTGCGCGATATGAAGTTTATGGCGGGAACGTCGACCAGCCTAACACACCAAGCACTTAGCAGGACGTTTCGGAACAACGAAAATCACGATTTAGCCCTCTTCTTTTTATCGTTGGCTGTTGTATGTTATAACAATCACACCTATGACGAAGCCTACACCCTATCTCTCAATTTTGAGCCTACCATTCGTCGCAATGAAGTGTTTTGCTCTTGGGCTGTTGTCTTCGCGGCCAATCACAGAATTGCTTGGAAAGGTGTGTTACAGCCGGTGCTAGTGAGGCAATGATCTGTTTAAACAGCTCACTCGGATGGTAGTCATTGCTGCTTAAGGAACAGGAAAAAGAGGGAGTTAAGCTTGCGTGATATCCCGCTTTCTTCGAAAGTGTATTCAGGGACGTGGGGCTATTGCATTTCCTGGTCGACCCTCACGCGATAACCTTCAATTCACGCTCGACTGTACTACTTTGATACAGCCGTCACGTTGTGTTAACGTGAGGTGTAGATGGGCGTCGTCAGTTGAAGTTTATTTCTGTAGCAGTTTCCAGAGCTACAATCCTCGCGAGCACCAGCGCTTCATACCAGCTTATCCCTTCTGGTGTTGAGGTTGGCATGGCTACGCAGTTTGTAAACAACTGGCTATATAAAACATATGTGGGTGTTTAACCTGTATCTGTACGTGCATTTGAGTCTGTGCGTGCATCAGTGTCTGTGCGTGCATTCACTGAATTGAAAAATTACAACAGAGTCTCTTTCCATCCGCATGCTTCGCATAACAACGATTCCCATGATACGTAGAGTCTGCAAATTTTTCATGACAGTACTTGAACTCACAGAGATGTGACGCTCGCAGTGCTGCATCGTATCACGCGCACACACATGAGCAACCATTGTCATGCTCTCAACACTTTCTTATCTGCTCTAATAACACGTGTGATATTTCGGAATACGTATAGATATTACGCAGGGCCAGGTTTAATGAAGATGGTATCACCATCTTTTGTCGCTTCACGGAACCACAATTAGTGGGGAATTTCTTTATTTTAGCCTTGAGGCTGTCGCACAAAATGTTCAAAAATGCACCTTCCACACTATGTCACTGCCAAGAGTTTGTACCTACAAAAAAGTAGAATAAATTGATTTTCTGCAATAATAATTCTGTGATTAGCTGGGTCGTCTTTGTGCCACCAGGTGGCTACACATATGCGGGCTTACGGTAATGGCTATGATAAACCGGTATGCTAAAACAAAGAAGCGTGTGAACAAATTAAAATTTTCTAAACTCACCTGCGGAGGCTCACGTGAGAATGCAAATCACTTTGAAAAATGCATGCAAGTTTGGGGACTTCGGCTACTCGCTGAGAAAAATTGAGCGTAAGTTCGCAGTCAATGCTGTTTTGGCTTGCCTGGTGCAATGGAGCTGTTAGTCACTGCTCGTTGCGCGTCACTCTGGTAGTTAGCCATCCCTAAAGTTTTCCTTACTCTTCGTACCCAGTGACATTGGTATCAGTCACCCTTGCGATGGACCCCCTGAATCAGCATTTAGGCACACCTTGGAAGTGAAGTAAAATATGTGATGAACATTTGATATGAATAAAATATATAAAAATGCTTAGAAAAGTTATGTTATCCTTTATAAAAATTATTTTTCTCAAAGAAGCATACAAGATTCTGCAATCACAGACTAGCGCAACGAATTGTTTTCATTCAACACTCGCTCTCTTCCCTTTGTCACTTGCTCGTAGAACACTGCGAAGCTTACAAGTAGGCGCGACGTTCACGCAGCAATTTTCGATAGTCTGCTAGCTGTTGTTCACCTGCTCCGCGGAAAGCTTTAGATGTATCGTCAAAACCTGAAAACTGACCATCGGCGTCCCACGTCAGCGGCGTTCACACGAGTGACGTAAACAATTATCAAGTCAGGATGTCATCATACGACCAAATCTTGTAACGTCATGATGGCGTCAGGTAACGTGACTTCACGCGTGGACGTAATGAGATGACATTGTCAATTTTCACTGCCTCCGTGATTGCGGGGCGATCACGGAGACAGTGCAATACCATGTTAGGTTTTGAACTGATTTCCTAGGAGTGTATTTTCAGCTTAAGTAACGTAATTCGACGTCAACGTGACGTAATTGTTACGTCACACATTTTAGCTACCTATGACATCTTGATAATTGGTCACATAATATTTGCTGCCTCTAAAATCGGAGATGTTGCAAGCTTTCTGCCGCTCAACTTCGCGAAGGGTGGACCAATCACGGAGGCTGTGCAAAGCGTCGATGTCGTGTGATGGAATTGTAAGATAACGTCCCCTAATATGACATGAACATTTTAGCTATCTATGACGTTCTGATGGCATAATTACATGATGTTTTGCTTCACTCGTGATGGTGCCGACAAAGCCGTATCCCTGTTAGACACGCATGGCTCCGACGCGGACCCGCGAGCCCCACAGTACTACAAATATCTTGAGCGTCATAAGCAATGCCATACCTCGTCACTATTGAAGTTAATTATTGCAGGCGCGGTTTGCGCCGAGAAACCTGCAGGCGCGGTTTGCGCCGAGAAACCTGCAGGCGCGGTTTGCGCCGAGAATCGTGTGGTGTTTCGGAACGATAACAAAAACTTCTGAAATGGAACGTGGCAATATTATTCTATACAAACCGAAACAGACAGGAACCCACGCAGCTTTGTGTGGACGCAACGCCGACTATGTTTGAGGTTCTGGTTATCCACAGGCCCAGTATTGTAAGATGCGTTACATTTTGCCTAAGAAGCTGCCAGCGCTCTAGTGCTACGCACACTACTCCGTACAATGCAGGTGTAGCGAACTAAGCGAAACGCCGACATCCCAGTTACGACAAGCGAAGCCAGTCGCACCTGTCAGCCCAGCATGTGCACGTGCCCCAATCGAAGCGCCAGCGCGTGTGACGGAGGAAGAAAGTGACGTTACAGGCCAGCGGCTCATGGTATTTATAGATTCCACGTTCGCTCTCGTTCATCCTCGTCCACTCTACCTGTTCCGCTGACGACAAACATTCAACGCAGGAATCATTGCGTAAGATGTGTGCTCTAAAAGCAGAGCGGATTGAACAGCATCAGGCACTTGCATCGGCGTACACAACTCTAGAGGTAAGTTCCTCGATGATTAGAACACATCCAATTCCCACATATTCTTCATTAAACTTTGATAATATTGTGCCTTAAAGATTTCGCTCTCACAATTTGTTTAGCAACGCTATATTTCACGAATGAACAGCGTCTACATGACTTCCGCTGCACGACCATTGCGTAGATAACGCAAATATGGCGGACACCATTGAGGTGGAAGATTTGTGGTCACGTGGTCAGTAACAGCACCGTTGCGACATGATTGTTCCGCCCAATGCCAGGCTCTCTCCATATAGGAAACCAAAGCTCAAATTTCGGAGCAACGACAACGCCACACCTGGCTCTGGCGGTGAACTCCGGATATTTTGAGGGTAGGCCACAGCTGGGCTAGACTGCACCAGCGCCGCTTCTTTCGCTACGGCCTTCTAAGCCGTCGCGAACACAACTGGAGAGTTTCTGAGTATGTTTCGCTGCACGATGGTGGTAGGGGCGCAGCGACCCTGACATTGCACCTTCTGCGAAACGCACACGGCACAGGGGAGTTTGTCGATGTGAAACCGTGAGGTAAGCGTTCTCAACGAAGAGGGGGAGGGGGATTATAAAAGCAATCTAGGATAGAGGGAGGGTCTTCTACAAAAATAAAACTACTTTACTAGACAACTTGCCACTTAACGTAGGTATGTATGTGCTCCTGGGTAATACGAGCTGAAGCTCAGTGAAAATGTGGAAGAATAAGCTGATGAGAGGCATAATTCAGAAAGCATAAAGCACTGGCAACGATCAGACAGATAGGAGAGCCATGCGGCATCCGGTCTGAAATTAGAGAGCACTAAATACCTTTGGCCCTTGGTCTCGTCGGACGCAATTGAGAGGTCGCTCACGGAATGACGAGCACGCCTTCCCTTTTCAAGCTATTTTCTACTTTTCTTTATTTTTCCAAATATACTTGGAGTGGTTTCAGGACTAATAGCTGGTGTCTGCAGCCTGACAACCCTTTCAAACACGTACTTGTAATGTATACATAAAGGCTAAAAAACGGCGTATAAGGAGAGAGTAAAGAGAGAGAAAGAGAGAAAGAACAAGCCATTGCCTCCGAAAAACATCTTCGGACTGCACGCACAGAGAGGGGTGGTGTGCACTGTCAAGGCGTTAACACCACCTGGAAATATTGATTCCGGAGACCCCAAGCTCTTTTGCCTTCCTCTGTACTGGAAAATGGGAACAAAGTACACAGCTGCTTACGCTCTCAGGCCGCCTGCCCCGGAACTAAAACTCTAGTGCACATGAGTTCTGCGCTATCTTTCTAGTTCGTAGAGCAACATGTTTAGAAATAAAAATTGACAACGTTACAACTTTTTGGCAAGCAGCTGTTTCTCTGAAAAATCTGTACTAATTCTTTTGTGGCTTATTGCTACAAGGAAGTTGTTTTGAATTGCCTTTTATCTCTGGTGTGGCTGCATTATTCTGGCATTTACCCACCACGGCAGCATTTCATTCGGTGCTTGGTCAGTGTTCAGTCTACAGTAATTTCGAGTCGAGAAGGCAGTCGCACAACCTTCAGTTCGCACATTATCCACTTCGATATATATTAGCTACGTGAATTTCCATTGCTGTGTTCCGTCGCGGCCGCTCGATCGCCGTGGTCCCGTATTTCAAGTTCCGTCCGGGGAAAACACCCGGTGTTCATTCTCACGAATTCCCAAACATTATTGAGCTGTGCGGCAAGTGACAAAAGAATAATGCGAGAGACAACCTCTTCCCCAACGACAAGTCTGCATCGACAATCGTATGCAGCAGACAAAGCGCGATGAAGATTATGTGTCTGCGTTCCGCACCAGAAAACTTATTCCTGACTGCATGCGCAAATATCCTTTTCGAGAACTATCTCTCCTACATGATTTAAGGTGCATAGAAGCCTCGCAAAGATCCTGCTTCACGAGTTTGGCCCCTAGGTGAAACAGGAAGCAAAAAGCGGAGACCAACGAAACAGATCTGGCTGTTGCAACTTCACAAGACACTTTTACTGAGCAAGAAGCAGTAAGTCTTTGTACGCAAACAATAAACAGCGACGCTCATCGGGTGGGCCGATATCAGACTATGATAGGACGATTGCGCTCCCAGGTGTCACACCATCGTTCAAAATGTGAGAAAGTGCAGTAAAGGCTGAAAGAAAAAAAATTCGTCGCAATATTATCGTGAAAGCAAGCAGCACGCATGCGTTAAGAAAATCGCAGCAAATGCACAGAAAGAGAGAAAAAGGCTGCGATTCTTTTTCATCAAATAGAATGTGACGGAAGAAAGCATTCAGCGTACCCAGACGATTTTGTAAGGGGTGTCTTGTATGCCGCTTTCTGTCACGAAGAGGCTACGATCATGCGCGCACTTCGGGGTTGTGACACTGCCAGCTAAGTAACCTCTTCAGAGGTGTATATCTTCAAGCCCAGCATCATCAGATATGAACAATGCCGTAAACCGTTTGTGCATGTTCAATTACTAAGCAACTGATTTTTCAGTGCGCAGTGAGTGGAGAAGCGCGCACGAACCTGAGTGTTCGCGCGCTGTACGGAGCGGCGGAAGATGGCAGGGTCACAGCGCCCCCCCCCCCCCTCAAAGAAGTGGCGAGAGGCATGCACTTCACCCGTTGCGAAGGCTGTATGAAGGGAGTGTGCAGGTGAAGTCTAGCTCAGCCGTGCGTAGGCACGGGAGAGGGCGCAGGCGAGTCAGGGTGTTTCGCCGAAACGGGAGAGCGTGCGACACGCGCGAAATACGTCCTGCAGCTGTTCTGCAGTCGGCGCGGGCAAGTTTCACACGGTGCTTTCAGCTTGGCGCGAGACGTTCGCCGTGCGAAATTTTCACAATGGTAGAATCGGCCCTACAGAAGCGTCGGCGAGGTCCGAAAAATTGTTGTGTAGGAAGACGTGTGGCGTTTGGTTTCCCACATTTTTTTATTTATACCTGTTCTGACATGGACGTCCACAGACGCTGTCGTTCTTGCTGGTGTCTTCTTCTCTCGTGCTGGTTCGAGCACGCGTGGCAGCTGTGGCACAAGTTCTTCGTCATCTTCAAGACATTGTCGGCTTGCCATAATTGTGTTGTGGGCTGCCGCAACAATGCAGACAACACGAAGGGACGCTCTCCACGTGTAAAGCTCTATTAGTTTCCCAGCAAGCCGCGTTCACGAAAGATAGAGCAAGCATGACACGAAATGCGAAAAAAAGGGGGGGGGGGCGATCACTTGAACTTGACTCGCTTGGGTAAATCTCAGCTTGCTGCTTCGCGACAGTGTCAGCGAGTCATGCTCTAAAATTTCTCAGACATTTTAATTTTATGATCGTATAAATTTACTTTTATTTATTTTTTTAGCGCATGGCAAATGTTTTCACATGACAGTACATGGCTGCTACTGCTAGGTACCTCATCAAAGCAACAATTAAATGGTTTTCATAAACATCAATGCAGCACATCGATAGAGTACGCGGCTTTAAGTCAGCAGCATGAGCCTTACCTCTAGGCAAACGTTGTACACGTTGTTGTCACGGACATCAGAAATTCATGTCGCAGTGGTTCGGGCGTCGTCGACTTCTGTCGCCTGATCCACATCATAAACTCGACTAACGAGCTTTACTCCTTTTGTTAGATTCGCTTCTCGTGCTTGTTTAGCTCAGAGATCTTTATGAAGCCACACTGCAGGTAATACATTATGAGATGACTCAAACACACCGCACGCTCTCTGCGCGAGCACGCAAATGAGCGGCGGCGCATTGGTGGGAAGGGAAAACGTGCGGTATACATCCCCAATTTCTACTTTTCTACCAAAAATGCCGCTGGCTGTTTAGAGTCGCAGCGCCACCATGCATTAATTTGGATTCCTATACGGCTGTGGAATTCTCAGGTACACAGCAGGTGCACGCAATACGCAAGGAAAGCAAGAGGCGTTAACTCAGAGGGGAAAGAGCACTGTCCTCAAGAGGAGCTACTTGGAGACGTGTTACTGTAACCTCCTGTTTTTTTCTTGGGCACAGGTTCCCCAACTTGTTTTCATTCATTAAAGCATGTTTTTTTTTTCAGTGTGAGTTGCAATATAATGAAATAATTCGTTCTACTTGCTTTACTCGCCCTAACGTTTAGTGTGAATATAGGAGCTCGTCGTTCTGTAACCACGTGATCACTTTAGCGCGAAATGAACATGGATTCACAGATTGCTAACTAGATTCATGCTGCCCTTAATTGGCGAACCAGAGGCACAACGATAACCGTAAACAGCCGTACATGACTTCATCCCCTTTTGTGTGTTTTTGTATAGAAGGTCTAATCTCACACAACCTCAGGTATGAAGGCTCAATCAGTTGTATTCCATTTTGGTTTCGCTTCTGTTTTTTTTTTTCATTCCCAGGGGGCTAATTCACTTATTGTTATATAGACCATGTACGTCATCAATAAAGGTTGTTCTTGTTCCGTACATCGTGGCGGCTAGGCCCTTGACTTCTTTCCCATGAGCACTACATTGGCAACGAGGATGTCGTGAACGTACCCCAAGCAGCTGCGCCCGTCTGTGCATGGCCAAACATGATCATCCCCGGCCTCGCTCCGTCGCCGTTCTTCCTTGCGACGCCAAGCCGGCCGCCGCTACCATAGGAGTAGTAGGAGCAAATATTCAACGTGTACTTTGTAGCTTCCGAGGCCTCTGAGTTCGCGCCAGATATTATAATGCAAGGCCATTTTCTTACATTGGTTGGGCGCGGGGGGCCAGCGTATTTACCAGACCTTACGTACAGGGTCGACCGCCGCAGCAACCACCGTTAAAGACGGGGACAAGTCTGCCGCAACCACTTCTGACGAGTATGACACTGCACTGGTGGCATTACAGAATTACTTCTCGGCGTTCTGCAACGTTGTGATCGAGCGTCATCGGTTTCACCGCCGCCGACAACACTCAGGTGAGACAGTTCATGACTTTGTTGCCGTCCTCCGGGTGCTAGCATCACACTGTACATTCGTTGCTCAAGATGATGCTCTGTGGGATCAATTCGTTGCTGGCATAGTCTCCAACCGCGTACGGTAACGGTTATTGCTTGAGGGCCCTTCACCTTCGTTCGAAAGTTCAGTGCGAATTGCACTTCAATTTGAGCATGTAGCTGAAGAGCTACAAGAATTTTCTCCTTCGGTCGACCAAGTGGCAATGCAACGACGACAAAAAAAAACAACAGTCACATCGAGCGCAAAAGAGCAATTCACAGCCAGCAGCCCATTATCAACAGAGGTTAGCGAAGAGCAGGAGCGGCCCACGTGCGCCGCCGCGGCACCGCCCCGGAACGAAAGCAAGAACGCAGCAGCTGTTCCGCGTCGACGCGCTGTTTCCGATGCGGCTCGCGGGATCACATCGCATCAAATGGTCAGTGCCCAGCGTGAGCGAAAAGTTGTTTGTTTTGCGGTAGAAAGGGCCACTTTCGAAATGTATGCAACCACCAACGAACCTAAATGTAAGGCAGGGTCCGCGAAGTTCAATGTAATGACGATGTTTCGTCATACCGCAGTGCTGAGCAAGTGTTAACTGTTGCACGTTACGCTCGTAAAGCAATTCACATAGATGTGTTGGTTGCCAACTTCAGGTTTACAATGCTCTTTGATTCAGGGTCGCGTGTTTTAATTTTCTCAGAGCAAGAATTCCGTCGACATTTTAAGAGCATTTCGCGTTTGCCAGCCCTACACCTCAGATTATTTGACTATTCCCCCCGTCCCATTTGCATGCTGGGCTGTTTCAGAGCAGAAGTACAGTTGAAAGGTCGCACCGCGTCACTCTGCTTTTATGTTGTTTGTCGAGGAACCTGTCCTATCGGCCTAGATGACATTAATGCTTTAAGTCTTCGCAGTGAGGGCTCTACTATCATGTGCTTACATACGACAACGTCTGTCTCGCTGACACGTGTCTATGACGCGGTACCTCGTTCCAGCCCCATACTGTCCAACACGCAGCTCGGTCCAGGAAACCTTCGGCCAACTTTGGCAAAAGAGTTTGCTTCACTTTTTAGTCTGAACTTGGGCCTTGCTAAGGGGTTTACTCATCGGGTCAAGAGACGTCAGGGTGTGCAGCCGGTAACTTTCAAGCTACGCCGTCTGCCATATTCGCTCCGTGCGCCAGTGTAAAACGAGCTTAGTTCACTAAGCATCGACATCATCGAGTGCATTGATGCTTCGGAGTGGGTGTCCCCCAGGGTCGTTGTTGACAAGAAAGATGGCGGCATCAGGATCTGTGTAGACCTCCGGGAGCCGAATAAGGTGATTGTCCCAGATAGTTTCCCTTAGCCGCACACAGAAGAACTCCTTCTTGCTTTGGTAGGCGCTACACCCTTCTCAATACTCGACTTGGCTTCCGCTTACCATCAGGTTCTCTTGCACCCTGATAACAGGGACCTAACAGCTTTCATCATTCACGATGTACTATTTCGGTTCAAGGAAGTATGCTTTTGGGTGAGCGTCTGCCACACTGGCATTTCAAAAGTTGATGGCAGTAAATCTTGACCGTTGCCCTGGTGTGTTATACTACATTGATGAGGTGATCGTATTTGGCAAGACTGCCGACGAACATCTCTTGAACTTGAAAACAGCGCTGCAGAAGTTCATGGATGCAGGCCTGAAACTGAACAACAAATGTGCCTTTGACGTTCCAGAGCTCGCATTTTTAGGACACAAGGTCACAGCACGGGGTATCTCCCCACTTCCTGAGAAGATTGGCTCCATAGTTAACACACCCGTGCCAACCGATGTTGCTGCCTTCCGTTCATTTTTGTGTCTTGTCGAATACTACTAGAAATTTGTTCCACGTTTGGCACAAGTGGTCGTACCTATGGGAGTCCAACGTCGCAAAAATGAGTTATTCGTCTGGTCAGCTGAAGCCGATGACCGTTTCAGGAGGGTGAAAATACTGCTTTCTTCGAGTCCAGTTGTCCAAATGTTCGATCCAAAACTTCCAGTCATCGTGTTGACAGATGCTTCAGACCATGGGCTGGGAGTAGTTCTCCAGCCACAAGATGGTCAAGAGTTTCGCACAGTCACTTTCGCATCACGTACACTGTCCCCAGCAGAGAGGAAGTATTCAGTTAGAGAACAAGAAGCGCTGACATATATTTGGGCTTGTGAGCGATGGGACATGTACCTTTGGGGTTGCCGTTTCAAAATTAAAACATATGACCAGAACTTGTCTCTTTGCTGTCATTACAAGGACCTAGAAGACGTCCACTTCGAATCGCACGCTGGTGTGCAAGCTTTCTCTGTTATAACTTCACTGTTGAATACCGGAAGGGGTCAACGAACAATGTTGCAGATGCAGTTTTTCGCCTGCCAACCCATACCTCAGAAGCAGAGCGCGGAAAGGAGGAAGAAATTGTGTCGCTTGTTGAGCCAGCCTGCGTGGCAAAGGAAACGTTCAGGCAGGCTGTTCTCGACGATGGTTGTGTAGAAACCATCAAGACCTTTGTGCTGAGTTCCTGGCCGCCACACAAGTCATTGCCAAAAGATGTGAATCCGTTCTACTTTATTAGAGAGGAACTTTCTGTTGCTGATGATCTCTTACTGCGTGCAGATCACCTCGTGGTTCCATCCTCTTTCACTGCGCACGAGACGCTTCCTGGTATCACGCGCACTAGAGCGTGTCATCGTGAGCAGTTGTGGTGGCTGCGAATGAATAAAAAAGTGGAAGCAGCAGTGAAAAACTCTTACCTCTGTCTGAAGCTCGATAAATCTGCCAGGACTTCACCAGCACCATTGCAACCTGATGAATGGCCTGAAAGACCAAGGCAAAAGCATGCTTTGGATAGGGTTGGTCCCTTGAAGCGCGCACCTCACAACAGCCGATTTACCATAACGCTTGTGGATTGCCACTCCACGTGGCCAGAGGTATATTTTTGTCGGGAGGTATTAACAAGCACAGTGAAATAATTTTAACAAGTGTTTTTGCCCGCGAAGGATACCCTGGAGAAATTGTTTGCGACAATGGACCTCAGTTCACTTCACGTGAGTTCATTACTTTTCTGGAAAACAGATCCATCAGACTATTGCATTCATCAGTATACTACCCCCAGGCGAATGGACAAATAGAACGATTCGTCCGAACATTCAAAAATATTATTCAAGTTCCACTTCTCGAAGGATGACCCCTTCGACTAGCAGTTATAGACTACCTTGCAATTTACAGGGCTACTCCACAGGCAACCACTGGGGTTGCCCCTGCTGTTCTGCTGCACGGTAGAATGCCCCGAACCAGGCTGGATATCGTCGGCCTCTCAGCGTCAGCCTTCGTTAAAGAAGCAGCTAAATAGTTGTCGCGACTTCGACGCCGAATCCAGCGTCAACAACAAAGCACCAAGCTGTACACAGGTAAAAGGAGAGCTGGTAAGAAGCCTCGGATAGCGGTAGGAGACACTGTCCGTGTCAAGAAACCATCCGTTCGCTTTAAGGGCGACTGCTCCTTCTCCTCACCAACTAAAGTGTTGGAGAAGAAGGGACTGGCATCTTACAGGCTTGAAGACGGCCGTACGTGGACTGCCTCTAAGCTGTCCAGGGTTGCGGAGAGGGGGTTAGCCGCCAGTCGCAGCTACCTGTGCCGCAGTCTCCAGCCTCGGTACCACAGCCGGCCGGGCTACAACCTGCTGTGCCACACCACAGTTTTTTGGCGTACTGCAACCTGGTGAGCCACAGCCGCCGTCCTCTGGCGTAGTGCAGCCTCCTGTGCAGCAGCTGCCTTCTGGGACGCAGTCTCTACCTCTTGTACTGCAGCAGCCAACCTCGGCAGCGCAGCATTCAGGGCGCCTGGCTCGAAGACGCCGGCCAACTGCTTGGATTCGACTAACAAACTTTTAGCTGTGGTCTGAAATGTACTGTGTACTAGAGTAGTGTATACTTGAGTTTCCGTTACTAATACGCACTGACAACCACCGAGAATAAGGGAGGGAGTATGTTGTACTCTGTTTTCGTTTCGCTTCTGTTTTTCATCCGCAGTGGGCGCATTCCCTCATTGTTATATAGACCATGCACATCTTCACCAAATGTTGTTCTTGTTCCGTTCATCGTGGTGGCTAGGCTGTTGAATCCTTTCCCATAAACACTACACAGTCACCACTTTTTCTAAACACACAGTCATCTAGCGCCCATGCTGCTTACGTGCCTCTTCTTCCCGTGATTGTTACTATGAACTTGCTAAAATTACAGCAAATGATGAAGAACCCTCACCTTCGGGCCTCTTCTTCGTTTCCAAGAAGGCAGCGCCACGCTTGTGCCACTGTCGCATCATGTCGGTGGTCGTGTCTGTCGTTAGCTGGCCGTCCCACTTCATGCGGCTGCACGCGTGTGCCAGGATGTCGCTGCAAGGGTCGATGCTGTGGTTCAGTTGGCTCAGCACAGCGCTCACCAGCGGGGCGCATGCAGCGCTCTGGCACACGGTAGTGTGCGCTTGCTCTTGGGAGGACGCAGTTCGTCGGAACACGAGGTACGCAAGCAGCGAAGCCAGCAGCACGGCCGCTCCAAGCGCAGCATATACGAACAGTGCCTTATAACGCGCTGTATGACGTAGGATGCGCTCTTTCCTCGGACCGCGACCTCGCGCCCCTTCGACTGCCTGCGTGTTTCAGGCGTGAACGTGAACCTAGCTCGAGTGAATTAGAAGGCACATGCTTGCACGGCGTAAACGGCAGGTAAATAATATTACCGTTGATGCACCAGTATATCTATGAACACATTTCCTGGCGTGCCAGACACTGTAAAAGTACCTCGGTGACTGACTGCACACTTAGAGACCCTGAAACGGTTTTTGGAAGTTCGCGTTTACCCTAAATCAATAAACCTTTCGCTCCAGTAATTTAGCGACACAGCTTGTAGCTACCAAGACCGCTACGAAATATTTGTTATGCCCTTCTTCTCTCCCCTGCCTTGTCACCTCAACTCATGAGACACGGTGGCATCACTGGCGATCGCAGAGCCACACTCTAAGGCAAAAGTGAGCAAAAGGGTGTGTGGTTCGTCCTTCTGGGAACTAATGGGGCTGCCACAACTATTAATCTCTTTGAGGACTAACGGCACCAAGTCTAACAATTAGTCCCCTCAAACTAACATTTAGTCTTCACATTTACACCTTAGTAACCATTAGTCCCACAGTTCAATTCAAAGAACTAACATTCAGACCTCACATTTGCACCTTATAGAGCCACTGTTAATCCCCATATTTACACCTTACCGGGCAACCGTTACTCTTGGTTGATCGGATTCCAACGAATGGTTGATCTACTCAAATACTCCAATCGGATGAACTTGTCGTCTCCAGTTCAAACATTGATTTTTGTTTATTTTCCGCAAGGCCTAATACCTTTTTTGCCTGTTTTTCTGCGCAGCGAGCAACAAATTCCGCAGGAAAGAACACGCGAAAAAGTAGTTAGCCACCTAAGTGCAACAGCTTTCACAGCCACGGCAACAACGAAAGACAAAAGTGAGACATCGAAATCTTTTATTTTTCTACATACACACGAAGTTTCCCCATTCTTTAGGGTGAATTAATAGTGAAGTGTAGAAGTGTACAAGTCCAGTCTCGTTGTCTAATCTTGTTCACTCCTTGGGGAGCTCCTCCAACGGAAGCGATAGATGACAGGCGTTGCAGACGCCAGCGCAAGCAGCCTTCTGCCTGTTGTGTTCCCACGGCTGCACGTACAATAATATAGTAAAAATAGTTAGGCACACGTCACAGAAGATGAAGATGCACGCATATGACAAGTACGTACACGTTAATATATAGAAACAAGCGTTAAAATATGACACAAAAATAACTTTACCTTCACAATTCGCACAGTCTCTCTGAAGCTGCTCTGACGAAAGAGATGAATGACGGGCATCGCAGACGCCAACGCACAGTCTTCAGCCCGGCGTGTGCCCACGGCTGCACAATAAGTATGTAAAATAGTGCGTCGCACGTGACAGAGGATGAATACATATGCATATGAAAAATACGTGCAAGGTGAAATGAAGACATATGTGAGATATGACATGCTAATAATTTCAGCGTGATATAACACATCGTAAAAGACTCATTTCGATCCCCGTAGCGCAGCAGCTTGGGAGCGGCGGCCGCAGTCACAATTCCGCAAACCACCGTGCCGCTAACAAGTCGGCGAGTCCTAAGCGAGCGACGTCGTTCAGCTCGAGCAAGCGAACGCGAGACCAAACACGGCGCTGCACGCGGAGTGTCCGCCGCCAGCGAACTTCAAACGGGAGAGCGGGCGTACGCTTGGCCGCCGCCGCGAACAGCGCCGAGCTAGTTTGGAGCTAACGCCGAAGAAATCGACGGTAACGCGGCCCTTTTCCACAAACTCGAGCGAGTGCAGCGCGCAAACGCGAGTTTGCCGCCGCGGCCAACGGACGGCGCCGAGCTTCTTGCGACCGACTGGCGGGAAAGCCAACTGTAATGGTGAGCAATTTTCTGTGACTTCCGACGCTAGCGAAAGCCCCGCCAGCCCGTGCTGGTGCACTTAAAGCGCGCGGCATACTACAACTAAGCTCTTTACGAGAACCCGTAACGTGTTTTCGACGACTCCCAACACTCCCAACACAGCCCAATATCATCAGCCCGAAGCTCATCGCAGCGGCGAAGACAGGCGAGCACTCGATGAGCGAGCGATTGGGAGGCCGACGGCAATGGCGGCCAATTTATAGGTGGTCAAAAAACACAGGCGAACTGCAGACGCCGAAGCTGCCCTTCGCGATGCATTTCGTGCATGCGATATACAACACGACAGAGCCCGTTGCCGGCAAGCGCGATCAGTATCGCACACGCGACAACTAGAGTAGAATAAAGAATGATAACCTACTTGCCTTAGAATCCAGCGCTGTTTTCTGCCCTGAGTCGGACTGAAGGCCTATTCTTATCGGCCGCCATATTGGCCTTCCCAACTGTTGTTGCCGTGTGTTGGTCGTGACTATCTTGAAGCCACAGATATACAGCGCGGCGTGGTGACGTGTCAAGACTTGCTCCAGATTTCATGAGTGCAGCGAAACGCAAAAGCAGCAGCCCACCCTCATCCAAGCGTACACAAAAGCACCACGTCGTAATTCTTAGATCGTCGAATCCAGGCGGCCGTGGTCGAGCACTCCGAGCGCGGCGCAAAACGCCAACCGTCGCCGGCAAAATACGGGGAAAGACTGAGCCAGCAGAGGAGGAGAGGGATGCCTGGTCACCTTGGCATCACTTTTCTAGCCGCCTGCATTGCCCGGACGGTTCATCCCTTGGTTTCGCGCTCCACGCTTCCCTCTGTGGTTGCTTCTCAACGGTCTATCCGTTATTCGCGCGTGCCTATTTGGCCCCGTTACTCCTTTTTCGGGTAATTTTGCCTTAGAGTGCACGGCCGCTGGATAGAAAACCAGGTGCGGCCTGGCATGTGCCGCCAAAGCGGCGGGACGGGCACCTCGCGCTCACTCTGGCGCCTCCACTTCTCCCAGAACAAACGCTTTCAAACGCATTTTTATACGGGAAAGCAGGCCGTAAATAGCGCGTTTCGTAGCTACACATCACAGGTTCGATTCTGAATTGCTATTAGGAGTATCTATTACACCACATATGTGAACAGTTTGCCGTTGGAGAGCCAATCATTTGTGGAGTGTTGACCTCAATACTGTTCAAGAATGCTGCCTGTATGACTCACCTGAAATGGAAAGGGTCACTTCCGTTAAAAGGGGGGCAATCACCAAGCAGATTACAAGGGCTGACCTATCGGCTCACCGAAACGCACCGCGAGAGCGCACATAATGTAAGTGTAGGTTCCTGTAGTGCATTAAAAACGCCAGTTGCGGTCCAAAGACCGAGTTTATAATCAAGATTTTACGACACAAACGAAATATGTATTCTCAGCAAAGGCAGCACACAAACTTGTACACGCGGCAACTACCAGTTACAACTCAAAAATCACTTAGAAGGCATTTAAAACAACGGGAACAAACGAACGCCGAACAAACGCAATCTCACGCACCATAAACAGTGCAAGAACACTTAGCGGCCCCAAATACTCGCCACACGTGTGTACTCCACAATTTTCGAACGTGTCTCGAAAATTGTTTTTCAAAGAAAGGCTGAAACGAACTCCATTGCTGGTCGTCGTCCAGGTGACACTCTTCAACAAAGTATTCCAGCGTCGTCATAACTAGATTCCTCAACATCGACTGACTGCACTACACGACTAACTCATACCACTCAAACATCACAACTGCTTTGCCGGTGTTCACCAGCCGTTTTACTCTCCGAGACATCTAGTTTGGAATTCCCGGTTTCGCGAACATTTTAAGTAATTGTACTGCGCGTAGCACATACTAGGGCGGCGACCAGGGGAAAGGGTTTCGGCTCGCTGGTTCACCTGCGAAAGCGGTCACCCCCAAAAGAAGCCCCACTTCAATGTCTCGATTTGTCTTCATCTGTGCTGGTGGGCAGTCACGTGTGTAGAGGGTAGAACATGGCCTGGGCACCCTTTGGTGCCTGTTTTCTTGTTTCGCTGCACACGCCCGTGAAAGGAACGTTTGGCCGCAGCCGGGCGAGAGCAGTGGCACAGTGCGCGCGTGCCGCTTCTCTAGCCCGGCCGTTGTTTGGCAGGATGATTTGATGCTGTCGTCCAGAGGTGGCAGCAGCGTCTGCTTCAGCGCTCGCTTGTGCCAAAATAAGTGCTGTGTTACGAATAATAGGCATCCAGATACGCTTCTTGAAACTGCAAATCACAGGCGAATACGTTGTGCTTCAATATAGTGTCTTTTTTCGTGTTTGAGCTGCAGTGGGACACAACAGCTTCGTGGTGTCACACCACTAAAAAACTGTCTGCCACACATGCGTGCACCAAGGAGTCGTACTCAATCACAGAAAATTGGAGGCAAACTACTCCCCCCCCCCCCCGCCCCTCAGAAGATAGGACACGAAAAGCACGAGAAAGCACCCGAAAAAGCACACGGACACGCACAAATCCTCACGCAGCCGCAATAAAACATGAAGTGCCATCCGCTCTGACGGGCTGAGTGTCAGCGTCCTTCCCTAAAAAAGCGGCCAAAACTGTCAACTCTGCCCAGACGCGCTCACCCATTGACGGCGGCGCGATGCAGCAGGTCGCACTTTCTTTTTTTTTTATCCAGCGGCCGTGGGAGCGCTTTCGTGAGCGCACTCGACAATTTTAGCTTTGCCTCTCCATGACCTTCGAGATTCACGCCGACAGGTGGCGCGCAATTTCGGAGACCATAGCCCAGTGCGCGTGGTAGCACGCACGCCGTCTGCAAACACGACAATCATCGCGAAGTGGTTCTGTATAAGTCCGGTTAACACCTACTCCGACAAGTGCCACCCCCTACAGGACGATTTTACGCTGAAACAGGTTAGCATCTTGGATAACGTCGCACTTACAAAGAATTTCGCATAGTGAATGGGCGGTTGAAAGCGCTTTTGGGTGAGTCGCAGTAATCTGCAGCAATTCGCAGCTTTGAAGCGTTTTACTAAATTACGCCCATTACGCAAAGAGCATAAACTAGTCTTTAAATGACCCTTCGGACTGGGCCTATATATTGGACCAATATGTTGGTACAAAATGGTGAAAACCATTTCAGGGTCTCTTTAATGAAAAATCTTTCCTGCAGTGACCATTCCAGAAACTTTTTGTAGTACTCATGTATTATTCTTTCATAATTAAGAAAACGTGACAATGCGTACGTGTACCAGAAACGGTAGGAAGGGGAAAATGGAAGCTTGTGATGAAAATCCGTAACCATAGTTTTGTTTAGCCGACGTTTCAACAAGCAGACTTGAATTCCTCAAGGCTGGAACAGAAGTGTACCAGCCTTGAGGAAGACAAGTCTGCTGGTCAAAACTACGGCTCGACAAAACCCCTGTTTACGGTTTTTCAATGCCTGCGTATGTTCGTCTTGCTTATTTCGGAATATATTGTCAACTGCCACCAATGTAATATTTACTTGCTTGTTTTATAATTAACCAATGGTGTTACGCGAAAGGGCGCTGGTGGTGAATTTCAGTATGGCAAATCATTTATCATCAGTATCTGGATAGATCACTTCGATGAATATGTTGGCAGAAATTTGAAGCTCACTGAGACTCCTTGAAGAAACAACTTTTCCTTGAAGGCTTACTCATACTCAGACTCCCCACTATTTTTTTCAATAAGACATCGCACAGACACATAATTGCCAAAATGTTCCGCTAACAGACTCACTTGGACTTCAACTCACTAAAACGTTACTCACCCAGACTCGCAAAGGCTAGCTAATGGTACAATCTGTGAGTTCATCTGATAGTCGATTCACGAGTTAGTCGACCTATATGGGTAGATGAAACGTTGCGTTAAACAATTGCTTCTTCCTAAGTCATTCTAGCCATGTGAGATGCTTCTTCCCTCTGTCGCCTTAACACAGTAAGCTGCCTGCCGGCAAGTATAGATGGGGAATTTAACCTCGTATTTTTGAGCCATGCTGCTTACCAAAGAACGTAGCCGTTCCATGACCGCCTCACTGAGAACCGTTTGTCCCGACTGTGTCCTGCGTCGTGCCAGTTCCACGCTGCCTGCAGAACGGCTTTCTCTCCTGTGGCTGCCTGAACTTGGCGATGTCCAAGTTTTGTCACTTTCCTCCACGTTGAACGCGCTTCCCCTGCCCTTGGCGGCTATCTCGGACACTTTTCTTAACCGCGACGACATGGCTGACTTGGGCGCAGTCAGCCCAGAGCTCTGCTTCTTGTTTGCTTGCTTATTGTTCTCCATCAGCGACAATTTTTGTTTGTTTGTTTGTTCCTTTCTTTTGTGGCTCTCACCCACTAAGGGGGATTGGCCAAGAAGCCGGTGGTTAATGCAAGTGAATACCTATAGATTTTCTAGATTAGGGGAATATGAATACTGTGTTTTGACTGTGAAATTAATTTGGCGCAATGTTGAAAAAAAGAAAAAAAAGGAAAAAAAGGGGGAGGGGGGAGAAATAATAGAATTGCGATGAGGGCAGCTTCTTCTTCCTTCATTCAAAACACGTGCCACAACTTGGTGATGATAATCATGGCGACGTTAGGAGTACGTAATTTCGCATTGTGATTCAGAACAAGATATAATGAAAAAATCTGGGCTTTCATTAAGCAAAATGAGAGATTTCTAATATTTTAGAGGTATGTAATAGAGATATAAAATAGATGACTTAAACCTACCATAGATTTTCGTACATTACCTAGAGGAGAATCATGGACTAATGTCTAGCGGGCTGTTAAGATGGCGCTTGTACCCCCACTGGAATTATGGGAATACAGGCCTCGGATCTGCTTTGGATGTATTACGTTCTTGAAGTTTGTGACGCTTCTTTTGCGAGGATAAAACAGAGCGATATGAACCTATATTCATTTGAAACTTGCTTCAATTAATTGTACGCCAACTTCATTGCAAAAAGTTTTCATGACGAGGCGTCAAAAGTGAAACCAGTGAAAGTTTAATCATCAGGGTATGCATTGCTCTGTCATTGCGTTCCAAAATGGGCATCAAGATTTAATGAAAGATATTTTAACAACACATGAGAACAAACAAGCTTGTTTTGCTCTCGAATATACGCATTATCTATTTATGGCAATCACAGTACAGTATTCAGCGAGAAGCACTTATTGTTTCGTCTTCTGCTATGCTAGGTGCGTCTGACCAAGTGTTCTGCTCCAAACGCACCTCTTTTTTTTTCTGTGTGAAGTCGAGTCAGCGCAGCAAGACGGTGTGTCTACCTAACTTCGTTGGTGTTTTCTAGTCAACGTAAAACGAGTTTAAGCCAGGTGCGCTTGTGAGGAAATATGAAATTAATGCAAAATCCTGCACTGGCATGAAACGCAACATCTCTGCGCAGCGGTGAGTGGATGACGCTTCGTTTGAACTGTAAAATACGACTCGTAGGCTCCATTGTCGCTGAAAATTAGGAGATCTAGTAATCTTCACCCTCATCGAACAAAAAAGACACTACTTCAGCCCTTTTCACCATGCCCCACTACCCGCGGTGCACGAAGAACGAAACTAAGGCTGTGTCCAATTCTGAGAAAGCACGCATACAGTCTACGTAGTCTGCTTAGAGGACAGCACCGAGCCCATGCTGTCCGAGAATTGGAACACGTCTGGACGGATTTTACGCGACGAGGCGCCATCTCACGTCGAGAAGAAAAAACCAAAATAAACAAACGTAACAGTTGTTTTTTGTGCCTTATTTGGTATCAAAATATAAAAAAATAAAAGTTCCTCACATTGAGCGTCTGGAGAAGCGTCTGTTTGTGGACAGATGATCATTCCGATGAGATTCGATCTATCTGAGTGATTCGCTGAGTCACCACGTTGTTTAGACAGCAAAGTAGCATGTATCGTATTTGTAAACGATGAAGTCTTCTCGGAGCTCTCTATTTTTCCTGCTACGTGAGAATCGGAATGAGACTTGAGATGACCGCTGCCCATTTGCTGTCTATTTAGCCGTCTACGGTGACAAATAGAACACACCCTAAAGCTGTAGAAAGATGTCAGTAGATGATGATGATGATGATGAAAAACATTTATTATAAAAGAGAGAAGAGAGAGGTACGGGGCCAAAGCATGTCCCTGCTACATGGTCGGCGTCCTTAGTCCGGGACACCGCATGACGAGGCCCCTACTCGCGCCCGTCTCACTAGAGCCCGTTGATACTCTAGTGATGAGCAGTTGAGGAGGGCAGTCTCCCATGCCTCTCGGGAAGGGGTAGGGGAAGGGGGTAGGTGGGGAGTTTTCGGACATGCCCATACCATGTGGAAGATATCACACGTCTCCCCACAGTATGGGCACCGCCCATCTGTGTTCGCATCGAAATGCTTTAGGATTGCAGGACAGAGTAGAGTACCTGTCTGCAGGCGCCTTAGAGTTCGCTCTTCCGCCTTACTCAACCCCTTTGCAGGAGCCGGGTAAAGGCGGTGAGTGTCACGATAATAGGTCAAAATTTCTTCGAACCGCAGCAGTGGTGTATTGACATCCGAGTCATAAGAGCCAAGGTGAGGAGCCCGGTGGGTAAGCGCTCGGGCGGCCGCGTCAGCGGCCTCATTACCTCGTAAGCCCTGATGGCCAGGAGCCCATACGATGCGTTTCGGGGCTGGATCAGCGAGAGCCCGTTTTAGAAATGTCAGTAGACAGTTCGCTAGCTATGTCTATCAAATCCGAAGCTTGTACTTCTCATCATTCCTATGGAGGTACACGATCGCAGCGCCAGATTCCGCTCTAGGTATTATTGTATGAAACTCTATGAAACTCTATTCCCCCCCATAGGAATACACATAACAGGAACGTGATACGTAAAAATGGATTACCTGATTGTTCATTGATCATTGTTATATGACAGCTAGTACAATGGCTAATATGTTTGGCAGATGATATACGGTCGTACCACCTAATGTGAACCCACCCAAGTTGACGCCTATAACTTTTTCCCAATGATGAACGTTCTTGATGCGGTAGCTGAAGTTCTCATCTGATGCCTAGAGAGCACATATAGTGAATGCCGCCCAAAGATGGCAACAACAGGAACATAAAAAACACTAGAAGTCGATATGCAGTCCTTCAAAGCGTTGCAAAACGCTTAAGGCAACGTGACGCATGTTGCGTGCTCCCTCTAGCCCTGCCATGATTTCTCACAAGGTGTGTGCGGAATGCATTGACACACTGCGACATCCAGGTGAGCATTTCAGGCCAGCGTCGGAGAGCAAGAGCTATATTTTATTGTGGATGAATGCTATGAGGAAAGCAGGGGTTAAAGCCGGCTCTTCTCGGTGTGTCAAATCGTTGACAAAACTATAACACTTGAATTGAAAACACACCGAACAGGATGGTATTAGTAGCGGCACGTTTCCTGAGCCAACCACGGAAGCTGCGCATTACTTGATTCTCCCGTCTCCAGACGGTGGCAACACCCTGCGACGAGAGCACTGTAAGACACATGGAGGAAATTGTGACAGATAATAGAAGACGCGTCGTGTGACCTCCATCGTGGCTTTAGCAGTGGCGCAACGGGTTGAAAACCCACCACCCTTCCTTCTGGACCGAGAAGCGATGGGCTCGGCAACGGTTGTTTTTCGCTCACGTTTCTTTTCTTACCCGTGTGATTGCGTTTGTTTTGTTGACGGATTGCCATGATGGAAATACTTCTTGAATGTCTTGGTGGAGCCCAGCATAACACACGTTCGTGTTGAAATACAAATTTTTATATTATTGTAGGTAATGCATATAGCCTTATATTTTATGAAGTGTTTTTTATTGTGCTCTTCTGAACCCACGTTTCATTGAACGGCGTCAGAGTGTCCGTTTTGCTACGATATGCCTTAGTAATATAAGAATAGAACTTTTTTGGCGCAAACTATGCGGAAATGGAAAAAAAAAGGTAAGGAAAGTAACAGAGTGGCGCCTACCTGGACTGGTTGGTGCCAGCCTTTTTTTTTTTTAATGCGAAGCATTTCTTAGCAAAACTCGGTGACTTTGAGCGTATCTATCTATCTAGCCGCCTACGACTTTTAGCTCCCCTGGCTGTTTCAATAATGGTATCAATACAAAACTTGGTATAGCTTAACATGAATGTATGAAAAACATGTTTGACAAACATGAAAATAATGATGTGTGTGTCATGAATGTCATGATTTACATTTCATGGTCCTGCAGCTCTTGCGGTGGTTTCGTTGACATGGCATGTTGCAAAACTGGTACTGTACGGCATGATTGCATGGTGAACACGAGCGACAGACCCTAACATGAAAATCATGACATGCGTGTCATGTAACAACATGACTACATGCCACGCTCATGACTCGCTCACGGCCGTTTCACTAGCGTCACATATACCAAATTCGGTATTACAGTACGTGAATAGATGACGAAGGTATGTGACTGGTGCAAAGATGATAATCATGAGATGCGTGTCATGTAACAACAAGACTACATGCCACACTCACGATTCGCTCGCGGCCGTTTCACTAGCTTCACATGTACTAAAGTTGGTATTACGCAACGCGAACGGACGACATAGGCAAATCACACATACAAACATGAAAATCACTACATACGTGTCTTGTAACAACGTGACTACATGCCACACTGATGATGCACTCACGGCCGTTTCGCTAGCTTTACATATGCCAAATTTCGTATTACGTGACGCCAATGAGTGACGAAGGTATGTGACTGGTGCAAACATGATAATCATGAGATGCGTGTAATGTGAGAACATGACTACATGCCACAGTCAAGGCGCTGATACATTTTAACGTGACGCGGTGCACGTGTTCACTGGCGTTCATTTCGTCGCATCATGCCAGCATTGCCACGCAGAGCGCCGTTGCTGCCGCAGGCGCTCACCGCGCTGCGTTGATTTGACGCAAGAGCGTTTCAGCATGTCCAGCGTCCCTCCGTCACGAAAAGAGAGAGACGCAGTGTTGTTTGGGTAACGCATCGGCGCGAAATGCAGCATGTCGCATTTCGCATCGTATGCCGTCGGGCCGCGCCGGTGGACGCTGGTCGCGCCTGGCGTCACGCTATAGAGTGCTCACGTTATGCTAACGTTGCGTCAATGTGCCCAGCGTGCACGCGCGTCAACGCTACAATGGAGTACATTGGACCCTTCATCACGCGCTCACGACCGTTTTGCTAGCTCCACATATACCAAATTTGGTGTTAAGCTGTGTCAATGGATGACAAAATATATGACTGGTACAAACATGATAATCCTGACACGCGTGTCATGTAATAACATGACAACATACCACGCTCATAGCGTGCTCGCGACCGTTTGGCTAGCTCCACGTATACTAAATTTGGTATCACGGGACGTGAATAGATGACAAAGGTAAACGACACATCCAAACATGATAATCATGACACGGAAGTCATGTACGGTATCATTTACCTCTACCTCGTAACGTCGTGCTGATTTTAAAGTGACATATCAACATTTATCATTCGTTCTCCACATATATTCGATTCCTGCTGTACGGGAATATTTTTCATTCTTATGGTTCAGTCCACTGTTACTATCTGTTCTGAGTAGATACATTCCTTCACAACTTTCAGTATCTCTGGATTTATTGCAATGCGCTCTTCTCTGCCGAGACTATTGAATAATACTTTAGTTTTACGCATAATATTTTCACACATACTCTTCTGCTTGTCCAATTAGGTAATTATGAGCTGTTATTCATGCTCTGCGTTACTCATCCATGCAATGTTATCCATGAATCACCGGTTACCAAGATACTGTACACTAACTCTTATCCCTAACGCTTTGCAATGTCGGGCCCTGAAAACATCCGGTAAGCTTGTGGTAAATAGCATTGGAGAAATCGTGTCTGTTTGTTTTACACTCTTTTTTGGAGAAATTTCATCACTTTGTTTATGGAGGGCTCTGCTGGCTGTGTATCCACTGCAGATTTCTCCCAGTATGCTTACACGGGCTTTGTCGATGCACGGATGCCTCGTGCGAACAACACTGCTGATATCTGCACCAAATGAAAGCCTTTTAAAATATATAAAAAGCTATGTACAGGAGTTCATTTTACTCCATGCAGTTCTGATCACTAGACTGATAACATTACTATTCGACTCGTATATTGCGACATACAAGTCGAAAAAGGAAGGTGGAGCGTGACCAATACCAGTTGGTATCGCTGACTGGACGCGTTGGCTGAATGCGCGCGCCACATCGACCTCCATCACTTCTTCTGCGGACACCTCACACAAGAAATATAAGTGCGCATTTAGGTTAAGGGATGCCACAACTGTGCTGTAAAGTCATAGTTGTCAGTTTTGGGATTGTGCATCTTGGAACCCAGAAGCCAGATTCGGTCGGTATGCTATAAGCCTAACCTGCTTTGGAACTGATAATGAATCGCACGTATCATTCTTCGGAAGTCAACACGTGACTTCCGAAGGATGATAGTTGTGCATTTAAGCTTTGTAAGCTTCTTCCCTTTCAATTTCTTACTGTAAAGTGCAACTGCGGTAAGTAAGTGGGCAGAAATCGCCAGAGGTGCACATGTGTTTCCAGCGCGGCGATATCAAGAGGCTACTGTTTTCTGGTGCTCACCTTCGAAGAGCTTGCGAAGCCAGAACTCATATAAAGTTCTTGTCAACTGGGTAGCAATGTAACTAACTTCTTGGCAAAGTTCGCATGGACATTTATAGGCTTAAAGCATCGCAACTGCAACACATCCCATTTGTGAAATGGACAATTGTATGTGCACAAAACGTAAACAGTCCTGGTGGCGGTGCTCATCTGAAAATTTCCGTCTTTCACGTGTGCCTCAAACAATAAGTGGTGCCCGCATCTTTCAAGGGGAGCGTTGGTCTCATGCTGGCTCTCTCGTCTACGCACCTAAAACGTTTCGGATGAATTTTACGTGCAAATGGTCGCATAAGAAGACAAATCAAGTTCTATGCCGCACTTACGCTGCACCGTCATAACTTTCCACAATTGTACGGAACGCGCGCCCAAACCACCCTATACTTCGCGAAGGAGTAGTACACTGATGCTCTAGTACACGCGTGGTACACGCGTAGGAGCTCCAACCCCGTATTTTCCATCATTGCTCACCCCCCTCCCTCCAAAAAAAAGGAGTGAGAACAATGTCCAAGAGTACACTCTCTTACTCTTGTCTGCAAAGTACTAAACTGCCACTGTTTTAATTGTGAGAACATAATGTTGCTCATTGTGCGACCCCGTTTTCGTCGAAAAGCAATGAAAGAATGTGCAATATAAATCACTTCATTGAGAAGACTGTTCGAAAGCCCAACGTTACGAAAGTCATCGAACGTCTGCCGGTGATTAACTCAATGAAATCCAAGTTTCCGCGACAAAGCTAAACACTGTTATGAAAGACGGTGACACCAACACGGTTCCGAAGGCGCCACTGCTCCGATCTCCGCCGACACGGTCACCACCTGTTTGGTAGCGTAGGTTTCACGGCTCGCGACTGCTTCTGCGCAGAGCTGATAAACGAGCGGACGAGACGACGGTGAGTTAAAGCAAGGTTTATGTACAGCATAAAAATTGAGGAGTTACAAATTCGGCACTGGGGCCGACAGTTTAAGAGACTCGAAGAGTCGAGCTCTCTTCTCTGACACATAGGTCTACTGCTCGTGACGCGTCGCAGGGCTTTTTTTATATGCACCGGGTGGATTCTTTCAGTAACCAAATGTCCAACCAGAAGCGCCGCTGGCCATGAGGTCAGAATCCTCCAATGGGGTCGCCGCTGGGCCGCGTCATTCTCATCAAATCTGGAGCCGCTTAGCGTGGTTGTAGACAAGGGCGAGTCAGGTCGCCACGCATTGCGTAAGACCCTCCAGACAGGAAGGCGCCGATTGCTTCGACGGGCTCGAGGGCTGAGGGGGCTCGCTGTGCGTTGCGCGACAGAAAGGCGCCACCGCGTGATGACACCGTTGAGTTGTTCGCGTCAGGCGAGCTCGATTACTAGCCTTGACGCAGATTGCCTTTTTCAGAGGCATGACCGTTCGGTGTGGACTCGCAGGCGTAACAATACAGAGCTAGCAGCTGCGCCCTACTCGTTATATACCTTACATGCCTCACCAAACAGGGAAGAAATGACCATCATCGTAGTCGTCGGAGTCAACCCGAATTGTGCCGAAATTTGCATCAGGTCATAAAAGACGCTTAACGTATTTTCAACAAGTACAAAAGGGTGTGAGAAGTGATCGATGGTAAATAAGCGTAACTAAAAGTAACTGAAAGTACTTCAGAGGAATTAAAATGTAGTTTTGTCTCCATGTTCGCGGTTGCTAAATTTGTACCATGGCAATGCAACGGGAAAACGCATGCATGCAACCAAAAATGTCAGTATTACCGTGGAAAATTGCCTCACTGATAATAACATTATTATTGTAGTGTTAATGTAGGGAGTGGGAAAAAATGTAGGGAGTGGGAATGTTAAAATGCAGTGTTCATGTAGGGAGTGGGAAAAAAATGCAACAGGCCGCTTCACTAAGTTCCCACCTCCAGGTACATCAAGCAGAGAGTGGTGGCAAAAAAAAATACATAAGGGGTCATAGTAACTCACTTTCATTACACAACTGTATGAATGCACATGTAATAGAGACATTTTAAATGGAGGCAGTACAGGCTGTGTACAACCGACTAAACAAAAAGGTATGAATGAGCATAGTTGCTACAGCATTGTGCAAATATGGCAACAGGACAGCTTAAGAGCAGAAAAGAAAACGGGCACAGAACATGGTAACACATTTCATATTATACAAAGAGCGTAAAGGGTAATGATGTGCGTTAACAGTTAGAATCGAAATTCGCGGAGCGAGCTGTGTTAGTGTAATGTTTGTAATTTCAACGCCTTCAAATTATAGTTTATTCAATTGTAATGGTAACTCATAAGACACTCTTTGCATACCATAATTTTTTCTTGTTTGAGGAAGTAGTCAAAGAGGCTGATTACGATGTTGGTAGTGGGACTTGCAAGTTTGCACATGAGCTAACTCTGTTAATGTAGAGGAACGTCTTTTTTCTTCTATATTATAGTTTTGTAGCCGTCTATATGTGTAAAAGTTAAAAGCGTTATTAAGGCTGTGTTGAGTAAACAAATTATGAATGTTATGTCCGTTTGGAAGGTTATAAATTAAATGAATGATTATTTTGTGTAATACAGAAATACTATTAGATTACTTTGTGTCGCCATGGTCCACATTAATGTACAGTAATTTAAGTAGGAAAGAAATGAAGCATATTATTTTGCAAGCTTCTTTAATGTGACCCGTGATCCATGACGCAATAGTATGCCCAGTTGATCTATGACGCAATAGTATGCCCAGCTCTACAGGCCTTCAGTAAAACATTATTTACATGGTCATTCCTTTGCATACTTTGTGTAAAAAGGCCTCTTAGCGATTTTATCGATTTCATAATTTATACAGAGTGTGCAAGTTTACTGGAGTCTCCAATTTCTTATTCTTGCAGAATAGCTTTGGTCCTATTTACATTGACTGACAATGCATTTTTATTAGTCCGTAGTTCTAAATCTCTCAAAATATTGTTTCCATGCAAAGCTAACTTGTGATGAGTGTCAGCTGACAAAAGTATCTTGGCATTGTCTGCATAAATTATAAATATAGAACCACGTTCAATATGCATAATAATGTTGATGTAAATGTTGAATAGTACAGGCCTTTGTATGCTACCTTGAGGTACACCAGTTTTGATGTCGCGTGTTTTTAATTGAAAACTGCTACTTTGAACATACTGTTTCCGACGTTATAGATACGACTTTATGAACTGTAAAACATGACAGCTTATGACACAAATATCTAAGCTGTTTTACAAAATTCTGTTCACAATAGAGTCAAATGCATTTGTAAAATTAAGAATACTTAGCACAAAGTTGTTTTGCTCAAGTTAATTCAGTATATATTCTTTTTCATGAAGTAAACTGATCTCTGTCGACTGGTTTTTCTGAACTTTGTACTGAGAGTCAGTAAGTATTTTGTGAGGGTGTAAAAAGCTATCTATTCGCTTGTATATAACTTTTGTAAACATTTAGAAAATACGAAAGTGATGCTTCCGTAATTACCAAAGTCATTTTTGTCACCTTTTTTGTAATGCACAATAACTTTGGCTGTTTGCATCGCAGATGGAAATGTCGTGGCTGGCAGAGATAAGTTAAAAATGTGCGTTATCTAATCAGTATATTCGAAACTCCAGAAAACTTCCTTTGTTGACGACACTGGTCGAAAGCAAAAAGTGGCTGCGCTTAACAGGGTCAAAGCGGTCCTTTCGCACAGCGCACTGCTGAAGTGTCTTGATTGTTGTGTCGGATCACGTTGCTTCGTCGAAGGCGAAAGGTATGAGGCTGCGGACCGCCTCATTTTCATCGTCACGAAAGATGTTTACTCGCCAAACATTGGAAATATTGGTGGTGTGCACGCAAACATTGGGCCTGTTCGGCGAACCGCATCAAATTAAGTTCATGTCGAAGAACCTTTCTGGCGAGCTTGATATTGAAAAGGGCAACTGCCCATGTGCAGCGGGCTTTTCCGAAGGCGGCTAGCACTTTTGGGCTGCGTTGATACACTGCTACAGGCCAGGCCTTAAAAGCTTTCGAGGTAGCTACGCTGTGACACATGCCGCCGACTGCATGCATTCTGTGGAGTTCTGTTGTCCCGTCAAAAACTATATAGGCATGCCTTTCACCTGTCAATGAATGAAGCTTTGCCTGGGCCAGTGTACCTTGAGATGAGGCGAACGTTAGTTTCGATTGCAATATGAGTGCTTCTTTCTGTTAATTCATGATCCATGTTATTAATTTTTAATGAAGAAGGTAGTGTTCTTCGAACACTTGGTTGTTCGTGTCACCACGCACACGACACACGCTACGAATGCACGAACGTGCTATACTTTACACACAAGAATACACGTACACGCACACTACGCACGCGCTGCCCTCGCACACGAGTTTGTGTGCGTGTGCATACACACATTCGAGGTAAAAAAGTTATCGGGGAGAAGGATTACAGTTGCTCCATTTGAGAATGAGCAGCACTATATATACGACTTGCACACAAAGCAAGTATATGCAAAAAGTAGTCACACACGCAGCACAACAACTTTCATAAAGAACTTGCTTATATAAACAAAAATATACTTTGTGCCTAAAGCTAAACAATGGCGGACTCACAGAGGTGAATTATGTCGTCACAATTGATTTGATAAGAACAGACTACCATAGTGTCCGTCACCCTCTTCCCAATGCATAGGCTTCTGATTTGCGCCGTTTTTCGTCACGCGCAGTCTGCATCCTTTGAGAAGTGACAGAACAATTCGCGTTGCCATCTTTATCCCGCCACGCCACGCATTGTAGCACACTTCAATAGTCTTTGAACATCGTTTTTTTTTTTTTTTGCGGCTCGCACATGCGGTACGGTGAAAATAAGGAACTATGTGGGCGCTTGTCACTGCGCGCCACCTAGTAATTATACGTATCTCCCACTTCCAAGGTTGACATCGTTAGCGCCGTGTCCAGGCGCGGCCGCTAGGTGGCGAGCGCTTAGTTGGAGTCACGAATTAGAGTGATTTCAGGCTTGTTGTTCAGTTCAGACGAGTCTTTTTTTACCACAAAGCGCGCAATGCATGCGCCATACATCACTTTATAAAAGATAAGTCAACATGTTTCTCCTGTTTGTTACAATAGCATGTTTTCTGTTTTTAAGTTTACTTTGTCTCTGCGCATTGGTTTGGTGCACTTCTACCACTTAAGCAAACAGAATTACCCATCAGGCTGTTTGGCATGCTTGTGCGTGAATTAGACTTGCGGTGTCTTGAAGTCCACCATAGGTGTCTTTTAATCAATACCGATCACGCTGAGGCTTCATTTATTATACGCCGAATTCGACAATTCACATTTCTTTATTGGTAAATAATGTTAATACTTTCGCCCCTGGCGTCCTATAAAACATCAGAAAAACACTCTGCTGCTAATTGTGACAGAACTAGGTCAGAAGTCGAAAAATGTGGCTGAACTTTTCTCACTACACCTGCACAAGCATGCTTTGGAAATCTTCAAAGTGCAAAACAAGATGGCGTGACGTAATAATAATACCTCTTCACAACCAAATAAGAAATTGTTTTTACTGGACAACTAATATATCAGTATCTATCGTATATATTTTTATGTTCTTTGTAAGATGTATAACTTGCTATTTACCAAGTAGATCTTTCCTAACAGTCACGTATCGCCTGAAGCCGAGCATAGTGGTTGTCAGGCCTCTGAATGCATTCAGGTCAATCCAGATGTGTAGCTCTGAAAAAACCCTGATTTTTCTTGGTATACTAGTCGAGAGACCTGCCCACTTCATGATAATATTTAAGGGGTGTCTAATAGTGAGATAGTACGTAATAATTTAAAATTAGTTTTATCAAATATAAATATGGTGCGTGATGGAGCTATAAGAGGACGACAAAGAAGTGCAGTTCGACCAGCTTGCCCTTACAATCTTTGGAGCACTACTTTTTGACAAGCAGAAGATATAAAAGTGAAAGAAAAAGACTACTAGGAAGAACCCCTATGTAAGTTTGACTTAAACTTGTCATTTCTGGTAATTCTTTCCTTTGGCACAATCGCATTTTGTTTTAGTCACAGGAGCGATTTGAACACTGTTAAAATTTTTCGTTAGACTCTAAAAGAATGAAATGCTGAACGTAGCTGAATTCAGATGCTGTAGGCACAGGCGTTTTTTAGCGTTTATTATGTCATTCTTGTCAAATAATTTTTTTGAAATACTGAAAGTTCATTTATCACCTGTAATATTTAATGAGTGCAACTATTTCCTTCGAGAAACGAATTAGTTTATTAGCAAGGCACCATCCGCTTCACAGCCTATCTTCCTGGTGGGTTTCGCCAAGCTGTTGAGGAACCAACCAACCAATCTTAAAAACACGTACGGAAATAATTCTGGCGCTGCAAAGCACAATTCGGCTATCTTTGATGATGTTGGATCTTTCAAAGTGTTCAATAGTTAGACGGTCGTTAATAAAGTACCAGAAAGAGCTCTGTATCACGAGCGCAAAGACTTGCTATTGGACAATTTAGGCGCTGTAACTATTACGTGGTTACTGTATGTTTTGTTGTATGTTTCACAACACAATTTGCACTAAGAGGGTAAAAATAAATAGATGTATTTAAATTCACCATATTTCTCTTGACACCCACAAAACCTTTTTGTACAAATATAGAATATGGTGCCGTTTTCCAGGTATAAGGCTGGGATACTCAGAAAAAATATTTTCGTGCTCTGAAGTGTAAAGTAACTCCAAATCAATGAGAATTAAAATTTCGTCGTGGTTGAAAAGATCTGGGCTAAAAAAAGAACTACGTACTTAATTAGCGACAGTTGTAATTACGACTGCCGGTTGTGTTTATGCTTAATGATGATTCCACTATGCTTGGGCCTGAGTAGGGCCCGCAGTAATAGTAAAGAAAAAAAATTACGGCATATTCACGGGGTGAATGATGATGAATGGGCGAAGCTCCGGAGGGATTCATCGGTAAACTGTGAATCTTCTATGTAATTCGCCCAGTCGATCATCATGTAAAGACGCGAGAAACGCTGTGTGTGTATATGCACAAATCAACTTTTATTTGTTTTTAGACGATGGATGGCTTGCGATGTCCCTTCATCATGACGGCTTTATGGTCTGTGCCTTGCGCTCTCTCCGCTGTGCAGCCTTATCCATCCGGCGACTCTGAGCGCGCGCCAACAGCGAACGGATTTTATTACAACGCTCCCCCTAGCGTACGTCGCCGCACTATATCGAACGATTGCCTTCAACCAATGACACGCGCCATATGTGACATCATTCCTATTTTATAAGATCTCGCGTCTTTCATCAACTACAAGTACCGCTTTCTAGTTTATAATATCTTGCATCTTTTCATCATCAGCTACAAGTACCACCATCTTGTAAACACTACAAGAACTAAACGAGAGGTGGCTACATACAGGAGATGGTACCGCCATCTAGTGAACACTGCAAGAACTAAACTAGAGGTGGCTACATACAGGGGACGATACCGCCATCTAGTGAACACTGCAAGAACTAAACTAGAGGTGGCTACATACAGGCTACAGGGGACGCACAGCCCACGCCCTAAGGAGCTTCGCCCCTAAAATAAAGATATTACTTTTGTAAAGGGGGTTTATTTAAGGACTCAGCAAGCGGGTGGTAGCTCTAAAGGAAGGCAGGCGAACCCAGATGACGGTGCTTGATCGCCGATCTCGTGCCTTTTTCTTGTGCTGATGATAGCTGACCTGATGGTATCAACGTCTTTCTTATTCACTACAATTACCCCCGGCGAAAAAAGTTGAAGCCATCCTGGCGATCTAACACGTGGGGACAAGCGGGTCAAAGTACGGCTTCAGACGGTTTACGTGAACGATATCACGTCCACGCCGACGACGGTCGCTCGGTGGCGTGAGGGGTTCAATGGCGTAGTTCACGGGTGAAGTACGCTCGACCACGCGGTAGGGACCATGATAATTGGAGAGTAGCTTGGGTGATACACCAGGGGCGCAGGGCGGTACATGAAGCCATACAAGTGCTCCAGGAACGAACGTTGGTGCAGAACGATGGTCGTCGTCACGGATCTCCTTCTGGCGCTGTTGGTCGGATGTAGTAAGGCGCTTGGCTAGCTTGCGGCACTCTTCTGCGTAACGAGCGGCTTCCGAGACAGGCTTGTATTCGGAGGGATCTGGCGAGTATGGCAGTAAAGTGTCGATGGTGTGTGATGGTTCGCGACCGTACAGGAGAAAAAATGGGGAAAACCCGGTAGTGACTTGCGTAGCGGTGTTATACGCGTATGTAACAAATGGGAGAACGAGGTCCCAGTTTGTTTGATCAGAAGCGACATGCGTAGCGAGCATGTCTCCCAGAGTACGATTAAACCGCTCAGTCAAGCCGTTCGTCTGTGGGTGGTAGGCTGTACTCTTCCGGTGAACAATATGGCACTGTTGAAGAAGTGCTTGTATTACATCGGAGAGGAAAACACGCCCTCGGTCACTGAGGAGTTCTCGAGGAGGACCATGACGAAGCACAAAACGATTGAGTATGAAAGTTGCGACGTCTTGTGCTGCAGCTGTGGGGAGAGCAGCAGTTTCCGCGTACCGTGTTAGATGATCCACTGCCACGATAGCCCATCGGTTGCCTGCCGTTGTTAATGGTAGTGGTCCGTAGAGGTCAATTCCTACTCGGTCGAATGGGCGGTCTGGGCATGGAAGTGGTTGCAATGAACCTGTTGCAGGATGTGGCGGGCTTTTCCGCCGCTGACATTCGTGGCAGCCGCGAATGAACTGGCGGACGAAGGTAAACATTCCACGCCAGTAATACCTTTTTCGTAGGCGCTCGTAGGTCTTGAAAACACCGGCGTGAGCACATTGCGGGTCGGAATGAAACGACGCGCAGATGGTAGAACGCAGCGTTCGGGGAATGACTAGTAGCCATTTCCTACCATCTGCTGAATAGTTGCACCGGTACAAAAGGCCATCCCGAATACTGAAGTGCGGAGCCTGGCGGCGCAGGGTTCGAGTGGTTGGAAGTGTCGGTGCCTCGGATAACGCTTCAAGAAGCGAAGCGATCCATGGGTCATTGCGTTGTGCAGAAGAGATGGTGTCCTCGTCAAGCGCTGACAACGTGTTGTCCGAGGAAACAGATGCGATGTCCGGGGATAGGGGAGATCGTGACAGTGCATCAGCATCGGCATGCTTGTGGCCGGAACGATATACCACGCGAATGTCATATTCTTGAAGCCGAAGAGCCCAACGGGCAAGACGACCCGATGGGTCTTTAAGCGAAGATAACCAGCATAATGCGTGGTGGTCCGTTACTACATCAAAAGCACGGCCATAAAGGTATGGGCGGAACTTGACAAGCGCCCAAACGATCGCCAAGCATTCCTTCTCGGTGACGCTGTAGTTCGATTCAGCCTTGGTAAGAGTTCTGCTGGCGTAGGCGACGACATACTCGGCGAATCCAGGCTTGCGTTGCGCGAGAACCGCACCGAGGCCGACACCACTGGCGTCGGTGTGGACCTCTGTTGCTGCCGTAGGATCGTAGTGACGCAGTATTGGTGGCGAAGTGAGGAGACGACGAAGGGTACAGAAGGCTTGGTCACACTCAGAAGACCATGACGAAATATCAGTGGTGCTGCCTATAAGTTTGGTCAAAGGCGCAATGATAGAGGCGAAGTTGCGCACGAACCGGCGAAAATAGGAGCATAACCCCACGAAGCTCCGTAACTGCTTCATAGTTGTTGGTTTGGGGAAGTCGGCGACAGCACGTAACTTAGCCGGGTCTGGAAGTATACCGTCCTTCGATACGACGTGCCCGAGAATCGTAAGTTGCCGAGCAGCGAAGTGACACTTCTTGAGGTTTAGTTGGAGCTGAGCATTTTTCAGGCACGTGAGGACGTGTTTGAGGCGCTCGAGATGTGTTCCAAAGTCTGGCGCAAAGACGACTATATCGTCGAGATAGCAGAGACAGATTTGCCATTTCAAACCCCGAAGAACCGAGTCCATCATGCGCTCGAAGGTGGCAGGCGCATTGCAGAGGCCGAAGGGCATGACATTAAACTCATACAAACCGTCCGGTGTCACGAAGGCTGTTTTTGGTCGATCGGCATCTGCAAGGGGGACCTGCCAGTACCCTGAGCGCAAATCTAATGATGAAAAAAACTCGGCACCTTGTAAAGTGTCAAGGGCATCATCAATCCTGGGTAAAGGATACACGTCTCTTCGAGTGACCTTATTTAGGCGCCGGTAATCCACGCAGAAGCGAACGGAACCATCCTTTTTTTAACGAGCACTACAGGTGAGGCCCATGGACTTTGTGAAGGTTGAATGACGCCACGTTGCAGCATATCGTTCACCTGTTCGGTAATAACTTGGCGTTCGGTCGCAGAAACACGATATGGTCGCTGTCGTAGTGGCGCATGGGAGCCGGTATCGATGTAATGTAGAGTGGTAGAAGTGCGGCCAAGTGAAGGTTGAACAACATCGAAAGATTCGCGGTACTGGTACAGCAGTTGGAGGAGTTGAGATCGTTCAGATGGTGACAGTCCGTCTGAGATCACCGAATCGAACACTTTCGAAGCCTGTACATCAGAGTGGTTAAGAGCACTGACGGCGGAGAGGTCACTTTGGGATGATTCTTGCGGCACGGTAAAAATTTGTCCGTTATCAATGGGCTGTACGCATCCAAGAGACTCGCCTTTAAACAGTTTGATGGTATGCGGAAAGGGATTGGTAAGGCAGAGAGCACTGGCTCCATTAGAAATAGAGAGGGCTGAATAAGGGAGCAGAAGTGGTTTCCGACTTAGAAAGAGGCTTGATGGCTCGAAAAATGCTACTTCATCAAGCATGCCATCGGAGACCACAGGGAGCAAAACAGCTGTTGTCGTTGGAATGTCAGTGTCTTCTTTGACAACTAGCTTGTGCGCGGCTTGATTAGTGTGGTCGTAGGGCTGGTCGAAGAACGGAAGCAGTTCAAGTTCGGAACGGGCACAATCTATAACGGCACGATTACGGGATAGGAAATCCCAGCCAAGTATGATGTCATGAGAGCACGAGGAAAGGACGATAAACTCAACAATGTAGTGGTCCTCCGCAATTTTGAGTCGGGCAGTGCAGGCGGCTATAGGTCGAACGGGTTCTCCATTTGCTGCACGTAAGAACATATCAAGCGGCGTGGTCACCTTTCGGAGCTTGCGGCAAAGTTTGGCGTCTATAACAGACACAGCGGCACCGGTATCCACAAGAGCGTATGCATGGGCGCCGTCTACAAAAACTTCGACGATATTTGACGGCAAGGTGCGAGGACTTGAAGATTTCGATAGCGCAGTTCTTGCCCCTTGAACTGCGACGGCTAGTTTCCCTCATTTTGAGGGGCTGGTCGTGGACGCATGGGTGACAAGGAGCGTCGATTGGGTGAAGGTGAGCGACGAGAGGAAGTTGCTGGATAGTCACGGGAAGACGTGTTTGACTGACGATCCGAACTTTCATAACCAAAAGGTGGTCGGTCCATGTAGTTGCTTCGTGGTCGGATGTCTGTGTAGGCGGGCACGCGACGACGGCAGTATCGGGATATATGGCCAGGTCCGCCGCACGCAAAACAGATCGGCCGGTTATCGCGCGTTCGCCAGGCATTTGCAGCAGGGGGCGCCGCCCACGCGGCATACGGCTGAGTCGAGGCTGCGGTAGCGAGGGGAGGAGCCCATGCGACGGAATACTGAGTAGGAGCGGTGACATGCGCCAGTCCATTGAACGGCGAGGGCTGGTGTGGCTGCTGCCTCTTTACTGCGTCAGCATAAGTAAGAGGCGCGGCGACAACTTGCTGCTGAAAGGGCACTGGCATAGCCTCGGCAATCTGGTCCTGAAGTGCATGTCGGAGCATGGGAGCTAACGGTGTCGGTGGTTGCTCTTGCTGCTGCTGCGGGAGCTCTTGGCGCTGACAAAACGGCAGGAGGGAAAGCTGACGTGCGACCTCCTCACGCACAAAGTCTTTCATTTGTGCTAGAAGGCGGGAGTGGTCAGGTACGACGTCCAGTGCAGCGAGTGGTTGGTTAGACTGAAATGGACGACGGGTGAGAGCTCGTTGCCGTCGCAATTCGTCGTAGTTCTGGCACAGAGTTACCACTTCAGACACCGTGCCAGGAGACTTCGCCAGGAGCATTTGAAAGACGTCGTCATCAACACCTTTCATAATGTGCTGGATCTTAGCACTTTCGCTCATTGCGGCATCGACGCGCTTGCACAGATCGAGTATATCTTCAATATAGGCGGTAAACGTTTCGCCAGGTTCTTGTGCCCGTGAGCGCAGGCGCTGTTCGGCGCGCAACTTCCGCACGGCAGGGCGACCGAAAACCGAGGATATTGCCTGCTTGAAAGAGGCCCAGTTCTCGAACTCTGATTCGTGGTTTGTGTACCACAGTTTCGCCACATTAGCCAAGTAAAAGTTGACGGTGCTCAACTTAGCAGCGTCATCCCACCTGTTTGGTCCACTGACTTTTTCGTAGGACGACAGCCAGTCCTCGACGTCCTGGTCTTCGGCACCCGAAAAGATCGGGGGGTCTCGCTGGTGAACCGGGCCGGGGCAAGTAGGAGCCGCGAGAGGTGCTGTCTGTTGGGCAGCGTCAACTTGCATGGTCGACGGCAGAGTGCGGGATCGGAGTTCCAGGGTGTAGGTGATGCAGTTACCCAGCACGATCCACCAAATGTAAAGGGGGTTTATTTAAGGACTCAGCAAGCGGGTGGTAGCTCTAAAGGAAGGCAGGCGAACCCAGATGACGGTGCTTGATCGCCGATCTCGTGCCTTTTTCTTGTGCTGATGATAGCTGACCTGATGGTATCAACGTCTTTCTTATTCACTACACTTTGAACAAATACTTGAGAAACAAAAGCTAGGAAGTTGAAAGATCAGGCGCTAGCCTTTTAAATTTCCTACATATGCTTCCTCTACTTTCTTGTTTTTGTTAGCACTAAAATGATTCCTTTTGGCATCAACAAACTCGTCCGAGTACAAGGCTTATCAAACCATCTTAACTTCGGCCGCTTGACTTCGAATTGCTGCGATTGCATGCAAAAAAGCCCACATCTGCTGTGTTTATACACCATGGTAATCTGACCATGCAGTTAAATCAGCAACGCGTACAGCGTAAGAAAGAAATGCATACCAGCTTGCATTATCACACCATGGTAGCAACGTGTGGCAAACGCATCGTTCCCTCCACATGTTCGTGGCCATGGCTTTCCTCGTCGTTCCACAGCACGGTTGTACAAACTATGATTGGGCTCTTCACAGCGTCAAGGACGTGTGAACAGTCCGTTGTGCGCAGCTTGTGCACTGTCCCACATTTGCTACGCAGCGGGCTTTACTGATTAAAGAATATAAATTGCTAGGACATCGGTGCACGACCCTAGACGACTGTCACGAGGCCGTTTTACGGGGAAGCTCTCGTGTAGGTTCGTGTAAAGCAAAAACCACCAATGACATAACCATCATCGGGAAAAGAACTGACGAGACCATTTGCTTCCACCCGAATTCCCAACACTCAATATACTTAGAAACCGCTAAAAGACAAATAGCAGACAAAGAACACAGCATACATAACTAGAAAGAGGTTAGTAAGAAGAACAACCGGCTAAAGACGTGAACAGTGCATGGGCATAAATGGTCAGTGTAAAATAAGCTTTGTCACAACATAGCGGGACGTGGTGCTTGCAGCGAAGGCTGTGCTACCAAGGCATGGGCGCACTCACGTAAACGATGACAGCGGTGAAGCGGGGCTTGCAACTGATGCGACCGAATAATGGTGAAGACGCACTTGCGCAACAGTGCGACAGGGGACAGATCGGCGATTAGCTTGAGACGCTCACGTGGTTGACTGGCACGGCAGGAAGCGTCGGGCTGGTCGAATTCAGTGATCTTTCGGCATTCGGCAGCCACAGCTCGCACACGAAGCCGGAGACGTTTCTTGGCCAACGCCACAAGTCCAGAACAAGCCTGGCCCACGTCAGGGGACGAGAAGAAGCTCTGTGTCCAGGTGGGAGACTGCTGGAACCTTGATGCAGGAGCTCTGCTGGCCGCCACTCCCACACCTTGGCCACCTTCTTCACTCGGTCCCGACTCGGCCACATCTGCCTATACCATCTCTGTTCTTCTCCAGTGGCTTTCCTAAATCTCCGTGGCGGGACCTCATCGGACCGAAATGTTCACGCCCACATGTGCCGCAACTGAGCGTTATCATCATCTTCTTCTGGCTGATGAAGTGGTGCACTTTTTAAACGCGCACAACCACATCACAAAAGCCCCCCTTTCGAAAAGTTTTTTCCGCCATGAAAAAACTGCAGATAAGTGCGCATTTCACCACACACAACGCACATGCTGCTTAATGTTCACTACAATCTTACAATCAATCCACCAATCTACTCAATGTGCCTTGCGCAGTCACACAATATATACTAAAGCCCACTAGACAATTCACAGCCAAGCTACAACGCCCTGCCCGAAACTAAGAAAATCACAATTCTCCTGAAATTAGTATTTCAAACCCAGGATATATACAAACTATGCAAGTACTTGTCCATATGGTGTAGATCTAGAGGCAGCAACCGGTTATTTAAACTCGACTCTCAGGTTATAGCGTCCCACACCAGACGAAAAGCATATTTATTTCTTTCATCTGATTGCAAAACGAAGACCTTGTAGTGTTTCCGATCAGACACCTGCCTGTAGTTCGGCCTTAGGATAATCTGATAGTCCAACAAGCTGATTGCGTTAGTGAGGCTATGCTTGGACGACAACAGTAGTTGTATGCTACAAATGTTGGTGGTCTGGAACGCTCCATTGCCCTGTTTAGTCACGTAATTGCCTCGTCTAGGCCCCAAAGTCTTTGAGACATCAAACATTGTAACCCGAACGATTTCCTGATCAGCTGACGCCACAGAAAGCGTCTGACTTTTCTCATTGCTTATAGAGCATTGAAGTGGAGCAAGCTTGCTATAGTCTTCTTCACTTCCAGCAAGGCTAGCAGTTTTACTGTGATTACAGTCGATCTTTATGTTTTGGCTTTCCTGCCATTCATTTTCACCATTAGTCACTTGCTTCACTTCTGACACTGCCATACACACTTGGAGAGGTGTTTCTGCCCTTTTGGTCCGCTCACTTGAGCAAATCTCATCGGAACTGAATATGAACTTTTGTCCATAAGATAGTTATCCACATGGCCATCAGCCATACCAACAGCATTTGTCACTACAGCTGGCTGGACGCAGACAGGCACTACAACTCTGTCCAAGTTTCCCGCTTGCCTTGCCCACAAGTCATGCACTCCTTCACCCGACCCACTTTTCATTTTCAAACTGAATGATTTCGTAGTCGTTTCTTGCTGCTCGCACAAAACGCTACACTCTTTACTTTGACATGACGTAATCATTGCGCCATGTTGAGGAGAGATAACCGTATGTTCTTCGACCACGCCTGTGACACTGCTTACATCTGGCAGTGTTACGCTGGATGACTCTACGGCTACCGCCTCAGTGTCGTCAACAAGACATACGCTCCTTGCTTTGCTGCTTGTTTTACTTCGTGCACCGGAAGAATCGGCATCTCTTCTAGAGACTGCCCCTTGGTTTTCAGATGTGGACTCTATGGGAACATCAATCGCCCTTTCGTCAGGGTTGTATAAAGGACTCCATACCTCTTCTATTAATGTGCATTCTATTCCAAGAGTTCGCGTAGCCATATGACTATACAAGGAACTCGACTGTTCCTTCTCTGACACTTCCTGCGAAGTCATGTTGATCACGGTCACTAAACCTCGACTGGTCTCGCCTTCGCTCTTCCCTTCGACTCTGCCGTCCACTTGTAGGGAATCTCTACCTAAAGTTTTATCACAGGCATTCTCAAGTCTGCCATAAAAGTCGTACCATTTTAAAACAAATCAATTATCTGCTTCTCGGACCTCAGACACGAATATTCCTCTCGCCAGTGCGTACCTGTTAGTCCTCTCGCTTCGGCCTCCGCCAGTTTGAGACGCAGTTGCAGGTTTTGGTTCTCTAACTCAAGCTGCTCCTTCTTCGCGCGTGTCTCCAGTTCGAGCTCGTTTTCTTTCTAGCGCGTCTTGAGCTCAAGCTGCTCCTTCTTGGCCTGCGTCTCCCGTCCCAACTAATCTTTTTCAAACTCAATTTCCTCCTCCCTCTCTTTGTGAATGCGCCTCTCGCGTTCCTCGCACCAAGCCTCCATTTCATCGCCTTTTAGACCCACGCGTCATGCCATGGTCTCCCCTACTCATGGTCGTGTTCTAGTCTGGAGAGGTAAGTGGTAAAAATGGTCTCGTCTTGTCACGGACGTCAATTGTCACAAAGCCGTTTGACGGGCAAGCTCTCGTGTAGGTTCGTGTAAAGCAAAAACCACCGATGACATAACCATCATCAGCAAAAGAACTGACGAGACCATTTGCTTCCACCCAAATCCCCAACACTCAATATATTTAGAAACCCCTCAAAGACAAATAGCAGACAAAGAACAAAGCATACATAACTATAAAGAGGTTAGTAAGAAGAACAACCGGCTAAAGACGTGAACAGTGCATGGGCATAAATGTTCAGTGTAAAATAAGCCTTGTCGCAACATAGCGGGATGCGGTGCTTGCAGCGAAGGCTGTTCTGCCAAGGCATGGACGCACTCACGTAAACGATTGCAGCGGTGATGCGGGGCTTGCAACTGGTGCGACCGAATAATGATGAAGACGCACTCGTGCAGCAGGAGAAAGACTGGCGATTAGCTTGAGACGCTCACGTGGTTGACTGGCACGGCAGGAAGCGTCGGGCTGGTCGAAGTCGGTGACCTTTCGGCGTTCGGCAGCCGCAGCTCGCACACAAAGCCGGAGACGTTTCTTGGCCAACGCCACAAGTCCAGAACGAGCCTGGCCCACGTCAGGTGACGAGAAGAAGCTCTGTGTCCAGGTGGGAGACTGCTGGGACCTTGATGCAGGAGCTCTGCTGGCCGCCACTCTTGCGCCCTGGCCACCTTCTTCGCTCGGTCCCGACTTGACCACGACACCTTTTCACAGGAAGGAAAAAAAACACCGCCAGGCTGGGCTGTGCGCGGGAGTAAAAAGGCTAAGGGCGCAGCGTTGTCAGTGCATTTTTGATGGGACGCGCCGATTTGCACAGCCCAAGGAGGGCTACGGTGGAGCCAAGGAAGGCGTTTATGAAAAGGTAAATAGCTTCGCTGTTTTTCTCCAGTGGCTATCCTAAATCTCCGTCGAGGGACCTCATTAGACCAAACTGTTCGCGCCCACACGTGCCGTAACCAAGCGTTATCTTCATCTTCTTCTGGCTGATGGAGTGGCGCACTTTTTAAACGCGCACAACCACCTAACAACGACTACCTCTTTTCGAGAGGTTCTCCTTCCCGATGGGACCAGGCCCACCGAGCTCTCCTTACATTTATGAACCAAACAGACCTGGCCACCCATTTGTAGACGGTCTTTATCATTGTTTATTTCTAAACCTATAGTCGTCTAAGTCTTCGTCATTTTTTTTTACTTCCATCTCTTCATTACTATCATTGCCCTCTTAACATTGTTTCCATGTGTCTTTCCTTCTCCCTAAACAGTGAGCAGGCGTTGTGCCCCTTTAGGTGGCAGTTGCCAGCTTGCTCTCTCCCTCTTTCCTGTGTGTCATTGTGTATCTGTGTATGCAAATAAATAAATAAATAAGGTACCAAATTTTGTGAATACTAAGAAGACGTAATCAACTAAAGCCTGTCACTATTCACCAGAAAAAATACTGCTTACCTAGCTTTTTTATGTTAGCTGCACTTTTACTTAAAGAAAAAAACGAAGTTTATGCACAAGAACACGCTCCCTGTGTCGTGTCGCTTCACTTTCTCCATAAGCCAATCTTCAGCTGATAATATGTGATCGGGTGGGGCCTATCTTCGGTCACTATGTAATATTTTTAGGTGCGAAGCATCTCTTTGACTCACGTGGGTAACGCCGAACGCACGTTCGTATGAACGCGCCCCAGCGCGTTGCCCTCACTGCAGGTCTTGAAGCGGTGCAAATTAAGTCCAGTCACAGCTACGTGTTGACGTCACTCTCTCTCTCCCAGCAGATGCCGGCTCCTCGACTCACTTGCAACACACTTCTCTCTCGCTACAGCCTCCCCACCACCCTCAATGCTCGACTACACGTTGAGTGGAAACACTCTTTCGGCTCGTTTGTCTGCGATGAAACTTACAAGAAACCCAACCCGCTTCCTGTGTCTTTGAGTTTCAAACAAACGCTGACTCGAACAGACGCTACACCAAGTATCGCTTCAAAGCTTTCTTCCAGCACCTAATTAACGCCCGTTTCAACCGAGTCAACGCCGTACGCACCGCTGCAACTTCGCACCCTATCAGGGTGCCCTTCGGGAAGATTGTCTATCATTTTCTGAAGAGTTCCAAATGGTTTCTATAGTGCTAAAAAGCCAAGGATTGATTTGGGTAGGTACGGCTGGAATTCACATATGACACACTGGATGGGAACAGAGACAAACTGCACCCGAAGGAACATGCTATATGCACTAGGAAATATTTATATACGGAGTTTTTTGTGTGAAACAGCTTTCAAAAGGAGTCAGGAGTTTTTTCGTTTTAGCTCTTAGTACACCACAGTACTAACAAGTGTGCCAAAATTAGCCATGCAGTTGGTCGTTACTGGTTTCTTTATAGTTTGCATTACCATATGAGTCGCCGAATAAAAAAAACAGATCAAATGTCAAGTGCAAAAAACTCAATAGTGCTCAGATTCTTATCATTCGTATCTTAAATCAAGTGGCTGACAAAAAGTACTTTTCGAGCTTTTTTCCGTAAATTCTGTCACCACAACAGAATTAACTGTGAGTGCTGCCATGCTGATATGAAGACGATTCAGTACACTCGTTCTCCTTACTTTTAAGGCGTGGTCGGAGGCATCATAGCAATAAGGAATCGTCACAGGAAGCCGATTATGGGATTCGCTGTTAAACAAGCCACCTCTTTTGTAGCGCTCATGCCATGTCACGTGATGCTTGGCCATGCATATAAGAGTAATTGAACAAACCGTAGAACATCGTTTAGTAAAAGCAGGTTGAGGGCGTCAAAAACCTCTCGGCAATGTCACGGATGGCTCTGACCACCCACCAAACTGTCTCTCGATTTCCCTAGCGACAGCTAGGCATGGTCTGTCGTTTCCCCTATTTGCCACTACCTGTACGCACAGGGTCCCTCCGTTCGTCAACCTCATGACAGAGCACACAGTAACGGGCACTTTGAATAGATTGAGCAGGGCTTTCATGCCCGCAAATCGAAGAACATCAAGTCCTGGTTATGAAACGGGGCCGATTTCGTGGCCGCTGCCAGTAGGAGAACGCTGTCATCGCCGAGAGTCTCCTCGAAGCGGTCGTGGGCGCTTTCTACGGAGGGGACGCAGGCTTGCGCATTCTGCTTCGAATAGAAGCTGAAAAGTCGCATCATGTAGGATAACATCATTGCGGCGAACGTGTGCCGGTTAGCTCAGACAAGGAAGGGGATTATGTCAATTACAGTGCTGAAATTGCCGGGTCTGAACATCTCTGCCAAAGGCTTGGACTCCTTAGCAGCGATGAACTTCAACCACCTGACTGTCATGAACCGCACCTCTGGTAGGTGAAGTCGCTTTGGGTCGATCCCATGAGTCGTCTTCAGGTACTCAGTCACCTGCGCAGAGCCTTGAACACGTGTATGATTTTTCAACGCAAGTCTAGCAACACTAAAACCATGCGTCGCAGACTTTTCCGCCTTTCGCTTGCTTCTCAGAGGTATACTAGCATTTGGTCAGAGGAGCAAAATGGAAGTACTAAAACAGATAGTGTGGACGTGCGTGTACGCGAGTTCATCTGTGTCTATGTGTGCAGGATGTATGTAAATCACACCGTTTCTCTAAAAAAATGTGTCAAAGTGTCTGTGTGAAATATTTTACGATAGTACAGACCCGCCTAACTGCTCTGGTGGCCTCAGTGGTCACACGGCTGGTGTACAAGCTTCCTTCCGTGTCCATTTAATGCACCTTCATATGCTTGAGATTCACCTGAAAGACGAAAGAAACGACAGTTTTCATTCGCGTAGCAAAATTTCACTTCTCGCTTAAAGGAGGTATGACACAAAATTTTGAAGGGAATGCATATTTCTGGATAGACTTGTGTGAACAGACAGGCATTATCTACAAAATATCAACAAAGTAGCCTAGAACGCATCTAAAGGCCAACTGCTAAAGTGCATGTTTTTGAAGGCACCACCCCAGAGCATCGGCACCACTTTGTATTAGGGCTAACTCCGAACAACCCCCTACATCACGAGTTTGGGCTGCCTGTCATTCTCTTTGCGGGAGCTTTCTCCTATCAGACTTTGATATAAAAAGAGGAAGTGCAGGTTTATGTAGAAAGAGGAAGCGGGGGTTCACGTTCACATGAAGCCCCGCTGAATGTATCCTTCTTCGGCGCTCTCTAAAACAGAAACTGTGACTGGGTCCAACTAAATGTCTCCAAAGAAAAAAAAACCCTGCGCGCTTAAGTCAAACGAAGTTTTCAGCCGTGACAAGTTGGTGGTTAGCTGCTTGTGGCAACGGAAGAAAAATTTGTACAATTTTGTCATTAGCACTCAATTATACAGCGCATCGGTGCGAGTTATTTATTTCACATATATAAACAATACTGCCGACTCCAACATTTGCAATACTTTGACTTATTTATTTGCAATACTGTCGACTCAAACAATGGAGTCGACATTATTGCGAATAAATAAACCAAGGCAAGAAAGCTGATTGTGTGAATGCGCAATTTTCAAGCCATCACACTTCTTTATTCTAGATTTTTCTCGAGCTGTGAACGTTTTTTGACCATCATTGCATCTTGCGTCCTAAAACACATCTCCTACTTATCAATACTTTCATTGAATTGGTAAAACATGGGCAATATAAGAAATAGCGTTGTCACAAAACAAGCGCTCAAAAAGGGCGCGCCGCCAAATTCTCGCGACGAAGCGTCGGAAAGACGCCTCGTGGTCAACGATAAAAAAAAGAAAACAAGCATCCAAAGACTCCCCGGGCGCGCGTCTCTCTTCCCTCGGAAGCGTCGGTTCGCCGACGAACCTCCTCACATCGGGCGTAGGTTCGCCGACGAACCTCCCCACACCGAGCAAGCCCTGGAAAGTTCTCGATGGAAAGGGGCTTGGTGATGCAGTGTTGCGTCATCTATCGCGGACAGACCTCGAACCGTCTCGCGCTTTTCCCAGCCTTCGCTGCGTATCGCGCCGACGAAATGATGAGAACTTTCTGGAATTTCTCGCGGGAGGTATTTTACCGAGCAGCAGAGATGGGAGATCAGGAGAAGAAGGAATTTCACGCCAGTGTTCGTAGGGTGTTTCCGCCGTGTCGTCGGCGAAGCCTTTGGTCCTTAGTGACAAGGAAGAAGAATAAAATATGCGCCAGAGTACGTAGGGAGTTCCGCCGTGTCGTCGGCGAAGGTTTTGTGCTCTGTGAAAAAGGAGGAGTGAAGATTTCCAGAAGAGGATTTCCACCTGAGGGGTGAAGACTTGTGCTACAGGCAAGAGTGTGTGTCTACCGCCAGCGAGCGAACACCCGTAGCAACAGCTGCGCGTGGGAAGCCGACGTGTTACCGGCGAAGAAGTTTGGAGCTTGGAAAGCGGCCAATTGAAGACGCGAAGTTTCCTGGAAGAGAATCTTCGGGGGCAGCGGAACGACAACAACGCTGGACTTTGAATGAGTGATTCTCGGAAGAGTATCATTCAGACTTTTGTTCAAAGAACTTTGGGCTGAATAAGCTTTCTATCTCTTTAGTCTTTAAATGTCTTGGTTGTTTCGATGCATGCGACTGCATTGTAGTGCGTATTGTGGCCTGAGTCTGTTGTTTCGAGGGTGGCTGATTGTACTGTGTAGTACGTTGTTTGATTGGTGACAAACTGTATTCAACCATTGTCGAGTGTGCATACTTGTGTATTGCTTTGATCTGCCGTGATTGAGAATATAATTTCGTTTTGTTTATCAACTCTCGGCTCTGACTTGTTCTTTGAGCCACAGCCGGCGTCCGCTGGCGCGCCAAATAAGACCACTTCTGAATTGTCCACGCTTTCGTGGTGCAGTTCGGGGGCCGATATTTCGGTCCTTGGAATTAGCCCGGCGATCGCCTCCCTAAGTAACGGGACCCGTGACAAGCGTGTAGGATAATTATGGAAAAACTTGGAGTTCTAACTGTACAATATTCATATTACTGCCTTTAAACAGACCTAATTACCTGACGGACACCCCTGGCGTTTAGTGAAAAAGAAGTAAATGCTCCTTGTCTCCTTGTACATTTCATCGCAGTAAGGAAAGCCAAGGGTGGCACCTAATCACTGTGTAAACTCCAAAAAATTTTATTAGTTCTCAAGTTGCAGTAATGGCTCACATCCGGAGAGCGATGCTTTCTCTGTTCATGTTCGCGTATCAAGTATTTCCATGCAGTATCTTTAAATACAGCGTTTTACGCTTCTAAAAAATTCTTTATATTTAGGGTGGGATTCCGTCAAACCTTCATGCACCTTCTCGTTTAGTTTGAGTCTATTGGCCGCATATTTTGCCAGGACGTTGAGCATCAGTGACAAGTCTTCCATGAACCGGCAAATGGGTCCCACAAAGTTGTATTGCTCTAGATTCTCTCCGACATCTGGAAGTAGGCCAGTGTTTGACACCACACCTAGAATTATGATAAAAATCAACAGTCAACAAAACAATGACAAAGGGTCAATATCATAAGTCTAAAAAGTGAAATTTTTACTGCAGTATTTGGTTTGTGTAAACGCAAGAGGAACAGAGTCCGTTTAATGGCCTGAATGCGAGGACACTTAACAAAAAAAGCCATGAGAATTCAAACTTGTTGTCAGTGGATGGTACTCTATGTTACGGCATTCATCGCACAAATTTAACGTATTTGATCTCGTCTGAGTGCGATCACACATTGTCGCTAAGAAATCCTGAATTAAGCCAATATCTAAGGAAGAGAGCGCTTGGACCCACCGGCCCTTTTGGCGGGTGAATGCAGACAAAGAGTGGGTAAAATCTCGTCAACTTTTGCTTGAGCTTCGTAAACTTTTTTTCTTATAAATCTCACCGGGAGTTGCCCCATGGGCGAAGACCCCGCAGTAGGCTGTCGGTGCTCGAACGCTACCCGCGAGATCCGTGCCTATGCCCATCAGGGAGCCGGCTGCTGCTAGGAGGCTTCCCTCTTCACCTGCGTGTCACACAAAGAAAGTGTTGCAGACATGGACGTTACTTCATTTATTATGGCAAGCTCTTCTGCGTTATGTATTAAGCCTACGCTGGGACCTACGTATTCTCCTTCTCAGCAACGTAACATTTTAAATTTACTGTTAAGAACATCGAGGTCATTACCATATTAGATAAACTTGATAAATTTCAATGTGGCCTATATAGAACTATTACGTTGTAACACGCACATACTATGGTCCTGTTTTTTTACTCCTGTTTTCCTGCCCTTTTTAACCTCGGTCATTTCTCTCCTGAATCCCCTTCTCCCACAAAACTAACATGTAAATGACTTTCATGCGGTGGCATGATTCTCTGTTTTTCATTAAAAAGACTTCTCTCCTTTTTTGAATATGTATCCGTTTCTTGCTTAAATAAAATGGCGATGCGCCGTTGGCTTTATAGCAGAGATGTTATGGTGGAGGTTGTGGGGTATCGAAATTGAGAGTGCCAAGCTTTGACGTGAACGGACACAGTAGACACGGTGCGAACAAACCAAACAACTCACATTTATTTAACCGCTTTTGATCAACGATATCGTCAGCGGAATTATTATAACATCAATTGTGCACAACACGCTAAAAGAACCTTACGTAAAATTACACAACACTCAACAACATGACGAACAAGGCGGTGTCGCTAACGCCTGACTCACCATAAGGGCCCCCGGAAGACGGCCCGAGGTGCCGTGCACCGGGATTCCTCTGCGAGAGACAACCGTTCGCGTCAGACGCCACCAGCCCAAGAGCCTCACTCAACTCTCTCGTGCCGCCACCAAGGTTTGCCGCCAGGGGTCACCACTGGCGCTACCGATGTAACCACGATGATGAGTGTGGTGATCAACGCTCGCGAACACAACGCCACCTACAGCTCAATAGCTGTGATCCAGAAACACGGCTTCTGCGCGAGCCACGTGCGCGACGCAGCGCTAACAACTTTACAAGGGGTGTCAGCACCCCCACAAGGTTTAGCGTTTGCCCTATGATAGAAAGTTATCATCGTCTCGAACTCGTATGTGCTCAGTTATGCAGATGACTAACACGAAAATCTGAAACGCGTGAGCCGTAATTGGTGTTTGCTGCCCCTGTGTTCGCTCGGTATTATCTTGCGAACCAGTGTGGTGAGTTGCGGGATCAACCCAATTTATGTGGCAGGTATGCCTTATAGGACTTTCCACACAAGGCCCACTAGGCGCCGCCATAACACCCTCTGTGCTTGGGTTAATAGGCATGACCTACAAAAATGAGGGGACCCTTAAGCTTCGCCTTTAGAGTTAAGCGCGATAGCGAAATCCAGCCCCTAGTACGCCCTTCAACCGGTAAGCACATACTTATTATGTTTTGTTAAACACACACACACACACACGCACACACACACAGGCACACGCACGCACACACACACACACACACACACACACACGCACACGCACACACACACACACAGTAGATTGTAGCAGCGTGCGCACGCGAATGGTAAATACAGGTTTTTCATCTAAAGCAATAGTCGCAGGGCCTCCAGATACACGCCACGCGCAGTCCCATCACCTGTCTGCTGTTAACCCCGTTGAAGAACGCCTGACAGCTCCCTCTTCCAGTTATGAGCGCTAGGCCTATAAGTCATTACAGCGGCCACTATGGCATAAAGGGGCAGGTGCATTCTGAATTTGCTTATCGACGAGGCCAACAATGTGCAGTGGCGGCCGTGGCGCGTGCTGGACAACGCTGCCTTCGACGTACACATCATGCGCAGGCTCAATAACAAGCCTTGCTACAGAAATGATATCACCAAGAAACACCCCGAGTACCTCCGAGCAAGCTCCTCTAACACGATTCACCTTGTGAATATGTGGGTGATATTGTTTTGTTTTGTTTACTGTCAAAGAGGTCTGTCAGACTTTTACAGCACAGCTATAATGGTGAAGGGTAGAACTTAGAGAGGGTGAGAGAAAGACCAAAGAGAAAGACATTGAAAGGAAGATAAAGAGAGAAAAGAAGAGAAAAAAGAGAAAAAAATACAGAAAAATAAAGAGAGAAACAAATAAATATTTTGAGAAAGAGATACAAAGGCAGCGACTAAAGAATGTAACAAGTGAGCAAGCATAGTCACGTATTCTACAATAAAGTAAGTCGTGTGAAGAAGACAGGTGAGAGAGTAAAAGCCTTGCGAGAGCAAGTCGCATGCCCATGAGGCATGCTGTGACCTAGCCCTTAGCGACATTGTGTCAGCCACGCTAATTTCTTCCTCACTCACTTGCAAGATATGCAAGTTGCCTCAAAAAATGTGTCCTGAAATAAAAAAATACGCCAATTAGATTGTTTGACCGGTGCCTTCATAATTAATTTTTCTGCAGTTGCGGATATTTTAAAGTACTGAACACATCAATTGCGCTAGAAATCAGAGAAATTGAATTCTTTAACTTTTTAGGAAGGAGATAAGAGGTGGCGGGTGGCTCAAATTAAAGAAATATTTTAGCTATGAAGTAAAATAGCCTATGCTACATGAAGATGAGAAAAACAGCGGTCGCTGTTAAATATTAAAGAGTCACATTGAAAACCAATGCCTACAGGCACAACTTAACGCAACTATCTGACTACCAATATGACGTCATATTTCACTAACATGGTGCGGAAGTGTTCTGCTTCCGTTGACGTGCACCAATGGGAATATAATAGCGGAAGTGAGCGGCAGCTGGAGTGGCGAAATTGCGACTTGCGGCGGCGTTGTTCCCTAGCACACATATGGCTAGGTTATCAAGGACGTCTCATTTTTCAAAGCAGGGTTAGCCGGTTAGAATATCCACAACAAAGAGCTTTTGCGGGCCAAGGCAGATAAATATATGGTTGCTCAAAACGTCGGCTGAGAAATGAGAAGAAAAAAAGAAACGATCTGCATAGGCGAGTCTCCCGATAAAAGATTCCACAACCGTTGATTTAGGATGTGGACTTTCAAATGGGTCTACTGCAAGTTGTGAAACTCTCTCTCTCTCTCTCTCTCTCTCTCTATATATATATATATATATATGTATATATATATATATATATATATATATATATATATATATATATATATATATATATGTATGGGATATGGCACAACGGGAGCGTTGTCAACAAGGATAAATATATTTATTTCCCAACAGTTTCGAGAGGGGTCCTCCCTTCCTCAGTGGATGAGTTGTTAAACACGCACACACACACACACACACACACACACACACACACACACACACACACACACACACACACACACACACACTCATCCCCTGATGAAGGCAGAACCCCTCCCGAGACTGTTGGGAAATAAATATATTTATCCTTGTTGACAACGCTCCCGTTGTGCCATAACCCATACCTTCACGAAGACTAACTGGCCCATTGAATTATTACTCCCACTGACCTCATACATATATATATATATATATATATATATATATATATATATATATATATATATATATATATATATATATATATATATATATATACACGTATGGCGTTTCTTAGGCGGCAAACAGGGAACATACCCAATGGCGAGAGTAACGGCCAAGCACGAACTCTCAGCGCAAGCGGCGTCCTTTTTGGGTAGACCACTAGAAATCACTTGGAAGTTCGACCCATTTACGTTTTCGGAGGCTTCTCTACAATTACCCAGGGGTCGCAGAGGGAGGCGCCTGGCGACCTAAAAGCTTGTTACTATGAGCGGGTCATAGTAATGTTTCAGGCGCTCTACGTTGACAATGTCGCGCCCGCGGTGGCGCATGTCCGAAGATTGTTCAATTGGTTTGATAAGATAGTTGACTGGAGATGTGCGCTCCATCACACGGTAGGGGCCTTCGTATTTCGGGAGTAGTTTTGAAGAAAAGCCAGCTACCGAGGTCGGGATCGAGAGCCATACAAGCGCACCAGGAAGAAACGTGAGCTCAGAAGTGGTGGAGCCATCACGAATACTCTTCTGCCGCTCTTGCTCATGCGTCGTTAAGGTCTTGGCAAGCTCGCGACACTTTTAAGCATCGTGGCCATCTCAGAAATAGGTGCACACTCAGATGGATGCGGCGTGTACGGGAGATCGTGTCCATTGTGTGTGACGGGCGCCTTCTGTACAACAAGAAGAAAGGTGAAAAACCGGTCGTGCTCTGAGGGGCGGTGTAGTATGTGTAGGTGACGAAAGGCAGTATATTATCCCAATTCGTGTGGTTGGCGGCGACGTACATCGAAAGCATGTCGCCGAGGGTGCGTTTAAAGCGTTCGGTGAGGCCATTCGTCGTGCAGTGGTAAGCAGTAGTTTTGCGGTGGACAGAATGGCACTCTGTCAGAATGGCGTCGACGACTGTTGACAAGAAGACATGGCCTCGACCACTGTGAAGCTCCTGGGGTGGACCGTGGCGCAGTATGAATCGATGCAGCAGGAAGGACGCAACATCGCGCGAAGTAGCCGTCGGGAGAGCGGTGGTTTCGGCGTATCGCATTATAAATGGTCTACGGCAACGATGGCCCAGTGGTTACCCGCCGACGTCAGAGGAAGTGGTCCTTACAAATCGACACCTATGCGCCCAAACGGACGCTCAGGACAAGGTAACGGTTGCACACTGGCTGGCGACATGTGTGCTACACAGTAAAAATTTTACACCCAGAAGAGTGTAAATGAGCTTGTCCTGTGGACGACACCCTAAGGGTGTTAATTCAGCACCTTCCAAAAAGGGTGCTTTACCATACACCCTTAGAATAGGGTGTACATGCAAAAAAACTGTAGGGTGTTACAAAAACACCCTTAAGGAAGGGTGCCTTCGATGTCCATCACTTTTTTAGCACCCTCTGAGGAGTGTGCGAGAAGGGTGCACAAGGGTGTTGAGTGTCCATGGCAGGGGTGGTAGTATTCTTTTAGAGTGCACTAATAGATATCAGCATGCACTGATTACACACTACTTGAAGAAAGTGGTCCTGATTATCGATGGTGCGCCACCTGTCGAGCTCCATTCATTGCGTGTGGGCAAAAATATAAACGCGTACAATCGTGTATGAACTTGTGCTGGATCTATATATACTTCACAGTATATGCATAATGCGCGTTACAGAAAATGAAGCCTTGCTGCCCTTGCATATTGCGTTTATTTTATAGGCAAATAAAACAAACTTTTCTTCTGTCACACAACTTTTTCACCAGATATACGTTCACGTATACGTACACTACACATGCAACACCTCAAATATTTATTATATTTTTTCAGTTTCACTTTATTGACAATTCTTTGCAACATACAAATACACTGGTTTCAGTTTAGTATACTGCTTCAATTACATAGAGACTACAAATGAAATACACGCCAGTATATCCCTATAATTCTTTAAAATATCTACAATCCTAGTGGTTTCCAGTTTAATACTCCTTCATGTACACAATCGGTTAATAGGAATGAAATACAGGCAAATATATACTTATGATTCTTTCAAATATATACAATCACCATGATTTCACTATATACGCCTTCATGTACACAATCGTTCCCAAGAAGTGATGCACACAAAAATATATATGGATAGTGTTTTCAAATGTATACAATCACAGTGGTTTAAGCTTTGTATTCTTGGATGCATAACAATTGGTTATGAGAAATGATGTACATGCAAACATATATGCGTTTTCGCACATATAACTTTAGCGAATACTTAAGAAACCATTACAATGATCAGAAACACAATAAGCTAAAAACAAACACAAAACTGAGTCAGGACACAGAAAAAACAAAAAAGGTAATGCATAATTATGGCTAATGACACAGCTGGGTCACTTTTTGCCAAATGTCCCAGTCATTTTGGCAACCATCTCAAATGTATTCGAAAAACTCGTGCTGCATTGAAAATAGTGAACTTCTGGAATATTTAGGAGAGGAAAAATATTTGGTCACGTGGCTGCCTTCTGAACTTCCTGGAATGCCGTCTAGGTGTTGTATGTGAAAAATTTTATCGTAAAAACACCGCTCCTTCTTTCCATACGAAACTCAGTCTACGTGTTACGTAACAAGAGCTTAATTTGGGAGAGTTGGTTCATCGTGGATGTGTGCTAGTCACAGCGCGACAGCTTTAGGAAAAGACAGAAAGGACAGGAAAGAGCGCTGACTGTCAACTGAATTTATTGAATGTGCTACGAGCGCTTTTATACGGAGTACAAGAACCGTGTTCATGCGCGACGACACGTGTGAGCACTACAAACTAATCCTAACTGTTAAAAGAATACTCCCTCTCGGAAAAGATAAGTGAACGTGTAGTGATGCACTGATCATTGGTTTACCTGATAAAAAATACTTCTACAAACGTTAAATTGGCATTAGGTAAACCTATTCTCGTGATGAATTGGGCAAGATTGACTATTCCTGTTGCTGTTTAGTACACACACTTTTGAAAGCTTGCAAGGGGTGGAAAACAACACGCTAATATCATATCTGCTGGCTATATTTTGATTGTGAGACACGTGATGTGGTATAACATGCAAAGGTTTTGGTCATTGCTTTTTGTTGCTCCTGTATTCTTTAACTTTGCTTTCTGCAAGAGGGTTTTGCAAACGGGTGTGATGATTCTGTTAGGATACTCAGCATCTTTTAGTCTTTTAATCTGGTTTTTAAGCCTGACCTCACCCTTGTGCTAACATGACTTTTGAAGGGTGGCCTGAATACTTGTGGTATCAATTCTTCTTTCTACTAATTTTGAGTGCCTATTATCAAAAGGCAGAACATTCTTAGCTTTCCTGGACTGATAGCACCAGCCAATACTCCCACAGCATCATCACACTTGTTTGCGAAACCCTCCTGCAGAAAGTAAAGTTAAAGGAAACAGGACCAAAAGAAAAAGAGAATGACCAATCACCTTTGCATGTCACACGTTAGTACGTACATAAGGTGTCTCACAATTTTACGAAAAGAGACAGCAGATATGACATTGTTGTTTTCCACCCCTTGCAAGCTTTCAAAAGTGCATGTACTTACAGCAACAGGAATAGTCAATCTTGCACCATTCGTCACTAGAATAGGTTTACTGAATGCCAATCAAATGTGTATGAGATACCGCTAACACGTGGAAAAGTAAACATAGGACAAACTGGGCAATGCTTCAATGATCAAGCAAGACAGCATGCTTTAAATGTTAAGAAGGGCTATAGTAGTCTCATGGCCGGACACCATAAAGAATGTAAGTGTAGTCCTAGGTTTCATAAAACACGGTTTAAAAAAAAGCAAGCAGAAAAATGAGAGATTTTAGAACTCTTTATCAGGGAGGCCGAGGATCAATGAATCAGTACACCTTCACTTATCGTTTCCGAAAAAGAGCATTCTTTTCTCGAATAAAATTATTTTGTCATGGTCACACATGTGTTGTTGCAGATGAGCCCTGGTCTTGTGCTCAGTATAAAAACGCTCATAGCACCTTCAATAAAATTCTGTTGACAGCGCTCTTTCCTGTCTTTTTTTGCGATAAGATTTTTATTGCAGAAAGAATTTCATTTCCTTACAATTTAGGTATAATGATGAGTTTTCATTGTATCACAACATGGAGCAAATTGCATCTCAATATGGACAAAAATTACGATTTTGTGAAATTCGTGATATTTTCTCGTATATTTCAGCAGCTTGAAAGGTCTAAAGATATTTTTTCCTCAAAATATACCTTCTGTGGAGTAAGTATTCACTGCTCAGATATTCATACAAAATGCAATATTGCAATAAAAATGCAAACATAACACATTTTGACTTTATTCTTGGAAGGGAATGTGGCGAAAAAGTTGCACTATTATTATTGACCTTCAAATACCTTACAGAAGCACTTTTACTTAACAGGTAGACCGACTTTGCTTTAGAAAAAATAAGCGGTAGTTTTAAAACGAAATTTTCTACAAACAGCACACAGACGGCATTATGCCAGGAAGTTATAAGCCAGCCACATGAACAAAACTTTTTTTCTCGCTGAAATATTCTAGCAGTTCACTGTTTTCAACGCAGTAAGTGAGCACATTTTTTTTTCAAATACAATTCAGATGGTCGCCAAAGTGGCTGGGACGTTTGGCATGGAGTGGTCTAGCTATATTAAAGCAAAATAACTTACACAAATAACAATATTTTTTCATCTACCATGACCACACTAGAAAAAGTTGTTCAGCCATTGTGACACTAAAATTTTCAGCGTCGTACTACCTGAACAACTTCTTTGATAAACTCCAAACTCAAGCCGAGAAAAAGCCGCTCAATCAGGGTGGTTGTTAAAGGTCTTGCGGCCGTAGACAATGTTGAAAATAAAAAAATCAACTCATCAGTGTTGTCATTCCTTCTTCGTCATTACTGACACGGAAGATTTTTCGGTTATCTATGTGGAGGTTTAGGAAGTAGGCTTGGCTGGGGCCGGGGTAGACTACGCAGGACGTCAGCGGCACCCTCTCGTCCTGTAATAAGAGCAAATAAGACTTCTCATAAAAGGATGTTCGTGCTGTTCTGGCAGCACCATAATAAAGAGTGTGTAGTGTGTATCCTCCGAAACGGCATGTCATTGACATTACACTGAACTCGAAGCATACAACCCATACTTTCCAATAATTTCGTAGGATAAACATAAGAGTTTTCCAGCATATAGCAAATTCCCGAAATGAGGTGATGTGCAAGACTACAGCTCAAAAATGGCACTTACGAAAGCCTGAACTCACCTAAGAATCAAATTCCTTCTAGAGTAGTGAACCAGTGTGAAAAACAAATCTTAAAGTACAACGTTCAGAACATGTAACATTAATCAAAACGCACAAAAAACTTACCTCTTCATGTACAAACAGTGAAGACGTCTCTGCTTTCTCTTTTACATGAGAACAAATGATCTTGGGCGTGGCACTAGCGAAGAGGTCTGCAAAAAAAGTAAAAGATTTACTGACTTTATTCACGCCTCTAACAATCTGAGGAATTGTTACAAGTCACCAATCAGAGCAATTCTGACTGCCTCTACAAGGGCATCAAAAATGAACAATTTTCTCGTTATTTCTACCATCACAAGATGCTCCGTCAATAGAATCTAATCCAAGTTTGACGCTGTGCTTCCTATTTGCCTGCTTTCTAGACGTACGGCTGCGAACATGTGTTTTGTGCACCTAATCTAGCACAGAAATTCGTCATCTATAATTAAATCATCTTAATTCATTGTAATTTGATAAAAGATGTGATAGCTCGTCCAGTTTTAAAGAGTTGTGGGCCTGCAATAGGCACTGCTTAGCACGTATGAAAATATTTCTTTAAAAATGTTTTTCAAAGCTTGCTTTCAGAAAAAGCGTCTGGCATATTTCGACAACCAAGCCCATCCTGTGATGGCAATCAGGGGCACGCTATTAGCGATTATTCACCACGGGATTTACAAACGTAACCCGTGCCTAAATACTCAGGTAAACACAATCAAGCAAGTAGAGCGCTCGAACGACACCAACGTGCGCGGACGCCCTCTACGTTGCAGCAGCCATGGCTTATGCTAGAGCTACCGCACATAGCTCCCACAGTCACGTATACTCTCTCGATTCTGTAATAACGCCGAACGTTATCGCAGATGAAGGCAAAGCACGAAAACAGCAAACAGAAACGATGGAAAACAACGCACGGCGATGGCCACAACAACGCGCCTTTGGAAGTCTGCTAGATCTTTCCCTGTTGCTGGTGACACTTGTCCTAAATAGCTTAAAAGACCGAGGCGCACGTGCTCTGAGCATCGCGGCCTATCAGCACCTCCAACTATACCGTCTTTAAGCAAAAAAAAAGCCATTTCTTACAGTGCGACTCTGTACATAATTTTTTCTTTTTCTTTCTTTTTTTACGCTTACACCTACAGAAGCACGTTGCACATTTGAGTATTAATAGAAATGTTATTACGACTTAGCCAAAAGCACATCTTAAAACAATATCAATCACTTTGTGCAGTGTAGAGACAATGTGCGATCAGCAACTAATCCTGCCCTTGTTAAGTGATCACATCACTCACTGTATGAGTGATGCAGGCACTTACACAACATCGCGCATAGCAGTGTGAACTCGTCAAGTCACACGTTTAATCGGGCATCTGCAACAGGCCCGCGAACGCATGCTGTTGTAAATGGCTGGCAGCCTACTTCGGCAGAGCTGCTGCAGGCGCCCAGCTAGCGCTGTATGATTACTACCTACGAAAACAGTACACTCACCGTTAACAGGCTCACGTTGTCCGCGTCCGCCGCTCCATGAATATTCCTTAATCCGAGCGTCACTTCGAACACGGTGTCATGCGTGGCCACCATTGAAGATGCGCCTGTTCGCTGGAACTCACACAGCGACGAAGACCCCAGACCAACGCAACGCATTTGAAAGACGGATCAGACAGAGAGAGAGAGCAACGTTGAGAGAGAGGAGGAGGAGGCACTGGCGGCGGCGCCGAAGCTGTCGACGCAGGTGTTCGGTGACGCAACTATTCGCTTATCTGCACAGCCGTTGTGGAGGGTGAGCGGGGGGGGGGAGGAGCGGGAAACCCGCCAAGACGGCGCCGAAAGGCAAACGCTATGGCGCATACGGCGGACGGCCGTCCGGCGTGGAATGACTCCTTGTAAATGGCAACTCTCCTTCCAGCCAGTCGCACAGCGAGGCCGGTTATTTGCCAGCCTCGGGTTCTTTGAGTATTTTGATGGAATTCGATTGCAGTGGGCGAAAATTAGTGAAGCAAAACTTGCGGAAAACAAAGTGCACCATGGAATGGCCAGAAACAATAATTATTTCGTCCTCGGTGACATTAGCGCGAGAGCATCGCTACACCTTTTTCCAGAGGAATTTCTTTTCGCATTGTGTGTGTCTGGCAATTCCGCGTATGGTGCCGCGAACACTGAATGCGTAGTCGTAGCTGGAACAAATTAATCCATAGTCGCGGATGTTTACAAGGCTTGTCACGCACCACGAAACGTGCCGAGGTTGTTATAACAAACTTTTTGCTGACCACATGATCAGCACATAATTTCATATGGTTGCCCAATGAGCTAGCTAAGCACCTGTAGCAAATGCAGGGCACGTTCTTGTTAAACCTTGTTAATATAAACGATGGTTGTGCATAAGTTCAGTGACAGCTTTCCGTGTGAATTCGTCATAACCAACGTTTTCGAGCGTAGAAGCGCCTCAGCGGACCTAATCAGCTACCACAGCAAGTTCGTAAGCAACGATCAGGTACGAAAATGTGCAGCTGTTTTCCATGTACTGAATAGTCCATGTACAGTGCGTTGACAACCGCCATTCCTTAAGCCACCTCCCATATAAACTCCCAGTCTGAACAGGTGTGGGACCTTAAACAACAAGAAGCAGTGCCTCCCCCACCACACACACGAAATTCGAGGGCGCACGGGCTGATACACACGCATACTTATTCACAGGCGCACACACATACACGTATACACACATACGGCCACACACACACGCGACCGTAAACGCACGCATGTATAGGCGTACACATGTGCACAGGCACGCTTAACACAAGCACGGACTCGCACATACACGCGCACGCACACATGCACGGGTGTACACACAATCGCGCTTACACGCGAACACATGCGCAGGCTCACGCACACACACCCATACTCGGGCGAACATTATGTTCCTGTATATAATCCACAGCAAACATGTAGCTTATAACCAACGCTAAGGTGAGCTTTCGTAACGTGGATTGCAGTTAATTGCCATTATAGATGAAACGCGATTTGCTTCTGCTGGCATTCTGCTGTATTCGGAGAGCACCTTCACAGATTCTAAGTCTAGGCCGCCATTTAACGCAAGGTCCACATATTCGTGCAGTAGCTACGCTGCTCGGCCGCCAATCCGAAGGTCGCGGGTTCGATGCCGGTTGTGGCAGTCGAATTCAGATGGAGGCGAAAAGGTAGAAGCCTGTGAACTGTGCGATATCAGCGCCCATTAAAGAACACCAAATGGTCAAAATCTCTAGAGCTTTCCACTACGAAGACCCTCATAATCATATCGAGGTTTTTGAGACGTAAAATCCCAAAGATTGTAATTATGTGTTTTTCTTATGCTGCATATTCCATCTGATGAATTGTCACCTACACCCTTCTCAGGTACAAAAGCACCCTTATAGCCTTTTTTAGGGTGCTATCGAGGCAAGCACCCAATTAAATGTTTGCTTTTTTTAATCGACCATTTATTGGTGTTAAAGGGTGTTGCAAAGGGGGCTTTCTCGTAAAAGCACCCTTTTTACACCCTTCTGGGTGTAAAAATTTTTACTGTGTAACAGTTTGCGGCGTTGGCAAGCGAGGCAGGAGCTAACGAACTGCTGCACGTAGCGGTACATCCCGTGCCAGAAGAAGCGTCGAATGCGATGGTGGGTTTTGAATACCCCAGAGCGCACGCACTGCGCATCAGAATGAAAGGATGCACATATTTCCGACCGCATGCCACAGTAAAAATTTTTACACCCAGAAGGGTGTAAATAAGCTTGTTTTATGGACGACACCCAAAGGGTGCTAATTCAGCACCTTCCAAAGAGGGTGCTTTTCCGTGCACCTTTAGAATAGGGTGTACATGTAAAAAAACTGTAGGGTGTTACAAAAACACCCTTAAGGAAGCATGCCTTCGATGTCCTTCAATTTTTAGCACCCTCTGAGGAAGGTGCGAGAAGGGTGCACAAGGGTGTTGAGTGCCCATGGCAGGGGTGCCAGTATTCTTTTAGACTGCACTAATAGATATCAGCATGCACTGATTACACACTACTTGAAGAAAGTGGTCCTGATTATCGATGGTGCGCCACCTGTCGAGCTCTACTCATTGCGTGTGGGCAAAAATATAAACACGTACAATCGTGTATCAACTTCTGTTGGATCAATATACACTTCACAGTATATGCATAATGCGCGTTACAGAAAACTAAGACTTGCTGCCCTTGCATATTACATTTATTTAATAGGCAAACAAAACTACTTATAAACTTTTCTTCTGCCACACAACGTTTTTCACCAGATGTGTAACATGTTCACGTATACGTACACTACACACGCAACACCTCAAACGTTTATGATATTTTTCAGTTTCACTTTATTGACAACTCTTTGAAACATACAATTACACTTGTTTCAGTTTAGTATACTGCTTCAAGTACATAAAGACTACCAATGAAATATGCGCTAATATACCCCTATAATTTTTTCAAGTATCTACAATCCCAGTGGTTTCCAGTTTAATACTCCTTCATGTACACAATTGGTTAATAAGAATGAAATACAGGCAAATACATACTTATAATTTTTGAAATATATACAATCACCATGATTTCACTATATACGCCTTCATGTAAATAATCGTTCCCAAGAAGTGATGCACACAAAAATACATACGGATAGTGTTTTCAAATGTACACAATCACAGCGGTTTAAGCTTTGTATTCCTGGATGTATAACAATTGGTTATGAGAAATGATGTACATGCAAACATATATGGGTTTTCGCACAGTTGTCTAATGCGATGGTAGGTTTTGAATACCCCAGATTGCGCGCATTTTGAATCAGAATGGAAAGATTCACATATCTCCGACCGCAGACGGCGGGGTATGACGAGTAACCACTGCCAGCCATCAGCGTCGTAATTGCGTCGGTGTAGGAGGCCATCGCGGATGGCGAAATGGTGAGCTCTACGACGCAGGACACGCGTGGATGGTGTTGCAGACGAATCAGAGAGCAAGTCGATCAGCGGGGCGATCCAACTATTCTTTTGCTGTATGGTAGCAATGATGTCAACATCGATAGCAGATACAGCAATCAAGGTTACTGAGCAGGGCACGTCGTCTTGAGGTGGAGGGGAGCGCAAGAGGGCATCGGCGTTAGCATGCTGGCGTCCGTTGCGGTACAGCACGCGGATGTCGTAGTCTTGTAAGCGAAGTGCCCATTGAGCGAGACGGCCTGAGGGATCCTTCAATGATGAAAGCCAGCATAGTGCATAATGGTCGGTGACGACATCTGAATAGGCGACCATACTAATGGTATTGATACTTATGCATAAGACACCAATTTCATGAAAATTATAGGTATTTTTAAGAAAAAGGATAGAATGTCTTGTAAAAAACGGTTTCTCAGTGAGAATTTAACGGCAGCTTTGTGTATAGAAAACAATAGTTTTCATGCTTCATTATTGGAAGGTACGCGAGCAGGAAGCCCGACGTTTCGGTATAGTTACACAGTCCCCCATAACTTTACAGACTCTTCGTGTTGCTAATAAGGAATAAAATCGCCACATACTACCAACATCCGCACCATAATCCCAAAGCGCGACGAACTCGAAAGCTTCATATACAATACCACAGCCGATATCGTCTCGGTAACAGAAACGTGATTAAAGAAGAACATCAATTACTACGAAGGTTTTCCATTTGAAACCAATTTAATACTGCCACGTTCCATTTCTCAAGTTGTTTTATCGCCCCAAAACACTACCCAATTCTCAGCGCAAAACGCGCGTGCAGTTTTCGAGAAGCTTCCGGACTTTAGTAGATCATTTCGATAAGATCCCACCCACTCTGCGAACTGCACAGATTATGCTGGAACCTATGCCACCGCCAGCGATAACGCTAGAACATTCGATGGCAAGAGTATAAATGCTGACGCACTTCGCCGGTTGTGAGTAGTTGATCGACGGCCGACGCTCCGTTCGCCACTATTAGTCCAAGCCTGCTACTGTAATCGAACTTTCCGTTTAGCGGGCACAGGTTCGCCCAAATAAACAGCTAAATTCCAACGCAAAGTATCCTGTCTTCGGCCACGTCACGACCCTGTGACATCTGGTGGAGGTGCTGCTTCGTTCATGTACCGGACGCCCCCGTCAAGCCGTGAACCCAGCCCACGTCGCGGAGAAGACACCGACGCCAACCAAGAGCAGCGAACAAGCCGCCGACAGCAAGGTCTCCCACCGGAGTACGGGCTTCTACAAGACAAGGCGCGGAAGACCAAGGCCATGACCTCGACGTCAGCGACAATGACAACCGGAGCGTCCCAGCCCGCGATCGTCATTCATCAACCCAAAGAACCACCGACGTTCCATGGGTCATCGTTTGAAGACCCTGAAACCTGGCTAGAAACATACGACCATGTGGCCGCCCTCAACCACTGGGACAACGAAGAAAAGCTCCGTCGTGTGTACTTCTACCTGGAAGACACAGCAAGGACCTGGCTAGAGAATCGGAAGTCCACGCTCCGACCGTGAGATGACTTTTGCGGCGCATTTCTGCAAACGTTCGCGAGCCTCGCTCGCAAAGAGAGGGCCGCTGCTCTACTAGAGACCCGGGTTCAGCTACCAAATGAAAAGGTTGGAATTTTCACAGAGGAGATGACCCGCCTATTCCGTCAAGCTGACCCAGACATGCCTGAGGAGAAGAAAGTTCGTTTCCTCATGCGAGGGGTCAAACAGGTGTTCTTCGCGGGACTAATGAGGAATCCACCGAACACCATCCAAGAATTTGTATCCGAGGCGACCACCATCGAAAAAACCCTGGACATGCGCACCAGACAGTATAATCGTTGTATGACTCCAGAATGCGCTGCTGCTCAAGCCAGTGACTCCGAAGACCAGCGTGAAACGATCCGAGTGATCGTGCGGCAAGAGCTGCGCAAACTGTTGCCTTCGGCGCAGCCTCAAGTGGATCCGATCACCGACATTGTGCGAGAAGTTCGGCAATCGCTTCAAATTCTCCAAACACCGCTGCCCGAGCCAGAAACTATGAGCTACGCCGCTGCAGTGCGCCACAACGCTCCTCCCCGTCCATGCCAAAACGCCGCCCCGTCGCACTTCCGTCGCCAGACGCCACCGCTGCCACCTCCCCCACCGACGTCCTACCGTTCCCCAGCGGGCCAGCGCAGTGAGCCGAGGAAAACGTACGTTTGGCGTGCACCTGACAACCGCCCGCTCTGCTACCACTGCGGCGAGGCCGGGCACACATACCGCAGTTGCCAGCACAGACAGATGGGACGGCGTGGCTTCGGCGTCAATGCAACGCGTCCGCAGCCAGGAGATCGGCCACGTGACATCGCCGACTACCTGACAGGAACTCAATGGACACCACGAAATCCTTCCCGTTCGCCATCACCCAGCCGCCGGATGTCACCGCACCCCCGGCAGTACTCTGGCCCAACGCGGGGCCGGTCTCCTAGCCTGTATCCGGGAAACTAAGGGCAGCAACCGATGGAGAAGCGGTTGCTGTGCGACGAACTACTGAAGATCCTCCGACAACGACGCCACCGCGACGGAACTTTCCGAACGCAACGCCAACCAGGCAAAGCCCTGACGGCAAAAGCTCACTTACCGAAGGTGGCCGGACGACGCAACATGGAAGCAGCGGAGCATCAGGGGGTCATTCGCCGCGAAGTTAAAGAAAGTTAGGACAGCTTGGGAAGGCCCTGAAATCCGCACAGCCGGAGGTCATCTCGTAACGCCTGCAGGAATCTGCACAGCGAGAGTCACCATTAACGGCCGTATTTATCCTACAGACTTCGTAGTTCTACAGCGTTGCTCGAGAGATGTCATCCTTGGTATGGACTTCTTATGCCTCCATGGTGCTGTCATCAACCTAAGAACAAAGCCGATAACGTTATCCACGGAAGAAGCACTACCGCCGCGCACGCAGTCAGGAGACCATGCCTTGAATGTGCTGGAAGAACAAGTCACCAATCCGCCTCGCTCCAGCGTCATTATTTCTGTCGGCGCTCCTAAATCACCTGACCTGGAAGGCGTCGTTGAAGGCAGTCAGCATCTGTTGGTCACCCGAAATATTTGCGTCGCAAGAGGAACTGCAGAGCTGCGGGGAGGCAAAGCAACGGTTATGCTCACGAATTTCAGCAATGAGTACAAACACGTGAACAAAGGAACAACGGTCGCATACATCGAAGAAATTGTGGACGCCACCAGTGCTTTCGCCCTCGCCGGTTCTGCGGAACCTGCTCAGAGGAACCAAGCCCCTCCCACAGCTTTCGACGTCAATCCCAAACTTTCAAACCATAAGCAAGAACAGCTCAAGGCCCTGCTCCTGCAATACGAAGATTGCTTTTCATCGTCATCAAAAGTTCGGCAGACCCCAATCACGAAACACCGCATCATAACCAAAGAAAATGCCAGACCACTCCGTCAGAGCCCGTAGAGGGTTTCGACGCGAGAACGTGAGGCCATGAAGATACAAGTTGATAAAATGCTGCGGGATGACATCATCCAGCTGTGCAAGAGTTCATGGGCGTCCCCCGTGGTGTTAGTGAAGAAAAAGGATGGGACCCTACGTTTCTGCGTCAATTATTGCCGCCTGGTAAAAATCACAAGAAAGAACGTGTATCCTCTCCCACGAATAAACGACGCACTTGATCGGCTACATAACGCCAAGTACTTTTCGTCAATGGAACTCAAGACTGGCTATTGGCAAATCGAAGTCGACGAAAGAGACCGAGAGAAGATGGCCCCTTACAAAAATCCTATATATGGACTTACATAAAAATCCCCATATATGGCTACATCAGGAATTGGGCATATTTGGCCCATATATGGAATCCCCATATATGGGCCGTATATAACCTGATATGTCCAAATCCTGATATAGCCATATATGGGCCTTATATCCCCATAAATGGGTGTTGCTGTATATGGCCATATATGGCTATATATAGAAGCATCCATATAAGGTCTTATATGGATGCTTTCATATATGGCCTTATATGGATACCTTTATATAAAGCCATTCAAATGATTCATCTATATTAGTTCAGCTTGTGTCACCGGCAAAAAATATAGCTGCTCAAATCATTCTTCAGCTAGAAATATACCTGTTTGTTGAAAGGTCTGCATGCAGTCACTATCATCTCCAAAACAAAGGCAGTACATACCCCCTGAACATTCTTATTCAATTAAGTTATCCTCAATATATCTCAAGTTATTCTCAACAACTATTTGCTAGAATGTAACTTGGCATCCTATCTAAAGCTTGTGGTGGGCACATGTCACTGTTAGTCCACTTTTCCTGAAGAGATACATTCTTTGTGCTTACTTATCGACACTTTTTTATTTATCTATTTATTTCATTACCCACAGCAGCGATTGGCATTACATTGAGGGAGCATTTACGAAAAGTAGAATACAAAAAATACATAGCCAATTAAATGATCAAAGTCACCTGAATCACAATCTGCAAGAGAAATTCATATATAAATCGGAACATGTTCTAACATATAAATCGGAACAATTCTAACATGAAATAGAACAAATATTTGGGAGTGTAGAGGCAATGCTAGAAGGCAGCTGGTTCCATCTTGTAATTTTTTTTGGTAAAAAATCATTTTGAAACACGTCAGTCTTGCATGCGATTATTTTTATCTTGAACCTATGGTCAACACGGTCTGAGACATAGTACGGTGCAAGTAAATATTCCGCTTTATCGATTCTGACTTGACAAAAATAAATACCATAAAAGAACCCAATTTAAGTTTCGTAAAGATATTTTTCACAGTGTGTTATGTTTAAAACTTTTCTCGTGTGTCAATGGAGCGTCCATAGTCAGTCAAAACGAAATATTGACTTGCTATTCACCGTATGAACTGCGTGTGCATTGAATAACTTAAATGAGTTGATAATCAACTTTTAAGGAGTTCGGTCGAAAGTGATTGGTATGCAAGCTTGTTATGTACAAGTATTGTGACTAATGACCTATAGAACGACTGCTAAAACTGGTGTCTATAGGTCTCTGTGTGCGTGGGAACGGAGGCATTTACCAATATTTCTGGCCAACGGGACACTAAAAATGTAATTTGTGAACGTAATCCACTTTCCATTTTGCCAATAATGCATCATTAATGTAACAGTGGTAAAGAGCTCATTCTGCGAAAATTCCGGTGTAGGCATCGGTGGCTCTCCGTGAAAAATCGTCTTGTCAATGATCAAAAATTGAAAGAATGCAAATAAAACAAATATTATAAATTTTCGGATATAAGGGATGATCGAAATCATGCAGGCAATTTGCATGGCATGCAAGTGCTCTACCACACAGCTATGCTTCTGCTTGAAAATAAAGCATTAGTAACTTCCTCTTGTTGTAAATGCAAGGAAAATAACTGTCATGCTTAACAAATACATGTATCCTGCATACAGGTTTCACAACACAACATTTATATCGCAGCTATATTGCATGATACAAGCGTGCATTGTCATGAAGCATCACAACACGTTATTACCAATGTGACTTCGCGGTCTAAAGACAGCCAACCATTACAAAAGGCACACTGGTTACTGCACGTATTCCCTCACGACTGCGTAGTGGGTGCATAAAGTTCTAAAACATTTTACACACATTATATTGAGAAGCACGTTCTGCTGGGTGAGTTGGTACTTCATCTTAATCTAGTTGCGCGAAAAAATTTGAAGTGTGAAAGGAAGACACCTGGACACAGCTCACACTAACAACTGCAACTTCATTGGAGAAAACAGACATATGTATGCGGTTACGACAACACGTGAGGTGGAAAAAAATGATTAGATGAGCAGACATCTGATCATTTTCTTTCACAGTGTGGACATCGTGTGATGGACGGCACTGCGCTGTCATGTGGGAAGTATTATTTAGAACTTATTTATATAATTGTAGATCACAAAGCTTCTCTAAAGGAATTAACAACCATTCTCTAACCAATCATCATATTGCTGAGAGTGTGGCTGCGCGCCCTTGTTTGGAATACGGTAGTTAAAGCTAGATTCAGTGACACGGTATAGCGCGGGAAATCGGAGAGGTGTATTTCATAAACAAAGCTGGGGATTCATGTGTCACGTAACTCTCACTTATGTTGCTTGCTACTGAGGTAGCTTTCCTGGAAGCGCATCATTTATACAATCTGCCTGCTCATCTAATCCTTTTCTTTCACCGCACGTGTTCTTGTAACCGCATATATACGTATGTCTGTTTTCTCCAACAATGTTTCAGTTGTCAGTGTGTGCTGCATCTAGGTGTGTTCCTTTTGTATTTTAATTTTTTCGCGCAACTCAGTAATTACATAATATTTCTTGTTCTTTAAACTGTGTTACCCGTTTTTTACACAAAATGCAGCCATGTGCGAAACCTTCATTGAGACACTTTCAACCTTCTCAATTACGCAGTACTATTCTACAATTAAATTTGTTCAAGTAGCATCATGCAATAAAGAGTACACACTAAGTGATTGAATTACCCACAAGAAACATGATCGATACTGCTATCACGTTCAACTGTGAAAAACGGAGCTTAACGGTCCCCCAGTTTTTTCACACAGTAGCAAGCCCTAATGCATCATACCAGTTTATTTGTCGGCTTGCGTAAAAATATCTACAGTGCTCACGGATTAAAACGTGACATCACATTATTTTGTGTAACTATGTATGCGGGTATGCGCAGTTCCTCAAGATAGCTGCGCGATGTTGCGATATCAGTAACGATAATGTCGCCTGTGATGTGCGCATTCCAGTCAAATATACACTTATATCACCCTGATTGTAGATGGCGGAAACAAAATTACGGGCTATTCTTAAGTGTTTCCATTTTCATCCGTGACATTGCACCCTGTTTTGAAGAATCAAACTAGAAACAAAATTTTAACTGCGTGTCCTTATTAAAACACACGTAAATATAAAAACAAGTGGAACGTAGACGAAGAAAGATAAATTCAAACGCAAGACAAATTCAAACGTAGGCTCATAAATCTCATGACACCCTTGGAGTTGGAGTTATGCAACTCTTTTTCATTTGTAATTGCGCAAGTTGTAATTTATCCTTGGTTTTTCCTCAAGCGTTAAAATGAGAAAAATACAACACAAGTATATTTACATCAATATACTTATGAAAAGTACAATGGCACAAAACCAACATTTTCCTGACGTAGATTTTTTGATTAAATAGAGCACTGTCTGGATCAAGTGAAAAAAAAAGAATGTGTTGTCATATCGCTCAAACAAAACAGCCTAATGACGTAACCACGATTAGCATAAAGTTATTTACTCAGCAAGCATGCAATGTGGTATGTTTTCGAGTTATCATAATATTTATGAACAACGCGCGAAGGTAATGAAAATGATGAACTTACCTTAACATTTAACCGAGAATTGTCTTTCAAGGAGCCTGTTAATCCTGATAACCTATTTACACCTTAAAGCCACCACGTCCATTCGTACTGCTTTAGGAAGAAGTTTTGATGGAACGCTTGCCCGCAAGCGTGGGTATCCATTTTCTTCTCGCACGAAAAGTTGACGATCGCCAATCGAGCAGCGTACAGACGCACACGCACACAAAAGACTTCCACGTCCGTCCACAATTTCACCACGTACAGCGAAGTAGATTCCTGAGAGCTGCGCGATTATCTTGTGTAAATTGGAGCAGTAGTTGAACACGAAATAAGAGCTAAAGGAATGAAAATTAACGAACTCGATCAGCACGGCACCCATGACTCCGGCGAGCAAAAAAAAAACAACAATGACGGGGACGGATACAGTGCACGCAGGCTTGACAATGAATATTGCAATGGACACTACATTACTCCTTGAGATCAATGATTCACGCACTTTTCACTAGAACTAAATTTTCCTGAGCTTATTGGCGAACGACGTTTCATTTTTTAACTATTATTGACGCAATGTTATTACCATACGACTGAATGTTTGTGCAAACTATTTTCTTCGTCGTTACTTGAAATGGGCCGCGGCACTCTCTTTCCTGCTCTGTCCACAGACTGGTGTAAGCCACGGCAGGGCTTCACGGTGCCTACGTGCGCTCCTTCGAACAACTTTCTCCGAATTGTCAACCCATCCGATGGGCGCCCTTTTTTGTATTTTTTTACTGTGCGCACCCCTTGCAACCTAGCAGTCAGACGAGTTTTTTCGCACAATAGACTTCAACGTCCTCCCGCGGGCCCAGAAAGCTGCACGTGCAAGACCTTTGAGACAGGCATTCCGTGGAGCTGAAATCGCTGCTTCGTGTACGCTGGCTACGAAGACGCGTTTCAGCCGAATTTTCATCTTATTTCGCAAGCATTTATAATGATAATAATAATATTCAATCAACCAAGAATCAATCAATGATTTTTTAACCTACCCAAGAACAACCATAGGGTCTTTCATGCTGGCGCGCGCGAAAAGAAAACAAAAACAAACAATACATTACAGACTGTCTACAGAAATGCAAATCAATAAAAAGAGCAAAGACGAGCAGTCGAAAAGAAATCAACGCACAATGAAAGCAAAAAATAAAAGAATAGATATTCATGGAATTGGACTGAAAAATAATGTAGAATATACATAACCGTGCCGAAGGCTTCCTGAAAGACGGAAAAGGGAAGAATCTGTGCATGTGCAAAGCTACGTTAGGACAGGGCAGCCCTCACTGACAAAAAGAAAATGACTGTAGACTATGAAAAACATAACGAATTAAGAAAGTTGACATTAGATAGACTCAGTATTCTTTAAAGGATAGAGTGTCGACAGAAGCTGGCAGGTACATGCAACGGTCGATTCTCTCTCGATAACTTACGCGGAGTTTCAAAATTATTACAACCGAGAAGGGCAGAATATCTCACCCTGAACTAGCTTGTAAAGAAATAACAGCTCAGCGCGATTTTGCCGGCCGTTAACTGATGGCAAATATAATACTCTAGCAGTGTCGAAAGGATTCTAGTGAAACGATGAGGGTAAATGCTTATAAAATTTTTCTGGACTCACTCAGTGGCGCTTCTGCTGGATTTAGCAGGGCCATTCCAAATCAAATATGCATATGTACTCAAGTTGACGACGACATATCACGGTGTACAATTTGTAAAAGGCTGTAGGAGAACCGGATTCTCGCGAGATGTTGAGCCAACAGGAAGAAACTGAAGGCCTCGCATGGCAGCACATTTAATGCAAGTAGAAAAAATTCAGCATGCTATCAAAAAGAACACCAAGATAACAGATCTCATAAAACTTACATAACGACACAGTATGACAGCATATGAATTCGCTGTTGGACGTTTTGTGAAATACAACAACAACAACATTAATAATAATAATAGTAATAATAATAATAATACACTCATATCATTCTGACATGTCCGAAAATATCTAGCCACATTGAATGAAATGCCAGTGTCCGGGTGCCCATGAATCTCTATACGCGAGTGTACACTTGTCAGTTTGGTGGGTATGTACCGGCATACATATCTTATAAGTGCACTACCGTGTTGGTGTTGAAAGGATATGTTCGCAAGCAGTTTGAATCATTACGCGCCTGCACAGCAAGGGGCTGTTTACATAATGTAGAGTTTGGCTTAGGTATCACGCCAGCCCGCAAAAAATGTGTCATACCAATTGTATTCACAAGGCAATGTTTAGGCTAATCCTGATGATGGCACGTGCGCTTTAGTGACCTCGACCAAGTAATGACACACCGACACAAAATAGAAGTTTTGTGAATTCGGCAGCCTACGTTAAATGTTGCTATAAAGCTTCAGCATTTCATTACATTGTCCATTAAATATGTATCACGTGTAAGTCAGCTGCACCTTTTTTAACGTACATGTCTATGACGTGAGATTTATTTGATGCTTGCAAACATTACACTAAATTAATTGTTTACTTGTGCAATCATAAAAGTTTCGATAAATTTACTATGTGCACAGCCAGGAACATTATACGTAGCCAAAGGAAGCGCAAGGTGTATTTTTGCAATAAAATAGTAGAACTTCCATCTTGAATGTAATCATAATGGTGCCTGCAAGTTTCATTCACGTAAGTTCTTTGTGTTTTTTAAAATACTCTCTTAAGCATTGCACTGCGCATGCAAATATAGTAAATGGCTGCTGAAAGCAATCGCAGATGAGGGGTCAATAGAATTAATAGAAATCTTGTTATATGAAGGGAGCATATAGCCATCAAAACTTTCAAATAATCAGGAATTTTGTCCACCGATGTGGAAGCTGAAAGCGCATTGAAATTACTATTTCTTGCTGCCACTTTAAACAATGCATTAATGTGAACAATATAAGTTGCATGTATTTTGTCTTTACATAGTACTATATAGGATTGCTCTATAATAATAGCGAGGTTCGGAAGCTTCAATACGTTTTGTGACTTGACACAATTCCTTCCTCGTAAAACATGTCTGTTTTTGTATACATTATTTACGTCGTATTAATTGCAACTTATTGTTTCGAACCTAAATGCCATGAAAAATGTACGAGTTAAATTACACGAATGCATGCATAAATGCATTCAACTGAGTTGCAACTATCGCGTACACAAAGCTGACCTGAAATTTCGGTTTTTTGCATGGCAGAAACAACATATATATTTAATACTCCTATTGTTATGAAAAATAAGCAGGTCAGCTTTGTGTACAAATTGTTATATATTACCATTCGCATAAAAGTGTGATCACGGTGCTAAATATATACGTGGTTCATCCCAAATAAGAGAGCACTTCCACATATAAGGATCCACTCGATATGTTATATATGGTGTGGCCGTGCCTTATTTGGCCGGATTTGACTCCTTATATGGGCCAACCGCGGCTTATAGGGCCGTATATAACCCCATACATGAACCGACTCCGCCAGATATACATCCATATATGCTTATATGTGGCCAAATATGCTGCCATATATGCCTATATATGGCCACATATGCTGCCATATATGCTTATATATGGCCAGAGATAAGTTATATATGGGCCATGTATGGCGTTTCCGTAAGGGGCGTTTATAACACCGGACGGCCTCTTCGAGTTTAAGGTGATGCCCTTCGGCCTTTGCTCAGCGCCTGCAACGTTTCAACGCGTTATGGATACAGTACTGGCAGGATTGAAGAGGCAGACTTGCCTTGTGTACTTGGACGATGTCGTCGTGTTTTCCTCGAGTTTCGACGAGCATTTTCAGCGCCTTGAAGCTGTACTTCAAGCCATCAAGATGTCCGGACTCACACTGAAGCCAGAAAAGTGCAGATTTGCGTACGAAGAGCTCTTGTTTTTTGGGCACGTGATTACCGATTCTGGAGTCCGTCCCGATCCACGGAAAACAGCCGCCATCACCGACTTCCCGCCACCCACTGACAAGAAGGTGGTGCGCCAATTTCTGGGCCTGTGCGCCTATTATAGGCGGTGCGTGAAAAACTTCGCCCGCATCGCCGATCCTCTCATTAACCTTACCAAGGCCGACGTGGAGTTCAAGTGGGAAACGCCACAGGAACACGCTTTCCAGGAGCTTAAACATCGCCTCCAGACGCCTCCGTTACTTGCTCATTTTGACGAATTCGCCGAGACAGAAATACACATTGACGCAAGCAGCATAGGTCTTGGCGTCGTTCTTGTGCAGAGGACTCACGGACTTGAAAGGGTTATTAGTTACGCCAGCCGATCGCTATCCAAAGCAGAAGCCAATTATTCGACAACCGAAAAGAAGTGCCTCGCCATCATCTGGGCTACGTCGAAATTTCGCCCCTACCTCTACGGCAGGCCCTTCAAAGTTGTGAGCGACCACCACGCCTTGTGTTGGCTAGCCAACTTGAAGGACCCTTCAGGTCGCCTCGCACGATGGAGCCTGAGACTTCAAGAATGTGACATTACCGGCGTTTACAAGTCCAGCAAGAAACACTTTGACGCCGACTATCTCTCTCGTGCGCCTGTCGACCAACCACCACCTGACGACCCGGATGACGACTACTTCTTGGGAACGATAACTACCGACGACTTCGCTGAACGACAACGGGCCGACCCGGAACTTAAAGCCCTAATAGAATACCTCGAAGGCAGGACCGCCGAAGTCCCAAAGGTATTCAAGCGCTCACTTGCGTCGTTTTTCCTGCAAAACGGTATTCTCCAAAAGAAAAACTTTTCAACGCTTCAGCTCTGGGACCTTCAGCTCTGTGACCAGAACTCCTGCAGGCCCAGCACGACGATCCAACAGCAGGGCACCTCAGTGTTTCTCGCACGCTTGCGAGGATAGAAGAAAGGTACTATTGGCCACGTCTTACCACCGACTTCACTCGTTATGCGAGGACATGCCGGGACTGTCAACGACGCAAGACACCACCGACAAGGCCAGTGGGACTTCTGCAGCCAGTCGAACCACCTTGCCGACCTTTCCAGCAGATTGGTATGGACCTACTGGGGCTGTTCCCGGCGTCGGCTTTCGGAAACAAGTAGATCGTGGTAGCCACCGCCTACCTCACCCGCTACGCCGAGACAAAAGCCCTTCCCAAAGGCAGTGGATCCGAGGTAGCTAAGTTCTTCGTCGAAAATATCGTCCTACGTCACGGTGCCCCGGAGGTCCTTATCACCGACAGAGGAAAGGCCTTTACTGCCGACTTAACTCAAGCGATCTTAGGTTACAGCCAGACAAACCACCGCCGGACGACAGCGTAACACCCACAGACCAACGGCCTCACCGAGTGGCTTAACAAGACGATCTCCGACATGCTCGCAATGTACGTCGATGTCGAACACAAGACGTGCGACGCCATTCTTCCGTACGTGTCCTTCGCATGCAACGCGGGGGTGCAGGAGACGACGCAGATATCTCCATACAAATTCGTCTACGGAAGGAGCCCGGCAACGATGCTCGATGCCATGTTACCCAACGTCACCGACGAAGAAATCCTCGATGTGAGTGAGTACCTTCAATGCGCCGAAGAAGCCCGACAACTCGCGCTTCTCCACGTCAAGAATCAACAGACGAACGAGCGCCGCCGTTACAATCTTCGACGACGCTTCGTGGAATACCAGCCAGGTGAACGTGTTTGGGTGTGGACGCCAATACGCTGACGTGGACTATTTGAAAAGCTTCTGCGACGGTACTTCAGACCGTAGAGGGTGGTTATACGTCTCGGCCCACTTGATTACGAGGTTGTCCCCGACAGCATCACGAACTCTCAACGACGCCGATCGTGACCTGAAGTCGTCCATGTCGCGCGCCTCAAGCCGTTTCATGCGCGTTAACAAACTGAAACAGTGTTTTTTATTATTATTGTATCGTAATTTATTCATTGTACTTTCTTGCATTATTGTTGTACCTTCATCTTTAGTTAAAGCATCGGGACGATGTCTTTTTTCAGAAAGGGGCAATGCCACGTTCTATTTCTCAAGTTTTGTTATCGCCCCAAAACACTACACAATTTTCAGCACAAAACGCGCGTGCAGTTTTCGAGAAGCTTCCGGACTTTAGTAGATCATTTCGATAAGATCACGCCCACTCTGCAAACTGTACAGATTATTCTGGAACTTATGCCACCGCCAGCGATAACGCTAGAACATTCGATGGCAAGAGTATAAATGCCGACGCACTTCGCCGCTTGTGAGTAGTTGATCGACGGCCGACGCTCCGTTTGCCACTATCAGTCCAAGAATGCTACTGTAATCAAACTTTCCGTTTACCGGGCACAGGTTCGCCCAAATAAACAGTTAAATTCCAACGCAAAGTCACCTGTCTTCGGCCACGTCACGACCCCGTGACAATAGTATAGCGACGTGACCGACATGACAAGCGAGGTGATTGATTGATTGATATGTGGGGTTTAACGTCCCAAAACCACTTTATGATTATGAGAGACGCCGTAGTGGAGGGCTCCGGAAATTTCGACCACCTGGGGTTCTTTAACGTGCACCCAAATCTGAGCACACTGGCCTACAACATTTCCGCCTCCATCGGAAATGCAGCCGCCACAGCCGGGATTCGAACCCGTGACCAGCGGGTCAGCAGCCGAGTACCTTAGCCACTAGACCACCACGGCGGGACAAGCGAGGTGGAGGAGTACTGATTGTCGTTAGAGACAGCTTATCATCCTCCCTAATCACTCACGACGACAACTTTGAACTAACAAGAGCATGCGTGCACAGTACAATTGGCAAAACGGTGCTTGAAATATGTTACCGTTCACCAGACAGTAGCCCCTCCTTTTGCGAAAAGATACGTTTTTGTCTAGAACAAATAAAAAAAAGATACACCCGAGGCACCAATCTTCCTTTTCGGAGACTTTAATCATCCCAGCATAAATTGGTCGTTACTTTCAGTAGCCAACAAATCACCACCTAGTCAACCCAAGCAAGTTCTTGAATTTACTCTGGACTTTAATCTGCATTAAACAGTTACATGCCCTATGAGGGGCGTCAACACCCTAGATCTCTTATTAACATCTTGCCCTGAAAACAAAAGAAATGTGACTTTGCACCCTGCCCTTAGCGACCATAGCCTCTTTCATATCAGCATTTCTCTGCCTCTAAAAGAGAACGCCCCAACGCAAAAATTAATCACCGATTACAAGAAAGCTAACTTCAACGCATTTAACCGCGAACTTGCACTCTTCTACGATGGCTTTCGGCGGTGATACACTGCCCGCTCAATTAGCACCAATTGGAAATTACAAAAAAAAACACGATGCTAAACTTAAAAACAGACATATTCCCACTACTCTTGTAAATACAGACACAAAAAACCAGTGGTTTACGCAACGCCTCAAACGCCTACTTATGAAGAAAAAAACGCCTTTATCGAAAAGCAATACTTCTTAATAACGCCAGAGTTTGGGATCAGTACAAATTGGCTGCTAATGAATACATTACGGAACTGAAAGCCTCCAAAGACCAATTCTTCTCAACTGACCTCTTATCAATCCTACGGTCTAATCCTCATAAATTCTTTCAAATTATCTCTCCGCCAAATCGTCAAACGCAACTCCAGCTGTCAAACGCAAACAATGAATTAATCGAGAGTGAAAAAAATGTGCTACATTTTTAACGATTTTCAGGTCAGTACTTTCACCTGCTCAAAGCTTTAATTTTACCCAGTTACCACTCCACTCGTCGACCAGAATGTCTGATATCCAGATTAACGTTGATGAAATATCTAAGTTGAAAAACTCTCTCAAACTATCCTCCTTAGCCGGTTGCGATCAAATCAGCAGCAAACTACTTAAAAACACAATTAACCTGTCAAGCGCAATACTAACCTAACTGTTCTATCAATTACTAAGCACTGGTGAAGTTCCCAAAGATTGAAAGAAGGCACAAATCATTCCCATCCATAAGTCTGGAGACCGATCAAAAGCACCTAATTACCGCCCAATTTCACTAACCAGCATACCATTCAAACTGCTAGAACACATTAGAGCAACCAATTTAATGAACTACCTTGAATCAATTAACTTCCTTTATGTGCACCAGCATGGTTTCAGAAAACTATTGTCGTGCGAAACTCAGCTCTCAGAATTCAACGATGATATCTTGCAACATATGGACGATCATCTACAAATTGACGCCATCTTCCTTGACTTCTCGAAGGCCTTCGACCGTGTCCCACACAATCTCCTGCTTGCAAAATTATATACTCTTGGTATCCCTCCGAAACTGATTACTTAGATAGAACATTTCTTAAAAGGACGCGTACAATACACATCTGCCAACTCTCATGACTCGCGAAGTTCTAGTGTTACATTCGGTGTCCCCTAGGGAGCAGGCTTATCCCCCTATTATTTTTATTTACGTTGGTGACCTGCCATCTAACACAAAAATCAGACTTCGACTTTTCACCGATGATTGTGTCATCTACAATGCCATTCGCAAGCCTAGCGATTCCACTGATCTTCAGGAAGACATTGACACTATCGCTGCATGGTGTGGAAAATGGCTCATGCCTCTTAACCTTAATAAGTGCCAATCCATGTCCTTTTTGTGTAAACGCGCAGCATCGGAAATCACGCATATCATATCAATTCAAATGAAATAACTCGAAGAGACTGCTTGCTATAAGTCTCTAGGCGTTCACTTGACATCGTCATTATCATAGGTCGCTCACATTGAAACAATATGCGCACATGCTTCACGCATACTTGGATTTTTGCGCACATGCTTCACGCACACTTGAATTTTCGCTCCGATATCTCAGATCTGCATCACCCGCTATTAAAAAACTTGCATATCAGACATACGTTCGGCCTAAATTGGAATACTATTCAACTATCTGGCACCCTTCACAAGCATATATCGCCTACGAACTAGAATCCATCCAGAATCGTGCCGTTCGTTTCATAACGTCAAACTACTCGCGTAAATCTAGCATCACTGAACTCAAACGCACACTTGACCTTCCATGTCTCAAATCTCGTCGAATCATCTCACGCCTCTGCGTGCTTCTCTCTTTCTATTATCACCCACTTGCCAGGCATCTTCGACTTCAACCCCCGCCCCGAATCTCGCCGCGCCTCAACCACAGCAGACGAAACGCACACATTCAGTGCCGCACATTATCGATGAAAGATTCTTTTTTCCCTCATGCAATAACCCTGTGTAATACCATCCCGGCAGTATTGTTTCGTCTACCGACCGCACGACTTTTCGCGAAAAAATAACAATGCAGCTGACCAAAATATTTTGCTTGCTTGTTTCGTTTCTTAAAGATGCTTTTCCTCCATTTCTTCGTCTTTTTTCGCCTTTTTTGACCTTTTGTGTGATTAAGAGTCACCCGTATATTGTTTGCCCCCGCCTTATGTAATGCCTCCAGGCCCTTAATGCGTCAATAAATGAAATGAACTGAAATGAAACGTCCACGAAGTGAATGATGGCGAGTTGATGAAGCTCATGGGAATCATTGATCCCCCTACATTGTCCACTGGATTGTGGAAAGACAGGACAACACATGTGTAGAGTAGGTACAAAGCTGTTTCTTAATTACAATGCCTATATAGTGTTGAGGTGTGGGCAGCGTTTTCCTTTCATTATTACCACCTTATGATTGGTGAAATGTAAAAATAAGGGTTCTTGTATGGGATCTAACCTTAAATTTGAGAAAACGACGTTCCCGAGGCGCTGCTGCTTCAAGAGCCTTCAGCTCCGGGTCGGCTTGCCGGCGCTGCAGTTTCGCTGCAGCTTCGCGAGCCCGCAAGTCTGAAGCCACTTGTCGGTTGTTCTGTGCTGCAGCCGCTTTGTGAGCCCGAAACTCTGGACTGCGTTACCGCGCTGCTAGCTGCCGTGTCTTCATTCGTAACGACGTACACTCTATGACCATGAAAGACAGAGCTGACATCAATGGGGACGAGGACACACCATGGCGCCATCTGCCAGAACCTTCTTGTGGTGTATAAAACGACATCACGTGGTACCGGCTGTGCGGCGTGTTCGACCACTCCTGCAATTCAGCTATTCTGCCATGACTACTCTCGCTTCTCGAGTGTTGGTTGTGTTTGTATTAGCTGCAAAACAATCTAGAGTGTTTGCCAGCAACAATTTTTAGGGAGCCAACGTACGGTCATATCCGCACCGTGCAGTTTCGATGGAGCGAGTGCGCATGGCGCCATGGACGCACAACGGGAAGAGGTGCTTTGGTAAAAGGTGGGTTGTTATAAAAATCATCGAGTAATCTGTAAATCGAAGCATTCTCACTCCGTGCTAACGTTTATGTTTGCTGATGCAAGCGTCATGGCGCACACCTGTCTCATGCTTTTGCGCGCAAAGGACGTGGCCGAGACGGTAAAAATTGACAGGGTGCACAGCCGCGCAGGATTCACGGCAACACATCACCCTACAGTTTTCAGAGTGGCATCAAGTGGCATAAAGGATCGGAGGATGCTTTTTCATGAAAGTTTTTTTTCACTGCATTTCACTGCATCGTATCGAATCCCAAGCGCTTCTTTTTGTACTGCAAGCACGTTTGGCATATCTATCTATCTATCTATCTATCTATCTATCTTTCCATCCTCCATGCACTTTTGTTTGGGTGCTCTCGGGATCACCCCCTTGACATGACGTGAACCAAAATTAGTATGGGAGGATAAAATCATCGGACGACTTAGAAGACGTAATATTACAATACCGTTGCGCACGTCGGCAAGGCTTCCCGCTAAACAGTGGCACGCACGCACGAGTGGGTATGTGCCACTGGCACGCGGGAATGTGTCACATGCTATTGGTACTTCATATCTACCCAAGAACGGTGAGAACACGCGTAGGTAATTTTAACGCGTGAGCGTCAAGAAAACCCTGACATCAGCAGCATTGACCCGATGAATGCAAAGTGTAAATGTCAAGGTCCCAGAAAGAATCGAACCCAAGTACTCTGCGTGGCAATCAAGCATGCTTCCACAGAGCCACGCCAGGTGCCGGAACTACTTTTTCAATAGACGGCAATGTTCGCGAAACGTCAGTTGTGGTGGCAGTGCTCACTATTCTATTCTATAAACAATCCATATCGTATTTGATACAGCCGTCAACTTGGGTAGCGTTCATTGTAGTTAAGTGTCATGCGCATAGTTTTATTTATGTTGCTGTGTCGAGTGCTAACATTCTCGCAAACATCGGCGCTTCATATCAGCCTATTGCTTCTAGTGTTGCTAATATTCATGTTTCTGTTGGCATCGTTGCGCAAGTGCAAACAAGGGTTATATAAACATCCGCAGTGGTTCAATATATGTCGGTGAGTGCAACTTTTGCACATATATTTATCGTCATTTCATAACGGGTCACTCAATAAAAAAATGACAAGACGGTCACCTCCTCTCCGCATGCTTCGCATAAAGATTCCCAAGGTACGTGGGATCTGCGGAAGTTTTTTTACTGCACTTGCAGGCAGATGCGTGACTGTGTGCTATAACACCCACTTTCCACGCAAATCACCCTGGTTCAATCCGCACTCTGACCCAGAATTTTTCGTTATAATATTTTATTTGCATCTTTGTAAATTCTTTGGTTAAGCACAGGACGGCGATTTTTTGCTCATTATCAACAACGCCGACGCCAATGCTGGTATTTCAGCGAAACGAGCTTTTTAACTCTATCGCGTTTAAAATCAAATGGATGCGTAGCAACACGGATCACACGTGTCTGTAATGATGAACTAGTTTACCGCTACACGAGGGCGACACCCGCCGACCAAGAGAACTACGAGAGGACAGTGGATAGCGTGCTCGGCATCTGTCGCTCCGGACCGAGAGTTTATTGGTTAGATGCCATGTTGACAGTAGTTTTTGTCTTTTACATCTGGCAGTGTACATTTTTAGACTTGATTTTCGCGAAGGAAATACGTAATTAAGGTCTCGGTGGACCCCGGCAAAAGACACTTTAGTGTTAAAAAACATGCAAGCATGCATCAATACGAGTAAGCAGAGTGCGAACTATGACAAGTCAGTCAGCGTTCGTTTTGGTCGAACTGCGTGGTTGAACTAAACACGAATAATAAAGGAAGACAAACTGCGCTTGTTTAGTCTTTCTTCTTCGTTTCTCACCGCACTGTGCGGTTCGACAGAAATGCATATATATGCCCTTGTATAAACACGAAACGCACACAACAGGGGTGTTTGCACAGCCCTATTTAACAGCCGCTGCTATGTGAAAAGTACTCTAAAAGCAGGGATAGTAGAAAAAGGCTCATGCATGGCCCATAGACTTGCCGAAAATTCGACATGAGTGTCACGGTGCTTGTTTCAGATATACCTATAGAGCAGCCATAATTTAATACTGCGGTTGCCTTTCGGGCGGGCTGCTCATCCATAATCGATGTGTGTGTGTCGGCCGTGCTTCTTTGTTAGATTTGCCGAGCTAATAGACACTGCGTTTATGAAGTGTGGAAGACGAGGACACTTCTGAGTTATAACGTAACAGTAAAAAGATGCTTGAGTAACTCGCTTGTTTGTGTTGTGTCCAACCACGCTCACCGGAACCCAAAAGGAATGAGGAAGCGGCGCAACCACGAAGACGTATGCATAATTGAGTTTCCGAGGCCTTTTCTCAAAGAGCTTTATAGTAGGTATATGTGCGAACTGGAACGCATGGAATCGGTAGGGGCTCAATACAGGAATAATGTTTGAAACAAAAGGGAATGGAGTTTGTGGATGCGGCTCAAAAGAGATGAAAAGACAACGGACCACCTCAAGTTCTGAAGACAGGTATACATTCGAAGCCCTGGTCTATCGCCGTGAAAGTTGAGGAAGAAAGCAATCAACTAGCTGGTGCTAGCGAATCTTTCCTTCCAGTGCAAAAAAAAGAAGTATTTCTTTGACGGGTGATGAGAGAATAATATAGGATGGTGATTATTTCCCGACAAAAAAAAAACAAGCAGTTGGACTGGAGTTGCCGCAGTGTGTTTTGTCGCAGGAAGCACATGCAGTTTTTCGGCCGCGGAAACGTGCCACTATAACCTCAGTACTGTCAACATTTCCACAGAATATATAGGCAGCTAAAGCCACCTACATTGCACGTTACAACAAGCGTTATCACTGCAAGGCAAACACTTTGTGGGGTCCAACTTGTAAGGTGGTATCTTATTATGCCATCAGTTTTCCTGTATTGTAACAAAAGAAACAATTCCTTTAAAGAAATAATTGTATTAATCTTTTTCTTCATGAGTTCTTTGCATTTTCTACATCGATTGTTTGTTCATACTTCACTACACATTCATTTTTCCAACATGTTTGTTCAAGTAAAATTGTGACTTCAAAAAGCATGTTTGTGGCAAATATGCATGTGGCTCTTCACGGGGGGGGGGGGGGGGGGCAACGTTTTGTTGCGTTGTCCCCACGTGACATCAGCATAGAAAACTGCGCAACATTTGCAAGAGTGCTGTGGTAATACTTTCACTGTTACTTTTAGTAAAGCAAAATTTTTTATGCTACTTCAGAGTACATTTATGAACATCTGAACTTTCAAAAAATGTTTCTTCTGCCCAATTTTGATTTTATTCATTTATTAATTTATTCAACATTATGCCGATCTTATTAGACATGACTACAGGAGGAACACATGTTAAAATGTCACATAAAAGTAAAAAAATTGAACGAAAGAAATACTGTATAATACACTGAAAACTAGTTTGGACAAGACTACCTTGAGACTCCTGCAATAACTATACAATAGCACCCACACATAGCCACAGCAGCTTGAACAGTAGAATATGAATTTTGCATGATAATGCGCATTTGCAAATACGTACATATAAAACATGAGAGGGAATAAATAGAGTTATTTAGCCGCCGTCGCTATATTTAGGTACACGTAGTGTACCACAAAATAATATCGTATCAATATTAACAAAACCGCAAAATAGTTGAGAAAAAAGACGGCACCACAAAAAAGCGTGAATGTTTGGACAACAGCAAGAAATGAAAGTGTCCACACAATTATCAGCTTCTTAAAATACGTACAAATGCATAAAGAAAAGAGAAGACGCAGCCGATACAATTAAGTACATTAAAAAGAGCACGGTATTACAATGCACCTTTGTATTCGCGTTTGCAATAAGATAACTTTAAAAAATTGAGGAAAAAAGCAGCTGACATATTGTTCAGATAATAACACTGCACAGTCAGGTATAATTTCTAAAAGGAAAATTACAACAAAATGGCTACTGACTGCGTGGTAACCAGTGCTTTTTACTATTAATGAGGATTAAATTTTGATAGCTTTCCCTTAGCCAAGCGATGCTGACTCGTCACGGGGATCTAGTGGTTAAGATACTGCTGAGACGCAGGTCACGGAATTGAATCCTGGTCACGGCGGCTACATTTTCTATGCAGGCGAAGATGCTTGAGGCCCATGGGCTCCGATTTCGGTGCACATTAAAGAAGCCCCGGTGGTGTAAATTTCCGGAGCACTCCACTCCACTCTCATAATCATGTCGTGGTTTTGGGGCGTCTAACACCAACAATTATTATTACTATTACTAGCCAAGGGATGCCCCCTGTTCCGGCCTAGGAAAATTTCACTGAATCAAGTTGTGTCCGCCTGTTCCTATGCGTAACAAGACATGTCGCAGGAAATACGTGATGAAGTTTGACTGCTGGAGTACGTAGGCCTCGTGGCCGTAGAAGTGCGCAGTTCTTCATTGTGGGGCGGTGGAAGGAGACGAAGTTTTGTCGCAGAGCTCCCTCCCCCCGCTTCTTCACCGTTTGTCGTACGAAAAAAAAAAACTAAGTTTGGAAATGGACGAAAATATGAAAATGAAGAGACTACGTGTTTCTCGCAGCAGATCTGCCTTTGGTTCATTGTAGTGTTAAAGGTGCGAGGTGAAATGTCCCTAGAATGCAACAGGAGTCAGCCTCGGTCGCCACTGTCGTCAAATAACTGTACGGCACCATAACCCTGTGCGCTGAACTTCAGGATGGTGCAACCAGGAGGCATTCGTCCAACCGAGTGAACATATTATACATTACTTGCCCTTCCCCATCCGGCCCTCTCCTTTCCCCTCTTTCTAAACGGGGGCATAAAGTTTCCTACAGTTTTCTAAGGGAACTCTGGCGCTGTGATCATCCAGCCACCAGGGGAATAATGGCTAGCGTGCGAATATGCCTGATCTTCGTGCTTACCGCTTCAAACTCAATTGAGGCATAGTTTGTTGTGGTGTTTGCACGCTTGTTTCGGATAAAAGATAGATTGCTTTGAAATTCGTGAGCTCTTTTGAATTGGATGTCATAATAAGGTGGTGAAGTCCGACAGCTGAACATTTGCCGAACTTAGTCTTGAGACATAACAGCTCCAGATCACAAGGAGCGAAAGAGAGCCGGAAGGAAAGAGCTTGGACAAAACCGTGTACCACCCATAATTCCCATGCCGGCCGGAGCACATTGCGTTCCAGCTCCCATACAGACCACTGCAAGAGTTCCCTCTAGTAGATATCGTATGCCCGTGAGCCCGGCAATGATCATGGTGATTGTCATTATCATCACCACAGAAGCATTTGAGACGCGTGAACGCGCTGTGCCAGCTCACGCGACAGCGCTTTGCAGCTCGAGCTTGTGCAGGTCCCACGCGGCTCGCTCGTAGTTCGCCCTACGAAGAAGAAAGCAGCAGTTTCCGCTGTCCTGGCCATCATCCCCTTTAGTGGGTTGCTTCAGGAATCCAAGGGCTAATAAACCACTCTGCTGATCACCTGGTAAGCTCAGATAGAACAAACAGCGCTGTGTTGGCGAGCTTGAAGGCATGAATATACATAGCGGGCACAATTCGGTCATTCCACCGACGTAGGGGGCGCCATGTATCCGTGCTCCGAAGCTGTCACACGGTGATAAACTGCAACGCTAGTTCGGTCTCTCAGTAGTCATGAATCAATAAACAAGTCTTCGCGCTCAGAAGCGTTTACGTGCACGCTTGCGACAACACCGTCTCGTCCGTCATTTCATCTTAGCGCTGCACCGCATATAGTCGCTGGAATGATCGAATTGAGCGTTGCTCAGGCACACTCTGCCATTATAGGTTGAATCGGGTCGACTTTAGACTGAGCTCAGATGTGCACGCCCTGCTCCTTTAAATGAATAGTCAACCCGCCACGGTGGTCTAGCAGTTATGGTGTTCGACTCCTGACCCGCAGGTCGGGGGATCGAATCCGGGCGGTGGCGGCTTCATTTCCGATAAAGGCGAAATAGCTTGAGGCCCGCGTAGTGAGATTTAGGTGCACGGTAAAAAACACTTGATCGTCAAATTTGCTGCGGTCCACCACAACGGAGTCTCATAGTGATATAGTGGCTTTGAGAAGTAACGCTCTGATATATCCATTCGGAGATTGTCATTTTCTGATAATGCAACAGTTGTCGCTATCTGTCTTGAGGCCTTTTCTTTGCTTAAACGCCACACTCTCCGTACGTACAGGTGACGAACGGTGCGCACCCCGTCAGCCTCACATGGCATCTCTAGTAGGCAACCGAAGGCAATTTAGATGATGATTCCTATCGTGCCCCATAATCACTTACCGGAGTGTGCTGCTGTTTTATCAGTGCGTATGAATCCGCCAGATTGCCGAATTCACCATCTGGCAAGCTCTTATTCACCCAACATGCAGCTACTTGCGGCTTGCTGAATATAAACTGAGTTAAAACTCAGTAAAAAATCTACAATTTCAGAATTTCCGCATCGCAATCTTCGATATAAATTTGGGTGCGTTGAATACGTGGAACTCCGCATCTGGTTCAATAGTCTCGACAGCGGAGTTTGTCGGAAACGCTCAAACTCTTTCATTTACGCATAAACAGTGTGCAGTAAAGTGGAAAGCAGGAGACAAAGTTCCGGCTCGTCTCGTAGCTTTCTAGGGCGCATCGCCGGCAGCGTACCGACAATGCATGTGCCGAGCACAACGCTCGCAATGAGTTTTCAACTCATCATTGTGCGTTCTATGCAATAACACGACGTGATACGTGAGTATACACGATGCTAATAGAATGTTCACACTTTGCAATACATAACGACGGGTTCCAATGAAGCGACAAGCGTGAGCCCTCGATGTCGTGCGGTCGGTGAGAAGCTCCACAATTCTGGAGTCGTAAATACATTACTTACGTCGTGCTGACTTTTCTGTGGACCTAAACTTGCAGGTAGCTGGACAGGATGGCAAGTCCGACGCAGAGGCCTGACAACGAACTTCCTCTGGCTGAAGACAGCAGCCACCAAGCGGCGAAGAAGTCACACAAACACAAAAAGCAGAAGAAACCTAGGCACAAAGGTATCATGTATTGATTACTGCGTATTTCATACGACGGCGACGGCAAATATGTTTCATGCAGCTAGTGTATGGACAAAACTACTGTTCCAATATGCACGCACCTCAGTTCTTCAGTTAGTCATAGGCATGAAACGAAAAATTGTTGCCCAGCCGTGCTTATGAATAGAGTCCTGTGTGGTGGTTCGTATAGGTACACATAGAGTATTCGTGGGCATATCCTGGCTACCAAATAAGCAGGTTACAGTCGTGCGTAACGTGTAATCACATCACAGCATATACTTCAGTTTTGTCGAAATGAATTGTACGATACCACATGGTGTGCATATAACAAGTGGCGGCCGTTGGCGTATTACTTGTGGAACAGCGCTTGACTTTAGATTGAAGACATATGAGTGCATAGTGTCGTTTATTGAAGTGAGATAATGGCGAGCGAGTTATATAAAGAGATATAGAGAGCGAGCACAGTAAACACTGTTCATGCTGCCCTAGCATGACAATATATTATCACGTTTCTGATGATAAACTTGCTTTAATTGGCTGTTTGAGTAGACTAGCCAAGAAGCAGCTCAGGTAGATCTTATTTATTCTCTTCCACCAGTGGATTTCACGCAAGCAGACCATGAGGCAATAGCCCTCCACTTTGAAAGCATGGACTCTATGCTCGTAAAGTAGGAAAAAAAATAAAGGCATGCACACGCAGATGTAGAGAACCAAATAGCGAGAGAGCCAGTACCCGCAGCGCAAATAAGAAAATTGCACCAACACTTGGGCCAAGCACAAATGAAAAAGGCATAAACGCAAGTGAATAAAAACAGTAGCAGCAATGCAAAGTCACGGCACGTTGTAACACGTGAAATCACAAGGGCTACTGTCTGAAGTAAGGCTTCAGCCGAACGACATGTATGCACGGTTTCGGGTCGAAGCCGTTAACGAGAACATACTGCGCCGTCCGGAAATACCTCGTAGGTAAGGTCTGTGGCACGTCCTAGAACCTAGTACAGTCCAAAATAACGACTTGGAAGTTTTTTTTTATCAGCATGGTCGCCGGGCGGGGATCCGCACCCATACTCGGTCACCAGGGTGGTAGGCGACGTTTCGACGGCGGAAGTTGTAATGTCATGCGTCTGCACCTTGTTGGTGACTGGTGTTTATGCGAGCTAGCTGATGAGCTTCGTCGACGTGCTGAGTATATTGCTCAGCGTCTGGAGCAAGCTTATCGCTTTCGTCGCACGGAAGCATGGCATCGAGCATGGTTCGCGCATTGCGTCCGCAAACAAGGGGGAAAGACGGACATCGCGTTGTTTCTTGCGTTGCCGTATTGTACGCAAATGTGATGTATGGAACAACCTCGTCCAAGGTTTTGTGTTGTAGGTCCACGTATATTGACAGCACGTCTTCTATGGTCTTGCTTAGTCTCTCTGTCAATCCATTAGATAGCGGGTGATAAGCCCTCGTTTTTCGATGTTTTGTGCAGCTTAATTTAAAAATGTGCTGCATCGTTTGCGCTCTAAACGACGTCCCTCTGTCCGTGAACACGCATGATGGAACGCCATGTCGTAGAATACTTTGGTGAGAACTTCGTGGCTTCAGAGGCCGTGCCACGGGGAAAACTATGGTTTCACCATAACGAGTGAGATAATCTGTCACAACTACATTTCATTCGTTCTCGGAGGAGGCCAAAGGGAAGGGTTCGAGAAGGTTCTTTCCACGAGGTCAAAGGGTATCCGCGGTGGTTCGATCGGCTGGAGCAGACCCGCGGATCTTACAGGCGGAGTCTTGCGGCGCTGGCACCCACGGCAGTCTTTCACATAGCGACGTACAGTATAGTTGATAGTCTCCGCCAGTAATACTGGAGGCACACTCTGGCGAGAGGTCGTGAATAGGCCAAATGTACTGACGTGGGTTCGTCGTGGCACGCAAGGAAGATGTCATTACGCATGTCGGTAGGGACAAAGTGTAGGAAGGCTTTGTCGCTACTATGAGCGTTTTTCTTGTGAAGAATGCCTCTTCTTAGACAAAAATTCCCAAGCTTTTCCCCGAGGGTGAACATGGTTAAGTGCGAATGCACAGGGTGATCCTATGAGGGGTATTTATTAATTCGCAATATTATAGTTATTAATCACACTATGGTGCCTTTATGGTGTAATGGTTCCTGGGAATCGCAATTTGATCACACGGGGGAGTTTACGTTAACTCACTGGCGAATGTCAACGGATTTTAACTTTGCTCCCCCTCATAGCATCACCCCGTGCATTCGCACTTAACCATGTTCACCCTCGGGGAAATGCTTGGGAGTTTTATTACTGATGATGATGATTAAAGTGTAAATATCGAATTTAAGTGTTGTTTGTCATGAAGCATTTGTACACAGATACATTATATACGAAGTATTATTTATTTACACTTCACGACGCGTCCGGACGAGCAAAGTTTAGGGCTCGCACCCTCTCCCGCGCGGCACGTTCACTGGCTCGAACGGCTTCGGGAACGTACACTCGCCGCTGACGATTGCGAGTGGCGTCCTGACGCCGGCCTTCATCGCCCTTCTTCGCCTGACGCTTGCGTTGTCGTTCCGCTTCTTAGGCCACGTTCGCGGCTCGATGTTGACGCCTCATCTCGGCCTCGCGAGCGCGCAGTTCACCATCCGCTGCACGCTTCGCCCGCTTGTCCTCGGCCTCGCGAGCGCGAAGTTCGGCATCCTCTGCACGCTTCGCCCGCTTGTCCTCGGCCTCGCGAGCGCGCAGTTCGTCATCCGCTGCACGCTTCGCCCGCTAGCAGTCGGCCTCGCGAGCACGCAGTTCGGCATCCGCTGCACGCTTCGCCCGCTTACGTTTGGTCTCACGAGCCCTTCGCAGCGCCGCCTTGTCTTCCAACGTCGGCGAAACCACAGCGGTACTGTCACCTCCAACGACGGGTGCAGTGCTGGCATTCGGTTGTACTGCATTCGTTGTTGATGGTAGCGTTGCCTCCGGGACATCCATCGCACGACCCGCTCTCGACGGGACACTGAGAGAGAAGGCGTGCGCGTGAGAGAGAAGGGTGCGCGCGCAGCTGCAGCGAGCGAGGAGAGCGGAGGAGCGAGCGAAGGGGGAGGGGGTAGAAGGCGCGTTACTGACACCGATATCAGCGTCGCGTCCGTGGCTTATTCGGTAGAGCGTCGCCCTGCGGCCCGCCAAGTCCTCTTTCTCTTAAAGATAGAGAGAAGACTGCGGACGCCGCCGACGGCAGTGGATGTTTGGGGTCGCTTATAAAGTGTATTCACACTAAAAAGGAGGACAGCTCGCGAGCGATGTGTCGAGGAACCTGGAAGTTCAGGCCTTCCAGGAATCAATAACTTGGCATAATTCTTGGTCTGCCCGCTTCTTTTCAAAGCATTTCGAGCACTGGCGGGGCTATGGGGTAGAATACTTGACTGCCACGCAGAACGCCTGGGTTCGGCCTGAACTCAAAACGCGAATGTAAGGGACACGAGTACTGAGTGACTATTTGCGCTGTTTCAGAGCACTCGGTCACGCGCCAGTGCGAGTTGTCACAAAACTCCGATGTATATATACAGGCCCTGATAAAAACATACAAAAATGTATAAAGAAAAGGAACTATCATAACTAAGGTTTGTATGCAATAGATATGACCTTAAAGTACGCCATGAAACAAAAGAACAGATATATATATATATATATATATATATATATATATATATATATATATATATATATATATATATATATAATATAATATATATCTTGTGAAAGTTAGCGTAAACGGCAATTAACATCCTAGAAACAAATCGAAAATTTGATCTGTAAGGTGCCCTGAGGGACCCTATAGTCTTTCAGGGCAACTAACACTTGAGGACACTCGAATATCACCGAGGTACTTGTTTCAGTGGCATCGTAAGTGTTCTTGCACCTGTAATGAGATGTTGGTTAACGCAAATAATGCTGACACTTCTTGAGTGTCATGCGCTCGTAGTATGGAAGATATTAGTATTGAATTGAATTGAAGTTTATTTGTCCTGAACTTCTTATAGGAGCGGGAGCAGAGGCTAAAGGCTATATATATATAGCCTTTAGCCTCTGCCTTAACCTGACATGGGGCCTCTGCTCCTAAATACAGTTGGCACGCAGGCCGCTCAATCTGTCGCGTATGTTTTCAGAAATAATTATATAACACAACAAATAACACACAGAAATAAATAAATAACGCAATAAGTAAGCCATAACACAACAAAATTTAGCATCGTCTTGTTACACAGTTTCAGAGAAAACATTAGAAAATCACTTCATCACAAAAGCGTCAACTGAAAAGAAACTTCATTAGTACAAAATGTAAAAAAAGCATAAGAAAAGAAACTACAACACATAACTCAAATTGATAGATAGGATGTAACAAATCAAGTACAGAAACTTTAATAAGCATACTCATTATCATGGTTCATTAGGATAGACTTAATAATGGTGTTCGAAGGTACGGAATTGAAATCTATGAGACTGCGTAAACGATTTAACATTGTGGGTATTTGATACTGAACGTGTTGCTTGCCATAACTTGTCCTTATTGATGGGATTTTCCGGCGTTGCTGAAGCATGGTATAATGAGTGTTGTCAGGCAGTTTCTGAAGACACTGTGGCTTGTTTTGTTTAATCCACTGCAGAAGTTTGAAACGATACAGTTTTGTTACCGTTAGTAATGCGTATTTTTCAAAGAGTGGTTTGGTTTTCAAGTCCCTGATAATACTATGGTATTGATCGAATTGCTCGCAAAACCCTTTTTTGAAGAACTAGTAATTTTCGATAGTTTGTTTGTGTAGTAGTACCCCATACCAAGATACCGTATGTCATTTTAGTGTAGAAAATGGCATAATATATTTCTATTTGTAACTATTTTGGTAAGACTGTGCTGGGCTTATATAAACATCCAACGGTTTTACTGAGTTCTACCGTTAGTTTTTCTATACGTGTGTTCCATGTCAAGCTTTCAGAAAACCATACACCTAGGAACTTCCGGCTGATGACTTACTCAATCTCTTTGCCCTCAAAAAAACAGTTGAACTATAGTTACGTGGCTTATTAGGTGGGGCAAAGACAATGTATTTCGTTTTACTAACAATTAGTTTCAGTTTATTCAAACTAAGATACACGGACAACTTTCGTAGGTAGTTATTAACATGGTGTTCAAGCTCTAGAATGGATGTGCCGCTAAAGAATATGTTAGTGTCATCTGCATACAATATTAACTTGTGAGAACATGGGATATCACACAGGTCGTTTATATAAATTATGAACAATAGAGAACCAAGAATTGACCCTTGTGGTACTCCTCTTGTTATGTTTAGGTAAGTGGATGCACTTTTGTTGATGCAAAATTATTGATGGCGGTTTGTTACATAGTCTTTCATTAACTCAAGAACCACACCATGTACACCATACTTGCTAAGTTTAGCCGGTAGTACTTCATGACATACCGAATCAAACGCCTTTCTAAAGTCTATGAACAAACCTAGTGAGTACAGCCTATGTTCGATGTTTGCGATCAGTTCATGTTTAATATTGAGCAAAGCTGCTTCACAAGAATTCTTTTTTTCAAAACCATATTGAGCCTCACTGATCACATTATACTTGTCAAAAAGTTTGTACAAGCGTACGTTTACTGCATCCTCAAATACCTTAGATAAAACAGGAAGAACGGATACTGGCCTGTAGTTTGTGAATAGCCGTTTATCACCACCCTCGAAGACTGGGCATACTCTCGCTATTTTTTGGCTGTCTGGGAAAATGCCAGTTTCGAACATTCTATTTATTATATAAACAATCACTGCAGCTATAACATCAGCTACGTATTTTAGCGGAGTCGCCTTGATCTCATCAAAGCCAGCGGCTACGTTATTTTTAATCTGGTTTATTAATTGTATTAATTCCTCTGATGTCACTGGGGATAGTGACACGGAGTTTATAAGCACACACTCTCTTATTGTAACACAGGGAGCTATATTGCTATTGTTCTTGTATTTTGCATTGGTGACAAAGTAATCATTCATTTTATACCCCTGTCCCACGGGCACCCGCGAAGACCGTTTAACTCCTTCGTCCTTACGACAACGAAAATGCGGTCCGTGTCACACGGCCACCCTTACGCCAACGAAGTTAAACGGAGCGTTTCGCAAAGGACGTTCAACAATCTCCTTTCGCAGCGAAACGAGGTACTCTCGTCCCCAGCAGTCTACAGGTCGGAGAAAAATTTCGAGCGGTAAGTGGCCGCAGTGAAATAATAATTCATTTTGGCAATATTAAAAGTTCTTTCGTTGTAGTACTCATTCACAGCGCGTGTTTGTTTACAAATATTTACGCCCGCCAGAGTTCACTTACTCTCAACACCGATGCCCTACACACCGTGCCTCGCGAGGCGGGCCGGCCGGCGCCAGCCGATCAACGTCATTACCAGCGCAATATTGTACCGCTTCCTCACGTCGTCCGCTGTGTCACTCATGGCTGAAGAACACAAAATGTGCGCTCACGAGGCAAGGAAGCATAAGAACGTTCGTACCGGGCATGTACACAGGCAACAAAACAACTAAAATCACAATGTGGCCAGCGTCACTACCAGCATCGCTACATTTAGCAAATGCGTTTTTATTTGAAATAATTTTAATGGTTTGTTAGTCGCGTACCTACTTAATAGTGCTTTTTAGTAAAAATCGCCTAAAGAGGATTCACAAAAAATTAATACAGATGAAATAAGAATACTTTTCCGAAAATCAAACATTGCCCGTTGAGCCCCCTCGCGGCAACTGTTACAACCTTGTCGCTGCCGTGTGACACCGCCACAACTCCTTCTCCGTCGAACCCCCTAGGGGAGATTTACGTTGACGGTGTTCAACGGAGTTTGGTGGTGACCGTGTGACAGGGGTATTATTCGCTGCGTCACTATCACATAAGGTACCTGCATTAGTATGAAAACATAGCGGTGGTGGTTCTTTTTTCTCTGACATTAGATTCTTAACCTCGTCCCGCACCTTCTTAGAGTCATTTCTTATTTTCGTGAATAATTTTTCATAATATGTTTCCCTCGCACGCTTTAAGTCGGTGTTCAACCTATTTCAGTATTTTTCAAACTCTGACAACGCCTCCAGGTTCCGAACAAATGTGTGGTACATTTTATTTTTTGTTTAATTTATTTTCAATAGCTTTTCATTAATCCGCGGCTTTCTTGCACGTTTGGGTTTTGATTTTCGCAAGGTCAATAGAAATGCTTGATTATAACATAGTCCAAGTTTTTCGAAAAATGCCTCGTATGCTGCATTTGGGTTTCTTTTCTCAAACACGCCTGTCCAATCGACTGATTGAATATGTGAGCGAAATACATCCAAGCCTGCAGCACTAATGCTGTGAGATAAGGCTTCCACTGTGGTTTCACGTTTGACTTGCATATTTGGCAGTAAGCAAGAAATTGGTAAATGGTCGCTTACGTCAGCCGTTAGCAGTCGAGATAAACAGTCTCGGGAATGAATGTTTGTTACATATATGTCGAGTGAAGTTGCACTCTTTCCTGTTAATCTTGTGGCTTCCGTAAGATTGGTGCATGCAAAGGAGTGTATGATTTCAATAAACTTTTTAGCTGCAGTGTTACTCGATAACACATTTATGTTGACGTCCCCCATTATTACAAAAGGCATAAAAAATCCACATAGAAAAGAAAGCATACGCTCCAAATACTCAAAAAAGTATTTTGTTGCCCATTGGTGGTCGATATATTTCTGCAACTATTAATTTCTGATTGATTGATATGTGGGGTTTAACGTCCCAAAACCACTATATGATTATGACAGAAGCCGTAGTGGAGGGCTCCGGAAATTTAGACCACCTGGGGTTCTTTAACGTGCACCCAAATCTGAGCACACGGGCCTACAACATTTCCGCCTCCATCGGAAATGCAGCCGCCGCAGCCGGGATGCGAACCCGCGCCCTGCGGGTCAGCAGCCGAGTACCTTAGCCACTAGACCACCGCAGCGGGGCAACTATTAATTTCTGTAAACGAACTGACATACATTCAACGCAGCTGTTTATTACTGAAAACTCGGAAATAATTGCATGCCTTGATGACGTTTTAACATAAATTGCTATGCCACCACCTCTACCGCTTGACCGCACGAAACCATCGTATGAGTAACCGTCGAAATGTGGTGGTTTTTCCGCTTGTGTTGGCCAGGTTTCCGTGTACATCAGATTATCAAAGCTGTGGGTGATAGAGGCATACGAGTCACTAAGTTGTCGCTCTTTATTTCTAATACTACGCGTGTTTAGGTGTAGGGTTTTAAACGGTTAAGAATCCCATGAGAAAGTTTCGTTTCAGTGGCAACATCGTAATAGCTACCCGCTTCAGGACTGTAAATTACGTATGCGACACTCTACAAATACACCCAGAAGACCGCGCACTGCATTCCTTCGTTCATCGTCAGTGTCGCCAATGCATGCAATCCTCAACACAGGTGAGTTTTCATCTTTCCTTGCAAACATTTTGCCTCCTGCAGTCGACACGAATTTCCATCGTAGTTCCTTTTTTCTTTGTAGTGTGGCACAGGGAAGTTGCTTGCCATAGCGGATCAGGTGTTCATTCACATAAACTCTGGAAGGGGATTGGAATCCAAGTTGCTTTGCATCTAATTTTGATTTCTTCGCTTTCCTGATGAAAGCATCTCTCTTTGTTGTATGGATGAACCAGACTATTATGTTTGATTCGTCGTGCCGAGCAGTAGGCACACGATGACAAACATCAATGTCAGCTTCCGTTACTTCCTCCTGTATGACTACACCAATTCGTTTGATTATATCGACTGGTTCACCTTCAAGCGGAATGCCCTTAATCTCAACATTCTTGGAACGCTAATATTGTTCTAGTTCTTCTAGTTTGTTTGTCAGTTTCATATTTTGGGCACGAAGCTCTCTGTTTTCTTTCAATACTTCCTGTAACTGCTTCGTGATTTCCCCAATGACCTCAAATTTTTCTTTTAAGCCTCTGATTTCTAGCCTAAGCTCACACTTGAAATCTTCGAAGGCTTTTGTCATTTCTTTAGCCATTAGAACAGCAAAGCAACAGTAAAACGTACAGCAAGGCAACAGCAACGACTATGCAAACAAAACAAGCGACAAATTGTTCGGCAGCAGTGCACACTTCTAAAGCATAACAGGATTTTTCAAGAATGCCGCTTACCTGCAAAAGCAAGCGCAATATTTAGGTGCTGCTCAGGCGTGCACCGCTGCCGAACTGTGTCGAATCCTCGTTGCGCTGGCCCTTTTAAGCCGTCGGCACTTCAGGCAGTCCTCGCAAATATGGCGTTGCCTCGTCTTCCACGCGCCAACACAGCTGATGCAGGCAATTCCCTGGGCTCGTGGCGTAAATCCGTCTTAATTGGGCATGGCAGCAGCAGTTCCTCTTGTCGGTACGACAGCACTGCAAAAGCAAGCGCAATATTTAGGTGCTGCTCAGGTGCGCACCGCTGCCGAACTGAATATCATTGAAATGAAAACCAAGCGTATTAATTAGTACTTTTTGGTAAACTCTTCACAAGGTGTCACATTGTTCAGCAACAGTGCACCCTCACATTAAATTGTGCTATCAGTAATTAACAAGTGAATTAAGGCATGTTAACAAGATGTGAACGCAGATGTTTAAGTTAGACAATCAGTAACGAATTTGTTGTCTTGCACAGGCTTTTCAACAAACTGTGGTCTTGATCCTCCGTGATTGTTTTTGTGGCCATCTCGTGAGAAACGTTGATCACGCAGCTTTTTTTTTTCTTGAAGGCATGGATCCAGCCCAATCACCAGGGTCTTCCAGGAAGCGCCATCGGCAAAAGCGTTTAGAAGATGACGGCGCGGCGTTGTCTGGCGGGCAGGAGCCGCCGTTCTCGCACAGCGGTGAAGAGCAGTTCGCCAGTCTGTCTCCTGGTGGCCCTGCTAAGAGCAACCACCTGTCACCATCATCTCCAGAAGACGACAGGCCACTCACCAAGGCCACTCACCAAGGCCACTCACCAAGGCCACTCACCAAGGAGAAAAGGTTCGGTACACCGCGTAACAGGAACAAGATGGCTTTCACCTTAAAGTTATATAGACCTCAAACACGGTTTGCCAAGCTTCGGTACCTTGCGCCAACTGGGCTACTTTTTTAGGTTTGTGGCTGTAAAAAAGAGTACAAACATGGTTGATTCCTCCGTCAGAGGAATTCGTATAAAATTAGAGTAAAACTTCTCCTTACGGAAATAAGTGATTATTTATTTGCGGTACAATAATATAAGAGAGCTTGTTTAATACTAAATTATTGCTCAAACGTGCATGCAACCACGCCGAAGTTTGTTGGCAAATCCCCAACGTCCAACGATAAATGATTAAACGGAGCCCTGTAACAGCTGTAGTTGTAAATAGTAAGAGTGTTTTTGGTTAAATAAAGTGTTGTGAGAGCTACAGGAGCGTCACTGCCTGGACGACTTCGGTTAATGTCGTCATCCCGAGGCGTGTTAATAGTTATACACTATGGCAGAACTAGAGGTGACCGCAGCGCGCCTCTTGTCTCCTCTGTAGCCCAACCGCGATTGACCAAGGATTTACTCGGTGTGCTTGTAAGGAGCTGTTACAGCAACGAGACGCAAGAGCGCGTTGCAGAGCTAGGTTTAATATGGTTGGATGCTATGAGCGAGGCCAAGGCTTGGGCTAAGGTCGCCACCTTACGGTTTCTTGAGGCATTGATATAATGTTATTTTCTTTGGAAAACATGCCGAGCTGGAGGGACGAATAGTAATGATGCAATGCAGGAGCTAATCGTGGCGACCATGGTCATTATTAATTACTTTCCCATCGACCCAGATCGCTGTCAGAGTAAAGCCTGAGATTGAAACAGTTGTACAACCCTCCCAGACTGTGACCTTGGTGCAGTGAATAGCGTGCACTACTGCTGCTGTTGCAGAGCGAGAGGTCATGAGTTCGACACCTGGCTATAACATTTCTTCGTGATCTCATCGAGTACATTTTCTGTCGTCATTTCTGTGACGAAAAGAACGTCAAAATTCGGTGTATAAGAAAAGCCTCCTGCCTATTTGGGTTTTTGGATAACTTTAGTTTTTTGGTTTGAATCAAATTATCAATATCTTGTGACGTTACAACCACCAGCATTCAGGTATGCGGTGTCAGAACTCGTTGAGTAAAGTATGTTTTCCGCTCTCTGAGCTCAACACCCAACAGACACGTGCACATGCACAACCAGCAAACAGTTTTGGATGATTAGTTAGGATTAAGAAGAAAACTGATTTTGTCATTTTTTAAGATTAGGTATGAACTGCGACTCAAGAATATTAATTATTCGATCTTCTTCATCACGCGATAAACGATTGCAGAAGTGACACCCATTTAGTCTTCAATCGCAGCAGCTGCTATCTTTAGCAGCACGCTCATAAAGTACTTAGTTTTATCGTTGCTAACCTTTCTAGCCTTTCCACGGAAAGCTTCGTAGAGCGCCTGATGAAAACATTACTTGCGCGACAATGCAGAGGACTTCTTCATGGTTCATGGAATGATTGCTAAAGTGAACATGATGACTTTGTGCATTTGTATTCAAAATGAGTGTTTAGAAGGTATCTATCTATCTATCTATCTATCTATCTATCTATCTATATATCTATCTATCTATCTATCTATCTATCAACTATCTATCTATCTATCTATCTATCTATCTATCTATCTATCTATCTATCTATCTATCTATCTATCTATCTATCTATCTATCTATCTATCTATCTATCTATCTATCTGTCTGTCTGTCTGTCTATCTGTCTGTCTCTCTGTCTGTCTGTTTGTCTGTCTGTCTGTCTGTCTGTCTATCTATCTATCTATCTATCTATCTATCTATCTATCTATCTATCTATCTATCTATCTATCTATCTATCTATCTATCTATCTATCTATCTATCTATCTATCTATCTATCTATCTATCTATCTATGCGCCTACGACTTTTAACTTTCCTGGCTGTCTCGATAATGGTATCAATGCCAAAACTAGTATGGCATAACATGACCGTATAGTGATTATAATTGACTAGCTATTACATGAAAATTATGACAGGTATGTCACGAATGTCATGATTTACATTTAATGGTCCTGCTGCACTTGCGGTAGTTTCGTTCACATGGCATGTTGCAAAACTAGTATGGTATGGCAAGACCTTCATAGGATATTTTCCGCCCAATTTTTTCTTAGGATGACGTTGAGTATATCCGTGGAACTCGTATATTTATGTAACCAACATTACATATGCACAGCATAGCATCTTCAGGGTACGGAAGCGTCACAAAGGCGCCTGCGGTCGGTGTACTCTTATTGGTGTATTTTATTTATTTATTTACAACATAATGCAGGCTCACAGGGTCCAGGAAGGAGGGATGAAATTTTAAAACAAAATACAAAATTTTCAGAAGGTAAAAAACAAGAATAAACAAACACTCACAACTCACTTTAAACTTTACATATCAGTAATTTTGTCGATCGACTCAACTGATTTTAGCAATGATGATGGCAGTGCGTTCCATTCGTTAATAGTGCAAGGGAAAAAAGAAAATTTGAAGGTACTAGTTCTTGTTTGATATGGAGTTAGGGTTTTATAGTGATGATGTCTGGTTTATCTTGTCGTTGACGGTGTAGATAAGGATCGAGATAAAAATGCAACTTATTTTTCAAGAGAAACGAACTTTAAGCCTAAGTAATTTTCTTCGTAATTTCAAAGTCGGTATTCTATTAATACGTATATTTGCTGTTGGTGAGTTGGTTTTACGGTATTTAGAAAAAAATAGATTTTACAGCTTTGCGCTGAACCATCTCAAGTGCTGCTATATTGTGGTTGGTGTGCCAATCCCAGACAATGCAAGCGTATTCCAATTTTGGCCTAATTAGCGCTTTAAATGTGTGAAGTTTGGTTTCTGTGGGCGCCTGCTTTAGTTTGTGTCGTAGAACACAACGCATGCGAAAAGAAGTAGCACAGATGTTAGCGGTACGGGAATTACAACTGAGGTTGTTAGGTATGGTCCAACCCAAGTATTTATATCCATTTACCTCAACTAGGAGATTAGCTGGAAGACTGTTAGCAAAGAAATGTTTATTTCTTCGTAATATGCATGTAAACTGTTTTTTGTTAAATTTAACTTCATATCCCATTTTTGACACCAAGAATGAACGTTTTGAAAGTTAGTGTTCAGAAGTTTCTGATTCTCCCGACAAACAACCTTATGGTACAATATTCAATCATATGCAAACAATCGTATCTGAACCAGCTCTGTTACTACATTAACGATGTTGTTTATAAAAGTTAAGAAGAGGAGTGGTCCCAGTACGCTACCCTGTGATATACCTGAGGTGATTGACCGGCGATGCGAGTAGCGACTATTAATATAAACCAAGTGGGTGCTTTTGTCTCATCGCACAGAGGTCCAGTTAATTATGAAAGATGGGAAACCAATATATTTTAGTTTGTGATGTAGCTTTTCGTGTGAAACAAAGTCAAATGTTTTTTGAAAATCTAAAAAATTACATCAGTTTGTCCAGGTTTGTCGAGAACGCTTGCAAAATTGTGAATTACAGTTGTTAATAAATCCCACCATTTTATACAATTAATGGCAAAGAAAGGAACGTCTCGGCACTAGCGTGATCGCCGACGTTATGTAGGATGAGAATTTGTCCTCGCCGCAGTATTTTCGTCCTGCCTGAGAAGCACATAATTTTGAACCACTGCTCAATCTACACGAAAAGAATTCAGTCCGCTAGGTATCACTTGATACCTAGAAAAAAAGTACGGCTTATGGTGCTACTTGCTGACTGTATCGCATGAAGTCATTTTTTACGGTGCCTGAAATTTGTATATTTTCCAACCTGCACAATTCGACCTGCTGACATCATTACGTTCGTTTCAAAATGCCATAGCAGTGAAGCATGAATAGTTGTATTTCGACAACTCTGTCATAAACAATATGTCCTGTTGCATAAAAAATATTGAAACAGTAAACTTTTCGCTGAAGGCTTGGAAATAAATTATTGTACTTGATTTGTCATCGTGCTTTGTCACCTCGTCCTCTTTCTAAAATGAATGGAATAATTTTTCTTGAGCAAATGTTCTGTTTTGAGAAATCCGTATGTATGTGCTCGCGGCTTCGTGCTGCACTTATGTTGCTAATAATGAACCCTTTCGGATTAGCATACTTATTGACAAACTGTCCAACAACAAAAAACGTGTTAAAGCAAGATATAGATATAGTTGACCCACAATACATTGCGAGCATTCACTGGCCAACATTTACAGAAACTTTAACCTACATTCGAGCTTCCTAACATGCGGAAGGTGTTGCGCTGTCTCGCCGTTGTCAACCATCAATTTACACATTTTGCTCCGAGGCCACTTAACGACGCTCGCTTATTATTCTTCCCCACTGCAACAGTGTCGTCATTGAGGGCGTTGTCAAAGTGAATGGTATCTGCGCTGTTTGGTCCGTTGGTTTTAGTTTCGCCAGCTGAATTAAGCAGATTTCAACACTCCGCGGTGATTACCAGTGGCCGCTTTTCCAAAATTTTAATGTGGCCATGGACTCTTCGTAGGACGGTCTTGAAGTCCTCATCTGATTCGATCGCCTGTCACCACTGATTAGAAACTTGATTTTCTTAACTTCTATAATAACTGCTGTAATTATTGTTTGCAACCACTTGAAGATGACTTCTGCCGCAGGAAAGGCAACGCCGCGAGTATTTTTAAAAAGTATTGGACACATTTATTGAAACACCCTGTATATTGAGTTCGATATGTGCTGAATGAGTTTGCAGCAGAGGCAAGTTAAAGAACTTCGTCGATAATTTTCAGTGTTCTGCTTGTCTCCATTTTTGTATATAAGAATAATTTTTGCCCCAAGCCAGTCGTCTGAGACCTTTTTTTTGCAATGATGCAATAAAAATTATTTCCAAGTACCTAGAAACCCATTCAGTGAATTCAGAATTCCTTCTGGACCGACACATTTTTGTTTTCTGTGTTTAAAAGTAGTGACAGTATCTTCATAGCTGATTCATACTTCTTTAAATGATGTAAGTTTAGCAGGAAGAGTACAGCTAGAAACATTTGAATAGACTGACTGGAAGAACTCATTATGGTAGGAGGATATTTTCGAACAGTCAGTTGTGGTTTTGTCGTGAAAAACAGTGCTGTATTGACTGGAAGCGACTTGTGACAAGTAAGGCTAAAACTATTGAGGGTAAGACCCCATTAAGTCCACAAATGTTTCCTCTTACTATTTCTCTTTTGCTTGACCAAGCTTCATTCGCAGTGATGCGGACAGGGCAGTTACTTGTTACGACTTTTCGGTATCCTTTTACATTATATTTTTTGGTTAATTCAATAACTTCACGCCTTACCCAAGGATTACGCTTATTTCTTTTTTTTGTAGTCGTACAAATGAGTTTACAGCTCGAGTGCAAGATAATGGCTTTCGATCTTGCCCACAACACATAGGCGCCATCGCCAGAACTCACAGTGCCTTGACGAAATGATGAAAAAAATCTCTAATGCTCTTATCGTCAGCTTTCGCAAAATCGGGGACGTGCACAGTGGATTCCTTATCATTTGCAGCAGGAACATTGATTTTATTTTACTGCAATATTTGATATTTTCAGTGAAATATTCAATTTTTCTTAGTGGTCTTATGACTCCAGATATATATCTATTTAGGTACAGTAGTCTCTTGACTGAGCTTTCTGTGAAGCTCTATACGTGTGGCTATGAATAACGTGGAGGGTCAGTATGCTTCTGAGGGTTGATATGACTGAGCTTGTACCTTAAACGGTGAATGCCGAGCAATATGGGAATACTTTATCTCTCACGAACAGAACTGGTGGTGCAGCGGAGGTTAAGGGTGCGGCTGTCCTTGCCAGCCCTGACAGTCTCATCAGTCCAACGTCAGCATCGGCCGCTCAAAAACAAAGTGTCGAACGCAAGGACCCCAGGGCTGGAGACGTGAAAAGAAGTGACGGCGAGAAGCGGTCGACAAATAAACAGAGCAAGAAAAAGCGCAGCAAAGGCGCAGAACTCCAGGCACCGTTAGCTGCTGAGGCGATGCTCCCACCGTTAAGCCTAATTAGCCAGGAAGAGCAGGAAGCCCTTTCCATACCACTCAGCGGTGAGGTTGCGGCACCGATAGATTCGCTCTCATTGAACGAGAAGTTGAAGTCTTCCAATCTGCCTGCTTTGTCATCGGGACCCCTTTCACCAATGGTGGAGGAGATGAAGTCGAAGTCCTTCAATGAGTCGGCTGCGGCCTCGGGGCCACTTTCACCGACAGTGGAGGAAGAGAAGTTGAAGTCCTCCGATTACGTGGCTTCGCCTTCGGGACCTCTTTCGCCGATGGTGAAGGACGAGCAGTCGAAGTCCTCTTATGAGGCGACTTCGCCCTCGGGACCTTTTTCACCGACTGTGGACAGAAAGGCGTGTGAGGAAACTCCCATCCGCACAGGCGAATCGCAGATTCCACGAGAGCCAATTCCTTTTAGTTCCATGAGCCCGTCGCTACAGAAGAGTGACATAGTGGCAGTGGAACGGCGTAGGCATGAAGTTCTTTGCGGAGTGATGGGCTTCTTCCCGGGCTTCCTGCAGAGTTACAGGACGCCCCGCTGCGCACTCACCGTTCTTTGCCTGGTATCGTTCACGCGCAGCTTTTCCATGACCAGCGTCATGATGTTGGTGTCGCCGACGCTCGAGCGTCGGTTTCAGCTCAAGGCCTTCGAAAGTGGCATGATCCTCAGCAGTAACGACGTGGCCAGCTACCTGACCATGCTGCCTGTGGCTTTTCTGGCCACTAAGCGCAACAAGCCGCGCTTCATTGGCTACGGCGTCGCCATGTTGGGACTGGGCAACTTGATCGTGGCCTTGGCCCACTTTCTGGCGCCGGGTTATCGCCTGCCGGCGGCAGGAACCGACCTTTGCCCAATGACAGGCTTCAGTTCTTCGTGCACCAAGACCGGAAGCATCAGGTACGCTGTTCAGTCAAAACGGAAGGGGCTGCAGACGTGTCTTTTTGGGCTTTGCTAATCAGAGTGAGCGAGGCCCCAAAAACGCAGAAAGACGAGCACTTGTGCGTCATACATTTCACCTGCTATTTCCCAATGGGTGATTTGGTTGCATGGAATCTAAGTATTACGCGGGGCTACAATTTCTGCTGATGCAAAGCAACGTTGTATTAACTTCTGAATATTTTCAATGCAATGAAGTTAGCAGGCCTCTATTGGAACTTGAACATGGCAATATTTAACGCTAGAACCTTAACTAGTGAGGCAAGTCTAGCTGTACTATTCGAGGAGCTAGAGTGTAATAGAGATAAAGCAGGTTAGGAGGAGAGATAAGGCCTATACAGTGCTGAAAAATCACCATGTCTTTTGCTATCGGGGCTTGTCTGACAGAAGAGAACTGGGAGTGGGCTTCCTTATTCAAAAAACATAGCTGGCAACATAGAGGAATACTATAGTATTAATGAAAGGATGGCAGGCATTGTATTTACCTCAATAAAAAATAAAATATGAAGGTGGTACATGCTTACGCGCCTACATCCAGCCATGATGACGCATCAGTTCAAAGTTTCTATGAAGACGCGGAATCGGCAACGAGTAAGGTAAAAGCACGGTATACTATACGGATAAGAGACTTCAGTACAACGATATGGCATCGGAACTGAAAATTCCAGAGAAGAGCTACGAATGAACTCGCAGAACGCAATAATTGACGGAATTTGAATAGCTTCTACCGAAAACGAGCGAAGCGTGATTGGACATGGAGGAGCCCTAATGGCGAAAATAAGAACGAAATAGACTTTATACTGAGTGCACACCCAGGCACCGTGCAGGATGTGGAATTGCTTGGCATGGTACGATGTAGTCATTATGGAATGGTATGGTATAAACTTCGCCTAGACTTGAAGAAGGAACTACGAAAACTGATACGCAAGAAGCCAATCAAAGAGCTAGCACTGAGAGGGAAAGTACGAGAATTCACAGTCTCGCTTCAGAAGAGGTACTCGGCTCCTATTGAGGATAGCTAAAATAGCAGAGGAGTTTTACAGAAATCTGTGCAGTGGCCAGGACAACCACCACCTTAATCTAAGAACTAGCAGTAACCCAGGTGACAGCCCACCAGTAATATAGAATAAGTCAGAAAAGCCTTGGAGATCATGCAAAGAGGCAAAGCTTCTGGTGAGGATCAGGTAACATCAGATCTACTGAAAGATGAGGAAACATTGTGTTAGAAGAACTAGCCACTCTTCTTTAGAGGTTTCTCTTGACATGAAGAGTACCAGAATCTTGGAAGTATGCTAACATCTTCTTGATACATAAGAAATAACATGACAAGGACTTGAAGAATTACATGCTAATCAGCTTGCTCTCCGTAGTATACAAGCTATTTACAAAGGTAATATATACCAAAAATAAGACAACATTAGAATTCAATCAACCAAAGGAACAAGCAGGATTTTGAACCGGCTACTCAACAATCGACCACACTCATACCATATATCTTGTAATACAGAAGTGCTCAGAAAGCACTATACATAACCTTCATAGATTACGCGAAGGCGTTTGATTCAGTAGAAATAAAAGCAGGTATGCCGACATTGCGGAATCAGGGTGTCGATGAAGCATATATAAAAATCCTGGAAAAAATCGACAAGCGATCAATGGTTACCGCTGTTCTTCATAAAGAAAGCAACAGAATACCAATCAAGAAGGGCGCAATGCAAGGGGGTACAATCTTTCCAATGCTATTTACCGCATGCTTCCAGGAAGTTTTCAGAGGCCTTGAATGGCAACAGATAGGCATAAGAGTTGTTAGAGAGTACCTTAGTAACCTGCGCTTCGTCGATGGCATTGTGTTGGTGAGTAACTCAGGGGGCGAATTGCAACTCATGATTACGGAGTTAGACAAGGAGAGCAGAAAGGTAGGCTTTAAAATTAGGCTACAGAACACGAATTTATGTACAACCTCGGTAGAGAGCAGTGCTTCGAGATATGTAATAGTGCCTAAAAGGCTATGTCTACTTAGGACAGGTAATAGCCACGGAGCCGAACCACAAGATTGAAATCACTAGAAGAATAATAATGGGGTGGAGCACAATTGGCAAGCACTCCCAAATCATGAGCGGTATATTGCCACTATCCCTCAAGAGGGAGGTATATAACAGCTGCAACTCGCCGGTACCTAGCTACGGAGCAGAGACCTGGAGACTTACAAAGAGGGTTCAGCCTAAATTGAGAACAACACAGTGAGCGATGGAAAGAAAATTGGTAGGTGTAACCTTAAGAGACAAGAAGAGAGCAGAGGGAATCAGGGAACTAACCGGGGTTAAGGATATCATAGTTGAAATCAAGAAGAGGAAATGGAAATGGGCCAGGCATGCAGCGCGTAGACGGGATAACAGCTGCTCATTGAGGGCAACTAGCTGGATTCCCGGAGAAGGCAAGCGGGTTAGGGGGAGACAGAAGGTTAGGTGGGCAAATAAGAAGTTTGCGGGTGTAAAATGGCAACAGTGAGCACAGGACTGAGTTGACTGGCGTAACATAGGAGAGGCCTTTGTCCTGCAGTGGACGTAGTCAGTCTGATGATGATGATGAATATAATGATTATATATATCCTCGCTAAAGACACAACAACACAACAGACAGCAACAGTTAGGCAGTTGCGGAATTTCTAAAATACTCACACCTTTCAATAGCTGAACACCGTACATTCTGTCGTATAACCGACGCACGATGCAGGTACTACAGACAACTTGGAGCATAACTATAATCGAAATGCCGCAATTCTGGTCTGCAAGATAACTGTGTGTCTGCTGACTGATGTGCTATATACAACCAATTACAGAAGCTAGTTGCATGGCTATACGCAGATTTTTTTTACGCAGTTAGTTGTCGGGGGTGCACGAGAGCAATGTGTCGAGGGTAAGGCAGCTCTTACAGAAAAGAGGGACTTATTACGCTAGGGTTGGCAAACAAACCACGTATCGGGAAAACGTTGCCGTTTGGGCTGGAATGGTTCAATAATTACAACGCAGCTCTGGGGCCACGTTCTGCTTTCCATAAAACATTCGTGACCATCGCTCATACTTTCTCAACAGTGAGGGAAAAGAGATAAGGAAGTGCGTAAGAGCGGAAGGAGAGAGAATAAAATGAGCGAATCGCAGGGAGAGGAGAAGGGGAGCTGCGAGAGACGGCCAGTATGTTGGTCGGATATATGATGCTTTAGAACGCGATTGTGACAATATAGGACCATCTTACTAATTCTGATCTTGCACTATGTCGAATAAGGCAAGGGGGATCACAGGTGAAGTTAATTTCTACTATACTTCTGTGATTTTCCCGAGAAAACAATTTCTCAAGCAGTCTCCCTGGCCGCTTGTTACGTATAAATTCTGAACGTGATGTTGTCGGCTGTTGTTCAGGAGAAGCCATGTTAATTTGTGAAATATAAATATGAAGTAGGAGCTTTTTATCTACGCCTTGACTGCGTTGTTTCCAGGTTTCTGTCTAAAAATGAAAAAGAAGAAAAAGAGAGTCACGGGGATTCAACCAAAGTGAAAGTGGTTCAGGGGTAGAAAAAGAAAATATTAAAAAAGGTCAGAGCTTTGCCGCAAAGGCGAAGCAGTGAACGCGGTAGCAACTAATAGGAGGTAACGCGCAGAATAGAAAGCAGATCAAAACGTGCTCCACGTTTCTCACTCACAAATAACGCACGAAACGTACTCACAGGTAGAGATGCACGCGAATAAGCGTCCCAGTTGTTACTTCGCTGTGTCTGAAAAGCACACACTTTTCGAAAATGGAGACTACAATGAATGCAGTGACATTTGTGCGCCTGGTAACTACAACAGAATCGTTCCAGGTAGAGCCCGAGGCCACCAGCGAAGACGTACGATCCACCTCTCCTTCCTACTGTAAAGAAAGACTTGCGAGAGAGCGTAGCTCTCCTCCTCCAAGCGGGGCAAAGTACGCGTGGGAGATAAGAGCGCGTGCCGCCGCGTGATGTGGCGACGCGTGCTCATTGCGCCAACTTGCTGATAATGCTCAAAACACGATAACCCGACCCCCCTCCAAGATGTGTGTCAGCAGCGGTAAGTGTTACATATAAATAGCTTGCCGTTTGAACGGTGAAGGACGTGCTTCTCAGCGGTGGCTCAGCGGTTAACGCCTCGCACTCACGATTGAGTGGACCCGAGTACGATTGCGCACACCGGAGTGTTTTTTCTGGGTTTTCTTTCTTTCTTGCATTTTCACGTATATGGATACGTATACTTATACGGTGAGCGACGGCGACGTTGACGCTGGCGGCAAAATAGAGCCAAGAGTGCCCATATAAAAGCTATCGCAATAAAAAACATGCCTACAGTAAAGCATGAACTTCTCTCGAGTAGCCGAATTAAGCTGTTACTTCCTTTATTACTCGCCTGTATGGACTGAGCGCCGTGCGAGGACACTGATTAGAGCTGCGACGCAGCAGAGGAGGCTTCAGGATCTTAGCTAATCACAAAAAACTTCCGTACTTTTGATTTGTGCAGGAACTACCACTTCATTTTGATGGCCGGACAGCTCATCAGCGGACTCGGCGCCACTCCCATAAACACGGTGACCATCGCGTACTTGGACGAGAACCTGCCTAGGCGTCAGTCCAGCCTCTACATAGGTGCATTCATTTTCGTGTATGCTCAAGACAATATGCATAGGAATTTAGTAGGGGGCGAAGCTCCTTATAGCGGCACCCGTTCGATCCCGTAACCTTTGTAGTGTGTAACAAGTATAACATTTTGACCGCCAAGGTGGTGCCGGTGAGAGATTTCTTCTTTGCGTTCTTGAACAATAAAAATAGTGCTCAATATACATGCCAATTGCTGCTAATGGGGAATGAGAGACAGGAGCATTCGGCTTTTAGTCAACGCGCACGCTGCGATCCCCATTAGCAGCCATTAACATGTACATTGAGCACTATCTGACAAAAAAAGGTTGCTACGTTATACTTGCTGGGCGTAATCTGCTTGGTTTTAGAAAGGTTAAGCAAGCGTTGGGCCGCAGTGCCATGAATACAGTGAACTAGCATATACCATGAACTCGAGGTGGTTAAAAGTGGGAAGTAGACCTGAAGCGCAAGTCGTAAGAGAGTGTGCGTGTTCCACCTCTCATTTGGTCCTTGGAATGTCCGCTAGATGGCGGTGCTTCTATACGGGGAATATATGATGAAAAGATGCCAGATGGTGGTACTTGGAGTGTTGAATAGATGGACGAACGGATACACAGACAGATGCATGGATGGACGCATGAACGGACGCAGGGGCGGATGCATGAACGAACGCAGGGACGGACACACAGACGGGCGGATGGACGCATGGACGGTCACACAGTCGGACGCATGAACGGATGGAAGCAAGAAAGAATGGTCAGATGAATGCTTCGCCCCACTTTCCTTCATTCACTCCGTGGATATGCTGCCAATTTATGTTGTTCTAAAATTACCGCGGAGGGAAAGGTTCAATCGATATGGGAACACCAGAGGTGTAACCGTGTTGATCAAACTGTTTTGAACATTTCCAAGTCCGAAATATATAGCTTTGCGTTTCTTAACATTGCTTAAATGCATAGCAATCTGCATTCGTGAATGCGGTGCTTATAGAGCTCACTGTCAAGCGTTGAGTTCGGCCCTCAACGCAGGACAGTGAGCTCTTTTGCCACTGTGCTGATTTTGCGAGGTTTTCGCTGTAGCTTGCTCAATCTCATATCAGTCTGTTAACATTACATTCGTGGCGAAACATGGCGTACACTGCACTTCCACGCAGCGGGACATATCTTCGTTTGTCGTCAACCACAGTGCCACTATTGCGAATTCCCTTTCCAGTCAGCAATTCGTGGGAGTGGTACTGCGTTTGAATGAAGGTCCGAAAACTTCAAATAATTAGTAAATCATGTCATGTAACTTAATCTTTTCTGTACAGATCAGTCTCATTTTCCACCACGATGACTTGACAGAGCGTCTTGAAGTAGATCATGTACTATTTCGCGATGCTTTGACACTAACAAGAATTAGCTTGGTCCTCTGCCGAGACTTCGTCTCTGATCTAAACCGGCACCGACTACGGAATGTCTGCGAAACTAGCTCCTAAAGCTATCACCTTGATTTTCTAGACTTGACGAAACGACTAATACTTATAGTTTGTTTAGCGCTGTTCGTTTCAAAAATATTAACGCCTGACTGTCACGTCATGTGCGCAGGCATCTTCAACAGCATGACGATTGTCGGGCCTGCCGTCGGCTTCATCGTGGGTGGTTACACACTCACCTACTACGTCGATATATCTACGGACGTCTCGAGGTATGTATGCGCCACCCCTGACTTGTAAAATATAAGAAGTGAGGACTTGTGAGGATTATTCGTTTGACTTGAATCTGCAACAAATGAATGTGGTGACCAGAGAAATCGCGTACCCGTGTGCGAGCTTAAAGCATATGTCATCTCTGTCATCGCTGCACTTGAAATGTACCAGTTATGTGAATGCTTGGCATTTGCTGTGACTGCTTGTTCGATATGTCCTGAGAGCACATGTTTTGGCTCTTGCATTCTTCCTATTAAGACAAATTTGATGCAGTTTCAGACGTTCATGGCAATTTCTAAGCCCCTACGTGCGACAGGACGTATTTAGTGACAATTTACGAAGTGCGAAGTTTCTTTGCAGATGGCTTTTAGGTCGACATAGGAGCGCTGCGTCAAAAGTGCATCATCTAATTAACCAACCTTTATGCGAGGAAAAATTTGATGGCAGTCAGCCCTATAGTGTTATGTAACAATATAGAACAATCAGTATATAATTTAGGCCTTTTACTCGCCGAAGCCGCGATATGTCTGAGGTCACCGTAACGGAGGTCTACGCAAATTTCGGGCTTTTGGTATGTATGTTTTGTGCCTGCACCGACATTTTGTGGTACACGAGACTGAAATCATTTGGTCTCTATGAAAATGCGACCACCGCGACCGGGAACGAGCCCGCAGCCTTCGCAATAGCATCCAAGCACCGCGACCAGGTACTTTACCTACCACCGCAGCGGACTACACCCAAATATGAGGGCGCCGGAGCATTGGTGGCACTCTTTGCCTAACGACAAAGCTTGCTTCGCTAAGGAGCACAGCATTCTCTAACGCTGTACCGTTGAACAAAATGAAGGTGCTGCATAATTGTATAATGTCAATAGGACAAGTTTTGCTAGGGTTAATTTTCTGAGTACACGCACTTCGGCTTCATCATCAGACTTTCTCGATGTCACACACAGGTGAAGAAACCAGAGGATGGTTGCTAACTAAGAACCACCGATTAAAGCACGACAAAAATTTTACTTTTCAAGCGCACGAGTTATCAGAGAACTGAAGAACGACACGTGCACGGGCAAGTGTTCACGTCGTTCTTCGTACTCTGTTAACTTGTATGACAGTAAAGAAATACGGATTACGAACACGCCCGAGTTTCTGCACTTTTGAGATAAATGCATTTAGTGCGAATTTCCCACAATCGATACTGGACTAGAACCGCATCATTTGTCTATTGATAGCATGGGCCTTACTTCCAAGAGCCCTGCGTGGGTCGGCGCGTGGTGGCTCGGTTCCGTAGTGACCGCTGTCATGGGCCTCATCCTCGGCGTGATGACATTTCCGAAGTATCTTCCTGGTAAGGAATTGCAGCTGCGTGGGTCAACGTAAAACACACTTTGCAAGTGGTGCTTCTTCAGCTAGTTAAACGAACAAGGTGTGCTTTTGGCGTAATTCGTGAAGGTAAGACTAAGGCACAGCGACTTCAAACGGGAGCTTACTCGTGACAGAAGTGTACTGAAAAATCTTGGTTTTTTTATAAGCCTTCTGGCATCGCATCATGCACTGAATCCCATAATCGAGTTTAAGAGCGTTAATTGTTATGATAAAGGAACATGTGGTTCTGTGGGTCTTCATGCTGCTGTGTGACGGAATTTACTTCCGGGTGCGCAGTCGCGGTCCTACTTTCAGTTCGGTTTTTTACACCAATTTCACATTTCAAGTCGTGTTATATAGTGAGTGTTACGAAGTAATCTATGGCCGGCTCGCTCACAAATGATCTCGTGGAGACCGTACATACCCCACTGCATAAAAGCGGTTCAAAAGGCATATACAGAGACGTTGCGTAGTTACGAAATGGACGTGTGTTAAGAAACGAACATGCGAAGCAACTTTACTTTCGGTCACTTTTTCTCTGTACGAGTAATATTCGCTTCTGATATTCGCTTAGAAGGGATAGTGCTGCTGATGTTCGCTCAGGAGATAGTGCTGCTGGATAGCAGCATGTAGAGCATTAGGTTGAACGTAGCAGCGCGCACCTTCTGTGCAACACTCGACGCTGTGAGGCATTTGCGGCATATTAGGAAAGAAATACTAGCTGTAAAACCGTATGTCAATCGTTGCCTTACCATCTCTTGGTCACTGTCTTTGCAACAGCACTATTAGGATTTGCACTCGTATGTAATGCCTTAGCATACACTCTTGCTTTCTAGATACCATCAACGTCAAGAGCAAAGGCGGAAGCATGCCAAACGATCCGGCTCACAGAGACGCCGGTGTAGCGGTGTTTACCGGCGAAATGACCTTGCATTGCTGCTCACGATCTGCAATCTCGCTATCGGTTTTAAAACGGGCGTTGTCTTGCAGAAATGGCACACTTGAAACATCACTTTATTCAATGCGAAATAATTTTACGTCACAAGGAAAACGTACTCGACGTTTGTCATACCGCCGCAAGCGGTGATGTCAACGTATCCAGGCTCGCGCCATTCTATCGGCTCGACACGTCACAAAATGTCACCGCTCCGGCTGCCGCATCATCTCACCGCACGCCGCATTGCACAGAAAATCGCACCGTCAGACTCGCGCTTTAGGCTGCGCTCACACTTGAGAGTTAAAGAGGAAAACGAAAACGCCAGAGCAGCCAGAAACCCCGACCGTGCACGTGGAAGATGTTCACATTCGTTCTGCCCCATCCAGCCGCCGCTGCCGTTGATACCTAGACAAATAATTCGATTTCGCCTGCTTTCTGAGCACTAAAGTTCGTATCAAATTTTAGGTATTCACGCAAAGTAGTGAAAAGAAACAGCTCGCACTTTTACAAACGTTGTTTCGGGAAATAAGGCAACAGAAACGACACGAGCAATCGCTCCGGCAGCGGCGGTGGCGCATTCAGCTGGCTGTATGCAAACGCGAGAGACGTTGGGGCATGCGGACTCGCTGCCACGGCACCGTCTGCCTCCAGAGTTCTCGGTGATCGTAATCCAAGTCAGGCTCTTGATGAGCGCGTCCTCGTTGAGGCCATTAGGCTTCGTCGTGCTGCACGGGTAGTTTTCGATATGAGTCGATGCGAGCCACCACCAACGCCTGTGCCGTCATGTTGAATCTGCGACCAGCTGGTTAGGTCATGTGGTTTGATCTAGCGCAGGCAAGGCTGTGAAGAGGAAAGCGGATCTGGTGTTGCCTTGCGGGAAAATCGTGCTCGGACCGATTTTTGCGCGTGGCATGGTTTTCCGGCTGCTTTGGCGGTGAAAAGAGCCAGTTTCCGAGGAGTTACACTGGTTTCGCTATCTTTGCGGCCAAGTGTGAACGCGCCTTTACGCTGTCCTTCCGTTCGCACCGCTCCCCTCGCCGCATGTGTTGGAGCCGTGTCAAGTAGCTCACGCCCTCCAGCAGTGCGCGATGACGTCTCTCTTCCTTGCGTGTCACGCGCTCAACGCGTGTCACTTCTCTCTCGCTTCACTCTCTCTACTACTCGCAAGGATCGAGTCTACTCCTCACGTGAACATAATCTTACCAACACCGACTAAATTTAGTCGGTGGTGGTGGTGAAACATTTATTAACCAATAAATGGTTACAGAGAGGTGATTTGGTTGGGGCCTTATTGGTCCACTACCCTCACAGAAATAGGTTAGACCCCTATTCCGGAGCTCCATTGGCAAGCAACGGCGCCCGCGCCCGTTGAACCACGGTTTTTTGGGCCTTCAGGTCTTGACAGCCGAGCAGGGCCGCCTCCCAGTCCTCTCTCGTGGGGTTGGGGTTGGGGGGAATAGATGGACTGGACTGGCACGCCCAGACGTTATGGAAGGTGTCAGCCACCTCACCACAGAACTGGCACGTGCCATCAAATGATGAATTGAAATGTTTTAGCACCACCGGGCACAGTACGGTATTGGTAAACAGTTTTAAAGGGAGGTGCTCGTCAGCCCGATACAGTCCCTTACAAGGGTCAGGATAGCGCCGGTGCTCCTCCTTGTTGTAATTGGTAATATGTTTGAATGAGAGGGCCGAGTTGTCTGATTGGGAGTAGGCTTCCAAAGACAGGGAGACAGCCCGGGAAGAGAGTGCGCGGGTGGCCTGATCAGCCTGTTCGTTACCCCTAAGTCGTTGGTGACCGGGTGCCCAAACCATATTTCGCGCAGTTGGATTAACGTATCGGCAGCTAGGTTCTAGTATGCGCTGAGCAAGCGGTGAAGCCCACCCTAGCTGATAGTTCCGACAGGCCCCTCGTGAGTCGGTGATATGTTTAGAAGAGGGATAGGTGAGAGCCAGAGCGATGGCAATCTCCTCCGCGTGTGTTGGGCTGTAGGCTTTGAAAGTGAGCCCGTTTACGTTGTTTGTGTTGTGTATGACTGCGGCCGTATACCACCCCCCACGGTGCGGGCCGGTAACGTCCACGTAGCACACGTGTTCCTCACACCAAAGTGTCGCTGCAACGCTTCTGCGCGCGTCTGGTGGCGACCACTGTGGTTTTCTTAGGACATGTGGCGGGGAAGAGTCGGACCCGGAGGGTGCGTGTCCAAGGTTCTGGCACTCTCACCCTTTCCTCAATATAGTAATCGTGTTTGATGTGTATTCAGTCCAAGAGGCGGTGACCGGAATGGGTCTGTGCAAGGCGCGTGTATTGGTTAACGAGGTGAGTTTCTCGAAGTTCCCGGTGGGTATTCGCCATGCCTACGGCCATAAGTCTCTGGTTGGACGAGATGATAGGAAGGTCGAGGGCCCGCTTGATATACCTATACGGGGGATGACCTCGAGTTGATCATCCTTGTGTTTGCGTAGGTGCAAGTAGGGAGTGGAGTAGAGTATTCTACTCGTTACGAAACCATGGGCAAGCCGCATTGCATTCCTGCTTCGCAATCCGCGCCGCTTGTTGGAGACCTGGCGGACCATACGGCCCACCTGGTCTCCCACCGTGCGAAGTTTGGCTATTGTGGTGTCAGCCTTGCGTTGGTGGTGTATGAAGAGGCCAAGGACGCGGATCTCCTTGGCCTCACGGATCGGTCCCGAGGGAAGACTGATATGTAGCTGAGTTGTGTCCTGAGGGGAGGGACGTACGTGCACAAATTCTGACTTAGCCGGGGCACACTGGAGTCCAAAGTAGGTTGCGTAGTCTTCGACTACAGTCGCTGCTGCTTGCAGGCATGACTCCATAAGACCCAGGTTACCTTGCGTGGCCCAGATCGTGATATCATCCGCGTAAAGTGCGTGATGTATCCCTGGTAGAGAAGCCAATTTGGGGGGAAGATGAAGCATGACTATATTAAATAGGAGGGGAGAGAGGACCGCACCTTGAGGAGTTCCCCTCGAGCCGATGACGTAAGGCCCATTGTTTCTCATCTTGTATGCGTATGTAGGCTTGACGGTCTGTAAGAAACTGTCTGACGTAATTGAATGTTTTATAACCACAGTTGGTCTGACTGAGGTGGTCAAGGATTACCTCATGCTTCACGTTGTCGAACGCCCCTTTAGGATCCAAAGCCAGGACTATCTTGTCATTGGGGGGGGTGCATTCGACAAGATCTAATATGTCATGGCGGAGCTGTAGAAGTGTACCCTGGGCTGACTTCTGAGGGCGCAAACCAAACATGGTGTCCGCAAAAGTGTGCTGTGTTTCTAGAAACTCGGAGAGTCTGTCGCGTACCATCGTTTCCATCAGCTTGCCGACACAAGACGTTAGGCAGATGGGGCGAAGGTTCTCCACGTCAATAGGTTTACCTGCCTTCAGGATGAAGGTTACGAGAGCTGATTTCTATTCAAGAGAGAGAGGAGTTTCTCCGTCGCAAATGCTATTGATATATTTGAGGAGCGTGGTGTAGGCTGCGTCGGGAAGATAGGCCAACAGTTTGACCGTAACCTGGTCCTGCCCAGGTGCAGTGCCACGCTTCATCTTGCATAAGGCCGCCTGGAGGTCGTGGAGTTGGAACAGGGTGTCCAATTGCGTGTTCTTTTTGCCTGCCTAAGAGTATGCGGCTGTCCGGGGGTCCCTGGTGGTGCACAGGTATCGGTCCCTGAGGGTTTGTGCCAGCTGTGTTGTCGTTCCTGTAAAGTTGTGCATGACCTTATGTAGTGACGTTCAGTTTCCGCGCGTGTTTGTGTTGTATCGATGAGAGCGTGAAACAGGCGCCACGTGTTGCGACCAGACATCTTGCGTGCAGCCGTGTTGCACCTGTCCACCCAGTTAGTGCCGGCTAGCTGAGCAGCATAGCATATTCCGCAGCTTGCTCCGTGATTTCTAGGATGCGTTTCTTGAGGCGTCTGTTATGATTCTGTTTTTTCCATCGTTTGGTGAGGCGGCGGCGGTCCTGCCAAAGATGGAGGAGGTGGTTGTCTACGTCAGTTTGAGTTTCCGTGAGCTGCATCAGCCGTTCGTGTTGTTTCAGTGTAGACGTCAGTGATTTAGACCAGGTGTCGTATCCCGACTGGAGAGGGTCTACGATAGGTAGAGAGGTGCGGAAAGTTGTCCAGTCTGAGATACGAGCTTGTGTAAGAGGGCGTTTTAAGGGACGCATGTACATGGTTGTGTTTAATACAGAATGATCACTACCGAGAGTGTCCTGTGTGTTCAGCCAGTCGGCATGGCGTATGTTGCGTGGAATTGTGAGGTTCGGGCAAGTATCTCGTTGAACAGAGTTGCCTACACGTGTTGGGCGGGCGGGACCAATGTGGAGGGTGAGTCCAAGTGTAGAAAGCAGTTCCGCAAGCTACCTTCCACGCGTGTCCTCTCGCGTGTAACCCTATAACCTGCTTGTGGCATTGAAGTCGCCGACGATCAGGAGGGGGTCCCTTCTTGCCACCTGCATAGCTCGTGTGAAAGTTTCGTTGAACGTGACGTCATTAGGCTTTGGGGGACAGTAAATGTTTAAAATATGAACAGGTGGGTCAGATCACCTTATGGGCAGCACCGGCACTATCGTGTATGGGAGAGGCGGTGTTGTGGGGAGTGTGAATTCCTGGGCGGTATATTGCTTGTGAACAAGTATACATGTCTCCGGGTTGTGTTGAAATGTAGTGTAATTAGTGATTTTGACGTCTGTGCCGGGTTCCTGAAGTGCAATCACGGCAACAAGGAACTCAATGGTCTCAAGACAGAGGTGAAAATGAGCCCGCTTCTTGTGGTTCTTCAGACCTCTGCAGTTCCACTGTGTTAGTAACAACGGCTGAGTTGCCCTGGCTCGCGGCCTAGGGTTGGGGGCCATGTTCGGAGATGGAGGGTGGGGTTGTGTGAGATTACTCAGTCCACTAGCACCCTGTGCTGACGTGCTGGAGTCTTCAGAAAAGTCAGACTCATTTGGAGTCACTCTGTTAAATTTTGAGGAGCGATTAACGTCCCTAATGAGCCCTACGTGCTTAAGGAAGCGTGGAGTGTCTTGTATCCACTTTTGGATAATGTGAGTTACAGTTTGTGTCACCTGTGCGATGACAGTCTCCATCTGACGCGCTATGGTGTCGTGGATAATTTTGGGGAGGTCAGCCAATTGTGTTTCTATTGCATTCACCTGGGTCTCCAGGGCCGGGACGCGACTCTCTACAGTAGTAGGAATCTCCCTGTCTGTTATATTTTCCTCTTCGTCGCTCAACGAGGGCAGAGTAGTGGGATTGGTTCTGAGCGAGTCAATTCCACTGGTTAGTTTTCAGTTCTGAGATCGCAGAAGGGTGAGCTCATGCCTGAGTTTTTGTGTTTCGGTAGTGCTTGTGGGAGAAGCAGGTGGAGGGGAGGGAGAGGAGGCGACCTCCGCCCAATTGCCTAACTTGGGTTGGTTGCGTGCAGCGTTGCCAGATGGAGCGCCGAGAGCCGGTGATTCCGCCACGCCAGGTGGTAGCGTTGCCGTTGCTGCTTTGCCAGGGGTTGGCGCCTTGCCACTTGACTGGCGCTTCGGTTTCGTTGGGGTCCCCGATGTCCTGTACCCTGGTTGCTGAAGCCTGATGAATTTTTCGGTGCATTCGCTGGAGTTGGTCAGGTGCGGACCCCCGCAAACGATGCACGTTGGGTTGCATTCGTGGGGTGGGCCATTCCCTCAGGACCAGCGCCCACGTTTTGGCCACAAAGGCTGCATCTTTCGGTGACTGGGTTGGGACAGATATCCGCCCGGTGCCCCAGTGCGCCATAGCGGTAGCACACTGGCACTGTCTTCTTGTACTCCCTGACGAGAGTCTGTTCTGCGTTATAGTGGACGAAACGCGGAACGTTCCTTCCTGCGAAAGTCAACACAGCTACGTTGGATTTCCCCAGCTTGCGCACATGGACTAGTTCACCTCCATGCCACTGCACACTATGTTTAAGGGACGTACTGGTTTCGAAGTTGTGCACAGAAACACGCCGCTACACACATCACCGGTGAGCTTGAGGTGACCGCGAAGCGGCAGTGGTCCTTTGCTGATGTTGATTTGAAAGTCCGACAGCAGTTTCTGAACCACCTAGTTATTCTCCGTGCCACAAATGATGATGTTTTGCTCATAATTGGGGAAAATGGTGATGTCATTTATGTGCTGCCTTCCGATGAGTTTGGAAATGGCAGCGCTGAGGTCACCTTGTTGAAACGCTGTCTTGAGGGCTACTGTGATGCGTGGCTTGAGCACGATCACGTAGTCACCAGGATACATCCTGACCGTTGATTTCGGCGTCCACTTGGAGACTGGTGAAGTTTTTTGTGGTGCTTTAGGCGATAGAGCGTGAGCGTCTCCAGTGGTTGGATTGTTGAGAGGAGTTTTCAGTGCAGACGCTCTTTCCGCGTTTTTTCAGCGGCGACGCCGTCCCTCGACGAGTTGAAAAATGTCGGATTTCTCCGCCGAAATGGTGTATGGGCCATCGTCTGATTGATTTGTCGGCATATATGACCACGACAGAGTCGTAGGGTCACAGCCACGTTGTTCAGGCAGCGCCATGTTGAGGAGTTGACCGAGGGGTGTTTCCGCATCCAGCAGCGGCAGAGACACAGCCGTGAGGCTTAGCTAGCTCGTTCGCTATGTCGTGATGCGAAGTTGCTCGAAGTGGCCGAAAATTGGGCGCACCTGGGTAAGATCGGTGTTTCCAGAATCTTGCTGACTACGCAGAAGCAGTCGCACACGTTTTAGAGCAGCCACATTGAAAAAGCACGGTTCCAGGCGAAAATCGACGGAACCGATGAGCGTCACGTCTGATTACCGCGTCACGCCGGCCGCGTCAAATTTAGTCGGTCTTTATCTTATTCGCGCCACCTCTCTCCATCTGTCGACGAGAAAAACCACCAGCGGGCGGGTGCGCGCGATGCGCGTGCTTCGAGAATATCGCGGCGTCGACAACGTGGTCAGCACGCCGCTGATTGCCGCGCGGTCGCGCCGACAGGCAGGGCGCCGTTGTAGCATGCTTCCCGTTACTATGGGTGTACTTTTCCCGGTTGTCGCCGGCGTTGCTAGTGTTAGCGAAGCTGATGGCATTCGAGAATGGTGACGTCAACGCCAACAGGGCGCGAGCCAGGAAAGCCAAATGCAAGCGTCGGCACCAGTGACAGCGACGAGGAGCGAGTCAAGAACACTGATAACGTTCGAGAATACAGACGGCACGCGGGTAAAAGCAACACCACCTAAAATATTCTAGGTGGTGTTGGTAACACCGACGAGACGCGAGCCCTTGTCTTTGCGTTTTAAACGTTTACTTGAGCAAGCGCTACATAGCGTTTTGCTTCAAACCATTTTCTAGCCCCCGTGTCGACGCCCGTTTTAACCGGGTCCACACCATGTGCACCACTGCTACTTCGCCTCTTCGGAGAGATGGTCTTTTTAGGGGCGAAGCTCTTCAAAGCAGCACCCGTTCGTCCCTCGTCGTAGTACGTAACATATCTTACGCTTTGACCTGCAAGGTGGTGCTGGTGGGAGATTTCACCTGTGCGTTGTTGAACAATAAAAAATTCGCAGCGTGTGCGTTAAAGAGCCACTCACCAGGTTTGACAATTTTGAGCTGACAAGCGCAATGCGTAGACGAGGCGTTCATGATCACGTCTACCAAAATTTGCAATGCTACGCGCCGCGAAAATGGGTCAAATTTTAAGATGAACGCTGCACCCCCTCCCTTCTGCCCGCGCACGCCTAGAGAATGAGGGCATGACGTGGGCGTAGGACTCGCCCTACGTGCACTGCATTGCAATGACGTTGGTCCTCTACGTAGACGATTCTGCCCTGACGTTGTCAACAGTATAGCACGTGACATGGCAAAAATTATTTGACACAACATGCGTAGCTTATGTATTTGTTGCTTTAGGAGATTAATAAAGCTTGAAATAAATAATGAGACGCAATTAAGGATCATGCGCGTTTTTCTTTCATATTTTTACCGTGATATGCTACGGGATGCGGGGCTAATGTGCCGGCGTTTCGCATGCGTTCGTGTCCCCGCGGTCAGCGCATTGAGCAGACGATTGCCGTGGAACGCTCCTACGCGTTCGCGCACTTATTGGTCTCATCTACTCTACCGCGTCTAAGCCAGCGTTTCTAAACCATCCCGCAGAAACAGGCAGAAGACCACAAAGTGACGCTGGTCAACAAAGCAACGCTGCTCGCGTGGTCGGGGGTTGAACTTGTTTGGGCACGACATGCGCACGTCGCCTCATGGCCGGATGCTGGAGAGGGTGGCGAAGAGATTGGGCTTACGAAGGCTACGCGAAGGAGCAGCAAGTGTTTCGAGCTCGCCTCTCTCCTACTCGTTTCACGCCTTGTCAAAAAACTTGTTTTCTCCGTTCGTGGTGAACCGATTCAAAAAATTCTTGTGGAAAAATGTTCCTCATCGAACACCCAACAACTTCCACTGTGTAAATAAAATTTGGTATGGGGCCTGGTGAGTGGCCCTTTAGCTAAAAGCCGAATTCTCCTGTCTCTCATTCCCCATTAGCAGCCATTGGCATGTATATTAAGCACTACCTGACAAGAAAGGGTTGCTAGGTTATAGTCACTGGGCATAATCTCCTTGGTTTTAGAAAGGTTTAGCGAGTGTTGGGCCGCAGTGCCATGAATTCAGTGAACTTGTATATAACATGAACTCGAGGTGGTTAAAGGTGGGAAGTAGACAAGAAGCGCAAGCCGGAAGAAAGCGCGCGTGTGCCGCCTCTTGTTTAGTCCCTGGAATGTTCGCTGGATGGCGGTGGTTTTATATGCGGAATATATGATGAAAAGATGCGAGATGGTGGTATTTGGAGTGTTGAATAGATGGACGAACGGACACACAGAGAAATGCATGGACGGACGCACGGATGTCTGCACGGACGGAAGGACGCATGCACGGAAGCGGGGGCGGATGCGTGGACGAACGCAGGGACGGACGCATGTATGGATGTGTGGAGGCACGAACAGATGGATGCACGGACGGGTGGATGGACGCGCGGATGGTCACACAGACAGACGCATGGATGGACGGAAGCAAGAATAAAGGGACGGACGGATGCTTCACCCCACTCTCCATTATTCACCCCGTGGATACGCTGCCATGTTTATCAATTTCTGCTTCTTCTAAAGCTTTTCAAGTGTAACTCAGGACGAAGTCAACGAACAAGCAAGCAATTATTCCAACCGCATACAACTCGATTTTTGACACCTTTAGAAAGATATGAAAGAACAAGGATGTGTGCTCATTACCACGTAATGCGTGAGGAGGGCAAATGAAACGTAGTGATTGATTGATTGATTTGTGGGGTTTAACGTCCCAAAACCACCATTTGATTATGAGAGACGCCGTAGTGGAGGGCTCCGGAAATTTCGACCCCCTGGGGTTCTTTAACGTGCACCCAAATCTGAGTACACGGGCCTACAACATTTCCGCCTCCATCGGAAATGCATCCGCCTCAGCCGGGAATCAAACCCGCGACCTGCGGGCCAGCAGCCGAGTACCTTAGCCACTAGAACACCGCGGCGGGGAAATGAAACGTAGTGTCAGCCATTCTAGTTCTCACTGCGTTCTATCATACTACTATTACCGAATACGGCCTATTGATAAAATGAGTCTACCTACTATCAAAGACTTCGAATATTTGGCTGAATGCTGCATCCCCTACTCAAGCATTCCGCTCGCAGTTGTTCACTTGAAATGATTCTATTTCGCAGGCTATGAGGCTGCCCGTGCCGAGAAAGGTGACCAAACACCCGTCTCGGTGTTTAGCATGATTGGGACGAGCGATTTCGGCCGACGCATCTCCGACCTGCCAAAGGCCATACGACGGCTCCTGACCAGCGTGCCCTTTCTGTTTTTGTGCGCCTCATTTTCGTTTAGCCGTGAGTGGACTATTCGAGTTGCAACGGTCTCCTATCATTTCTTTTGATGACATGAGTCCAGAACGAGCGAAGTTCCCGAAAGAATAATTTTTCGAAAACGTTCCGTAAGCATGTCGCAGTAAACGTTGAAAGAGTACTGAATAATCAATTGGCTTGCCCTTTCGTCTAGTTTTTAAGCATGTACAAAACTTTATATTTGTTATTCTCTTTTTAATAAATTTCTCGCAATGGGCACGAAAATGACGGGAGCACCAGTATTCTGCCTAAAGGGGGTGATGTCTCCATTTTACAAAGATTGGGGTCACATTTCAGCTAGAAGTCGGGTCGGCAAACAGGTAATGATGCGAATTCGTTTCGGTTTCGTTATATTCTATTGTGCTTTGATACATCACCCCGTATTAGAGAAAACAACAAAAAGAACGTAGAGTTTTCAATAAGACAGACTTTCAATACTTATGCGGGGCCTATTATAAGCGAATGTGGTTTGACAAGTTATGCTTGATTGTAAATGCTCTGTCATTACCGGACACACGGCCGTCGACAGAGGAGTGCAAAAGGGGCACCTTTTTTTATCGCAGAAATGTTCACCACGGGCCTTACCGCAATGATGACGAAGTTCTTCGAGTCGCAGCTAGGGTTACCGTCTGCCAGAATCGCCTACATGATCGGTAAGTAGTGGCACACTCGAGAATGTCGCTTTGGATGCGAAGCATTTCTTAGCGAATGGCAGGTACCTTTAGCGCTTCTGTCTACGTACTTCTCTGTTTATACAACAAGTGAAAACTATGTTACATCGATTTTAATGCTTTCATCACGGAGCACCAGCAACCCGTGCCCGCTGCAATGAACATTACCCAGACTCTGGCTAATACGACTCAACAGTGTTTTTCTGAATTAGCGAATTCGGCGCCTTTTATGAAGCCTAAATTGCCGAAATTGCTGTGGAGGGAGGGAGGGGCCCCTGGGCGGTAACTCAAAAAGGTTGACTGTTGGGCGAGTCTGCTTTGACATAGAAACCATCGTCAGAGCGCAACTAAACATGACTCCCCTGTCCTTCTGTCTTCTTCTGTCTTTTCGTGTGTGTCGTGCTTAGTTGCGCTCTTACGAGGGTGGTAATACATTTATCGTTGTTACATGCACCACGAACATATGACGGATGTGTGCCGCTATGGGACACCACACTGCGATGACTTGTCAAGGATAAGCAAGCCTTTCGATACTGAAACCGAAAGCATTTTTCTAAAGCGTATATATATATATATATATATATATATATATATATATATATATATATATATATATATATATATATATATATATATATATATATATATATATACATATATATATATATATATATATATATATATATATATAATGAGATCTTACAGACAGTAATGCCAAGGAATGTACAGGGGAAGTTATTAAAGCCAATGTAATGTAAATAAGAAGAAAGAAAAGTGGATGAAAAAATTACCAACTGTGAGCAGGAATCGAACCTACGACCTTCGAATAACGCGTTCGATGCTTCGAACGCGAGCATCGAACGCGTTATTCGAAGATCGTAGGTTCGATTCCTGCTCACAGTTGTTAATTTTTTCATCCACTTTTCTTTCTTCTTATTTACAATACATTGGCTTTAATAACATCCCCTGTACATTCCTTGGCATTACTGTCTGTTAGATCTCATTAATATTGTGTTAAAACACGGAAAAACGAGCCCTTAGGCATACACTTCTTTTCCTTATATATATATATATATATATATATATATTTATATATATTTATATATATAGTAGGTATCTATTATGCGCTTCATCCTCATCTGAACAGCAGTCAATCATCATCATATGTTCTGGCTGAAATCACAATCTTCTTGGAACGTGCGCTTCTTCTTCGGGTCCGTTGCGCTTGTTCGTTTCCGAGTTCACGACCAATAAACCTCATTACAACCGAGTCGTCGTACGAATAATGCGCCGACAATACGGGTCAGCCTGCTGGCGAGAACTGAAGGTTTGTTCATTGTCGATTGGCGGTTGGTACAGCGCGGTGAGCAAGGCAACAGGAGTGGGAGTCACGTCCGCACTGGTGTCGTTGGAGGTGGCAGCTGGAGTGTCAAACGACGCCGTAGGTAGTGGGCAACGAGAAAGAGTGTCGGCGTCTTGATGTTTTTTGCCCGATTTATAAATAATCTCAAACTGATACGCCTATAGGCGTAAAATCCAGCAACCCAAGCGTCCGGACAAGTTCTTCATTGTAGAAAGCCAGCATAAGGCGTGGTGGTCTGTTACGATGGTGAATTGACGGCCGTACAGATAACGACGGAACTTTTGTATGGACTAAACCACAGCGAGGCACCCCTTCTCAGTGATGGTATAGTTTTTGTCGGTAGAAGTAAGCACTCGGCTGGCATATGCGATGACCCTTTCCCGTCCAGAGTTATCGCGTTGGAGGAGAACAGCAGCTATACCGCAACCGCTGGCGTCGGTATGCAGGAGTGTTGGGGCGGTGTCATCAAAATGGCAGAGTACAGGCTCTGACGTCAAAGCTTTCTTCAATAGGTGAAACGCCGACTGACATTCCTTGGACCACACAAAGGGTGCATTAGATGCAAGTAGTTTGTGAAGTGGCGCAGCTATTGAAGCGAAATTTTATATAAAGCGACAAAAATATGATGCGAGGCCAAGAAAACTTCGCAAATCCTTAAGTCTTGTGGGGCATGGAAATCGAAGGATGGCAGTGATCTTTTCGGGGTCAGGGCGAATACCGTCCTTGCTGACGAGTTGACCGAGAACCTTGATGGATTTGGTGGCGAAACGGCACTTCTTAGTGCTGAGCTGCAGACCCGCACCGGCGAGGCATGTTAGGACGCCATCCAAGCGCCTCAGGTGCTGAGAAAACGTTGATGAAAAGTTGATAATGTCATCAAGGTAGTAGAGACATGTCTTCCATTTCAGACCACGCAGGACGGTGTCGATCAAGCGTTCAAACGTCGCGGGCGCATTGCAGAGCCCGAAAGGCATCACGTTAAATTCGTATAGGCCATCAGGGGTTGCAAATGCCGTTTTTTCTTTGTCGTCATCGTGCATGGGAATTTGCCAATATCCCGAACGAAAATCAAGGCTTGAAAAGTATTCAGTGCCTTGCAGTAAATCAAGGGCGTCGTCGATGCGTGGCATGGGGTATACGTCTTTGCGTGTGATGTTGTTAGGTGCCTGGTAATCAACGCAAAAGCGCACGGAGCCATCTTTTTTTCGTACCAAAACAACAGGGGATGACCAAGGGCTAGTTGATGGACGAAATATGTCTCGTTGGAGCATGTCAGCGACGTTTTCCTCGATGATTTTCCGCTCAGCGAGAGACACGCGGTACGGGCGGCGATGTATAATAGATGCTTCCTCCATCTGAATGCGATGCGCTGCAGTGGTAGTTCGGCCCAACGTTGAGAAGCAGGTGTCGAAAGAATCGGCGTGTTTCGTTAATAACGCAAGCAACTGCTGCGCCTGGATAGCTGTCAAGTCATCACTGATAAGAGCTGTGAAGGGAGAGGATGAGCCAGGCTTACGCATAGGACGGTTGTTGGTAGGGTCAGGTTTAAGTGGCGTGACGCTGACAGGCTCAGCATCCACAACACAGGCTACTGCAGTGCCCTCTGGCAGGAGAACTTTCTCTGGCGTTTCATTCGTAGCAATGATGAGCGCGGAGCTATGGTAAAAGCGTACGACACCTGATGCAAGGGCTACGCCTTTTGCCACGCAAGTCGACGAAGGGGACACCAAGACGTCACCGTGGTCGATGTCCTTAGAGATCAGGGTCACAATTCGTTCTTGATGTGGCGGTAGTTTGAGATCTTCGCGAGCGAACAGGCGTAGTGGCTTGTAGACGCCTTCGTCGAACATGGAGTCCGTATTAGTTAGGTGCAGAATCCGTTCACCACAACATATAGCGGCTAAAGAAGAAGATAGGAAGTGTCACCCTAGAATTAGCTGGTGAGAGCAACAGGTAAGCACAGTGAACTCGATGTAGTGCAAAATGTCATCAATAAACACACGAGCAGTGCAAAGAGGAGAAGGGCGGATAGTGTTCCCTTGGGCTTCGATAAGATTGGTTCCATTATAAGGTGTCATTACTTTTTTCAGGCGTTCGCACAAATCATATCTAATCACAGAAACTGTAGCACCGGTGTCCACCAAAGCGTCCACGAGAATTCCTTCCACCGTAACAGAAACCATGTTGAACGGGCGTGCTGGAAGAGTATGAGTCCTACTGTTACATGCAGTTTCTCCTCCGAAAACTGCATCATTTAGTTTTCCGACCGGTTATCAGTCGTAAACGAGGCTGGCCGAAGAGGAGAGGAGGAGCGACGGAAGGGCGAAAGTGATCGGCGTCGGCTTGAACGGTAAGTGTTCCGCGTCTCAGTCGACGCGGGCGGAGATGGAGACCACTGCTGTCCAGATGAATAACGCTGAGCGTAAGAATCCCAACTGGAAAAGCCCCGTTCGCGCATGTCGTACCCGCGACGCTCGTCCTGCTGGCGCTTGCGGCAGAAGCGCGATATATGGCCACGATTTCCACAGTAAAAGCATGTTGGGCGAGACGGGCGCAAAGGCGTGTAGTAGAGGGCGTTCGGCGCACCGGGAGATAGCGCACTCAAGTGGACAGACGGAGGGTCGGGTGGGATTGGCCGGAAGTGGACCCGTGGTGCAGCAGCAATCGGCGTGAATGATGGCAGCGGCGAAGTAGAGTTTACGTTGCGAGGAGGCGCGGCCGCAACTTGCGCGTACGTTGGAGGGCTAGACAGCCACCACCGTCTAGGTGGTGGCTGTACGTAGGCTGGACCGGTGATTGATGTTAGTTCCTCCCTTACGATGTCACGGAGGGCCATGCTTGAAGGCTGTGTGACAGATGGAGAAGGTTGTGAGATGCCCGTTGATTGAAGTTCTTCTCGTATTATCTCCCGTATCATGTCACGCAGGTCTCGGTCTGCTGTACGGTGTTCACTATTGTCCGACTGAAGGCGAACAGAATCAAGTTCGTCGAGACGCTGACACGTAGAGACGACGTCAGTGACAGTAGAAGGATTCTGGGCAACAAGGGCATTGTAGGCAATGCTTCCGATGCCCTTCAGGATGTGGCGCAGTTTGTCCGACTCGGACATCAAAGAATTGACTCGCCGGCAAAGCGCAAGGACATCCTCGATGTAAGATGTGTATGACTCGCCGGGATGTTGTTGGCGAGTATCTAGGGCCCTCCTCGCTAGAGCGGATCGAAGGGCTGGCGTGCCGAATACTTGGCGAAGCTGCTGCTTGAAGACAGGCCAGTCGGTGAGGTTGATCTCATGGTTCAAGAACCATGTCTTGGCAACACCCGTGAGATATAGCGAAACTCGGCGGAGCTTGTTAGAGTCGTCCCAGTGATTAGTTGCGCTTACTCGCTCGTAGTTATCGAGCCAGTCCTCCACATCTTCGCCGCGGAGACCAGCGAAGATCGGAGGGTCACGCTGGTGGTTTACGATGTAAAGAGGAGGGGCTTGCGGCGCAGTGACGGCTTGTGGCGCAGAGACGGGAGCAGAAAGGGCATCCACCCACTCATTCTGAGACATGTTGGTGGACTGAGGGTCCAAGCGGCGGCCTGAACGGAGCTCCAGCGAGTAGGCGTTGTAAGGAGAGGTACTGGAACGTCAATCCACCTCCACCACGTATGACGACTCGGTTGTAACGAGGTTTATTGGTCGTGAACTCGGGAACGAACAAGTGCAACGGACCCGAAGAAGAAGCGCACGTTTCAAGAAGTGATAATTGTCAGCCAGAACAACAGATGATGATTGACTGCTGTTCAGATGAGGATGAAGCGCATAATAGATGCCCACAATATATACATTGTTGGGAACCACAATTACTCAGCGCAATGGGAATACCTGCACTTTTTTTTTTCAAAATAAGAAAAACCACTAGTGGACTTGACGATGAATTTGTATGTGCCCGATGTGCCAGCTGGGTGAAAAACCTGTAAAATAAATGCAAAAAAACTGGCAGATTCCACGTACAGTGGGAATCGATGATATGCGAAGCATGAATGAGAAGTGTTCATATGTTGCTTTAAAATCAGCACAACGTTACGAGGTGGAAGTAAATGATGCCGTACATGACTTTTGTTTCATGATGATCATGTTAAGATGTGTCGTTTACCTTCGTCGTTTATTCACGTCACGTGATACCAAATTTAGTATATGTGGAGCCAACAAAACGGCCACGAGCACGCCATGAGCGTGGTAGGTTATCATGTTCTTACATTACACGCGCGTCAGGATTATCATGTTTGCAGCAGTCATATATTTTTGTCATCTCTTGACGTCATGTAACACCAAATTTGGTAAATGTGAAGCTAGCAAAACGCACGCGAGCGCATCATTAAGGGCCCGATATACTCCAATGTAGCGTTGACGCTCGTGCCCGCTGGGCACAGCGACGCTACGTTAGCAAAACTGGAGCACTTTATAGTCTAACGCCAGGGGTGACCAGCGTCCGCCAAACGGGAGCACTTTCTAGTCTGACGCCAGGCGCAACAAGCGTCCGCGCCACTCCGACGGACGCTCGTCGCGCCTGGCACGAAATGCGACATCCTACATTTCGCACCGATGCCATAGAGTAACATTACTCCATGCCGATTCGTTACCCAGACAACACTGCGTCTCCCGTTTTTCGTGATGGAGGGACGCCGGGCACGCTGAAACGCGCATGCGTCAAAGAAACGCAGCGCAGTGGTCGTCTGCGAGTATATGGCAGGACTGGCGCCTGGCGTGGCAACGCCTGCGTGACGCGACGAAATGAACGCCAGCGAGCACGCGCACCGCGTCACGTCGAAATGTATAGGCGCCTTGACTGTGGCATCTATCATGTTTTCACATCACAGGCATCTCATGATTATCATGTTTACACCAGTCACATACCTTTGTCATTCATTGGCGTCACGTAATACCGAATTCGGAATATGTGAAGCTAGCGAAACGGCTGCGGGCGCACCATTAGTGTGGTATGTAGTCAAGTTGTTACATGACACGCATGTCGTGATTATCATGTTTGGATGTCTCATTTACCTATCCCACCCATTCGCGTTGCGTAATACCGAGTTTTGTACACATTAAGCAAGCGAAACGGCCGCCAGCGCATCATGAGTGTGGCATGTAGTCATGTTGTTACATGACGCGCATCTCACGATTATCATGTTTGCACCAGTCACATACCTTCGTCATTCATTCACGTACCATGATACCAAATTTAGTATATGTTACGCTACCGAAACGGCCCCGAGAGCATCATAAGCGTGGAATGTAGTTATGTTGTTACATCACACCCATGTCATAATTTTTTGTTAGGGTATGTCGCTTCTGTTCGCCATGCAATCATGTCATACCATACCTGTTTTGTAACATGCCAAGTGAACTAAATCTCCACAAAAGCTGCAGGGCCATTAAATGTAAATCATGACATTCGTGACATCCCTGTCATGATTTTCATGTTATAATTAATCGAATACGTCCTTCATACAGTCATGTTATGTCATACCAAATTTGGTATTGATACCATTATCAAAACAGCCAGGAGAGCTAAAAGTCGTAGACGGCTGGATAGATAGATAGATAGATAGATAGATAGATAGATAGATAGATAGATAGATAGATAGATAGATAGATAGATAGATACGCTCAAAGTCACCGAAGTTCGCTAAGAAATGCTTCGCGTTTAAAACTGTCTCCACGACAATGATGCGCTAACTATCGTGCATGAGAGACATCATAACCACTGTCAGGTTTAGTAAACATAAAACACTCATCTTCTGCACCGATAAACAAGTACACCAATCGCTCAACCAAGCTAACTGTAGCCAATTTTTCTTTTCATAGGACCCATCGTGCTTGTCGGTGGCGGTTTCGGCGCCATCATCGGCGGAGCGCTAGTGAGCCGCTGGAACCTGGACTACGACGGCATCATGCGGCTCTGCATGTACAACTGCTGCTTCTCCTGGTTCGGCGTGCTCATCTTCACTTTCAGCTGCCCCCAGGGCATTTACGCCACGCCGGATGGATTCGTCAGCGGAGTGCGAGTTTGCCCATGTGGTGACAACGCACAATCAAGGACGATGTTCTCTTCATGAAAGATCATTCGTCTATTTCTCACATGATCGCGTTTCATCAAATAAAACTGCTTCAACCACTCGTAGCAGACCACGCCGCCATGTTTAGAAACATGGTTATTGTTTCCGACTGTTTCTTTAGTATTATGCACCGCAACCGAGCAACCGTGTTTAATATACAGATGTAACGCGAGCCGCCGCTTTATACCTCATGACGGGAAGGGAGGCGTCAACTCCGCCCTATACTTAATCTGAGTCGAATCATTGACGGCGTCATTTAATACGCGGAGCTATGGTGGCGAAGGTTTTTTCGCAATAATGGCATTGAAGTACACCTTCGTTTGCACTGAAAGAACTGTTTACATCTCATGTTCACTCCCGTAAAGCCTGGGGCCAATGGGAAGTCGTAGTGAAAGTGCGTCGTCGATTGATTTTCCCCTGCAGTCATGGTGAAGCACCAACGAAAGGGGAAGCACAGGGGAGCAGCTGCAATAAAACTTGCCCCCCCCCCCCCATAAAAGCAGGTGCGATAACTCGGACATAACAGTGGCAGGCGAAAATTGAGACCACTTTGGTGTCACTAGAGAGTAATCTGAGTGGCTGAGTGAACTAGCGCGCCCCAAGGAGGAGCGCAGAAGCCAGCGGAAATGGGAGCAGCACGCAAAACAAAAGGAAGAATAATAGCCGCGCGAATGCTCCGCTTGTTTTAGCGGAAGCAGCTGAGCGCATGCATTCTTAGGTAGTCAAAAGTTTTGACAAATCTTATAGATCTAGAAGGCCGCTACGTTTTCTTTGTGTAGCTGTAAATACTGGGTGAGTGTCTGGGGGTATGGCGAAATTAGACAATTCGGACTAGCGTGCTAGTCTCGATACTAAAGACATGTGTCACATGGACTCGCTGAATCATCTGAACAATGGTGTTTACATTTTAAAAAATCAAATATGTCTATCGTTTTCGAGAAGACGTTCGATATTTCAACGCAACGAATGGCCGTAGTTTTACCCACGTGTTTGGGTGCTGCAACCTTTAGACAAAGGGACTTCCATCTTTTGCCAATGAAAGCTCGATACATTATTACACATAGAGGCACCTAAAAATATAAACTATTACTCACACCTTAAGTTTTCTGCTTTCTTGCAGAGTGACCTCGAGATTGAATTGGCATTGCAACGCTGAGTGCAACTGCACGACCAGCCTCTTGAACCCGATATGTGGCGCTGATGGCGTGGTCTATCTGTCTCCTTGCTTGGCAGGCTGTCAGAGGGAGCTTCAGGTGGAAGACTTTAAGGTAATTGGCTTTCCCAAGCTCGAGAATAGCCTTATAGAGGGAAAAACGTTCTGGAACATTCATACGTCAGAAAATATTTATAAAAACTAGGCGTAAAACAGAGTATTTCACTCATATCTTTCTCTATTTTCAGTTTGTATATTATCTGCATGTCGCGAGGTACGTTGTGATGGCGAAGAATGCAGAAGCCAAGCTTGCAAAGACAGAACTCTTTGTCGGGTTAATGTTTGCCGAGCAAACTAAATCCATTAAAGTACAGCGAGTGTTATGAGCACGCGAGCGAACACGTGTTATGAGCCCGCGATCGAAATGCCGCCTGAGTAGGAAAAGCATCCATGCTTTTTCGGTTGTCATTAAACACTACGCGTGATCTTTTCTAACCGCTCAGAATTGTATTTTACGTTCTCAACTATTAGTGTAGCGCAAGCAATCTCATTAGACTGAGTGATAATATTGCCACGTTCCATTTCCAGTTTTGTTATCGTCCCAAAACACTACACAATTCTCAGCACAAACCGCGCCTGCAGTTTTTGAGAAGCTTCCGGACTGTAGTACACCATCTCGATAAGATCACGCCTACTCTGTGAACTGTACAGATTATTCTGGAACCTACGCCACCACCAGCGATAACACTAGAACATTCGACGGCAAGAGTATAAATGCCGACGCGCTTCGCCGCTTGTCAGTAGTTGATCGACGGCCGACGCACCGTTCGCCGTTATCAGTCCAAGACTGCTACTGTAATCGGACTTTCCGTTTACCGGGCACAGGTTCACCCAAACAAACAGTTAAATTCCAACACAAAGTCTCCTGTCTTCGGCCACGTCACGACCCCGTGACAATATTCGAGAAGAATGGAAAGTTATCAGCCTAAAGGCAGGGGTTTCAAGCCATAAGACAAATAGTCTTACGTACGTACAAATATTTAGCGTGTGTGGACAATACCCGTAGCACCTTCGTTAGAATTGTAGTACCATTCAATCGCGCAATATTTCTTTAAATTACGACTATTTCAGATAACTTTTTAGGGTATCCTACATTCCCCTAAGGTGACGCGAATGCAAAAGCCTGAGTCTGTTTTTCCTTCTTATTCGCTTGCTCTGGTCCTTTCACCAGCGAAGGCTTTCTGTGCCTAACGTGGTATAGCACTTCCTTCGGAACTGGAGACATTGCTACTTTTCCGCAACCCAGAGCCCCCTCGGTCAGCATAACTTTGGTCAATTGTCTATGTCATGAAATGTCATTGCCTCGATTATGTGGCATTATGGAACATCAAGATGACGTCGCACATTTCGGTGATGTATGACGCCATACCCCATTATCACCTTTGCATGAGTCGTGTTTACGCCGAGGCCTATGGTCGATTTTTGTTATAACGAGGCATGCAAGGTTTTCACGTTCAAAATAATGTGGGTAAGTTAACGCAGTTTGTTAGGGTAAAGCTTAGCTCTATTGCATCTGCCTCTCACACAAGGTATTGGTGTACATAGTTCCATGTTTTTCTGGGTCGCTTCAGTGCATTTTCTGTGAAGCGCGTATTGTGCATAATGTCGACATTTGAACCTGATCTAACTCATCTAGTAGGCCTTCCTTGGCCATGTTTTAAGAGAATGAAATGAAGACGGGAAGAAAGTACGATAAGGCAATGTGGGCTGATCAAACGGAAAGTACAAATACGCGATGAATGCTAGTGTACCAGCGCTGCCTGTTGGCTGGCTGGTTTAGACAGCTGAATCGATTAGGCACAGTCCATACCCATGGGAAATGTTCCTAACTGTCAAACCGTAATTGGGATGAATAGTAATCGCAGCGATGATACGAATGCTAAGTAACGTGATTGTTATTATTAACAATCACGTTATAGTATACTCGCGGCATGTTTTTCAGCATTGAAAGCGTTGTATCCTTGACGTGCACGTTTATGCAGATGTACAGCGGCTGCACGTGCATCAACGGCACGGTGAGCCAAGTTCTCGGTTTGAGCTCCGACCAGCTGCTTCTGGAGGCCGTGCAAGCGATGCGCTCGCGATGCCCAACCAACTGCGTCCTGCTCTTCCCTTTCCTGGCAGGCATATTCCTGTCGCTCAGCGCGTGCTTCCTCAACGCTGCTCCGGCCACAGCAGCATCAATCAGGTATAACCTCATGTGGTTCCTAGAGAGAAAAGTGAACCCCGTAACTGTCTGCATCAGAGTGCGACACCTCAACAATAGCTCACGAGAGATGGGGATAAGGAGGAATCAAAAGGATAGGATTAAAAGGTAAGTAGATAGGGAGTGGAAGGAGAGAGCGAGGCGCAAGGACAGCGAACGACAGAAAACGACGGAAGTAAAGAGGAGATAGGAAAGATGGACACGGTTGCAGGAGTCCGAGGACAGAGCAAAACTCGGCGAGAGCTCTTGTCGCCGTCAGGAGAAGGCTAGGGAGGCCCAGTCGGCCAGACCTGCGCTGTCGTCTGAGATCGCGGGGGGTACAACTGGTAGGCGCGAAATCCTGCGAGCGAGAGGTATAACCTTTTTCTTTTCCCCAAGGATGCAACCTATATAGCGTATTCCAAAAGATGTCACGCGCAGACGCTTTAACATGGCGGTTACAATAGGTCGAAATACTGTGAAAGGCGGTAGATTGTACTGGTTAGTGTTCCCTAATGAACGAGTGTAAAGCGGTAGTATAAAGACGTGGGCAAGTGTCTGCCTTATGCCAGACGAGAGTTTATGGAGTTCCCTCGCTCGAGAAACCTTATGTTCATTGAAAGTACATTAGGCAACAGTAGCCAGTTATGTTGAATTCAGTTTTTCACGTGTGTACAGGCTTTGCTATACTGAGGTAGGGTGACGGCAACCACAGCGCTTCTTCCGTTTCTTAGCCCTTTGGTTTATTTTGAAAAAAAAAACGCAAAGAACGCGCTGGACCTGTCAGTGATAGCAAAAGCGGGAAGAGTGGCCTTTCTGGATCCTTTTTTAAACACCCTTTAGATAACTGCTACAAACACACTCGCAGGGTACCCAATACGCCGCAAATAATATTTTCGCGCAGCAAGTAGGCATTTACTATGCCATTGTTCGTCATTATTCGGAAAATCGTGGTAGCCCCTGCACACTTGCAAGCAATTTTGTGCAATTTTTTCACGTTGAGGCTGATACGATGAACAATTATGCCTAACGGCATTGTATTGGGTTAGAGAACTCGACGACCCACTCGTTACGCCGTTCTCACTGTGTGACGCCAGGAAGTTTCTTTGCTTGTCCAAGACACTTTATTACAACAATTAACGCTAGTACTTTACACACAATTACGCCCAGCAGTGATTTTCCACATTGTTCCGAGTATACCGGCGTAGCCTAGCGGTACAATACTGAGTTGGCACGCAGGGGGCCCACGTTCGAATCTCAGTGTGCCCTTTGTGTGTTTATATACTTTCTTTTTCTTATTTCACGCGATAGTGGTTATGGACACCGGTTGTGGCGGTGGCGGGACGTGGCTCCCGCAACAGCCTGTCTTTGGTCTCCATTCTCGCAGGGGCGAGAATGGGAAATGAACAGGTCTTAGCGTGCCGTTATTGATTGATATTTGCGGTTTAACACCAAACACCTGCATTGCTAAAGCCGTAAGTGTAGGCACGGGGTTGGGGGTTGGCAGATGGCTAAGAGGAGAGTTGCAGAACCAGCCACATACAATGACATGATAGAAAAGGGGCGCTGCGATGACCCTTCACCTCCTCCCCCCATTCTCCTGAAGGGGTATCCTGCGCACGCTTATGGCCACAGCTATCTTAGCTGTCTGTACAATGTGTAGTAGTAGTCATCGTCGTTGTCACCATAGTAGCAGTGGTAGTAGCAGTAGAAGTAGTACATGCAACGCAGCTGACGTGCCGAAAGGGGGTGGTTCATGAAGAAATGAACTAAAAATAAATAATTCTGGGGTTTAACATCATGTCCAAATCACCTTATTGTTACAAGAGTCGCGGGAGGGAAGGGCCCCGTAAATTTCGACCACGTGAGGCAGTTCGACGTGCACGTAAATCTAAGTACACTGACCTCAAGCATTTCCGGCTACATCAAAAATGCAGCAAAAAGTAAAACAAAATGAAATAATGATGATGGTGACTTCCAATACAGAAAACCAGAAAAGCGATTGGCGCGTTCATTGTCTATATTATTTGACGTTTACACTTACTTATAATGAACGAAAGCAAGACATTCGAGCGCGTGAAAACATCATGTAAATAAGAAGGAACGCGCACCTAGCAGACGGCGACAGTCAAGTAAAGCGAAGCATTGCCTGAGCCTGCGCAATACGGGAGTTGGAAGTGGTTTTGAAAACAGTAAAAAGGAAAAAATAGGCGCAGTTCCGTTACTGCCTCTCTCTAAGGGCGGCACCTCCACAGTTCTGCGCAGGGAATGGGGTAATGGGAATTAAAGAGACAGAAGAGAAGAGGTAAGAGAAGGTTAGAAATGGCAGCCGCGCCGCATCACTGAGCGCGCGTTCGCTCTGCCCGATCAAGTGTAGGCACAAATATTTCAAATCAAATGGTTTCGTGCGAGCCATGTGATTTGTGCTGGCGCTAGCCAATTACAAAAACCCATGCACTTGCAGCTTCACTGGAATAGGGTGAGCATTACTGCATTACTTTCTCTTAAATATACATTTTGGTGCAGCGATACATTCTTAACACTTACGCAGGTGTGTGAAGCCCGCTCAGCGGTCGCTGGCACTCGGCATCCGGCAGGTCATCGGGCGCCTTGCGGGTGAGTGTGACTGGATCTGTGCGAATCCAAAGAATGCTACAGTTGAGCATGGGGTGGAGGAATAAAGAGAGAGAAGACGTTGGTTTCAGCGACATTCCTTGTACGAGGATTGTTCGATAGGCACAAGCCCATGAATCCTCCACGGAATCGCACAATATTTACAAACCCACCGGGTGACTGGTGTAGGTTTCAATGATCACTACAACACATCGATTTAAGCACTCTCTGAGATGCGGAGAGTATGTTAGAATGCTTTAAACATGCGCATTATTTACAGACCACAGGGCATAGTCCTGTCGAGATTTCAGTCACCTCTGTTTTTGAACGTAGCATTGTTTCTGACGACACTGCTACGACCAGTTTGGTTCACTTCCTAGCGTTTGTACTAGAGATGCCAATGCCAGATCTGATGGCCAAAACTTCTGGCGGGAGTACTGGTGGAACACCAAGGAAAAGCGCAGAGTGAAAGAAGGCAAAAAAAAAGCGAGGAGGCGTCAGAAAAAGGCAACCTTTAGTCGCCCTTGGCTTCCGTCGTCAAAGGCACTTGTCTTAAAATATGGCGCTAATGGTTTACTCAATCGGCAGCTTAACTGTTACTTTTTATTTTCACTTCAGCAACCCCTCAATTCAGGCCAACTTGATAGCCGTTGCATTGCAGCAGATAGCTGAAATAAATACATATGTCTTTCTGGATCACGGAAAACGTTTTGGAGGACCACAGCGACATGCCATGTGAAATCGAGCGATTTAGCAAGGATTGCAAAATGCTTAAAAGAAAACAAAGCATGCAACAATACCTGTTTTGGTACTAATGCTAAGCGTATTAGCACTGTGTACCGAGTTTGTAGAGCCTGTAGTGAGCATGCTCATCCTGGTGTCACTGGCGTGCTGTTCTGAATAAATGAGGAAATGCTCACTCAAGGCAGTTGCATAAAAAGGCTCCAGTGAATACGAATATCTGGCATACTGTGTTTATGTGCGAAAGCTCGAGCCCAATGACCAGAGAGGGTAAAGGAACGACAGCTTTGTGAATCAGTTACCTAAACCTGTTAACGAAAGGGATTTGTGAGCTATCGGAAACTTTGTGTAGTTCAAATCGCTCGAGGAGGGACTGCAAACTTTGTTCAAAAAGGCGTGGTGGCGGCTGCTATCTCGGCAGGTTAAGTAGATGGCTCGTATACCTATGTACGTCCTGTGCTGTCGCTGATTACTTTGTGCTGAGAGGAAACAGCTTCACTTCCTAAAGCAGCCGCATTCTATGATTGCTGCGTCCTTGTAGAGATACGCGATATTGGATGCAAAAGTTGATTGCTAGTTTTACTTCGTATATCATTACAATTTGTTTCTGTCGCATTTATTCTTCGTTTGGTGAAAGGGAAGTATTATACAGAATAATATACAGAACCTACACAGAACAGTAGTATGAGGAAAATATTTCAGAATCATGTGACATATGATTGGAACCTGTGACCCCTCGTGCCGAAGACCTCGATCACAAGCACACACATCCCATGGCATACAAATGGTCAGATAGGTAGGTTCACCGTTTGCCAGTGGTAGTGCAAATTTCTCTGAAGTGCTTCTGCGTGTTAGAGGCATGTTCGCTCTCAGCCGCAACAATGGCACAAGAGGCCAAAGGGTGCGATTTCAAATTACCCGGTTGACCCGTGATGGTGCACACCTCCAGATCCGTAGTTTGTCATACGCAGTGCGTAGTTGCCTTCGATCATGCGCTTATCTAGAAAGCTCGGCTTATAACGGTAATAGCGTTGTACGGTTTTTGTTCTAATCTGAAAGCTTGCGTTAAAGCCTCAGATCGCAGATTAGTCGCGTCACTCGCCACAGAGACCACGTTGGCTAGATGAGAGAACGGCTTGTCGTTATTTTTTTAATGAGAAGGTTTCGCATTCAGTGCTTCGTCCTTGCACTGAAGCAAACTTTACGTATGACGCGAATAAGGCTAAAGCTTTATCGACTACAGACGTTCCCAATAAAGCTGGACAATCGTGTTTGTGGTATGTTGGACAGGCTGGATTACGGGGCTTTGCATTAACCTATTTCTCCTGAAGGTAGTCTATATTTTTTCGCACCCGCGTTCGTACTACGTGTGGTTTCGTGTCAGCGTGTCCACGCATTTTTTTTCGCATAGAGAGTTTTAAGCAAGCCTAACGCTCCAAGCTACGAACAGCTGCTAGTGAAAGTAAGCGAATTGGCTATATAACATTCATAAAGGTGTCACCGTGTTTTCAGTTTTCTGCATGTGTCTGCATGCTTACCCCCCTTTTTTAACAGTATATCCTCCTATTTAAGTTGTGATCAATCAGTCCCAACAGTATTATCCTGTTGTCGGCGCTGGCAACGGATAACTCGTGAAGCTATGGCAAGTGTGCATGGTTTTCGTTCGAGAAGCGGGCATCATGAAAAAAAAAACAGACTGAGCGAATGTGATGGTTCTATTTCATCCTTCCCTCAAGTCATTTTAGTGTTTGTCAAAGGACGGCTTCTTTCTACATATGCTGTAAACCCTTACCTTTTCCAGTACTGTTTTGTGGATGCTGCAGCCTTGGAAACAGACTTTGTAAAGTAACCTAAATTTAACCATTTCTACGACTATTCAAGGCACGATGCTGGTGGGTGAGGTGTGAGCAAAGGAATATTGTGGCCGAAGCTAATTTTAGTACATACAGCTCTATAGGGAGTTTATTAAACTTGCTGGTTCAAAAGAAAAAAAACTGAGTAGACCTATGATGGTTCACACATGGTACCTGAAGCAACTGCGGAAACGTGGGCACGTTACGAAATGTCGCGTAATGAAAAAATGTACATCCAAGAAACTTCGGCGGTGTGTGCTCCCATTTTTTTCTTGATATGCACTCAGTCCTTACTGGCTTACGAAATATATTGCGTAACTATATTGTATCAGTCGGGCGACATGGAACACAACTAGAACGGTCTACGAAATCAATCTGTTCTTTCAACAGGTTCCATCCCGGCACCAGTGATGTTCTGTGGCATATTGGACCAGATGTGCCTGTCATGGCACCAGTCGTGTGGCAAAAGCGGCAACTGCATCGTGTACGAGAACGAAGGCTTCTCCCGCGGCCTCGTCTACGCGCTGGCTGTCACTCTCTCCTTCAACATGATGTGCTACTACGCGTCCCTCATCGCGCACCGGCGCTACACTCGACAGCACGCCACGGTCAAGAAGAGAAGCCCGTTGCGCAGTAATTGACTGAGGATACTGCAGTGGGGCTACTGTGAGGTCAACGTGGAACGTCGAGTTTTTTTCCCTTTAACGCTGGGCTAACTCGCTGATCACTTTTGCACACGCAACCGTTGTGAAGGAAAATGGTGCCGAGTGATCGCGTAGCAGTGGGCACTCCGGGTTTATAGGGCGTCTCTGCTTGTTTTGCAGTGACCGCAATAATGAAAGTTTACAATTGCAATAAATAATAGTGCCCAGTGCATAAAGCCTGTGTCTGAAAGGAAAAGTGCAAGTATAGTTTGGTTGCCGCCATTTTGAAGGCTTAAGTTGATATACTGGCCAGGGCCACATAGGCCTTAAACCTGTTATTAAACCTCGCCCTTCGCAATGTACTTCAGTCAAATGCATAGAACCTGGCCATGTTTTAAAATACGTGCAGCGTTGAAAGAGAGTTCATGAGAATTCTGTACTATTCCATCATGTGAACCACTAATAAACAAATTCACACACAGCAGTGATATAGGTTCTCGGCTCCATTTGTGATGTAGCCAATGTGACACAAATCCTTGCATGTGACTGCGCATGTCCATAAAACATTTTTTTCCGAGACGTAAAAGTGTGAACCCTTCAGCTCTGTGAACGAAGGGCAAAAATGATTAAAGTTTCCAAAATTTGCATTCGGTGTCTCGATCAGTGGTCATCACGCCGAAATGTATGTATGCACCATTGTTTTATCTGTAGGCTATTACTTTTTGGTACTTAGTGGTGACCAGGGCCTTTTGATCGCTAAGGAATACAATGGTCGGACCGAAAACAAGTTTGAAAGCTTTCTCAGCCAGGGTCAGATCTATTCGCTGTCAGTGGTGAATGGTGGTGTTTTCCGAATCTGCATGGCACATATGTTTTCGTTGACATGCAGGAATCTAAACTGTGGAATGAATCTCTGCAGAAATCTAGAATGAATATTTAATTACATTATTTGACCCCATCTCACAATGGCAGGTTTGAGATGCGCAGTCTTCAGAGAGAGACTAAAATCTTTTCGCTGGGTCAAAAAAGGTGGGCCTCGGGAGACAAGCCTCACCGGAGCCCTCGTTCCTCGTGCGGCAGCCAGATTTGGGGTTTTGAATATTAGTATGATGTCATGATAAACTATAATTTGTTTTCGTACTTAACCACTTGTTCTAAAACTTGGCGAGCTGCGTCTTTTCTTCACATACTATGCAGTAATTCCTTTTACCGATAACCTGTGTGGGCGCTACCAGATGCCGTGAACAATTTCGTCTTTCATTCTGAAGCTGAGGCACTCGGTAATTGTAAGCAAGAAATGGGTCACTATAGGGTATTTTCAACCACCTGAACTAGTTTTCCCCATTTTGCATGACAAGCTGCATGAAAAAGCCCCTGCTCTTTCAATTAACAGATTTACTTATTGATAGTAATAGGTAATTTTTGCCGTCGTCATGTCCCCGATATGTATATCTGTGTATACCTATAAAGAAGGCGCCCGAATCAAATCTGAAGAGAAGCATTCCGAGACACCCATCTTGATATTCAAACCAGCGACCCCTTACTCCACAGCGGGCTGCATTAAACGATGCAACAACCCGTATTTATTTTTTCATGTTGCGCTGTCATTACAGCAAAAAGCTACTTATATACACTATTTCCCGTTGACGTTACCCAGTTTTTGGAGGAGCTTGACCGGGTTTGTCATCACTCAATGCTCCTACATTTTATTTCAGTATGAAAACTGGCCTTGAGAAGCGCACGAGGAGCTGGCCCCCTTCTGTATACACTCGTGATGGGGATCGGGAAAAAAAGAGTGCCAGACACAAGCTTGCTATTTGTTTATTCGTTTGAGCACACTTGAAGCGGGCTGCTCAAACACGCAGGTGAAATGAGTTCAACAGTTATTAGCTCAATCATGTGCTTTGTACCCCTGTGTGCTCTTTTCGAGCGTCCTTTTTATGTGCTTCAGCGGTGCGCTGCAAGTAACGAGGTGCCTGTCGTTTTTCGTTAGAAGTTGCAATTTTATGCTGTCACAATCTTTACTTCCCCCAGGTTGCAAAACGCACTTTTTTTTATCTTGACAGTCAAGTGGCCCTTATCTCGACTAAACCCTTGCTCCTATATCGTAAATAGCAGTGCTCTTACGTCCTTCTTATTTGCTATTTTCTTTTAACTGCGAAGCTGTTTAGAAAATTTTTATGAGTAGATCGTAGCAAACGATTATCTTACCGAATATGTGGCGCAGAAATGAAATAGCACAGTGGAATAGCCCTCGTCTTCTAAAAAAATGGCAGCATATCCACGGAGTGAATGATGGAGAGTGGGGCGAAGCATCCGTCCGTCCATTCGTTCTTGCTTCCGTCCGTCCATGCATCCGTCTGTCATCCGTGCGTCCATTCGCTCGTCCAAGCGTGCGTCTAATCGTGCGTCCGCACGTCCATCTGTGCGTCCGTCCTTGCGTTCGTCCATGCAACCGCCCCTGCGTCCATCCATGCGTTCATCCGTTGGTGCAGCCATCCGTGAGCCCACCCATGCATCTGTCTGTGTGTCCGTTCGTCCATCTGTTCACTCCAAGTACCACTGGCTCGCATCTTTTCATTATATATTCCGCATATGCACTGCCATCCAGCGGACATTCCAAGGACTAAACGAGAGGTGGCACACACACACTTTCTTACGGCTTGCGCTTCGGATTTACTTTCCACCTTTAACCACCTCGAGTTCATGGCAAATACTAGTTCACTGAATTCGTGGCCCTGCGGCCGAACGCTCGCTAAACCTTTCTAAAACCAATAGGGTTATGCCCAACGAGTATAACGTAGCAACCCTTTTTTGTCAGATAGTGCTCAATGTACATGGCAATGGCTGCTAAGTGGGAATGAGAGACAGGATTATTCGGGTTTTAGTAAACGCGCATGCTGCGAATTCTCTATTGTTCGACAACGAACAGAAGAAATCTCTCACCGGCACCATCTTGCAGGTCAAAGCGTAAGACATGTTACGCACTACTGCGAGGAACGAGCGGGTGCCACTTTAAGGAGCTTCGCCCCTAAAATGTAGGAGGCAGTAAGCCCGGCAAATAGCTGAGAAGGGACGCTGTTAAGCCGGATACCCTGAATATGTACAATGAGAAAATACTGTAGAGTCTTAAAAGCTGCGACGGCTCCAAGAACACGCAGCAACGAACAGCTTACACCAACGACGTTGTACCTGGAAACCTATGTGTTGCGAAAGCTTGGCTTTAGCGCGATTTTAACGCGACAGCTTTAAGAAGCTCGTTTCGCTCAAATTCTGACATCGGCGTCGGTGTCATTGCTTGTGAGTGAAAAGTTGTCATCTCATGCATGACCGAATAATCAGGGAAGATTGAAATAAAAACATGACACCATATCCACGGAGTGCATGATGATGAGTGGGGCAAAGCGTCCGTCCGTCCACTCTTTCTTGCTTCCGTAAGTCCGCGCGCCTGTCTGTGCGACCGTCCATGCGTCTGTAGCGCCCTCGTTCGGGCGGCGCGCAAACCGGAGAGCGCGCGATGGCGACAGAGGAAAATAAAGAAGGCGCTAGGCCGTGGCACGTGAAGCCACGGCTCGCGATCCTGGCTGGCATCGGTTATCGTTCAGGCGTGTATTTCTTTCGCTCCTGTGGCATAAGCCTACAAGTGGTGACCTCGGACGAAGACAATGACTGACTCGAATGCACCCTCAACCGAACAAGCCTCACGTCCGCAGGACGTCTCGGCCGTGCAACTGCGTCTCCCATCTTTCTGGCCACAGGACCCGCAAGTTTGGTTTCATCAGGTCGAGGCGCAATTCTCCCTGTACCGCATCGCCTCGGAAACGACACGCTACTACCACGTAGCCTCCGTCCTTCCTCCTGACGTTGCCAGCGAGCTCTCCGACGTCCTATCCAACTCCTCGGACACCACGCCATATCAGCACCTAAAACCAAGGTGCTGGAACGATTCATGCCTTCGGAACGCGTCCGCCTACAGCAGCTCCTTGCAGAGGGGGACCTTGGAGACAGGCGCCCCTCCCAACTACTGCGCCGAATGCGACAGCTTCTTGGGAAACACGACGTCTCTGCCCACTCAGCGTTGCTTCGCGAGCTCTTCCTGCAACGCCTTTCTCAGCCAATCCGCCTCGTCCTCGCGGCGGCCGGCGCCGTCAATCTCGACCGCCTGGCGGAGCTCGCCGATCAGGTTCATGAAGCGACCTCCCCATCTGTCAACGCTGTCTTACCACCAGCAGACACAGCGATTTCGCGCCTTGAGGCCCGCATCGACGAACTCGCCGCCTCCATTGCCGCACTCCGGAGCCCCCTGCAAGAGACTCGTTCGCCTCGTTCCGGTCGTCGAGCTCTTCCACGCACACGACATGCTCGGAGTCCCAGCCCTCCACCCCTCTGCTGGTACCATCGGCGTTTCCGACACCGAGCCACGAAGTGTACACCCCCATGTTCGTGGCAGGGAAACGCCTGCCGGGATCACTGACGGCGGCGTGTGATCTCCCTTCTCGTCCCAGCCGCCTTTTCATGGTCACGGACCAGCTATCGGGCGCCAGGTTCCTTATAGATACGGGCGCGGAAATTAGCGTTGTGCCCCCGACTAAGGCTGATCGTTCAAAGTCACAGGGGCAAGTGCTTCGTGCTGCCAACGCCTCGTCTATAGCAACGTATGGGCTCCGATCTCTCACCCTCGACTTCGGCCTTCGCCGCATTTTCCGGTGGGTTTTCGTCATCGCAGACGTGGTTCAACCGATCATCGGCTCGGACTTCCTCTCATAGTTCGATTTGGACGTCAGCGTGCGGCGGCGCCGCCTCATAGATGGTAAGACTCGTCTCTCCATCTCGGGAGTCCTGTCCGACATCGCTCCAATGGCCATCCGCATGCTGATACCTTCCGAACACAAGACCATATTCGTCCACCCTGATCTGGCCACTGCAACACATGTTTTCGTGCGTCACGACGCGGTCAGACCACCTTTAACACCAGCCTACGACGGACCATTCCGCATCCTTCACCGCACCGCCAAAACTGCCACTCTACTTCAGGACGGCCGTGAAGAGGCAGTCAGCTTGGACCGACTCAAGCCGGCGTACCTGGAGACCACCCTAGAAAGCCTCTCATCTACGACTGATCTTCCGTTGGAACACCACAAATGGCATGTCACATTCCGACTTCCAGTCTACACGGGGGGCCATGTAGCGCCCTCGTTCGGGCGGCGCGCAAACCGGAGAGCGCGCGATGGCGACAGAGGAAAATAAAGAAGGCGCTAGGCCGTGGCACGTGAAGCCACGGCTCGCGTTCCTGGCTGGCATCGGTTATCGTTCAGGCGTGTCTTTCTTTCGCTCCTGTGGCATAAGCCTACACGTCCATCCAAGCGTCCGTTCGTGTGTGCGTCCGTCTCTCTGTGCGTCCATCCGTAAGTCTGTCTCTGCGTCCGTCCATCCATACGTCCATCCATTTATCTATCCATCCATGCGTCCGTCCATGCATCTGTCTGTTTGTCCATCCGTCCATTCGTCCGTCCATCTAGCGAACACTCAATGTACCGCGATCTCACTACTTTTCATCGTATATTCAGCATATACAAGTGCCGCCATACAGCGGACATTCCAAGGACTAACGAGAGGTGGCACGGCAGAACTAGAAGAGCGTAACGCACGCACTTTCTTTGATTCATTCAGTGATTCGTGATTTGACAGAGTATTGCAGTGGTGTAAGTTGAATCGTGTCTATGTTGTGTTGTTTGTACGTGCCACCGTAGTACAACCATGGTGCCACAGAAGTGATTTTGTTGCACCAGATAGCTGTACTCACCTTAAGGGCTGTACGATTATATGCAGTAAACTTCCCTTTTTCTATCTTACTCTCCATCAGTGTGTAGCGCTGTTGAGGTGACCTCCACTAAAAGACAGCGCTGCATGAACGGTGTTTGCTAAGCCGCCTTCATTTTTAGCGGCTTCAGGTGCACGCTGCCTCCGTTTGTAGCTGTTTCAGGTGCGCATCGCCTCCATTTTCAGCGGCGTGCACATGGCTCCCTAGGTGGCCGCTTGGTTGCGCCAACGGACGCCGGCCACGTCCTTCGCGCCTCGCGTTACACTACACAACGCTCGCGCTATGTTTCTGCAGCTTCTCAAGCAAAGCGTGTCCAAGAGGGGTACGCGCGCGTCACGTTCCATTCTGGCCTACCCCATCTCAGTGAGCACAGACCTTAGCCGCATACACTTTGTTTTCACAAAGCGTCTTTCAATTTTCTTTTCATATTTTGAGCTTGCGTGCTACGTAGAGAGCAATGCCACAGATGTAGCAGCCAATGAAGCCGTTTAGCGTTTCTCGTGGCGAGCGATTTTTCGTTTCGCCTCGCCATGAACAGTTTTTGCTGTAAATTGAAAAGCTATTGTTCAGATAAATGGAGGTCTCCTTTCAGCATTCCATTTACAATGGGCTCAGCGACGTTAAGCAATAGCTCTGGCAGAGTGCTTTTTTACAGACTTGCAGGGATCATGGATTCGCAGAAGTAGCGTTTTATTCTTTGGGTTGAACCACGACTAGTTTGATCATCTCCGGCCTGTCCAGAATGCCCACAATATGGCGGTGCAGCGTCCCACTTTCTAGGCAGCGGCATGTAGGCTCCCTACCGCTTTCTGGCCCCTATAAAACGAGGCAAAGATTCTTCTAGGCGTAAATAAAAGTTTCTACCTACATATCTGTTATCTGTGGTTCACAACCACTTCACAACCACTGCGGACAATTGCAAAGCTTGAAGAAGCGGCACCAGTGTATTTCACTGGGTCAATCACGATGGTTGTATGAAGTCAATCTCAGTTACGGTTGCGTCTGTCCAGAAATCTTGAATGTTTTTTCTCACTGATATGTTGCCATTCTTAATTTCAGTAGACCAGTGGCGAATAGAGGGATCGGTATAGCTTTTTTTGTAGCACTTGCATATCCGTCCGCGAACTACTGATATTTCCGACGAACATGCCCTTGTCATATATAGACCCAATCCATGTTTGTAAACACAGGTAGGTCGACGTCGACATTACGGTTATAATTATAGCGACGTCATCGCCTAACTTCCGCTATAAGCGCCGAGGGCTGGGATGTGCGCCAACAAAACAACGCTGTGAGACGCCATAAGCGCTGTGAAAGCCATAAGAGCTGAGTGCTGCGATGTACGCCAACAAACAAAACTAAGTTGTCACGCGACTCACAGCCAACCGCGACGCAGGTCATCTGCATGCCGTTTTTTTTCTCGTTGCTTGACTGAGAACACCATATGCAGCACTGAAAACCCAGCAGAAACTGCGGCAGGCAGAGCGTCATTTGCCTACCAAGACAGCGCCACCGCATTTTCGTGACGTAAGTCCGGTGGAATTTGTCTATATTGTTGTAAACATCACGTGCGTGAAGGCTGGAGAAAGCGAAAGAGCACCCGCTTCTTTGGATGGATGGATGAAAATCTTTATTAAAAAAATGAAACTCTGCAGGGTTACCAGCCCGGGCTCAGGCCACCCCGGCGTTTTATGCGGTGAGGCGTAGCCTTTCCACCGCGTCCGGGCCCACTGGATTTTCCACAGTTGGTCATGCAGATCTAAGCTAGTCAGCGCATTTAGCCAACGCTCCTCGAGAAGGTCCGGTTTTATATTGTCCTCTCGGTATATTACTGTGACCTGTGTACATTGCCATAGAATATGTGCCATATCTGCGTGTTCGTGCTTACAGAGGGTACAGCTTGTTTGAGGGTATTGACTGGAATTAACTGTGTTCAGGTGTTCAGGTGTTCAGGATTTGAAAAGGTTCTGGTTTGCAATCTTCGCCAATCTGTTTCTTGAGATCTGTCTAGCTGTTTGTGTGGTGGCGGATATTCTTCTCGTTGTCGCTATTAATGTGTCAATATGTCATGATACGTGACCAGTCGGTCTCCGTCGTCTTGTATTGCATATTCAATATTGTCATCACCTCCATCGTCCCCATCTCCTCCACTGGAGTCACCCCCCCTTCTGTGGTCGGTGTGGGGGGCTGGGCCGTCACTGTCCGAGCCATGGTGGGTTGGTTCTCGCACGGTTTGGTGGACCTTCTCGTCGAGGTTTTTTGGTCGTGTCCTCGATGTTTCATTCCCCCATGTGCGCCGGAATCCACTTGAGGTATTTCGGTCCAATTTTGCCGTTCTGGAAGTCTTCTACTCTGCGGTTTGGGATTTTGGCTGCTTCGGTAGAGACCCATACCTTTGTGAAGTTGCTAATTACCATCTTGGAGTCACTGATTATTAATCTGTCGTGTTTTCGACCATTGACTACGGCCAGTTCAATGACCATTTCTTCCGCTGCCTCCGACGATCAGGTCCTTACGGAGCCCGCGATCAAGGTCTTCCCTTTTGTGTCTATGACCGCTATTGCGAAGAAGGAGCCATGCACAATTCTATTACTGATATTAGAATGTACTAGAAATTTTGAGTGGCGTGACCGAAACGCTTTCCCCTTGCTTTCTCCATCCCCAACTTGTGGCGAAAGTAGCGGCGGCGCTGCCATCGCCCAATCTACCCACTTGGTTTGTTTACTCGGCTGGCTCGGCGGCATGGCCGGCATCTCGGTTTTAGTCGCGAAATGACAAAGAAGCAGCGTCTAAACCATTGTTACGCGCCAGGTTGCATAACTGGATATCCGCGTGTGCAACAAAGTCGGAAGTTATCGCTTTTTAAGGCCCCGAAAGACGAAGAACGACTACTTCTTTGGGAGCGGAAACTCAATCGGCTTGACAAGCCACTTGACGCCGATTGTGCTGTGTGCGAGTTACATTTCGAACCGCATTTCATTGTGAGAGACTACGTACATGTTATCAATGGTGTTCAAGTCCGAATTCCTAGGGGAACGCCGACACTTGCCCCTGATGCAGTCCCGACGATCTTGCCCAATCTGCCTGCATATTTGACGCTCAAAACTCCGGCTCCGCGGACCCAAACAAAGCGGCGTCATCAGTGTGTGCCGGCTGAGAATGACAACAGAAAACGGCGACGCATTAGCACTCCTGCACAGCTCCTTGTGGATACCGACGGTGCGACTTCTGCAGATGGCGATGAAGCTGACGAGGCAAGCTCAAGTCCCTTGTCTGACGCGGTTGCCACTCTCGGTGACCTTCGTGGTCTTGTCCTACCATCAAAGTCATGGGCGCTGCACGAGCTTCCTGGATTTGCTGGCGTGTCGTACGTAGCGTGCTCACTGAATCCTAGCACTCGTGAAATTTGCATTCAACGAGCCGTATACTTCACCTGTTTGAACAAGTCGCGGGATGAGAAACGAAGAAGTGCACAGCAGCACCTAAAATTGAGTAGGCTGTAAAATGCTACAGTGGCGTAAAAAGGATGTCATTTTTCGTGCACATTTTCTTACACACTTAGTTTTTGGACGGTACACCAAGAAGAAAAACAATTTTTCCTAGAAGAGGCTTGTAAGCGAGAGAACGTGCAAATAATGACGCGAAATCTCAAAATAAATTTTTGATCTTGAATCTTTTTGTATTAAACCTGTGATGGTAAATTTAGCAGCATTAGGGATCTTGGTGCATAATTAATCAATCTAAGCCAATTCATTGTTACACTTCAGTGTCCCTTCAAACAATGTTTCGACCATAACATCTTTTTTTTATTTAAATGCATTTTGGAAAGACAACCTAAGCTCTGTCGTTTGGTTTGCTTTGTTTCATGTGATCTTTTGTATCCTGGCTCCATATTTTACGTTTTTTACAATTTACCTAAGTCCAAATGTATTGTTTCTTAAATATGTAAACCTTGCATTTTTATATTATCAATTAAGATTATCATTAGTTACGACTTTGCTTTGCAGTATTGTTGAGTTTTTTAAACTCTCAAAATCTTCGACTACTATGTTTCACCTAAGACATTCTTCTGCAGTATTACGTATTTGCATTTCTGTGGGTCCTACAACAATGAATCGATTCCCATATTTCAAAACCAAAAAGAGGTTTGGAAAAACTCTGCTGTTCTTCAAATAATATCAATAAAGCCTACTTTTTTGTCGTGTGTGCACGCAGCCACAAGCAACGAGCCTTTTATTTGAGTCCAGCTTTGGTGTTTTATGTGGAATCGACCAAGAGTTCTTCGTTTTGTGTGCAGCATATTCCTTTTCTTTTTTTTGGGGGGGGGGGGCGCTTCTGGTGTGTACCGGCGAGCTGGTTTCTCGTATAAAATATTTATACTTTAAAAATTGAAAAAAACGCGCTCGTTATATTATACAATGTACTATGCTGCTTCGTTCTGCAGTGCGGTCAGCAGCAACTTCAATAACAATAATGCCAAATAACGTTTATTTGCGCAGAAAAGGGGAGGTATGTGAATAAGAAAAAAAAGAGGGAGATCATCTTCACACTTGGTGCGACAGAGAGGTACCAACACGTACGCGGAACGCCTGCCAGCCATCCGCCCAGGTAGATTGGTCGACGCCAGCGCCACCGAATCTTTCCACGCCGAAACGGCCGCTCCCAGGCCGCGCTACTCAAAAGCTTCTAGTACACTCTACTGATATTATTATTTCGGGAATACCGGGCGGCGTCTACAAAAAGCACACCCTCCCGCGTACCGTGGTTTTTAAGGATCATTTTCGTGCGACATTTTCATCTCTCAACGTTGTGTGCAGGGTGCATATTTTTTGGGATGTTTTCCGTAATTATCGCGGACCGGACGTCCGGTTGAGTCTGCGTCTTGGGACCCTTCATTCCGTGGTATATAATGAAGATCTTTTCGATTATTTCTCTACCCGCCATGGTTCCAGACAATCGTTCGAGTTGTGCTGTCCTTTGTGCTTCAGTTCTTCGATTCGCTCTATTTTTTTGATAATCCAATCACGACGAGGTTAAACAGCATCGGTGACACGACGGACCCTTGCGGTGTGCCAGCGCTGCCCATGTCCACTTGGATGCTCTCTTCCTCGTCCAGTCTAACCGTGGCTGTTCTTCCCGTAAGAAAATTTCTGATGTACTTGTACGTGCGCTTGCCTAGACCAAGTTGTGCAATTCGTTTTAGAATGGCTGCGTGCTCGACCATGTCGAAGGCCTTCCTGAGATCTAGCCCGATTATTGCCCTCATGCCTCGTCCAATGGGGTCTATGACTTGCTCCTTTAGTTGTATCATGGCATCTTGTGTGGAGAGCGCTCTTCTGAACCCGATCATGGTGCTGCGGTATACGTTCTTAGACTCAAGGTAGCCGTTACCCTGTTCAGGCAAGCATGCTCCATTACTTTACCGACGCAAGAATTGATGGAGATGGGCCGCATGTTCTGGATTTCTAGGAATTTACCCGGCTTAGGAATGAGGATCACGTCGGATTTCTTCCATTTGTCGGGTATCTCCCCGTTTCTCCAGCACTCGTTGATGAAGTCTGTCAAACGGCTCGTTCCCTGGCCGTCCAGGTTCCGGAGCATCTTGTTGGACACTTTGTCGGGACCTGGAGCTGACTTGATCTTACTAGTCTGCACGACTGCCCTGATTTCTTGCTGTGAAAAGTCTCTGTCAAGATCTTCGTTGGGAGAGCCCGAGTATTCCTGGTGTTCGACTGCCGGGGGTCTCCCAGGTAGAGCTTTACGATTTCATCACCCATCTGATGGATGTTCCCTTTATACCTGTGTCTTATCTTGGTCATTTCCGCTTTCACCACCGTTCTGGTGGCCGACGGGTCCAGCAGGTGCTTGAGGATTTTCCATGTCTTGTCTGTGTTTATGTTGCCGTCCACAGCGTCGCACACTTCGACCCAACCCTGATGGCATAGCTGGGTACAGTATGTTTCGATATGCTTGTTTAGCTCGGCGAGTTTTCTACTTAGATTTCGATTGTGTTTTCGTCTATGCAGGCGTTTCTGAATAGATTTTTTGGCTTTGACAAGGTGTGCGAGCCTGCTGTCCATCCGCATTGAGAGGGTTCCGCCACACTCATCTTTCTCTTCTCGTCGAGCGAACCAGTCATCCCACTCCATTTCGGTTGTGGCTTTTTCTACGTCGCGTAGAAGTTCACTGCGTCATTCTTCTATGTTTTCAATGGGTCCCTGTTCTTTCTCGTTTCTGCTTTTGCGGAATTTGTCCCAATCTACGCGCCTGATTGTCCCTTTGCAATTCCTGGTAGGAGGATTGCCTAGGGCGATGCTGAGGATCCTGTGATCACTTCCCAGGTCTTCAAAGGTGTTTTCCCACGTGATTCGCCCGGCGTTCTTGCAGAGGGTCAAGTCCGGCGTGGTGTCCCTGTGAGGACCTACACCGATTCTGGTGTGCGAGGCTCGCTCATTCAGAATGGCTAGTCCAGCCTTTCGATCAGGTGGGCAAGGTTTTTTCCTTTTTTCGACGAGTGCCCATATCCCCACTGTATGTGTGGAGCGTTAAAATCTCCACCGATAACAATTCAGTTGTCGCCTGCGATGTTCATCGTTTCGTTAAATAGTTCTTCGAAATTATGCTTTAGTCCCTTTTTAGATGGGCTGCTGTATACGTTAAGGACAAAAGTGCTGCTCTTCTTTTTGCTGCGTGGGATGACTTCTATAAAAATGTGGTTGATATCCGTGACTTGTTTCGTAATGTGTGGGTTAGCAACTAGCCCCTTCTTCACTAATGTGGTCACGACTATGTCTCTCCCTTTCCTTCTGTGCGTTGTTTGTAGGCGGCATACCCGGCAATTTTGCCGTGGTTGAATGTCTCCTGCAAAAGGATCACGTCAGGTTTTTTCTTTTTGTGGTGATTTTGATTAATTTGATGCTTTTTTATTAGAGAAGCCACGGCAGTTCCACTGTCAAAAGACGAGTTTTCTCATATCGCTGCCGGTCATGTCTAAGAAATTTTTTTTTTCTAGCTATTCGAGCCACTTGTCGCGTTTTAGTGACAGCGCCTTACTTTCCGCCTCACTGTCGCTAAGTCGCACGACCAGCATCTCGTCTGTGTTTATGTTGCCGTCCACAGTGTCGCACACTTCGACCCAACCCTGATGGCATAGCTGGGTACAGTGTGTACCAGCATCTCGAACATTTTCTCCATTTTGTCCGACAGTTTGTTTATCATGTTTTTGAGGACGTCTGTTTTTTTCGTGCTAGCACGGGGCCTCTTGACCTCTTTTTCTGAGTCGTTTCGCTCTTTGGTCTTCGTCAGCGGGATTTTTCGCTCGGCGCCTGGTTGCTGTGTTTTCACTGCTAGCTTTTCTATTTCCCCATTTTCTCCCTCCCCTGTGGTTTTGGTCGCTGGCGTGGAGACGGCCGCAATGGCGGTTGACGGAGGCGACGTCGGTATCTGCATTTTCATGAGTATTTCATAAAATGTGTGCTGTAGTTCATCAATTTTTTAGCTGATTCACTGTTTTGCTTTTTTGCTTTTTCTAGCTCCTGTCTGAGTAGCTTGTTTTCCATTCTGTATTCCTCTACGCGTTTCTCTATGTCTCTGTAATTATCCCTAGCGTTACTATTATTGCCCAACCTTGCCAAATCGCAATTGGCCACTGCGTCTGACCAGCCCACCTTGTCTGGCGTCTTCTGTTCTCCTTGCTGCTTCGTTGTCGCTTCGGGCGGCCTTCCCCTCGAGGTGGATCTCGGCCCGCTCCTGGTACTGGGTCTGCTTCTGGACCTTGACCCCAAGCGACGTAGTCCCATGGCTCCCAGCCTGGACTTCGATCTGGATCTCGACCTTGATGTGGATTCACGGGCTGGTTGTGTGTTGCTGCTTCCCCAGGTGTCCTGATCTAGCTAGTCGGCTTCTTGCTGCAGTTCTTCCTCGTTCCTCTTCGCACCCCACCTTCGTTGCTTTACGAAGTATGGCGTCTTAAGGTTAGCTCTGCAAGTCCGGTCTGCTGTGGGGTGTGCGTCTCCGCAGAGCTTGCACTTGGGTGTGCATTCATGGTCTCTGGTAGAATTTTTGGCACCACACGCCGGGCACAACTTGTCTGGCGGTCTTGGGCACACATCGGGCCTGTGCCCGAGCCTCCCGCACTCTTTACAAAAGTCTATTTGTTTCCGGTAGAGGGAAACTTTCATTATGGTGCTGTTGAAGTAAGCCCACATGGTGACCCTGTTGCCTTCGTACAGTAGTATCACGGTGGTCGTGCTCCCTAGTCTTTTGGCGTACGCCAATGAAGGATTCCTCGCGTTCACCAGTGCATGCACGAGCTGATCATGTGTGTAGGGAATGTTGCGGATTATCCCCTTGGCCATATGTTCCGGTGCCGAGACGTACGCGTTGGTCTCGTAATTCTTCCCGTTGATTTTGAAATCCTTGATTTTGACGAATTTCGTCGCCGTCTTCTCATCCGGTGTGCTGATCACCAGGATAGTTTGTGTGGGTTTGGGGCAGATCATGAAGATTTCGTCGTTGCTCACCCCTGCTTCTTGGCGTATTGCTTCGTCGAGGCTGGCTCTGCACGTGTGTCTTATGCTCAGCCCGTCTCTTGGTCTGACGATTATCTTGATGTCATCTGCAGGTAGCCTTGGCATCTTGCTTGTTTGTAAAATCTTGTTCACGAAGCTCTTCCCACCTCTGCGCGTCGGGCTTCTTAGCGGGTGCATTTCTGTGCTGTCTCTTCGCCAGGGCTCATAGGGCCCTTCCTTTTATACGGGACTTCCATCCAGCCCCCCGCGTCACCGTTAGCATCTCGTCTCGTCGGATCGCTGTCGTCCTCTCCAGAATCATTGCTTGGAGTTTCCCCCACTTCTGCAGCATCTACGTCCATTTCGGAGGTGCGTCCAATCCCTTGGCTTACAACTCAGCAGCGTTGATCACCCTTCCCGAGGCCTGCGTCGGCCTTGTCGGTGTAGGCTTAGCTGGGCACACTTGTAGCTCGGGTGGTTTTTCACATTGAAAAAGCTTCAAAAAACATCTCTCACCAAGGTTTTGTCGAAGCGTTCGGATGGACTCGCTCTATCCGGTGGTGATCGACTGCCAGGTATTTGACTCGATAAAACTGCGGAAAACAATCATAAAAGGGTGAGCCGACGTGAAGCGCGTTCGCAGCGTTGCATTGCCCGACGGCGTCTCCCCTCATCTTTGGATGTTCTCTTCTTCTGAACAATTTAAAGGCTCTTTCCGTGTTTACACAAACGTACTGCAACAAACAGAACTATGGACCAAGCGCTAGCATTCGTTCACAGAGGCCTCTTTCCACCAAAATATTTTCCGTCCCAAGCAGCTACCTAATCATAGATGTTGTGGACATATACAAAAATTAGAGGTTAGAGGGCGGTCCTGGAATATTGACGCAATAGCATTAAAGAGCTGGTTTCGAAGAAATTGCGGAGCAGCAGTGAGCATCGTTCGTTGTGAGTGAAAAAGTTACCATCTTGTCCACGACCAAAAACAAAAATATGCATATAAAGTAAATAGTAAACATCTCCAGGTCCAAGTGAGAATGAAAACCTGGCCGTTTATGTGGCAAGCACGTGGTTTACCCCAAAGTTGCAACATTTATTGAAAGTGCTTTCAAAAAGAAACCAGCATGTGAATCTCATGTAGTGGTGGTTTGACGCGACCTATATTGTGTGATAGAAACGTTTATAGGAGTGCGCCAGGCGTCAAAAATGTGTTGGGCAACGAGTGGGTGTTCTAAAGACCCAACCATTCAGAAAAACGTGGGCATATCGATTGATCATCAGCAACAGAGCCATCAACCAAGTGAACAGCTGCGTAGATTCGCGTGTTGTCCTGCGTACACGTCGTGGACCCTTCGCGGATTCGCCAAACGAATAAGTTTTGCGTAGTGGGCACTTAACTGTGCTTGCGATAGGCATTCAATGATACTTTCAAACGGCCCTTGTTACGCGCACCGTCACCCGTTTCCTTGCCGCAAGGTAGAATCATCCACCCAGAACCAAAATAGGCTATCAGTTCAAGCGGCAATGAACACGAGGCGCGATTACACTATCGAGATCTTCTCTTGAAGGTGAAGCTGAAGCGTACTCTAATTTTAGCTACTATATCCTGCGAAGTGCTCTTCGTGGAGCACATCTTTTCGAGGGAAGAACTATTTTGATAACTTGCGTCGCCGGGCGCTGGTTGTTGATTAGCACATCCCTTGACAATGGCGCTAAGCCGGAAGTGTTTATTTAAAACGTTATGCATACATCTTTCACAAAAAACCACCAGGCCTCCACGGAACGCACAGCACACAGTCACAGCAAAAGCTGGAAGAGTGACCTATCACCTTTTTATAATCACTCTTCGGGTAACTGCTTCAAGTACACTTGATGGGTAGCCACTACGCCATAAACAATCATAACTTTTGTGTTGTAGTCCGGCCTTCGCTATGCCATCCTTCGTCATTCCTCCGAGAAGCGTGGTATCCGCTGCTAACTTGCAAGGAATTTCGCGCAATTTCTAATGCAGTGGATGACGACAAAGAAGAATCGTGCCTGAAGAGGGTATGGGCGACAGTTTATAGGCGATCTAGAAGCAGCTTTTGCAATGCGTTGTAGCATGGGACGACCCCATTCATTGCGCAATTAACATAGTGTGACGCCTGGTTGTTCATTTGCTGTTCTAAAACGCTTTATTACACCTACACCTATGCGATTTCTTCCCGACATCAAGCCTACCTAAAAAAAAGTTTGCAACGGAGTTTTCAAGCACCGGCGTAGCTCTGCGGTAATACTGGGCTGGCACGCAGGAGACCCGGGCTCGAGTCCCGCTGGGCACGTAGTGTTTTTATTAGTTTTTTTCTTATTTTGTGCGATAGTGGTTATGGACACTGATGACAGCAGTGGTGGACAGCTACGGCGCCACAAACGACGCTTGTTTTAATCTCATAACAGCTTTCGCTGTAAAATGTTCGATGATTAATGTATCCAAACTTGATATGATTATGGGGAACGACGTAGTGCAGGTCTCCCGAAAATTTGATCAACACCTCAACGTGCACTTGAATCGCACAGAGCACGAGCCTCTGACAGCTCGCCCCCAATGAAGCGCGACCGTCACAGCTGAGGTCGAACCAGCAACTTCCAGGTCAGCAACCAAGCATCGTAACCACGGCACAGTGCCGTAGTGTGCAATACGTTTTTTGTTGTACGACAGCTTTGCACAAGCTGGAGTACTCCAGTAGATTTCGCTGATAGTTACTTCAGTGCATAATTCATGTTGCTCCCACTTGAAAGATTTTTTACGAACACAAGGTTGCTAAAATTACGCATAGAATAGGCATAAAATTATTCCTACAAAACGAACTCATCAAGGCGGCAGAAATCATGCAGACGCACGGCTGATTTCTGGCGTTTTCTTCGTCCTGCGTGGTGTCTGTAGATTTTACTACGCTGATCATATACGATATTACATAAATGATTTTGTTCACGTGGTGTCGAACATAGCTTTTCACGCAACAATCATCCAAAGATCACTACACAAGGCGAACAGAAACCTTGCTTTGTCCGTGAATTTCGAAAGACTACTCCAATGAGTACGCAAAATTGCACAAAAGGAACGAGTGTAAGAGTTCGCGTTCGGTAAAATTTACGCGCACAATTTGTATACTTGTGTCACCTACTAGTTCTACGATGTGCACTGGCTCGTATTAATTGATTGATATGTGGGGTTTAACGTCCCAAAACCACTATATGATTATGAGAGACGCCGTAGTGGAGGGCTCCGGAGATTTAGACCACCTGGGGTTCTTTAACGTGCACCCAAATCTGAGCACACGGGCCTACAACATTTCCGCCTCTATCGGAAATGCAGCCGCCGCAGCCGGGATTTGAACCCGCGCCCTGCAGGTCAGCAGCCGAGTACCTTAGCCACTAGACCACCGCGGCGGGGCGGCACGTATTAATGGTCGTAGAAAAGTGGTTTTGCCCAAATATATTAAGTGATGCCAAATGTAACAATGCGGATCGATCTAGCAAAGTAACATGAATCACTATATATAGAAAACAGCAGTGCTGTTGCGTTTAATACAACTTGCAACGCGCGAGCCTGCAAGTTGCAAAAGAGCTTAAAGCTGCAAAAGAGCTTTAAAAAGAGCGTTAACATTGAACATGCGCAGGGTTGCCCATTAAATTGAGGAGAAGCAAAGTTTCATCGCAATTCCTTCCACTTTCACAAAAGACAACATGCGTCAAAATGAATGAATAAATGATGACGAAGGTATAACGTGCAACTCTAAAAGGCCTGCCCTTTGATTTCTTGTTGACCGGGAGTGAAGATTGGAAGTGAACAGTTGATGGAATGCAAGAAGAGAGGCCTTAAGTCACAATTATCTGCTGCTAAGACCTGTGTAACCGCAGAATGATGGGACAAGTGCGACTGCATATGCGTTTGGGATAGACTTTGTGCCAGCAATTTAAAGGGGTACTGACACAAAATTTTTCACTTATGGTTTTCTTGCGTCAAATGATAAGTCAAGCTCCCAAGAGCGTATAGAAATGTACCGGAAAGCATGAGTGCACCCTAAAACATTCTTTGCAACAAGCTTTTAAAAGCTAGTTTATGTTCCTACTGTACCCTGACGTCACGACACGGAATGAGCAGTGCCACTAGCGGCCCTATCTGCATGCGTAAATTTTCGTAATGCATCCTGGTCACGAACGACTGCATTCCTCGGATAAGCGTATAACTTGTAGTCAAGTGCACGTACACCATTCCAGACTCCACTTCCTCGCTTCACAGGTAAGCTGGATGAAAATGACCACACGGCGCAAGCAGACGATCGAGAGGATGGCGCTCAATGATCTATTTTTGTGCGTTTTGGTGCTTGACGTCATCACATTTAGCCAGGCTGCTACGTGAAGTCGCCAGAATCAGTACCGTAGCTAGACATCAAGTTAGTGTCAATTTCGGTCAGGCGCCTCGAGAAAATTCACTTTGATAATAAACTAATATATCATATGAACATTTGCTGAGTGTCACACTTGCTCAGACTCGTCTATGTATACTAAAGATTTGTATGGCAAAGCAAGCTCGCCTTCGAATAAAAGGTGTCAGTGCCTGTTTAACTAATCAGGGAAGGAGCGGGAGATGTCACCCTCGCTATTGTCGAAGGTTACTTGGTAAGCTTTTTAAAGTATTTCGTTACGCGCTACGTCTTTTTTTTTTGCTGCGCAAACCTTGAAGTCCAAGGACTTGAAGAGGTGCCTCGCGACCAAGACGCCCAGACCTCCATAGCTCGCTGACATGTCGGCGTCCGGATAGAAGAGTAGCTCGGCAAAGGCGCCCATCTGGAGAAACAATGAGTTCTACCAGTAGTCGTATTGCGCCAACAGCACCGTAGACAAGTGGCGGTGGAGAAGCGAGTCGTCGAGAGGCCAGTTCGGGGTGGTTTTCTTGTAGTGCCTGGTCGTCTCGATCCAGCCCGCGACAGCTATCGAAAAAAAAACAAATTGCCCGGCTGACGGTTCGTGCTCAAGATACGCTTGTCATTAGCCTGTTCTCCCAACTGCAGGTCTTCGGACGGAGTGCGCAGTGGAAATGCCACATGACTGGTTCCTCCGCTCCACGTACTGCTCGAGCCTTCCAATTTGTGTTCTTGCGCATGGGCGTCACTTCTAAAGTTTGTTGCTCTCCTGAACGAAGGTTTTGAACGTGTTAACGCTACAAGCACACGAACAAACAAACAAACAAACAATTAACAAACACGACTAGTATTTTGTATACCACGAATTTAAATTTATTCGCAATGAACATAGACATCTCTTAAGCCTTAAGTATGCCGCGGCCTTTGTAAGACGAGCTTTTCTTTAGAGAAGCACAATAGTCTATACTATAGGATTATCGCGCACGTGAAACGTGTTGTCGACATGTGTGCTTGTTTGCCTTTCAATTGCGAATAGTTTTCACTAGAAAAAAGCCACATTTTCTTCGCAAGAGCAAAGCATTGAATGCCGTAGGAAATAATTGTAGTGCTATAACAAAAAAGGCTTACAGATTCCTGCTTTAGCTGATGAGGCCACTGAACTTAGCGAAGTAGTCTTTGTGCTTTATTTGAGCTAAAAAAACGTTTGCGACGAGAGCACGACAGCTACAACGCTATGAATCAGCTGTAGAACACCGTTGATGAATATGCACGCTATCAAAGCTAAATACACCGAAGGCAGTGGTTGAAACTGTCATTGTGGTGCAGGTGTTCCCTATTTACAGTTTCAGTACTCCTTTTACAGTCCACAAGTTTTCAAAATAAATGCAAGCAACAAAGAAGCTTCACGTCTACAAATGAGTTATATTCGACGTTAGTTGTAGCAGTAGCAATAAAATTTCACTCAAACAAAACGGCTGTCAACATAGCGTAACTATAGTGGATATAAAAATGCAGTCACTCAGCCGTGATGAGTTTTACACTGCATCCACTCACTGCACTTTCAGTAGTCAAAAGTTTCTCGAAATGACTTCTTAGCTGCGCCAATGTTTGCGCTCCTTTTAACATTCTACTTTAAACAAAAAATTTATTGTCAGTTGACTCTAAACCGAAAATCGTTTGTGAGTAGCCTTTTATTGCTTATTCTGCTTTTTATGCTCCAGAGCAAGGGTCGGCCACCTTTTGCGGTGGAGGGCCACGTCACATGCAGCCATCATGGCGCAGTCCGCCCGGCCAATCGAGGTGAGAGGTGGGGTTGTTGTAGGTGTTTTTTGCCGGCAAAGAGCAAAATTATTCAGCTAATTGTAATGACAATACAGCGAAAAAATCTAGATAGATATCACGAGCATCCTCAACGTTTCTGTTCACAAACATATGTGTCGCAAGCTAAAACGGCATATGAGGTGACAACCACCATGTAGACTTTCATATAGCCCGGCCGTGGTGGTCTAGTGGCTAAGGTACTCGGCTGCTGTCCCGCAAGTCACGGGATTGAATTCCGGCTGCAGCGGCTGCATTTCCGATGAAGGCGGAAATGCTGTATGCCCGTGTGCTCAGATTTGGGTGGACCTTAAAGAACCCCAGGTGGTCGAAATTTCTGGAGCCCTCCACTACGGCGTCTCTCATAATCATATGGGGGTTTTGTGACATAAAACCCTCCAACCCTTCAACCCTCCAAGTACCACCATCTCGCATTTTTTCATCATATATTCTCCATATAGAAGCACCGCCATCCAGTGGACAATCCAAGAACTAAACGAGAGGTGGCACACGCACACTTTCTTACGGCTTGCGCTTCGGGTCTACTTCACATGTTTAACCACCTCGAGCTATTCCTCCACCGTTGACCTCGAGTTCATGGTATATACTAGTTCACTGTATTCATGGCACTGCGGCCCAACGCTCGCTAAACCTTTCTAAAACCAAGGAGGTTACGCCCAGCGATTATAACGTAGCAACCTTTTCCTGTCAGATTGTTTTCAATGTACATGTCAATGGCTGCTAATGGAAATTGAGAGACAGGAGAATTTGGCTTTTACTTTCTTACGGCTTGCACTTCGTATCTACTTCCCACCTTTAACCACCTCGAGTTCATGGTATATACTAATTCATTGTATTCATGGCACTGCAGCTCAACGCTAGCTAAACCTTCTTGAAACTAAGGAAGTTACACCCAGTGCGTATAACGCAGGAAACCTTTCTTGTCAGATAGTGCTTAATGTACATGCCAAAGAATGCTAATGGGGATCGCAGCGTGCGCGTTACGTGACGTCTATGGATGACGAAATATATGACTGGTGAAACATAATCCTGACACACGTAAAATGTAAGAACATGACAACATACCATGCTCATAGCATGTTCGCGGCTGTTTCGCTAGATCCACAGTTACTAAATTTGGTATTACGTAACGTGAATAGATGACGAAGGTAAACGACACATCCGAACATGATAATCATGACACGGAAGTCCCGTACGGCATCACATACCTTCACCTCGTAACATTGTGCTGATTTTGAAGTGATATATCACCGTTCCTTAATCGTGCTTCACATGTCATCGATTCTCAACGTACATAGGTTCTGCCAATTTTTTTATGGAGCTACACGTTATGAAATGACGCCAGATATATCTATAAATGTTACACTCACGGATAAATGTTGAATAATGGCAGATATTTATATAACCAGTTTTCACATGCGCAATGATGCCAACAGAAACTTGAATATTAGAAACACCAGAATCAGTAGGCTGATATGAAGCGCAGATGCTCGTGAGGATGACAGCCCTGGACACCTCTACACAAGTTCACTCCAAAGCACGGCGCCAACTAAAATTGACGTTAACCCGAAGTGATGCCTGTATAAAAACTGTACATATGTGTGCTCCATGTGGTAAAAAGCTTGATTGCCACGCAGAATGCTTGGGTTAGATTCATGCTGGGACTCTGACATTTATTATTTTGTCATCTTCGGGTTACCCTGCCAAAGTCAGGTTTTTCTTAACGCTCATGCGTTAGAATCGCCCATGCGTGTTCGAGTAGTTCCTGGGTAGTTTCAATAAGCCATGGCACATACGTATACCAGTGGCACATACCCACCCGAGGGTAAGTACCACTGTCTTGCGGGAAGTGTTGGACGATGTACACAACAGTATTAGAACATTATTTATGTGTTGACCAGCACCTCCAATTCATCTAATGTCATCTTACCTTTCAAAACTATTTTTGGATCACGCTAAGATAAGGGGTGATCACGAGAAGGCCAGATATAGGCGGATATATAGATAGATAGATAGATAGATAGATAGATAGATAGATAGATAGATAGATAGATAGATAGATAGATAGATAGATAGATAGATAGATAAAACTGGTTACAGTTCGCAAATACTTCGGTCGCATTTATTTATTGCATGCCTAACCATAAAATCCCACTAGGCGTCATGCCATGTCAATGCGCAAGATGAGCGCGATTGAAAGCTACTAACTACTGCGGAGGGCTTAGCTATAAGTCATTACAGTCGTCTGTATACCCACAGTGTCAACAAAGCTCTTAAGCGTCGCTGTGATAGGTGACGTCTATAACGAAAGATCCACACTTAAATTCTTTCCCCTTCAAGTTGCTTGTGACGAAAATTTTTAATATAGATTTTCAAATCTAAGGTGCTCAATTCTGCGACACACTTGACCGTTCATTTGTAACTTTTAGTTGTTAGAAGTTTTCACTCGCTCGTAAATAAAAATGATTCACAATCGCTGTTAACGAACTTGTGAAGAAAACACCAATGGTTGTTGGGCGAATCTGCACACGTGTAACTTGTACTCTATATCTCTGAGGGTGATTGATTATCCGGCGATGACGTTTTTGTTACAGCAGGCTCTGCTGCTCTTCAACGACAACTTTATCTAGCGCTCTACTATAGTAGTTTTATTGAGCGATCATGAAGTTCCGCAATCAAAGCTGATTTCTGAAAAGCCTGTTATCCATTTTTATTTCCTCTAAGCATCACATCCACAATTCGCTATAAGAGGGTCATTCTGCTCATGTTTAACGAAGCGCCCACGATACAACCAGCGCAACAAAAACTCAGACAGCTCGCATTCAAATTATTTATTTAAGTCATACATAACATTTTTTGATCTTCAATTCATGAGAACAAAATGGAGCAAACAATATTGTACAATTAATAAGAAAGCCTTAACACGTCGGCAAATGCGCCTGTCCGTGGCTAGCCTTGGTGGATTGTCGCGACGCCTCCAGCGTCACCGTCATCGCCATCGTCGTCACCGTTCGTGATGCCGCCATTGTCGTCTCACCCCGTGGCTACTTTCCGTGTCTCCGACAGGTCGTGTGTTACGGCGAGCGGCGCAGCCACCACGTGCAGGGCTTATAGAAACGGCGATGCGCGAAGCAGAACAGGGCCCTGCACGAAACACCGCCCTAATGATAGCTCAACTCATAAATCGACTTGCTCGGACTCGCATGAGAACGCGATTCCTAACTTGAGAGGGTCTCTTGAGGAATATTTCAGCAAGTAGTGAAAGTGACCGAGTCCGGCTTTTAAAAATGTTTGCGAGAGAGTCAGTGCAATTGAGAAAAACAAAATTTGAGTCGGAACCCGAGTGAGCCCAGTTGAAAAAAAAAATTGTGCGATTCTACGTGCGAGTAAGCTCTAAACAGAAAATGCATTTCTTAATTGAGTGCAACTGATATCCACGTCTTCTGCCAACCTATGGCCGCCTCTACCTATATTCAGTATTACTAATCGGCTCATGACAATTGATACTAATAATCACGTCTACTCACACTTGTTTCAACGCACATACACCACCGCAATATTTATTGACGCGAGGCGTGACCATTAGAGGTACTGCGAGGGAATTGCCTAGACTTTCCACGGCAATCTCTTCAATGCAATTTATTGGCGTTAAATAACACGGGCATTATCAACAAACACTTCCTCGCAAATTACTGGATCCGTGAGCCTCTTCACTCAAATTAGCCGTGAGACCGAGCAGGTCTATTTTACGTAAATTTCGATGAAGAGGCTTAAGTGAGCTCCAGTTTTATTTGCCGACCCGTACTGAGAGGGATGATTATAGTGAAAGTAAACAGCACCACGAACAACAAAGAAGAAAAAAAAATTGACAGCATGTCGACGGAGTGAATAATGGAGAGTGGGGCGAAGCATTCGTCCGTCCATGCGTCCGTCTGTGTGACCGTTCATGCGTCCATCCGCCCGTCTGTGCGTGCGTCTGTTCGTGCGTCCGTTCCTGCGTTCGTTCATGCATCCACCCCTGAGTCCGTTCATGCATCCATCCATGCATCTGTCTGTGTGTCCTTTCGTCCATCTATTCAACACTCCAAGTACCATCATCTCGCATCTTTTAATTATATATTCCTCATATAGAAGCACCGCCATCCAGCGGACATTGCGAGGACTAAACGAGAGGTGGCACACGCACACTTTCTTACGGCATGCGCTTCGGGTCAACTTCCCACCTTTAACACCTCGAGTTCATGGTATATACTACTTCACTCTATTCATGGCACAGTGGCCCAACACTCGCTAAACCTTTTTAAAACCAAGGAGGTTACGCCCATCGAGTATAACGTAGCCTTCTTTTCTTGTCAGATAGTGCTCAATGTACATGCCAATGGCTGCTAATGGCGACCGCAGCGTGCGCGTTACTAAAAGCCGAATGCTCCTGCCTCTCATTCCTCATTAGCCGCCATTGGCATCTACATTGAGCATTATTTTTTATTGTTCAACAACGCACAGAAGAAATCTCTCACCGGCACCACCTTGGAAGTCAAAATGATGTTACACTTGTTACATACTACAACGGCTACGAGGGACGATCAGGTGCCGTTATAAGGAGCTTCGCCCCTAAAACTTAGGATACCCTATAGCTTAACCTTTAGAAGTTGAACGCGATAGCAATATCTTGTTCGCAGCGAGTACTTAAAGTACTTAGCGCACGAAACGTTTTCGAACTTGCTACGCACCCACTATGTGGCCTTAAGGGAATATGCGCCGTTGCGTGTGTGCCTTTGTAGAGTGGCACCGTCTTTAAACCATGAAGCTAATTTGTTTGTTCTGATGGCCTGCGACGATGGGCGCTTATACCACGCGTCATTACTGCAATATTTCATGTTGCATTTTAAGCATGTATAAAGGACGCGTGGGTTTGTAAAGCATGAAAGTTACTTTTAATGCATTTCCAAGCAGAAAAGTTCCTTTCACTGTTTTCACAAGTAGACGCACGGCCGTTTGGTAGAACATCCACACGCCACGCAGACGACCAGGATTGAATCTCTACTCTTACCCAGTATTTTTATTATTTATTTTATTAGCATTTTTATCGACTGCTCTGTCACGCATGAAATATTATTTTAATCACAACCAATGACGCCGATGGTGCCACAGAAGTATCTGCCAAAACGAGCTCTTTAGGGCTAGTGCCTTGGCTTCTCGTTGCAGTCTCTTTAACGGCAAGTTATTGGCGTTAAAGCACACGGGCTTTATGATCGAAAACTTATTTGTACAATAATTTATTCATGAGGAACTTGATTCACTTGAGCCGTGAGACCGTACAAGTCTAGCTTAGAAAAGTTTCGATGAATAAGCTTAGGTAAGCTCCAATATAATCTGCAGACACATATATAGTGAGGACGATCATCTAAGTGAAAAGAACTGGCACTGCGAACAAAAAAAAGGCAAAAATAAGAATACCCCAAACCTTCGCAATTTGTAGTTTAGCGTTATATTTCCTAGTGCGTACTTTAAATACTCGGCGCACGAAACCTTTTCCAACTTGCTATGAACCCACTACGTTGACTTAAGAGAATAGGTGCGATTGCTTGTGGGGCTTTTGTAGTGGGTGACGAGCTTTAAACCACGAGGACATAATGATAATCGCACGTTTCGTCACCCACTGCCAAGAGGCGCTTGTACCACGCGTCACTATGCGCCTAAATTTCATGTTGCATAGTTAAGCAAGCCTACAGGACGGGTGCGTTTGTAAACCATGGAAGTTACCTTACCTGCATTGACAAGCAGAGGAAGTTAACTTCGCTATATTCACAAGTAGACGCATGGCCGTGTGGTAAAACATCCGCATGCCATGCGAACATTCATTTGATCTCCACTCTGACGCAGTATTTTATTATTCATTTTATTTGCATCGTTTTCAATTTTTCGGTCACGCATAAAGTGGTACTTTCGATTACAACCAGTGACGCTGACGCCGGAATATCTTCGAAGTGAGCTCTTTAACGCTATAACGTTAATAACTCAGGAGAACCTATGAAATCGCATGGAAAGGTATCAACCTCAAACAACTTGCACTAAAACTAATAAAGTAGTTATGGATTTTGCTAGTTTCAAAACATGCGGTCATTAAGAGTCTTTAGCTGTTCATCTTTCGCTTTTCATCATGTGTAATGCTCTCTAAGCCAACTCGCTCAAAAATTTGGTCGCCTAAAGACACATCCGACGCATGACTGATGCGGCACACCATACGCGCAATCGAAACAAGGAGGCACACAAAAAAGAAAGAAAAAAAGAAAGAAAGAGAAAATAAACGAATATTTTAGAAAAGTGGTGCCGAGCTGCATATGCATCTGACCCTAGCTCCTAAACATTTCTGTTTCTCAACAATCCCTTGCCTTGAAAACATAATCAGTCATTTATGAAAGGCCTGCTTCGCTTTTTATATCAAATATTACAGGCGTTAACTAAATCGTGAAATAAATTGCCGCATAAGACATCAAGTAACACACTTAGTACATTGACGAAAAGTCTAGTTTGGAAACTAAAAGGTTGCGCATAGAAAAAGAAAACATTCACAAGAAAAGGTACGGAAATTGCATACTTACTGTTTATATTCCTGAATACCCCCACACAGTTCCTAATGAACGCATTTTTTTTCGCGCTATGTTTATTTTTTTAAGTTAGGCATAGCACTATGAACTCTAGGAAGTGGTTGAGCAAAAAGGGTCTCTTTTAACCCAGAACTTTCATCATATGGTTGCTGACCCGTAAGTCAAGAGTTCAATCCTGGCCTTGGCATTCATATTAAGTGGAGAAGAAGCGCCGGAGGTCTGTATTCTGTGTGATGTCAAGGTGAATAAAAAAAACACCAGATGACCGGAATTTCTTGAGCTCTCAACAACCATGTTCATAATTATTATATCATGGTTTCAGATAGTATGTAAAGCCCCAGATAATATTACATTACTACATTACTATTTCTGGCTTGCTTATTTTTTGAAAACTAGACGCATCTTTGCTATCAAGGATACACATCGATAATGCGCATGTCATTTATGACTAGGAAATTCGAGGCACACGGTGGCTGTGCAACGCAAACAAGATATGCCACTTAATGCGCTGGGAAAGAAAGACAATATTTTTTAGGGGCGAAGCTCCTCATAGCGGGACCCCTTCGTCCATCATAGCCGTTGTAGTATGTAACAAGTATAAAATTTTGACCTCCAACGTGATGCCGGTGAGAGATTTCTTCTGTGCGTTGTTGAACAACAAAAAATAGTGCTCAATGTACATGCCAATGCCAGCTAATGGGAAATAAGAGACAGGGGCATTCGGCTTTTAGTTAACACGAGCGCTGCGATCGCCATTAGCAGCCATTAGCATGTACAATGAGCACTATCTGAAAAGAAAAGGTTGCTACGTTATACTCGCTGGGCGTAACCTCCTTGGTTTTAAAAAAGGTTTAGCGAGCGTTGAGCCGCAGTGCCATGAATACAATGAAGTAGTATATGCCATGAACTCAAGGTGGTTAAAGGTGGGAAGTAGGTACGAAGCCAGGCCGTAAGAAAGTAAAAGCCGAATTCTACTGTTGCTCATTCCCCATTAGCAGCCATTGGCATGTACATTGAGAAACATTTGACAAGAAAAGGTTGCTACGTTATACTCGCTGGACGTAACCTCCTTGGCTTTAGAAAGGTTTAGCGAGTGTTGAGCCGCAGTGCCAAGAATACAATGATTTAGTATATATACCATGAATGAACTCGAGGTGGTTAAAGGTGGGAAGTAGATACGAAGCGCAAGCCGTAAGAAAGTAAAAGCGGAATTCTCCTGTTTCTCATTTCCCATTAGCAGCCATTGGCATGTACATTGAGCACTATCTGACAGGAAAAGAATGCTACGTTATACTCGCTGGGCGTAACCTCCTTGGTTTTAGAAAGGATTAGCGAGTGTTGGGCCGCTGTGCCATGAATAAAGTGAACTAGTATATACCATGAACTCGAGGTGGTTAAAGGTGGGAAGTAGACCCGAAGCGCAAGCCGTAAGAAAGTGTGCGTGTGCCACCTCTTGTTTAGTCCTCGCAATGTCCGCTGGATGGCGGTGCTTCTATATGAGGAATATATTATTAAAAGATGCGAGATGGTGGTACTTGGATAGTTAAATAGATGGACGAATGGACACAGAGACAGATGCATGGATGGACGCATTAACGAACGCAGGGGCGGATGCATGGACGAACGCAGGGACGGACGCAAGAACAGACGCACGCACGGACGGGCGAATGGATGCACGGACGGTCACACAGACGGACACAAGGACAGACGGAAGCAAGAACGATTGTACGGACGAATGCTTCACCCCACTCTCCATCATTCACTCCGTGGATATGCTGCCAATTTTTTTTCTTTTTTAACGCTAACTTGTTTCATGCCGGGGATCATTAAGCCTTCACTGACATAGTTCCGTCAGAAAAAAAGTGTTGCAAAATATAATATAACAGATTTCAAAGAGAAGAAACAAGATGGAATGTTTTTGCATAGGGGCGTCGATCTAGCGACATCGCAATCCGGCAAGTGCCGCGCTAACCACTACGCCATGAAACGCACGTTGCCAACGATGCTAGTGGCAAGCCATTTACACAGATCATATACCAATTGGCAGTCTTCAGTGCTCTAGCTTCTTCGCGCTATTGTGATCAGTTGCGAGATGGCGCGATCACTTCGCTTTGGGCGCGCTTCCAAGGTTGTTTCTAGCTTTTCGACAACCGCCTCCTCCACGGAGCGCAGTCTCTTCTGCGTGCGCGCTTATCGCACTTATGGTTTGAGAGAGGACAAAGGTAATTTTACTAGCTTCTGCACCTACGTTTAGAAAAAGAGCACGCTTCTCACACATGAATAAATAAGGACTGCGATTGTTCATGCTTGTCCGGAGTATTCTTGTGCGTTCGTTTCGTTTTTTTTTCTGTTTGAACAGCGTGCTTGCAGTGTCGAGCTGTGACAGTGGTTAGAGTTCGCACGTGTATTGAATGCTCACTCTATGAGTGCTTTCTGCTACAGGTGCAGGCTGAAAGTTTCAAGGTGGTTGTCATTCTTAGTTTGAATTTTCAATTTATAGCATTAGCATTCATTCCTTCACGCTCGTGGCAAAACAATGCACAATAAACGCTCAACACTCTTTGTGAAGACAAGCTTCACTCTCTTTTTATAACAATTTCTAAAAACAGCGATCAGCCACGATTTTCATTTTTTACGGTATACGTCAATAGCTATTCTACCACGTCTAGTAGTTCGTCCGGTGCTACGAAGCAGCATATATGTGTACAAGTATGCACCCACCAGCGCCGTCTTCCTAGTGTAGTTGAGCGTTGGCGCCTCCACGTGCTTTACCAAAGGCGCATCATGCATCGGGAAGGCGGCGCAAACGCCCGAGTCGCTAACTGCTGCCCGCACGTGTGGTCCTGCGTCGTCGCTGTAGGGTCGAGTCGACCGTAGCACCAGGCTGCGTGGAAGGCTCCAGAAAGAGGAGTCCAGACGACCTCTGTCGATCGGCGCTGAACTCCTGGTGTGCTGCTGATGTATGGAAGACAGGATACTGCGTTGGCGGCCGAGTGTTAGGCGGTAACCAGCACGAGATAAGAACTGGGCCTTGCTCTGCAAAGCGTATATAAACGGACCTGGAATTCATCTATCCACACATGCTTGTGACATCTTCGTGACTTAAAAGCAGGGTATTATGAAGAATAAAGAATGCTATTTTAATAGTTGTTATGAATGACAGTCAAGGCTAGCAGTGGTGGGGTCTACAAACCTTCATCTGAATGCATCTGCGGTGAAGATGAATCTGTGTCTTGCCCTCGTGTTCTGCAATGCCATATGATAAGCCCAACCATCAAAATATGGAAGATATACGCAATGTGCGCCTACTGAAGGCGAAAAAAGATAAAAAGTTTCTCCACCAATAGGAATGGTGAACTCGTCAACCCATTGAGTTGTTTTAGGGGCGAAGCTCCTTATAGCGGCACCCGTTCGTCCCCCGTAGTATGTAACAAGTATAACATTTTGACCTCCAAGGTGGTGCCGGTGACAGACTTCTTCTGTGCGTTGTTGAACAATAAAAAATAGTGCTCAATGTACATGTCAATGGCTGCTAATGGGGAATGAGAGACAGGAGCATTCGGCTTTTAGTTAAAGCGCAGGCTGCGATCACCATTAGCAGCCATTGGCATGTACATTGAGCACTATCTGACAAGAAAGGGTTGCTACGTTATACTCGCTGGGTGTAACCTCCTTAGCTTGAGAAAGGTTTTGCGAGCGCTGAGCCGCAGCGCCATGAATACAATGAAATTGTGTATACCATGAATGAACTCGAGGTGGTTAAAAATGGAAAGTAGATACGAAGCGCAAACCGTAAGAAAGTAAAAGCCGAATTCTCCGCCTCTCATTTCCCAGTAGCAGCCATTGGCATTTACATTGAGCACTATCTGACTGAAAAAGTTTGCTCCGTCATACTCGCTGGGCGTAACCTCCATGGTTGTTACCCAGCACCTCGAGACTTCTTTTTCCCCAGGTGGTCTAAATTTCCGGAGCCCTCCACTACGGCGTCTCTCATAATCATATAGTGGTTTTGGGACGTTAAACCCCACATATCAATCAAATCAATCAATCAACCTCCATGGTTTTCGAAAGGTTTAGCGAGCGTTGGGCCGCAGTGCCATGAATACAGTGATTTAGTATATACCATGAACTCGAGGTGGTTAAACGTGGGAAGTGGACCCGAAGCGCAAGCCGTAAGAAAGTGTGCGTGTGCCATTCTCGTTTAGTCCTTGGAATGTCCGCTGGATAGCGGTGCTTCTATACGGGGAATATATGATGAAAAGATGCGAGATGGTGGTACGTGGAGTGTTGAATAGATGTACGGACGAACACACAGACAGATGCATGGATGGACGTATGAACGTACGCAGGGGCGGATGCATGGACGAACGCAGGGACGGACGCACGAACAGACGAATGCACGGACGGGCAGATGGACGCATGAACGGTCACACAGACGGACGCATGGACGGACGGAAGCAAGAACGAATGGACGGACGAATTCTTCGCCTCACTCTCCATCATTCACTCCGTAGATATGCTGCCATTTTTTGAAGCTACTTGCCATCCGTAGTAGACTGCATAAAGGTAAGCATAAATATACACGTAGCAGCAAAAAAAAAAGGCAAGTAGTTCATGTTCAAAGTGACCAAAATGACATGAGAGTCACCATGGTAGTGCTGCTACTGCATACTCAAACGTTTTTTTTTTATTTATTGCTGCGATTTCTCCAGGCGTTGTTTTCGATCAAAGGTGCGAAAAAGCATCCGGTTCACACAGGCTGCGAATACTCATACTGCTATTTACAGTGGTAGATTCCACACAACCAAGCCATTTCTTTGAAATAGCGCATAAACAGCCGACATTTTTTTTCAATGCATGTCCTCGCCACTCATACCCATTGGAACTCCTGTGGATTCTGATAGACAGGTTAGAACTGCGACTACCGTTATGAAAACACAAAATCTGATGACACAACTTACGTTTAAACTGGACTCTTTTGGCCTCGATATGTTTCAAGGTGTATTGTAACTACTCAGAGGATGTTTTCGAGACATTGAACGCTTCATAAATGAGCCGGTAAAGGAGAAACAACAGCATCGACTAGCTCAAACAGGAGAATAGAAATTGGCGTCTTACCATGGCGGTGTCCAGCGTTGTTCTAGTAGGAGCAGATCTCGAGGAGTGCGACGCACGTGCAACTTATACTTCAGTGGATGATGATTCTCGCCGATGAAATGCGCGTTTTGAAAACCTTCTCTTGAAGTCTTGTGTTCACTGTAAAGTGGTGTATTAGAAAATATTCATGCTCAATCCTAAACAAAGATGCTTACTAAATTTTAAAAATTGCGATATAGCGAAGGTTCTGACTCTTTTACGGCGGCTTTGTTCGCAACGAAACAATGGCAGTAGAAGTGGGGTACATAGGTTAAGTAGGTAACAAGGCAACTGAAAATACCTGGATGGCTACCGTCATTGCTGTAAAGCGTTGTATCAATAGTTTGGATTCGCAAAAGCCTGTAACCCGCTATGGTGGTGTTATGCGTATGGTACTCGCCTGCTGACACGCTGCTCGTCATAAAAAATTGCGGTGGCAGCCGCCGCAGTTTCGATGAAAAAAAATGACCTAGGCCACTGTAGTCATCTTTAACTGGGCCTTAATTGAGGTATTACCAGTATGGAATTTCTTAATGGGCGCTAGATTAGGAAGGAAACTGATAGTATAACAATTTTCCGCACCTTCACTACTAACGGCCTCATCAGAATTCAAGCACTTATAGTATCATTGGAATAGTAAAATATGTCAAACTCGCGGATGGGAAGTCGCAGTCATCAGACTGCGTGGTCGATTTCTGCAATATTTACACAGAGCTGGTCTGGCAGCCTCGCCGCATTGTCCCATTTGTGGAGTAAATGAGCCAACTGAACAATATCTTATTCACTGAAATAGATTCTCTGCCTTGCGCAAAAACACTTTAGGTGCCTTTTGCCAGCTTCTTAGAATAAACCTAAATGCGCAAAATGTCCTAGCTTTCGAGGCTTTTTCTCTTGGCCACTATGACGGGAAGATTGGTGACGCTTTGCAGGAGATCCTCAAAGGTTCAAAGAGGTCTAAGTGTTGGAATAATTTTTCGGTAGATTTTATGACTTTTCCGAATTCACTTCAAATCAAATGCACCACTTCATTGCATTACACTACAGATTATTCGTCCTTTTATATGCTTTCTTTTTCTTTCTCTTAAATGGAATATTCTAAACAAGTCAATGAGAAACTCATTTATGACAACTATGGGGTTCTTGACCAATCCCCCAGCGTGAGTGAGGGCCACATCTTCAAAGATCTTGACTAGATTTATATTTAGACGCAAACTTAAAAAAAAACCTCGTGGTCTAAATTCTCAATGGTCTCCACAACGATGTCTCTCATTATAATGAGGGTTTTGGACGTTAAACCACAACCATTATCTAGTCGGCTCTGGGGCCATTCTTTTACGGCCACGGGTGCACCGGTCGCGCAAGCTTCCGTTTGCGGTGCATCAGCACCTTGCTCTTGCTTAACGTCTGCTTCAACGGCCGCAAGTACCGCACTGTCTGTTTTCGTTGCCCCCAGTTGGTTCCCAGCCGCCAACGATGATGCCAACGATGTCTACAGCCTTTATGGTTACCATTCTGTGGCCATCAGGGGCATGTGCAATGCTAGCCTCACACCTGAATTTTGTCCTATAGTTACTGCATCAGAGTATCCCAGTTTTTCAGTATCTTCGTGAAAAAAAACTTGGGCGATATGAAACGACGGCATCTATTGCTACGAGGCTGTAAATCAAGGAGCCTGAAGGGTGTTTTGCTGATTGACAGTTGTGAGTGGTAATACTGCAAAAGAATCAGTGTTATCGACCTAGAGCTCTTGAGCAGTCCCAGCTTAATCGTTCACGCGTGCCCGTATCTGCTGAACCATTGAAGTGCGAATGATAAGGCGTAGTACGAAAGTGGCGTATTCCGTTTTAATTCATAAACGACTGAAACTGCGCACTATTGAAATATGTGTCGTAATCAAAAGCCACGGTTCGGGGCAGGCCAAATCTTTTAAACATTGACTGTAAGGCTTCAATAGTCCATACCGCACTGGCTATCTTCACTGCACTCCCTTCAATCCACCTTCTGGCAAGGCAACCACGATTAACAACATATGTACGTCAACCGGGTGGGCATACTCTGTATGTACGAGCACTCTTGCCCACTTTTACTTCCGGGTAAGGCACAGGTGCCCTTGCAAGTGGCATATTTGCACACTCAATAAATAGAATGCAAGTGTTTATCGCACGTTCCAGAAAACACGAATAGTAGAGAAGGAGATGTGACACTTCATGTCTTGATTTATTCATTTTTATAGCAAAATACTGCACACCAATGCTTTGCCAAAAACATCAATGATGACACACAGAATAAAAATATAACTTTACCAATTTCAGAAACGCAGAAAAGGAAAGAAAAGTATTTTTGTTCCGTGACGAATTCCTCGTGACATTGAAGTCTCCCGCGGCTATAAAGGCCTGATTTTGCGTACACGTTGTAGGACGTCTGTACGTGTTTTCTTTTTTTGACGTTGCGCCCTGCTCTCTCCCTATAGAGCTATTGCGCGCTTGTAAACATGGTAAGCACCAAGTGATTTCATGGCACGTTGGATCCAGCCAGTCGTCTAAGCTGAATGCATGCCGCCAGCCTCTATGAACACGTGACGATGAGCGCAGCAGGTGCGAAAGCCGCCTTCGAGAACAGCGCGTCGGGATGCCTCTCGCTTGCTTACAAGCGGCGGCCACAACATAGGAAGTTGCAGTGGCTGTAGAGGGGTTCTGAAAATGAACATATGAGCCATGTTGACGTGTAGCTCTAGCTCTGAGAACCTCATGAAAACATATGAGGTATCTTAACTGCGGCAATGTAGTTCATTTGCGAAACGTCATCATCGTTGCTGCAGCCTACGTCACATGTGTAAACTTTAATATGTACTAATGCTAGGACAGTCGCAGCTCAGCAAGAAGCTCTAGAGTACAATATGCGAATGCGGGGCGTAAACTACGTGGCAATTAATTGTTACGATAAATTCTCGTGTGTAATCAATGTACTGTAGAAGCTATCCATGTAAACCACCAGAGCAACCTTTGCGTCCTTTTCATCCGCAACACGCTTGCGATAATGCTCAAGCAACATGCTGTGGACAATACGGTTACGTATACTTGTAAGGTCCGCGGCTAAATTCATACACCCAAGCCGACGCCGCGGAATGCGCACGACTGAGCAAGTTCCCGCGTGTTGTTTTTTGTGAATTCACACGCGTGAAAATCTAGTTAAGCACACCAGAGCCAGAGCAGCCCTCTACGATATACTTGTGTCAGGTGTGTCATCGCAGCCACACATAATCATAAAAAAGCGCAGACTAAGTCATTCTTTCGTTCGCTGTTACTCTATTGAACCGTGCTCACAAAGAAAGAAATACTCGGTCATCAAGCCAACGATCGAGCATGTGACACGTCAGTTCACGCCAGTACGGCAGTATCATTTTGACGCGTCGAAGACTTTTGCAGTTATATCAAGTATGGCAACCGTGAAAAAGTTTTCGCATATGCTATCCAGAACGTTACCGTGCTTTGAGGTAAAAGTGCTCGATACGGCTTGTTAAAAAAGCGTTATTTCATGGCTTACTCCAACGCTTGAAAGAGCTAATCGCTTTCAAGAGGTAAGCCGCTCCAAAACATAGCCGGTGAAGCGGCGTCGAAGGCATGTTCTCGCTTTTCACATACACGGCTGAACGGGTTAGCTGTGTGCACATAAGACTGCCACCCGCCCTTGTGGGCCCCTAAGAGGGGAGTCAGCATCTTCTCCGGATAAAAAAAATCCCAGCATTTCCATGGAGGGCATGAAGAATAGTGGGGCGCAGCATCCGCCAGTTCGTCTACGCTGCCATCCGTCCGTTCATTTTTGCTTCAGTCCATCCATGCGTCCAACTGTGCAATCATCCGTTCATCCGTTCTTGCGTCTGACCATGCGTCGGTCCGGCCACGCATCCATTCGTCCATGCATCCATCCTTTCGTCCATCCGTGCATTCCTTCACCCATGCATCCATCCTTCTATCCGTTCGTGCGTCCGGTCGTTCGTCCGTACACCTGCCCATCCTGCCGTCCATCTAGTGAACAATCCAGTGAGTGAAACAACTTTATTGACGATCCGGCATAAAGGGGGAAGGGATAGGGGGATTAAAGCGAGACACTAGCGTGCTCGGACGTCCCGGAGCAGCAACCTACTCGCGTCAAACCCGTGGGGGCGCCGCTTTTGGCCGCTGGCGTTCCAGGACACTAAGCACGTGCTGGATCACGTCTCTTTGGTTGCCTGGCTCTCGGCTGATAATTTTGCTGCTTATGGCAGTTGGCATTACTTCTTGGTTACCCGGCGGTGGTGGACAGTCCCAAGGGAGGTGTCTCTGAGTGGCTCGCGCCTTCCTGCAGTGTTGGCATACATCAGTGGTGTAAACCTCCGGGCAAACATCCAAGTACAACAATCCAAGTATCGCCATCTCGCATCTTTTAATCATATTGTCACGTGCTTGCTCAAGAAAGACGATGGCAGTTGTGCATGTGCCACGAAGGACTACGAACTAGACGAAGAAGAAGAACTTCTTTGCGCGTTCAAATTAAAAGGATTGACCTGCTTCTGGTGTCTCATTCTCTACGGCAAGACATCTGTTTTGACGTCGTGACACTGGTGGAGGTGCTGGAGCCTACAACCGGATGCACGACAGTCTTGCTCGGACCCGTTCACCTAGTCCAGGGACGCAGCCCCTCGTCACGACTCCTGTGCACCGATTCAGTCGGCGTCTACTAGGCCTAAGTCCGGAGTCCACACCTGTTTCGCCTCTAACCAGCATGGCAGCTCCTACCACGGCTACCCTTACATCGCAGACCACTCTTTCCTCGCAGGTGACTCTTGAACATCCTCGCATTTCTGAAGTTTTCCACGGGGAAGAGTACGAAGATGTCGAGGACTGGCTCGACCAGTTCGAACGGGTCGCTGTATCTAACCACTGGAACGAACAGCACAAACTTGGCCGTGCCTATTTCGCCCTGGAAGATAGCGCTCGCACGTGGCACGAGAACCACGAGGCTACTTTCCAATCTTGGGAAGATTTCCGTCGAAAGCTCCTCGCCACATTTTGGAACACGGACCGACGGGATAGCGCACAGCAACTGATTGAGGCTCGTGTGCGAAAACCCAACGAAACAGCCGCCATGTACGCAGAGGGTATGATCCGTCTGTTTCGACGAGCTGACCCTGATGATGATGATGATATATGGTGTTTTTTGGCGCAAGAGCCATTTGTTGGCCAAAGAGCGCCATTTCATCTTACTAAAAATATGGACAATGATTGTGATAAGCGGCTGTATAAGGGCCATAAAATTCCTCGCGATAAGGCGGGTAAGAACATACAAGTAATAAAATGATGACCATGCCGTGAAAGATGTGTGTGGTGTGAATGATGACAAAAGTTGGTGATAATAAGACGATGGTGGATATGTATGGCATTAGCACAAGTGCCTCACTCGTTCATACCCTTGCGTGCAAGGGCCGTGAGGCAAGTGCTTTCCTGTGTAGCCACCGCAGCAAAAACCTCTCTAGAGAGGTCGTGCTACGGTATGCCCGGGTATATGATATGAAAATTATGAATTTCCTTTAAAAACGCTAATAATGATTTGTGACTAAAAAGCGGTTCCCTACCGACGAACATTGCAGGGTGTAAAGGTATATGTTGTCGGTAGGGTAGTGGGAAGTGTTGTCTTCTTAGAGCGTCTAAATGTTTACATTGAATTAAAACGTGAAGAACTGTTAATGTCTCACCACATTTATCACACAATGGTGGATCACCACCGGATAAAAGATGTGTGTGTGTCGTGTATGTGTGTCCTATCCTGAGTCTTGTTAGTGTTACCTCTGTTAGACGTGATTTTGATACTGGTGGCCAATGGCCAAGGTGTGGCTTGATAACGTGTAGTTTGTTTTGTGTGTGTGTATCCCACTTGCTCTGCCAGTAGTGCCTGAGGTTTCGTTTGAGAGACGGCTTAAGATCAAGGGCCGGGATTGATATAGATGTAATGGCGGTGCTCTCATGGACGGATGCAGCGAGCTGATCCGCCCTCACGTTGCCTTGGATCTCACGGTGCCCTGGCACCCAGCACACTACAACATGTTGTTTGTGTGTGTAGAGTGTGCACAAAATGGAGTAAAGTGAGACAAGGACTGTTTTTTTTGTTTTTTAAGACTGTGCAGAGCCGTTACCACACTGAGGGAGTCTGTATAAATTACTGCTTTTTGTATTTGTAATTGTTTGATGTGTTTAGCTGCCACCAGTATCGCGTAAGCTTCCGATGCGAAGATACTTGTGCGTGGATGTAGAGGGCCAGCATCCGAAAAGGATAGGCCGACAGCAGCATAGGACACAGAGGAGTTAGTCTTGGACGAAGCCAGGCCATAAGACGAAGAACTCAGGACGTGTGTATTTGTGTTGAAGTTCCAGATAGTATGTTCGGATATGGGCAATAGGTGCATGTTTTGTAACCTCCAGGAAAGACACATCGCAGTCTATAGTCTGCCACTGCCACGGTGGCGGGTATGCTACAGGAGCCATTAAACTGTGTTCGAGTGACACTCCAGTGTTCTCAGCTAGACCCTTCAGGCAAACTGAGAAGGGCTGCCTCATAGAAGGCCTGTTTTGAAAAAGAATGGAGCTCGCCAAGTCATTAATAGTAGAGTATGAGGGGTGCCTCTTGTCTGCTTTCACCTTAAGGAAATATACAAAGGAAATGTAGGTTCTTTGCAGATGAAGCGACCACTCATTTGTCTCAACGTAAAGGCTTTCTACGGGGCTGGTGCGAAAAGCACCCGTAGAAAGGCGTATGCCCAAATGGTGCACGGGGTCCAGCATTTTCAAGGCACTTTGAGTGGCAGACTTATAGACAACGGCCCCATAATCTAAGTGGGTACGAATAAGGCTTCTATAGAGGTTCATGAGGCATTGCCTATCACTACCCCACGTAGTACGTGACAACACTTTTATAACATTCATGGCTTTTAAACATTTTGTTTTTAAATACTTTATGCGTGGTACGAAGGTCAACTTGTTGTCCAAGATGAAGCCTAGGAATTTATGCTCCGCATTCACAGACAGACGTTGGCCGTTCAGTTCAATGTCGGGTTCTGGGTGCATGCCTCTCTTTCGGGAGAACAAGACACACGGGCTTTTTCCTGGGTTCAGCCGGAATCCGTTTTCCTCTGCACATTTGGAGACCTTGTTTAAACCTAACTGAACCGGTCGCTCACACATTGCTAGGTTGCATGACGTAAAGCCAAGCTGGACGTCATCGACATATGTGGAATAGAACATGTTGCGGGGGATGGACAGGTGCAAGGAATCCATTTTAATAATAAAAAGTGTACAACTAAGTACACCACCTTGCGGTACTCCCGTTTCTTGCACAAATATTTGGGAGAGAGTTCTGCCAACACGGACGCGGAATTTCCGATTGGACAAGTAACTCTCGATTATGGAAAGAATTCTACCGCGCACACCCAGGTGAGACAAGTCTTTTAATATCCCAAAACGCCATGTTGTGTCGTAAGCCTTCTCGATATCGAGAAACACTGAGAGGAAGTATTGTTTGTGGACAAAAGCGTCTTGGATCTGTGCCTCAATACGCACCAGATGGTCGGTGGTGGATCTACCCTTACGAAACCCACACTGAAATTGGTCAAGCAGATTGTGTGTTTCAAGGAAATGTAAAAGTCGGCGGTTTATCATTTTTTCAAAAAGTTTACAAAGGCAGCTGGTTAGTGCAATGGGCCTGTAACTTGAAACTGAGGAAGGGTCCTTGCCTTGTTTCAAAATAGGGATAACAATAGCCTCTTTCCAGGAAGCAGGGATGGTGCCTGAAACCCAAATAGCATTGTATAGAGAGAGTAAAGTTTTTCGCGTTTCGAGCGGCAAGTTTTTCAACATTTCATATGTGACACGGTCGTAGCCTGGAGTGGAATTATTGCAAGAGTTTAGTGATGTTTGTAGCTCAGCTAAGTTGAAAGGTTGGTTGTATTCTTCGTAATCTGTGCACTTGGATTCTAGTTTCTGCTTTTCTATTTTTGCTTTGTGTCTTTGGAAAGCTTTAGTGTAGTGTGACGAGCTAGACACCTGCTCGTAGTGTGCACCGAGGAAGTTCGCTTGATCTTCCAGGCTATCACCCTGTGTGTTTACGAGTGGGAGTGAGTGTTCTTGTCTTCCTGCTACCCTACGAACTATGTTCCAGACTTTAGCCTCTTGTGTATATGAATTTATCCCTGATAAAAACTTGTGCCAGCTTTCTTTTCTGGACTGCCGACGCGTTCTCCTGCCTCGAGATTTTATTTTCCTAAAGATCTCAAGGTTTTCCGCTGTCGGCGAGTTCCGCAGCAACCTCCATGCCCTGTTCTGTTCCTTTCGCGCATTCTGGCACTCAGTGTTCCACCACGGAACGTGTCGTTTGCCGGGCAGTCCAGATGTTTGTGGAATGCACTTGGTTGCTGCGTCAGTAAGAAAAGCCGTGAAGTACTGCACAGCTTCATCTATGCCTAACCCGCATATGTCAGTCCAATTTAGGTGAGTAAGCTTTTGAAATCGTTCCTAGTTGGCTTTGTTTACCAGCAATTTGGGAACATGTGGAGGACATTCATTTATTATTGGTGTGCTCAAAACTAAAGGGAAATGGTCACTTCTGTATGGATTATTTATGACTTTCCAATGAAGTAATGGTACAAGTGAAGGAGATGCGATACTGAGGTCTATGGAAGAGTAAGTTTTGTTGGCAAGGTTATAGTATGTTGCCTCTTTTCTATTCAACAGACGAGCACCCGATGAAATGAGGAATTGTTCAATGAGACGACCTCGGGCATCACAGCGAGAGTCACCCCACAGACCATTATGTGCGTTCAGGTCCCCAAGGACCAGATAAGGTTCAGGTAGTTCGTCTATTAAAGACTGGAACTGAAGTTTTTCAAGACGGTGGTGCGGAGGTATGTACAAAGAGCAAACAGTGACAAGTTTGTTTAGAATAACTGCTCGGACAGCCACCGCCTCGAGGGAAGTTTGAAGGGGTAATTGTGTGCATGCTATACCTTGACTTACTATAACCGCTACACCACCGGATGGTAGCATAGCATCATCTCTATCCTTTCGGAAGATTATGTAGTTACGTAAAAAGTTTGTGTTAGTTCGTTTTAAGTGTGTCTCCTGTACACACAGCACTCTTGGATTGTGTTCATGGAGGAGTTCTTGTAAGTCATCGAGGTTTCGAAGAAGGCCTCGGATGTTCCACTGTAATATATCTGTCTGCATATTTAAACAAGAGAGATACTGCTGTGTGTACAAAGAGTATCCTGTGTTGGAGTGAGCTCGTTAACTGAGGTGGCAGGACGGTCGTCCGGCCCCATTATCGGTTTTTTATTTTTCTTAACGCGCTCCAAGAAGGCGCGCCGCTCTTTTGGTACCAAGGGTACCGTTGTATCCATTGCCTCCCCAGAGGCACTGGTTGCCCGCACATGCGAGCTGGTGGTTCAGATTTTAGGCCTCGCCTGGTGAGGGGAGGCCTTGAGAACAGAGGACCCTGGAGTCTCCGGCCTCAATTCGCTAGGCGGCGGAGTAGACTGAACTACTGCCGCCTTGGGGGCATGTGCCACAGCCGTCGGCTCGCTCTGTGCCGGCCGAAGGAGTGACGAGGGCTGGTGCGGCGTTGCCCCCTGACGCGCCGCATCAGCATATGTAGCGCCATAAAATGGCGACACTCTTCGTCTTGCTTCCTTGAATGTGATATTTTCTTTATTTTTAATGTGATGATTTCTTTTTCTTTTTTCCAAAATGAGCAAGACCGTGAGTATGCGGCATGATTTCCGCCACAGTTCACACAGTGTGATGGTTCTTCGCAATTGTCAGAGTTGTGGCCTGACACTCCAAATTGTGCACAAGTTTGGTGACCACGACAGCTTTGTGAGCCGTGGCCATACTTCTGGCATTTGAAACAACGACGTGGGTTAGGTATGTATGGTCTGATCGACGTCTTAGTGTACCCTGTTTGAATACTTTCTGGCAGGTTACTGGAAGCGAACGTGAGTATTAGGTGTTTTGTTGGTGTTACCTTGTTGTCTCTTCTAACGGTGATCCTTTGTACATTGGTCACATTTTGACTCTTCCACCCCTCCAGAAGTTCGTATTCAGTCAAGCCGAGCAAATCAGCATCAGATACCACTCCACGGGTTGTGTTCATAGATCTGTGTGGCGTTACAGTGATGGGAGTGTCACCAAAAGTTGAAAGATTCTGTAGCTTTTCAAACTGTTCTTTTTCTCGAACTTCAAGGAGGAGGTCTCCGCTGGCCATTTTGGTAACTTTGTACCCGGCTCCTAGAGTTTCTGTGAGACATCTGGCTACTACAAAGGGGGATACAGTGCTGGCTTGCTTGCTGCTTATCTCACTTTGTATAACATGAAAATGGGGGAAGTTCTCAGTTGATCGGTTGAAAAATCCTAAGTCTTCGGTGCGTACGCGCTTTAAGACGGTACGATCACTTAATAATGGAAATGCTCTATGCATGCCAGTTTAATTTTCTTCAGAAGCGTTGGCGGCCACCCACCACGGAGCCCAACGAGGGGACGCTACAAGTTTGCGGTGCTAAAACCTGCAGACGCCAGCCGTACAACGCTACTATAACCCAATGCGCCTAGACCAAGGTAGGCTATTTTCACAGGGTTAACCCTAGCCGCCAGGATGTTTGGAAGTAAACAGGAGAGGAGAAGACAGGACAGATAAAAAGTGAGAGATAAAGACGAAGATGTAGGGAGAGAGAGATAGGAAAAGGCGACTGCCGATTTCCCCTGGGTGGGTCAGCCCAGGGGTGTCGTCTACGTGAAGCCGGGGCCAAAGGGGTGTGTTGCCTCTGCCGGGGGGCCTTAAAGGTCCAATCACCCAGCGTCGGCTCAACCCCCAGGATCCCCCAGGATCCCCAGCTGACCCTGACATGCCCGAGGCGAAAAAGGTGCGTCACCTAATGAAGGGTGTCAAAGAACCAGTGTTTACGAGCCTCGTACGAAATCCACCTACAACAGTAGATGAATTCATAAGAGAGGCGACTGTCATCGAGCGCGCACTGCGACAACGATACCGACACTTTGACCGCCTGCCGAACCACAAGACAGTAAGTGCTGCAGCTCAGAACACCGCCGTGTGTGAAAGTTCCCTGCGACAAATGATTAGGGAAATACTGCGTGAGGAACTTCGGGCCCTCTGCATTCTTCCTACCCAACCGCCCGTCGCATCTGTTGCTGAAATCGTCTGCCAGGAGTTGAGGCAAGCCGTTAGACCACCCGCGCCAAGTCCTGAGCCACATCCAGCGAGCAACGCTGATGCGGTTCGTCGTCCTCCACCGTCATTTGTGGCGACACCCTTCCAGCCACGACCAGCATCCGTACCTTGGTGGCAACGGGATTCCATGAGACGACCACCAGTTCGCCGAACTGACTTGTGGCGAATGGCCGACCGTCGACCTATTTCCTTCCGCTGCGGAGAACCAGGTCACATTGCCCGCTATTGCCGTCATAGCGATTCCGGGTTCGGGAACTTTTCTCGTCCCGCTTCTTTCCGCTCTGAAGACCGTCGTGCCCACGATGCCGATCAACTGTCGACTGGCCAAGCAACTACGCTGCGTCGCTGGCGATCACCATCTCCAGCAGGTCACCGCGACTTTCCTCAGAGCTACACGGACGTCACCAGAGGCCGTTCGCCTAGCCCGTGCCGGGGAAACTAACTGCTGCGACCTCCGGGGGCAAGGTTGCCAATCGTAGAGACACCGAAAAGTTCTTCCTATCATCGCAAAAATATATGACGACAACCACGACGAATACAACGACGAATACGACGACGAATACGACGACGAATACTAATGCCGGTGAAGTTGTACGTGCTGATCTTGGCGTTTTCATTGACGGACATCACGTTACAGCACTGGTCGACACTGGCGCCGACTTCTCAATCATGCGACAAGAACTCGCTGACCGCCTTAGAAAGGTCAAGACACCGTGGACAGGGCCGCACATAAGGAGTGCTGGTGGTCAGCTGATGACTCCAAGGGGTAAATGCACCACTCGACTTCGCATTGGGGATTCTAGCTTCGTGGCGACTTTCGTCTTGTTGCCAGACTGCTGTAAAGAGCTAATTTTGGGCATGGATTTTCTTCGAGATCATGGCGCTGTTATCAACATCCCTCAACGTACGGTAACGTCTTGCGCTCATCCGTATGTCGACGACAGCCCTGACGAACTACGCGGCCGTTTGCGAATAGCCGACGATGTGACGCTCCCACCGAGATCTTGCTGCCTTGTGTCTGTGTCCAGTGGTTGGCCTTCCTATAAAGATGTGATAGTGGAGCACATAGTCGCTCTTTTGCTCACGCAAGGCATTTCCATTGTGAGAGGCATCCTAACGCTTACTGGTGGACAGGCAGAAGTGCTCCTCACAAACTTCAGCAACGAGTGCCGTCAAATCCAGAAGGGTACCGCAATTGCCTACTTCGACGATATAGACCAAGCCGGGGATTGCTGTGCTTTGCAACCAGATGACGCGACAGTCTCTGCTTTGACAGCTTTGTCGGTAGACATCTGCTCCACGCTACCGCCCTCTGATAGGAAGTGCCTGCTTGGACTTATACACCAATTCGAAGACTGCTTTTCGCGTACGTCAAAGGTCCAGCGGACACCATTGACCAAGCACCGCATCATTACTGAAGACAACACGCGATCGATTCGGCAGAACCCCTACCGTGTGGCTCCGAAACAACGCGAGGAGATTCAGAAGCAAGTACAGAAGATGCTCGCGGATGACGTCATACAACCTTCGAAAAGTCCTCGGGCGTCCCCCGTGGTTTTGGTCAAGAAAAAAGACGGCAGCTTGCGTTTTTGTATTGATTATCGCAAGTTGAACCAAGTCACAAAGAAAGACGTCTATCCACTGCCTCGCATAGATGATTCACTCGATCGGCTGCGTCATGCGCACTATTTTTCTTCAATGGACCTCCGAAGCGGCTACTGGCAGATAGAAGTCGACGAGAGAGATCGTGAAAAAACGGCATTTGTGACGCCTGATGGCCTTTACGAATTTAAGGTGCTTCCTTTCAGGTTGTGCTCGGTGCAAGCCACTTTCCAGCGTCTCATGGACACCGTACTATCGGGCCTGAAGTGGCAAACTTGCTTGGTCTATCTGGACGATGTTGTTGTATTGTCAGCATCATTCGAGGAACATCTCAGCCGTCTATTCACCGTACTCCAAGCCATACGCTCGGCCTGCCTGAATTTAAAACCAGAAAAATGTCATTTTGGTTTCAACGAACTCAGCTTCTGAGGTCACGTCGTCAGTCACGAGAGTGTTCGACCTGAGCCGGCCAAAATAGACGCCGTAGCGCAATTTCCTGCACCCCGTGACAAAAAGACTGTGAGACGGTTCTTAGGGTTGTGCGCCTATTACCGGCGATTTATCGAGGACATTCGTCTATTGCAGCGCCATTGACACGACTCACACGTGACGACGTCCCCTTCTTTTGGGGTGAACAGAAGCAAATGGCATTCAATGAACTACGACAACGCCTGCAAACACATCCAGTCCTTGCGCACTTTGACCAGGACGCCCCTACAATTCTTAACACTGACGCCAGCAATGTAGGTCTAGGTGCCGTTCTGGTGCAGTGGCAAGACGGCTGTGAAAGAGTAATAGCCTACGCCAGCAGAACTCTCTCTCGCACGGAGGAGAACTACTCGACCACCGAGAAGGAGTGTCTCGCCGTGGTGTGGGCAGTCATCAAATTTCGTCCGTATTTGTACGGCTGCTCGTTCAAGGTTGTTAGCGGTCAAGCTTGTGCTAGCTCACCAACCTTAAAGATCCATCTGGTCGTTTGGTGCGCTGGAGCCTAAGACTTCAAGAGTTTGACATGACCGTCGTCTACAAATCTGGGAAGAGGCGCACCAACGCCGACTGTCTCTCACGGTCGCCAGTGGAAACTGTCGCTCCTGATGACGAAAACATCGACGCGGCCTTCTTGGGAGTTGTCAACATGGCCACTATTGCCCGAGAGCAGCGCAGTGACCCTGAGCTGTTACCACTCATTGAATATTTAGAAGGACGACGTAAAGACGTGCCGCGGTTTTTTGCTAGAGGACTGCCATCTTTTTGCTTGCGAAACGATGTTCTCTATAAGAAAAACTTCTCACCAACCGGTAACCCGCACTTGCTCGTCGTGCCTGCCTCTCTTCGAAAAGAAATTATGGAAGCGTGCCATGATGAAGCAACTTCTGGTCATCTAGGTTACACCCAAACATTGTGCCGACTACGATGCAAGTACTACTGGCCAAAGTTACCTGCTGCTGTCAAATATCACGTGTGAACTTGCACCGACTGCCAAAGACGCAAAGCGCCTCCCAGGAAGCCAGCCGGTCTTTTACATCCAGTCGAAGCACCAGAAAAGCCGTTCACCCAGATTGGAATGGATTTTCTGGGTCCCTTTCCAACTTCCACAACAGCGAACAGATGGATTATTGTGGTCACTGATTACCTGTCCCGTTATGCGGAGACTAAAGCTATGCAGCGCGGCACAGCAGCAGAAGCCGCTCAGCTTTTCATCGAAAACATCGTCCTTCGGCATGGTGCTCCGACAACAGTGATCACAGACAGAGGACCTGCCTTCACCGCAGAGCTTTTTGAGTCGGTTCTCAGACTCAGCGGTACAGTTCACCGGAGAACAACTGCAGACATCCGAAGTAAAACAGACTGACGGAGCGCCTCAATAGGACCCTCACAGACATGATAAGCATGTACGTTGACACGAAACATAAAAAGTGGGATCAGATATTCCCGTACGTGACCTTTGCTTATAACACCGCTAGACAAAAAACCACTGGAATGACACCGTTCGGCCTGATCTATGGTCGCGAAGTCACGACAACATTGGACGCCATGTTGCCGCATGAGTGTGACGACATCCATGTAGACGCCGAAGAATTCACTCAGCGTGCCGAAGAAGCCAGACAGCTCGCGCGCGTGCGCATCTGTCATCAGCAGCATCAAGATGCACAACGCTACGACAACCGACACAAGTTTATTAGCTACTCACTAGACGACAAAGTGTGGGTCTGGATTCCGATACGTCGACGTGGACTGTCTGAGAAACTGCTAAGACGGTACTTTGGTCCATACAGCGTCACGCGACGCTTGAACGACGTGAACTACGAAGTCGTTCCCGACACTGATTGTAGTTCTAAGCGCCAAAAGCATTTGCCTGAAGTCGTGCACGTCATGCGTATGAAACCGTATTTATCGAGTTAATTAGCTCCCGGTTACCGTTTTCGTACGATCACTTCATACGCCTCGTAGTGCCCCTAAGTTGCGCATCGGGACGATGCTCCTTTTAAAGGGAGGCAAATGTCACGTGCTTGCTCAAGAAAGACGATGGCAGTTGTGCATGTGCCACGAAAGACTACGAAATGGACGACGAACTTGCTTGCGCGTTTTAATTAAAAGGATCGACCTGCTTCTGGTGTCTCGATCTCGACGGAAAACCTCTGTTTTGACGTCGTGACAATATATTCATTATATATAAGTACCGTCATCCTGCGGACAATCCAAGGACCAAACGAGAGATGGCACGGCCTGACTAAAGTGAGCGGCACGCGCGCACTTTCTTGTTGCTTGCGCTGCGTGTCTAATTCCCACCTTTCACAACCTCTAGTTTATGGCACTGCGGCCAAATCCTCGATAAACCTTGCTAAAACCAAGAAGGTTATGCCCAGCCAATTTAACATTGCAATCCTTAATGATCAGATAGGGCTCTAATGTGTCCTTCTGATACTAGTTTGGTTTAAGAAGCATCAATTTCAAGACAAAGTTGATTAGAGATTGAGTCACCGATACTTTTCTCTGTAGGTTGTTTAATAAGAAACAACTGTATATTTATTTATCACTAACGTGCGTGGGTTCCCTCTCAATCGAAAAGGGTGCATGCGTGCCGCTCCTTTTGTACGGCCGTGGAGGTGGCTACCTACTACTGCTACTACTAAGGTGACGACAACTACTACTGCGACATACATCATCGACGCACGACCCATGGCTTAAGCAGCCTTGCCCCTATAATAGTGTGATTGAGACTATATGGAATAAAAGCCTTGCCTCGAATGAAAGTAACAGTGGTGAAGACGTCACCGAAGACATAAGTAGTCAATTATTATACTTCTGTAAAATACCTTACCATTGTAAGTACGCCTTTACACATTGTGGTTGAATTCTTGCTTAGTTGAAAAGTGTTTGTGCTCACGACGAAATCTTTATTATAATTTTTCGAGGAGAAGTTTTGGACAAACATTCACAAAGCTTTTCGCGTACAAGGGTTGGATACCGTTGCTCGCCCCACCTGGCGGATGTAATCTTCAAAAGAGCGATTGGCTTGTTTGTTTATTTTGGTAAAAAGCGAGTGCAATAGAACTTTTGATTAGGAACTTTTCACTAATAAAACAATTGGCCAGCAGACCTTTTTGTTTGCGGCCCACTATCTCGGTAGTGGCAGTAACCAAGGCAAAGCTAAAGTTCTCTTTGTTATCGCGCTGATGCAGAGTTCTCTCGACATCGCTAACCGCTCCTTTGCGTCAGCACTAGTCGTTGGACCATGCATTGCATTCAGGAAGTCATGAGTGCCCTACTGGAGGTTAAGCGTCATACGCCAAAAAAGTCACCGGCACAAGCAGAACGTTCCTAACGAGCTGGCAGAACACATCTCCGTCAAAGATGTTGGTGCCGTGATCACTCAGCGAACTTCCTCATCCGCATAAGTGACAACCAGAGCACATCACCACACAACGAATGAATAACACGATTATCTCGTACAGGAAGCTATTGATAAATAAAAAATATAATACATTCTATTTCAGATTCTATTCTTTGTTTTGTGTTCTACGTACGAAATGGAGGCTATTTGCAACCATGTACCACAAAAGTCTACGCTAATAGGCCTGCACTGAGGCTCATGGAGCAAAAAAACGCTAAGTAGAGCATAATTTTTAGACATTTGAAAATTTCATGCAATGTGGTGTGTCATTGCGCATGCTGCAGCAATACTTTCGATTGCCCCACAGCCTTCGCTTAGGCCCATTTCTCGCTCGAGCAGTTGCATTAGGCGAATGTGCGGCAGAGCCTGTTACAGACACGTGTCACTCAACAATCTGCCAGTATTCTCGTCATTTCATGCGTCACTTCTGCCTTTCCAAAAAAATTATATCTGCGCCTTTATGTATCAAAATACAATATAATTATTAGGAACGCCGCAGAGGAGGGCTTTGGTTATTTCGACCTTCTGGTGCTCCTGAATGTGCATTGACTTCACACACTACCCGGACCTCTACGATTCCGCCGACACCACTGTCGAAACTAGAATCGAATCATCGATCTTCTCCTCAACAACTGATCCTTCGGGGCGGAAACTTCCAAAATGGCATGATGCTGTTCAGTGGTTGCTCATTTATTGTGCGTAATTGCTCAAAAATACTACTTAGGTAGCCACTTTTCTTCAAATCAGAAAATATGCTACGTGCATATTTGGTGAAAGTGCACCCGAAATTCTGTCAGGTTGTGAAAGTACTTATCCTTGAATATACGCATGTCAGCAGCACAATGACCGTTAAAGGTGTGAGTGCCAAGCACGACCCGGTGAGAGACGGAACGGCGGGTTCCATGCTTGACAGCCCGTAAGGCCTAACCACTTCATTTCATTTTTGACAGCGTTCCGCAAAAGAGGTCATTAAAGTCCAAAGTGTATGGCAGCTCAAGGCATAAATTAAAGCCAATGATGCGAAGTCCTTACGCCTCAGATGTAATATCAACGAAGCACAAGGGACTCACCTTGTTTTCCTCTTTCACCAATGTTTGGCGTGTCCTCCCAATTCTTCCATCGCCACGTTACCTGGCCAGTGGGCCAAACACACCGCCCACACAAGATGTGTGCATGTAGGCAGGGAAATCTTGAAGTTGCATGGAACTACTGAAGAGCTTGCGGTATGAATTTGTGACAGGAAGATGGGCGAGTAGCTGAAACCGTGACAACACTTTTGGGGCTGGTGCATTTCAAGAAATGAACTTGGCAAAAATACTTTCGCCCCCGTGTTTCACCTTCTGTAGTAGACGTAAGAAAGGCATCACAATTACAAAGCGAGCGCACGTATTCGTGTGTACATTGGAGCACGCGAGTCTGATAGCATGATTTTTGAAAATGCAAGAATTAGCCACATGACTCTGCAATATATAGTCAGGCGTTTCTCGTCCCCGCAGTACGCCAATGAAGGCTGCTTATGATATGCACGCCAGCGCATCATATATCTTGACCTAAGCTTCGATGTTTGACGACGTAAGCAACGGGATTGTGACAAGTTTCTTGTTTCGACCAGTGCGTGAACTTCGTCATACAATCTTACCCTCCCGTACTAATGTTAGTTCACGCCAAGTTATGGGGGTGATCACGAGAGCTCGCCGTTGTAGGCGGCTAGAGATATATAGACACGCAAATAGAAACCAAAAGTGGTTACACTACGCAAACAAGTGTTCAGCAATTATTATTACGTCGCGAAAGCATAGAATCGCACCAGCCGTTACGCCATGTGAATGCGACATATGAGAAAGTCACGAATCTACTGCAGAGGGCCGAGCTATAAGATATGGCAATCGTCGGTATACACACAGCATTTCATTTTTTATTTTATTTTATTCGGACATTTCCGCAGAAATGCCCACGAAGGGGGCAAAAGGAGAGTGTGTCTCCTGACTTGGCCCCTCTTCGTGAGGCACCTCGGGCAGGTAGAGCAGGACAGTACAAAACACCATAACATATTTTGAAATACAATACAAGTTGAAAAACAGTGAATACTATAAATATTACATACATTACATATTTCCTTTACATACACTGTAGACTTGTGTTCTGTTTATTACATTGTAAATTCGCTTCTTAAATTGTGTTATGTTTTTAGCCTCCTTAGCGTATTCAATTATTTCAGGAATCCTGTTGCACAGTAGAATGATTTGGTTATTAATTGACTGTACACCATAGTTAGTCCGGCACATTGGCCCGACCAACGCAACAGTACGCAGATTATACGTAAGATCTCTGTTTAAGTACACATCAGAAAAAATCTGGAAATTATCTTTAATTTTTTTGAAGATTAACATGGCTAGTTGCATCCTATAGCACTCTGGGAACGGGAGTACATTATACATATAAAAAAGAGACATATTAGTGGGGACCGAGGTACTTATCAAACCTAGTGCGCGTTTTTGAAGAAGAATTATACTTTCTGTATTTGTTTTGTTACACGTACCCCAGACTAAAATGCAATAAATGATTTGCGAGTAGATAAAAGAAAAGTAAAGCTGCCGTTTAACTCTCCCTGGAAGGAGATGCTGTAAGCGTCGAATTAGACCGATCGATCTTGATATTTTTATTCGCAGGTTGTCCACATGGTGGGACCAACTAAGGTCACTTTGAAAACACACACCCAGAAACTGAATTTTATTTACCTGCGCAATATTTTCTCCATTAAAAATCAGAGAGATAGCATAATCTACAGGCCTATTTTTTTGTTTGAAGAGCATAAATTTAGTTTTTTTTATGTTTAGTTCTAGCTGATTGACTATAAGCCATGATTTTAGTTTATCCAACCAAGAATTTGCAGTTATTTCAATATCGCGAAGATCTAAACCAGAAAAGAAGGCATTGGTATCGTCGGCGTACATGACTATGTTTGGTGTGAACTGAATGTTAACTATGTCATTGATATAAAGTATAAAAAGTAGAGGACCAAGTATCGATCCTTGGGGAACCCCCCATACTTAATTACGCCCAAATCAGATTTATAATTGTGGAGCTGTACATATTGTTTCCTGGCCCAAAGATAGCTTTTCATTAGATCAAGCGCAATCCCGCGTATTCCATACAGTTGAAGTTTCCTAATTAATATATCGTGCTTTATCGAGTCAAAAGCCTTACGGAAATCGAGAAATATTCCCACAGTGTAAAATTTTTTTTCAAAGTTATGAAGTAGGCTGTCCTTAATACGGAGTAAAGCAGACTGAGTTGATCTACCTGGTTGGAATCCACACTGTTCTTCACAAATGACATTTCTGTTTGCTATAAAAGAAAATACCCTCTTATATATCAGGCGTTCCGCGACCTTAGAGAAAAGCGGCAGAATAGAGATTGGGCGATAATTTTGAAGTTCATTTTTATCACCTCCTTTAAAAATTATTGTTACGCGAGCTATTTTCATGGCACATGGAAAAATTCCCGTCAGGAAGAGTCTGTTGCATATGTAAGTGAATGGGGCGACAATCAAATCAGCAACTGTCTTGATAGGTGCTGCGGAGATGCCATCTTCTCCTGGTGAGCTGTTCTTTAGTGAGCATATGACAGTGGCTACTTCCTCCTCGGTAACGGGTAATAAAAACAAAGAATTAGTGGAAGAGCTTTCAATATAGCATTCAGCCGGTTTAAGGTCAGTCGCTTGTGTTATATTACTTGAGGATCCTGCCTCAAGGAAATGAAGGTTAAATTTGTCTGCCAGTGCCTTGCCACTGAAGTGAATATCGTTTATCTGTATATAGCTAGGGACAGTGGCTTGTTTTCTTCCTATCAATTTATTAACCGAGCTCCAAACCATTTTTGAGTTGTTATTCACTGTAGAAAACTTGTAGGCATAGAAATCTATTTTCGCCTTCTTGAGGTCTTTGTTTACTTTGTTTCTAAAATTTTTAAACTCAATGAGGTCAATTTGTTCTTTTGTTTTCAAAAAGTGCTGGAAAAGTTTGTTTTTTTCATTTATCCGCTTAAGAAGTGCCGGCGTAATCCACTCCTTTCTTGCTCTCTTGTGTTTCTTTGCATCAACAAAGCTCTTATGCTCCAATGTTAATGATGATGACTATATATAAAAGAAAAAACACCCACACCGAAATTCTTTCATCTTCGAGTCACTTATGGTGAATAATGCGTAAGAAACGGCGTAAAACTTTTTATCACTTTTCACATCTATAGTGCTCGGTTCTGCGTCACTGTAAATCGTTCATTTATAACTGCTCGCAAAAAAAATACAATTGCCTTTACATAACTTACGAAGTAAACGCTAGTGTTTCTTAGGAGACTTTGCAGACAACCAAATGGGCGCTTTTGCTCTTTTATTATCATATTTAGACGATATGTTTATTATGGCACGGTGTATGACTTTTCGATGACAATTTTTTCTAGCGCTTCACTACACTAGTTTTATTGAAAGATCATGAAGCTTCCACATTCGAAGAAAAATTCACAAAAGATTATGCTATCTTTAATTCCTCCGAGCTTCATATCTGCAATTCACTATTAAGGGTCATTCTGACCATGTTTAACGAAGCTCCCACGATACAACCGACGAAGAAAAAACAGCGAAACACAGTTCGCATACAATTCTTTTATTTCTGTCGTGAAAAACAATTTCTGAACTGCAGTTAAAAAGAACAAAATTAAACAAACGTAAAGTATAACAAAAAACAAAACATCAAGACGACGCCAAAGGCGCCGGCTGGCGGCTGCCATCGGTGGACTGTCGCACCGACTTCAGTGCCTTCGTAATCCCCGTCGTCGTCGTCCGAGACGCCGCCGACGTCGTCTCACCCCATGGCCGCTTTTTGCGTCCAAGGCATATAGGGTGTTTCGGCGAGCTGCACGGCCACCACGTGCAGAGCTTAGAGCTTCGGCGATGCATGAAGAAGAACGGGGCCCTGCGCGAAACGCCGCCATAGTGAGCATTGAAGGACGGCAGACTAGCGAGTCGACTCGATCCGACTCGCATCGCAACGTGAATCCTAATCTCAGAGATTCGCTGGAAGAATAATTTGGTGCAGTTGTAAAAGCTAGTGAGTCCACTTTTTACAGAAATGTCGGTGAGAGAGTTAGTTCACTTGAGAAAAGATTATGAATCAAAGTCCCAGTTAGCACAGTTGAGAAAAATTTGTGCGAGTTTGCATGCCAGTGAGCTTGAAACAGAAACTACATTTATTTAGTGAGTATAATTGATCTCCACGTCTTTTGCCGACCTATGGTCGTATTTACTTATCTTCAGCATTACTACTTGCCCTATGACAATTCATGCTTATAATAGCGGCTACTCACGCAGATATGCCACCGGGATAACAATTGACGCGAAGCGTGAACAGTGTAGTAAAAGGGAGGGCGAGTTTCTTGGCTTGTTAATGCAATAAATTTAACGGCAAGTTATTGCGTTGCCCCGCCGCGGTGGTCTATTGGCTAAGGTACTCGGCTGCTGACCCGCAAGACGCGGGATAAAATCACGGCTGCGGCGGCTGCATTTCCGATGGATTCGGAATTGTTGTAGGTCGGTGTGCTGAGATTTGGGTGCACGTTAAAGAACCCCAAGTGGTAGAAATTTCCGGAGTCCTCCACTACAGCGTCTCTCTTAATCATATGGTAGTTTTGGGACGTTAAGCTTCACATATTTAATCAATCAATCAATCAATCAATCAATCAATCAATCAATCAATCAAGTTATGGCATTAAAGCATACAGGAATTTTGATCGAAAACTCAATTGCACAATAAAGAACTAATTAGTCACTTAAGCGGATGGATGGATGAAAAACTTTTATTGGGGTCCTGAAGGATTCCACCCCCGTTTTATAGGGGTAGGATCGCGGGCCGCTTCCTCGTTGGGATGGGGAGGCCCAGCCTCACCGCCTCATCGTGGTCCTTCTGGACAGCCTTGAGTTGTTGTATAAAAACAGGGCTCGTGGGCAATTAATGAAAGGAGTTTTCAGAAAATTCTTCATTTTTTCTTTGTAAAGAGGGGCACCTCCAGAACATGTAGTTAAAATCACTAAGATTCTGGCAGGTCGGACAAAGCTCTGAAATATCGGAGTAATGTACGAGGCTAGGGTATGTTCCCGTCTGAAGCATGCGAAGAGAGATTGCCTTTGACCTAGACAACTTTTCGTGTGGCAATGGAAAGGACCGACGGACTAATTGATAATGCTTCGTGATCTCGTTGAAGGTAGACAAAATGTCCCTAAAATGAAGGCTGGGGGCTGACTCTTCTGTCTTAGAAGCACAAGTCCCGGCGCGGTAAGTGAGGCCTCGCGCCTTGGAGTGGGCTAGCTCGTTGACATTGGGAAGGCCTCCAACCCTCAAGCCAAGGTGAGCAGTAAACCAAATAATAGTGTGGTGGGTGAGTTCCTTTTGAGCGAGAGTTCTCAAAACGTCGTTGCACACGGAACCAGAAACGGAGGCCTTAGCAGCGGATTTAGAGTCCGTATAAATATCAGTCTTTTGTGGATCAAGGAGTGCTAGCGCGATGGCCATCTGTTCTGCTTTGTAAGAAGAAGTGGTTCGAACCGACGCCGACGATAAAATCTGACCCTTAGTATCTACGGATACTACTGCAAAGTGGGCGGAAATGCCGTACTGGGCGGCATCAAGAAAGCATGAAGAAGACGAGTGTTTGTGAGCTTGAGCTAAAAGAGAGGAGGCTCGAGCGACACGCCTGTACACGTTGTACTGTTGACGCATATTTCGTGGAAAGGGGAACACTTTGATTCGAGAGCGTATATAATCATCGAGCGGCGTATTTTGCACTTCGAGCGTCAGGGGGTTGAATCCAGTGTCAACCAGAATCTTTCTCCCCGCTGGTGTGATCGAAAGTCCGGCAACCTGCACCGTTTCTTGAGCCTCGATAACTTCTTCAAGCGTGTTGTGAACTCCAAGTTTCATAAGGTTCCCAGTGCTTGTGCGCATAGGAATGGCAAGAATTTTCTTGATGCTTTTCCTTATGAGGATGTTCAATTTATTTCTTTCATGGAGTTGCCACTGGTGCATAGATGCGACATAGCTTATGTGGCTCATCAAGAATGCATCGAACAGTCTGAAGAGGTTGTGCTCTCGAAGACCACCCCGAATGATGGAAATGCGTGAGATTATACGGATGACCCCTTCCGCCTTGGAGGTCAGACGGTCGATCGTGCGGCCATTCTGTCCATTAGCTTCGATAATCATGCCCAGAACGCGTATAAAGTCCACCCTTTGAATAAGCTGCCCTGATGGCGTGTGCAGCCTAATGTCGATGTTGGCCAGTGGTTGCCAGTTTTTGGGTTTGGGTCCCCGTCTCGTGGGTCGATAGAAGAGAAGTTCGGACTTTGCTGGCGAAAGCTTGAGGCCCATTTCATTTATGTAGACTTCAACACAGTCGACGGCCGCTTGAAGAGAGCTCTCCACAGAGCCCTCCGAGCCACCGACACTCCATATGGTGATGTCGTCTGCGTAGATGGCGAACTTGATGCCTTCTTGGTTTGAGAGCTTGGCAGCAAGGCCGCACATTGCAATGTTAAACAGCAGTGGGGAGACGACTGAGCCCTGCGGGATGCCGAAGGAACCTAGATCGTAGGGCTCAGACTTGAGATCCCCAAGCTGTAAAGTGGCTTTTCTATTCCTGAGGAACGAGCTGGTGAAATTGTGAAAGTTGGCTCCTAAGTTGAAAGAAGAGATGGAGGCAAGTATGTGGGAGTGCGAGACATTGTCAAACGCCTTTTCAAGATCCAGACCGAGAATAGCTCTAACGTCTTTCGTCTCCTGATCAATGATGTGATGCTTCAGCATTTTCATGACGTCCTGAGTAGATAGGTGTGGTCTAAAACCTACGATGTTGTACGGGAACAGGTTAGTCTTCTTATGTGTTTTGATATTCGATCGTTGATGACATGCTCGGCGACCTTGCCTATACAGGACGTCAGTGAAATGGGACGTAAGTTGCTAAAACTGGGACTCCGGCCAGGTTTAGGTATGAGAATAACCGACGCCCTTTTTCAGTGCTCAGGAAAAGTCCCCGTCTCCCAATTACGATTGATTTCTTTGGTGAGGTAGATGACAGAGTCATCGTGTAAGTTCCGTAGTGTCTTCTTTGTAATGCCATCCGCGCCCGGGCTGGACTTCCCATTAAGATTGTTTAGGATGGTCCGGGCCTCTGCTTCCTTGAAGGGCTTGTCCAGTTCGAAGGCTGGTGATCCCGTGTATTGCGCGTAGCCAGAAGGAGGCCGAGTTGTGTCCAAAAGGAGGTATCTCTGTGCTAGGCACTCCGTTAATTCCGTGTCCGATTTAACCTTCCTTTCTGAATGCAGTATTCGGTATATCAAGCACGTCTGGTCGGATTTAGACTTGGTCTCCTGCAGCAGGTGTTTGGGGAGGTTTCATTTTCCCCCAACTTTCATCTGACCATGCACCCTGTTGCAAATCTCATCCCAATGCTGTTTTTCCAGCGTCTGACAGTGAGTTGTTATTTCCTGGTTAAGACTTGCGATGCGTTTTCGCAGTCTTCGATTCATACGGTGTGCTTTCTACCTGGCAAGGAGAGCGGTTTCAGCCTCGAGAAGATGAACGAGCCTGCTATTCATTTTATTGACTGAAAGGTCAGCCTCTATGGTTTTGGTGGCCGACTTGACGTCTTCGACCAGCTGAGACAGCCACTTGTCGAAATTCGGTGAGTCATTATTCTCCTCTGCGCTCTCCACTCTGATCTTACGGAAGAGGTCCCAACCTGTGAATTTGAAAGCTTTAGGGGGCTTTGCCTGAATTTGTAATGTCGCACTCAGAATACAATTGTCACTCCCAGAGTTTTCTCCCAAGTTTAGCCATGATACCTCCACCGTGGTTGCGACAAAGGTGAGGTCTGGGGTAGTATCCTTAAAGCAAGAATTTCCAGTGCCGGTAGGAAATGTGGGGTCAGTGACCAAAGTAAGATTTAGATCCGATATCGCTTGCCAGAGCTCGGCTCCCTTGGCAGTGGTGTGAAGTCACTTAAGCGAGAAGCAAGAAGTCGGGCTCTGTAACCTGGGCCAAAACGGTCCGAGGAGGGCCAGCTGAGGTACTATCGGGGTCACTCCTAGAGCACGCGGAGAGCGCGCGCGAGATTTCCCAGCTGAAACGCGAGAAGGCTGGGATGAAAAAACCATAAACAGGCTTATGTCCGAAATTCCCGAGATTAAGAATGCCAGAAGCTCACCCCCGCAACCCGCCGCCGCCTGAATCACCGATACAATGCCCCTACCCATGGAGGTGCACAGCACTGAAGCCGGCGACAGCAGCAGTGAGGGTCAAAGTGCTCCCAAGAAGAGGGCCGTCGCCTACGAACAGGAAGGTGTAGTGATTCGAGTCAGGTATTAGCTTCGAGACACGCTATTCGCGCTCAGTGAAAGCATCAACAAGCTCGGGGAGAAGTTCACCCAACTGCAGATCACCCTGGCCGCTCAAAACGACCGAGTATCCAAGGTAGAGTCCTTTCTCGAAAGCGTACTAAAATCCGCCCTGACCGCAACCGCCATCGTACAACCCCAGCCTGGCGCTACGGGCCCTATCGTCCACGCTATTCTTAGCCAATCTGAGGGCAGCACCAGCCCACAAAAGCACTAAGATGGCCAAGCCAAGTGAGACGTTTCTCATTTGGCAATGGAACTGCAGGGGCTTCCCCAGTAAAAAGGCGTCCTTGCAGCAGTACATTCGATCCTCTAGCGAAAAAATTCCGCCATATCCACGAAGTGAATGATGATGAGTGGGCGAAGCTCCGGAGGTAAACCTGGTAAACCATGAATCCTCTGTACATTTTGCCCACTCGATTTTATTACATCGCTCCCCCTAGCGTACGTCGCCGCACTAAATCGAACGATTGCCTTCAACCAATGACACGCGCCATATGTGACATCATTCCTAATTTATAAGATCTCGCGTCTTTCATCAACTACAAGTACCGCTTTCTAGTTTATTACATCTTGCATCTTTTCATCATCAGCTACAAGTACCACCATCTAGTAAACACTACAAGAACTAAACGAGACGTGGCTACATACAGGAGACGGTACCGCCATCTAGTGAACACTGCAAGAACTAAACTAGAGGCGGCTACATACAGGGGACGGTACCGTCATCTAGTGAACACTGCAAGAACTAAACTAGAGGTGGCTACATACAGGCTACAGGGGACGCACAGCCCACGCCCTAAGGAGCTTCGCCCCTAAAACCCCTCGACATTCTGCTTCAGAAAATATCAACCCCAAACGTCACACTTACTGGTTACCAGCCCGTCTCGCATTATTCTGATGGCCGGGGCGTCTGCACCTTGGTCAGTAACAAGCTCACACACATCTCTCACGACCTCAAAATGGCCACCAGCAGTGCCGAATATGTCATGACCGAGATTCTGCCGCGCAGTTCGGACCGAAGCAGCATCGTTTTTCTCAACGTGTACAGTAGCCCGACGACAGCGCTTCAGGACCGACGACAGCGCTTCAGGGCCCTCATAAAGAAGGCAGTCAACCTGCCGGGTCCCAACCTCTTGGTTCTGGCGGGCGATTTTAATGCTCCGCACCACACTTAAGGGTACCCGTACAATACCAGCATGGGCGCGGAACTGTAGCAGAACGCGACTGACATGGACCTGACTCTAATCAACGACAAGGCCTTTCCAACTCGGTTGGGCACCTCATCCTGCAGAGACACGACTACCGACTTGACCTTCGTCGAAAATCTCCCCAAAGTACAGGGGGCCAACTCGCACATTGCCTTACGTAGCGACCATTACGTTCTGGTGACGCAGTTTTTAGTCGTGCGAAAAAGGGCACGGGAGTTTTCTTGAACAAACTGGGACCAGCTTCGCAAAGTCCGCAACGACTGACCACTACCTAGTAACCAGGCCAAGCCTCGAGCATTGGATTAGTCAGCTCAGAGAAGACGTCATAAGTACTACGAAGAATATTAGCACTGAACTTCCGGTTGAAAAAATGGACAGCTGCCTTGCCCACCTACTCGTGGCCAAGCAGGCACTTCTCGCCCGCTGGAAAGGCCAGCGCCTCAATCGCAGGTTGCGCAAGAAAATCTCCGACCTAATCAAGACCATCGAGGAGCACAGCCGCGTCCTCTTCAAGCAGCAGCGGGACGAGGTGTGCAACTCAGTAGACGGCCAGATGCGTAATGTCAAGTCATGGAACCTGCTCAAGCACCTGCTCAGCGAGACTAACACCAAAACTAACCAGCAGAACGTACAAGCGCGTGCCATGCACAAAGCCAAGCAGTCCTCTTCAAAAGAGGAGCTTTTGAAGCAGCCGGTGCAAAAGACCTCCTTGTCGACTCTAACCCCGCAACAACGTACCCAGTGTATTCGGGACCGGCCAACACTGAACTGGACGCCGAGATATGCCACGAAGAGGTTCGGCAGGCGCTCCACGGGCTCAACGGAAGCTCTGCCGCGGGCCCCGACGGCATGACTAATAAAGCCCTGGGCAACCTGGACGACCGGTCAATCGACTACCTCACCAAAGTTATCAACGAGGCATGGAAGAGCGGCGAGGTCCCCTACCCGTAGAATGTCGCACGCACCATGCTCATTTCCAAGCCGGGGAGGCCACCCAACTTGGACAACATGCGCCCTATTTTGCTCATATCCTGCGTGGGGAAGGTAGCTGAGCATGTGGTACTCAACAGGTTGACGCGGTACCCGGAAGACAATGAGCTCTACTCGAACACCATGATTGGTTTTCGGGCCAAGCTTTCGACGCAAGACGCTATGAAGCCGCTCAAGGACCATGTCATCGACTGCAACACTCGAGATACGCGGGCCATCCTAGGTAAGTTCCTAGACTTAGAGAAAGCCTTCGACATTGTTACTCACTCTTTAGTGTTGCGGTTGATTGCTGAGCTCAGCCTTGGAGTCAGATTCTACGAATATGTCAAATTGTTCTTGACCCGTAAAAGAGCCACCCTCAGAGTGGGAGACCTTGTCTTCGAGGAGATCGAGCTGGGCTCACGCGGCACGCCACAGGGGTCAGTGATATCGCCCACCCTGTTCAACCTGTCATGGTCGGGTGGTCCAAGAGGCTCACATGTATCGAAGTCATTAACCACACAATTTACGCGGACGATATCACCATTTGGTGCACAGGTGGCAGTGACGGGCAATTCGAGCGCTCTTTGCAGGAGGTCATAGACACCACGGAAGATCACTTCCGTCACACAGGCCTGAGGTGTTCCACAAACATGTCCGAGCTCCTTCTCTACCAACCCACTAGACGAGGGCAAAAGCCCAAAAACTGGCAGCCGATCTCGAAGAGTGATATTAAGCTCTACACTGAAGATGGCAGTGCAATACCCTGAGTCGACTCATTTCGGTTCTTCGGCATGACCATAGAATCCAATGGTTCCAATGGCAAGACTATACTCAAGCTCGCCGCCAAGACGAATAATGCGGTTCGGCTTGTTCGGTGGGTGGCGAACCGCTACCAAGGCCTCAAGGAAGACAACCAAATCCGCCTGGTCAATGCCTTTGTGCTCTGCCACTTTTTATATGTCGCGGCCATGCACAATTGGCAGCGTGCCGAGCGTGACAAGATCAACGTCTTGCTCAGAAAGATTACCAAGCGGGCCCTCGGTATCCCAATCAGGGCGCGCACCGAGCGCCTGCTCTAGCTCGGAGTTCACAATATGTTGGAGGAGATTGCCGAAGCGCAGGAGCGGGCCAAGCTCGCGCGCCTTTCGAGCTCCCAGACCGGCAGACATATACTCCGACAGCTTGGTCATTCTCGGGCTGAAGTGAACGAGACGATGAGACAGGTGCCCCGTGAGATTCGTGACCTCATCACCGTGGCACCGATACCGAGGAATGTCCTTCCCAAGCACAATCGTGGTAGGCGACGGGCTAGAGCTGCCACTCTTTTCAAGCAGATTCATAGTGAGGAGCACGGCGTGAGGTTTGTCGACGAGGCAGCGTACCTTGGGAGCCGCGCCTTCTCCGCAGAGTCGTCGTCGACTTCAAACAGCAAATCACCAACTGTGCATGGGTTCACACTGACGATCGGACGATTGCCGAGCAAGTGGCCATCGCCCTTGCCAACCTGCAAGGTTAAAGGGAGGCCATCTATAGTGACTCTAGGTCAGCTATTCGCGCTTTGGAGCACGGTGTAATCTCTAAGAAAGCCATATGCGTGCTCCAGAGTGTGTCCGCGATGGTATCAAGCACCACGTACTGATCTGGTTTCCTGCACATGTTGGACAGGTCCAAGGTGCTCCCCCCAACCTCAACGCGTTTCCCACGAGGCCGTGCGCGCGCTAACCGACCGCGCCGGTTCCGGGCAACGATTCGGGGCCAACGGCGTTGCGGAAAACAGGGACGCGCCTGCCACGTACAACGAAATAACAAAACATTTTTACCTCGCGCGAAGACTGTACCCACTCCCTCCTCCAAAGGCCACAGGCCCTTACGCTCAGGCCACGCCACACCGAACGCACCCTAACCTGAGATTCCTTGACGCTATTTATCTTGAAGTGTTCCCCAATGACGCCTGCCCCGCATGTGGGGATGTGTCCACGCTGGCGCACAAGCTCTGGGAGTGCAAAGCAATGTACACTAACCCCAACAGTACATCGGTCAGGTGGGAGGCGGCCCCACGCAGATCCCTCCTGGCCGACCAACTTTGGGTCGTCCAGCAGGCCCGCGGAGCGGCCGATAGGCTTGGCCTAACGGTCCCGACGTGGGAGTCGCCCGCTGCGCGCTGACTCGGTCCTTGCAGGACCACAATAAAGTTTCGCAACCAACCAACCCACAATGAGCACGATAATCAAAGGCGAAGTAACTGGCACTGCGAACAACAAAGACGAAAAAATGAGAATGCTCCGAAATTGCGCCTTTAGGAGTGTAGCGCGATTGCAGTATCCAGTTCCTAGTCCGAATATTTCATATACGTAGCGCCCGAAACCTTTCCGAACTTGATATGCACCCACCATATGGCCTTAAGGAAATAGGCGCAGCTGCGTGTGTGCCTGTTGTAGTGGGTGACTAGCTTTAAACCACGAAGCCATTAGGATAAATGTTCTGACACACGCTGGTAATGTGTGCTTCATTATTGCAATATTTAATGTCGCATTGTGAAGCATATCTACTGGACGCGTGTGTTTTTAAAGCATCAAAATTACTTTCACTGCATTTCCAAGCAGAGGGAGTTCTTTTCACCGTATTTCGAAGCACACATATGGCTGTGGGTTTGGACATCCGCACGCCACGCTAACGACCCGGCTTCGAGCCCTCTCTGATCCAGGATTTTTATAATTCACTTTTTTGCAATGTTCTTCATTTTTAGGCCGTGCATTCGATAATTTCCCGCAGAAAACCAGTGGCGCTGACGCCGGAATATCTGCGAAACGAGCTCTTTAACGCTGTCGTGTGAAAACACTTGGGAGAAGTTATGTAATCGCATTGCATGTTAGCGAGAACAAACACACGCACGCAAACTAATAACGTAGTTACGAATTTCACTAGTTTGAAAACAAGTGGTCGTTAGAAAGCTGTAGGCGTTCATGTTTTGTTTGTCATCACAAGTAATGGTGTCTGAACCAACTGGCGCAAACGTTTGGTCGCTCAAGGACACCGACACCGGAATCAGGATTATAGCGGCAAACAATACGTGCAATGGAAACAAAGAGACAAACAAAAAATAAAGAATTATAAGAGCGAGAGGAAATCGAATATTGTATGAGTGTGCTGCTGAGCCGCATATGCGATTGACCCTTCTAACAACGTTTCAATTCGCAAATAACCTTTGACATGAAAGCAGATCCTGTGTACTATGAAAGGCCTGTCTCGTTTTTTATATACAATATTCGAGATGTTGATACTTGCGTGAAAAAAAGCCATTTCTTATAATGCAACAGACGTTTAGTAGCACACCATGTACATTCCCAAAAAGTCAAGTCTTGAAATTAAAAGGTGCGCAAAAAAAAAGACGTTCACAAGGAGCAGTTCCGAAACAAGCGCATACTTACTATTTATTCCCGAATTTTTCTGACGTAATTGAGCCCGAAGGGCATTTCCACGCATAAATAAACAGTGCTGATTTGCACTTTGTCCCACAGAGATCCTAGTGAATGCAATTTTATCGCTCTATGTTTTATTTCTGAAGTTACGCCTATATCACGATAAACTCTAAAAAGTGGTTTGATCAAAAACACCTTTTTTAACACGCAACATTCATTATCTGGCTGCTGAACAGTAGGTAGTGGATTCAAAATATGCGATTGTAGCCGTATTTTGGTAGAATAGAGGTGCCAGAGGACTGTGCACTGTGCGATGTGAGAACGCAATTAAGAACACCGTATTGTCAGAATTTCTGGAGCCCTTCACTACTCCGTTTCTTATAATCATATCATGGTTTCAAGAAGTATCTAAAGCCCCAGATCATATTGTTATCACCCCGTTATAATGATTGATTCGTGGTGTTTAACGTCCCAAAAGCAACATATGATTAGGAGAGACGCCATAGTTGAGGGCTCCGGAAATTCGGACTACCTGGGATTCCTTAACCTGCACCCAAATCTGCCCCAAATATTTTTACATTACTACAATAATACCCGTCATCTGGCTTGCTTGCATTTTGAAAACTAGGCACACCTTTTCCGTCATAGATACTATTGTCACCTCGATAACGCGCATGAGTGATATGTGGCGTTTAACTTCCCGAATCCAGATAATGCACATGCCATTCGTGACTAGGAATTTCGAGGCAACACAAGCAAGATTGATGCTGAATATTGCGTTGGGACAGAAAGAGAGCGTTCTTTTTTTTTCTTTTTTAACACAAATGTGTTTTATGTCGGGGTCTTCTTAGGCCCCGCTGACTTATTTACGTCCAGTAAAAGAAAACGTTGCAAAACATAATCTAACACATTCGATAAAAAATAAACACGGAATGTTTCCATCGTAATGCGTCGATTCAGCGACCTCTCTATCTGGAACGCGCGCCGCTATTCACTAGGCCACTAAACGTACGTTGTCAAACATGCCAATGACAAGCCATTTATACACAACATATACCGTCTGTCAGTCCTCGGAGCTCTGACTTCATCGCGCTATTGTCATCAGTAGCGAGTTGGTGCGATCGCTTCGCGTTGGGTGCACTCGCAAGGTCGTCGCTTCTAGCGTTTCTTTAAGTGCCGCCTCCACAGAGCGCAGTCTCTCCTGCACGAACGCTTATCACAGTCGTGCTTTGGGAGAGCAAAAAGGTCACTTCGCTCCCTTCTGCTGCCACGCTTTAAAACCAAGCACGTTTCTCACACACGAGGAAGTGAGGACTGTGATTGTTCGCGCTTGTCCAGTCTATATTTGTGCGTTCGTTTGGTGCATCTTTTTTTCTGGTTGAACAGGACGCTTCAAAAGTCGATCTGTACCAGTCGTAACAGTCGTGCTGAAAGTTTCGAGGTAGTGGTCGTTCTCCGCTTGCATTTTCAATTTCTAGCTGTAGCATCCGTTCGTTCGCCTTTGTGGCACAACGATGCACAATAAACGCTCAACTGCCTGTGTGAAGACAGGCTTTCCTTTCTTCTTATAGCAATTCCTAAAGAGAGGGAACAGCCACGTTTTTACTGTATAAGCCAACAGCCTAATCTACCACGTCTAGTAGCTCGTGCGGTGCTACGAGAAAAGCAGGATATATGTCTACAAATATGCACCCACCAGCGCCGTCTCCCTAGTGTAGTTGAGTGTTGGCGCCTCTAGGCGCTGTACCACAGGTGCATCATGCATCGGGAAGGTTGCGCAAACGCCCGAGTCGCCAACTGCTGCCTGCACGTGCGGTCCTGCGTCGTCACTGTTGGGTCGAGTTGACCGTAGCACCAGGCTGCGTGGAAGGCTCCGGAGGAAGGAGTCCAGATCACCTCTGTCGATCGGGGCTGAACTCCTGGTGTGCTGCTTATATAGGAAAGCCAGGATATTGCGTTGGTGGCCGAGTGTTAGGCGGTAACCAGCACGAGGAAAGAACTGGGCCTTGCTCTGCGAAACGTATATAAATGAACGCTAGAATTCGTCTGTCAAAACGGGATTGTGAAATCTTCGTGATTTGAAAACCGAGTGCTATATCGGAGTAAGAAGGCAAATGAAATAGTTGTTATGAATGACAGGCACTATACGAGGCACGCAGTTGAGAGGGGCTACAAAACTACTCAACTAAATTCATCTGCTGTTAAGAAGAATCCGCATCGTGCCATTGCATTGTGCAATGCTACATTATAAGCCCAACCATCGAGATAAGGAAAATATACACACTCTGCGTCTGTACTGAAGGCCTCCAAAAGAAATAAACTCCTCGACCTATGGAAATAGTCACACCGTCAACTGATTGAGTCCGCAGCGAAATGCACTAAGGTAAGCATGAATCGACAGTTAGCAGCAAAAGAAACCGTCAAGGATTTCATGCATAAGTTGTAAATCGATATGCGAGTCACCAAGGAGATGCTGCTACACCATATGTGAACTAATTTAGTGGTTTTGGGATCTAATTCGCCGTCCACAGTAGAATGTGCAAAAGTAAGCTAACAGACAGGTAGCGGCAAAAAAAAAAATCATCGTTGATTCTATGTTCATGGTGATCAAAACGACATAGGAGTCACCACTTAAATGCTGCTACTGTATAATAAAACTTTAGGTATTTATCGCTGCAATCGCTCCAGGCGTTATCCTCGATTTAGAGGTACGAGAAAAGAATGTGGTTCACAAAGGCTGCGAATCCACATACTGTAATTTGCAGAGGTAGATTTCACACAACGAAACAATTTGTTTGAAAAGCACATAAAGAGCCGACAATTTTTTTTTTTCACTGCACGCACTCTCTACTCAAAACTTCTGTGCATTCTGATGAACAGGTTAGAAATGCGACTACCATTGTGAAGACACAAAGTCCGATGACACATTTTATGTTTAAACTGGATTATTTTGGCCTCGATATGTCTGAAAGGTGAGTGCGACTACTCAGGGGATTATTGCGAGAGGTTGAACGCTTCATGAATGACCAGTTAAATGAGAAATCAATAGCGTGGACTAGCTCAAACAGGAGACTAGAAAATGGCGTCTTACCATGGCGGTGTCCAGCGTTGTTCTAAAACGAGCAGGTCACGAGGAGTGCAACGCACGTGCCACTTCTTCTTCTGGAGATTGTGATTCCCGCGAGTGAAACGCAGGTTTTGACCACCTCGTCTTAAAATCTTGAGTTCGGTAAAAAGTGGTCTATACGAGAAAGTTCAGGGTATTAGTTAAGCAGAGATACCAGCCGAATATAAAAAGAACATGAATTATCGAAGATTTCGAGTCTCTTACGGCGGCGTTGTTCACATTGAAACAATGCAGAAGATGTATTGTATACATGTTCAAATTGATGGCGCCAACAAGGCAACCTATTTTACTCAGAAAGCTACCGTCATTGCTGCAGAGGGTGGTATCAATTGTTTCGATTAGCGAAAGCTTGTAAGCCGCTACAGTGGTCCTATGTGTATGGTCCTGGGCTGCTGACCCGCTGGTGGTCATTGAAAATCCCGGCGCCGGCTGCCGCGTTTTCGATGAAGACAAAAATGCCTGAGGCCCGAGTAGTTAGATTTAGGTGCATGTTGAAGAACCTTAGGTGGTTCAAATTCTCGATGGCCTTTCGAACGGCGTCTCTTATTATCGTGTGAATCTGTGGCATTAAACCCCCCAAATTATCCGTAGGCTGTGGGGTCAAGATTTTGAGGCCACTGGTGCCTCGGTCTTACCAGCTTGCATCTGCAGTGCATCAGCCCCAGGCTCTTGCTTGTCGTCTGCTTCAACAGTGGCAACTCCCGCATTGTCTGTTTTCCTTGCTTCCAGCTGGTTTTCACTTGCCGACGATGATAATCGCCGTCTGCGGCCTTCAAGGTTACCATGTGGTGGTCGTCAAGCGCCTGTACAAAGCCATCCATACACCTGAGTTCCGTCTTGTAGTTACGGTATTCGAATATCCGAGTTCTGTATCTGCGTGAGAAAATCGACGAAGCATAAAGACGGCATCTATTGCAACGAGGCTGCAAAGCAAGCAGTGTGAAGGGTGTTTTCCTGCTTGGAAGTTGTGTGTGGTGATAATGCAACAGAATTCAGTCTTATCGCTTTTTCGGTGTGCCACTAGCGTTCATTCGCAGTCCGAGTTTAGTCGTTCACACTTCCCTTTCTGCTCAACATTAGAAAAGCGTAATGCAAAAGTAGCGTTTTCAGGCTTCATTCATGAACGACTGAAACTGCGCACTAGTGAACTTTGTTCCATTATTGGTATGCACCGTTCAGCCAGGCCAAATCTACTAATCACTGAATAAAACACTTCGATAGTCGGTCCCTTGTTGGCTATATTCACTGGACTTACCTCTATCCACTTTCTCTGAGAGTCAACCACGATGAGCGAGTCAACCGGGTCAGCATACTCAGTGCGTGCACCCTTTCCAAGTTTTCTTTGATTTCCGGCTATGTCATAGGTGCTCTGACGAGTCCCCGGCGACCGCATTATCATCCCGTGACTTGCGGGTCACCAGCCGAGTGCCTTAGCCACTAGACTACCGTGGTGGGTTGCCCTACAAGTGATAGACCTCAGATTGCCGAGGACACTGTGCGAAAAAAATTGGGTGTCTTTGTCGGTGGAGTTGCCGATTCAATAAATACTGCAACTGGAGCAAACACTTATAAAATCCCCATTCGTGTAAAAGAACCCAAGCATTTGTCATGGTACAATTTCAAGCTCAAAGCCACCTCATGGCTCTGACCTGTTCCGGGAAATGACCCAGAACAAGCGTCATATCAGGAACAGGGCGATTGTGTGGGGGGGCAATGCGAGTCATCAACTGTCACTTCAAAGAAATAAACAATACGTATCTATGCTTCCTCAAAGGAAACTCATACATAACACACCTACGACCACTACGTATACAAAATTTGCATTCTCACCCCGTAACGTGCTTTTCGTGGCAATGAAACTGAAGTAACGCGAGTGAATTCCTACAATGAACTACCCTCTATTGCCGCATGCAGCCACCTTATCAGGTAAGTGAACGATACTCGCACGACCACTCAATTTACACCAAGACATTCAACCACCTCGTACCATTTGGCTTAAAGCGAAAAAAATTTGCATAGGCTGGCTGCTATTCGCTGACTGCTTGGCGTGACATAAATATTTCCTTAGCAAAGTGAGGGGTTAGGCTAGCTGGTTCTTTATGAGTGGAAAAAAAATGCGCTACAATTGCTGCGGAAAACGAAGATAGGGAGGAGACAAAAAAAGGGGGGGACAGTACAAGCGCAAACTATCAACTGAGGTTCATTGAATAAACTTGGGAGAATGAAGGCTTCCCGAAAAAGAAAAATTGGTTTACGAAGAGGGTGAGGCTCGGCAATCCTTTACCACAGTCTTCAGATTTAACACTGGGGGCGATTACTTATACCAGATGTGTTACCGATCCAAAGTTCTTATCCGAGTATGCTGAATACATGAATAGGAACACTTACGTGTTGCATCTGAAGACCAACCATGAAACATAAAGAAACATCAACGGAAACAATATAGAAGTATAAGATTGTGTTTTCTCTAGCCGACTTTGCTTCTCAGTGGGTGCCTCAAAATTCTGCTAAAAACAGATTTTGTGGCGTATTCGTTTGTCATGTATCTTTTTTACCACGTATTTACAGCAGGACCGAATCTCTGTAGGCTGGTAAAGTCTGCAGCCGTTTTACAAAATCCAGCCCCGCCACGGTGGTCTAGTGGCTAAGGTACTCGGCTGCTGACCCGCAGGTCGCGGGTTCGAATCCCGGCTGCGGCGGCTGCATTTCCGATGGAAGCGGAAATGTTGTAGGCCCGTGTGCTCAGATTTGGGTGCACGTTAAAGAACCCCAGGTGGTCGAAATTTCCGGAGCCCTCCACTACGGTGTCTCTCATAATCATATGGTGGTTTTGGGACGTCAAACCCCACAAAACAATCCATTCTACTAAATCCATCATTATACGAGTTCTTTGCTTTCGCTCTCATTTTGTACGCCTATGCGTGGAAGAAGCTATGCATGTAGGGCTTCGTTGAGAAGGTGTGAAAGTTGAATTCTTCAAGTACGTGTGCTTGCAAGCACAAGAGCATTTACTTTAGTTTCAAATGAGTTCTTTTAACGCTACGGTTGACAGTCAAACACTGTTCATTTCAAAAGAACATTTATTTTATCTTTAATAACTACTTCTTAGAGCACAAAAGTTTGCGAGAAATAAAGTTTGCACACTCTAGTCTGTTGAGTCCATGCAAACTTATTCAACGTGCCAGCAGTGGCACCTGCCAGGCCCTGTCAGTCTGGCGCCTAGGGTGATCTAGAAGATGCTGTCAAAGGCCTGGACGTCTCCGTTGTCGTCGTCGGCGTCGTCGACTGGTCAGAAACCAAGTAGCACAGGCTTCTTCACGGCCCACGAGTTCTCGCAGTGCACACGAGGTGAAGGCGACGAGGGCAGCGACGACAGATAAGATGGTGAATAGAGAAATCATGGGGAGGGCCTGGGCACAAGGCAACATTTGTGAATGCATTGTAAGTAAAAGTCACAGCTCTACCAGATAGGCGAAGCAATGAACACAATAGCAACAATTTGAAAGGTCAGGCGCAGAATGGAAAGCAGATCGAAACGGGCCCCGCGTTTTTCGCGCACAAATTTTGCACGAAACGCACTCACCGGTACGGATGCCCGCGAATAAGCGTCTCATTTGTTACTTCGCTGAGTCTGAAAACCGCGCGCTTTTTGCGAACGGAGACTGCAATGATTGCAGTGACCTTTGTGCACACAATAACTACAGCAGAATCGTTCCACGTAAAGCCCGAGGCCAGCCAAAGCGTACGATCTTCCCCTACTCGCCACCGCGAGATAAGGGTGCGTTAGGGAGCGTAGCTCCTCTTCTCTAAACCGGGCAAAGTACGTGTAGGATGTACGTGTAAGTACGTAGCTCCTCTTCTCTAAACCGGGCAAAGTACGTCACCACATCACGCCGCTGCGTGATGTGGTGACGTGCTCTCATTGCGCCATCTTTCTTGTAATGCCAAAAATACAGCAGCAGTAAGTGTTAGTAATAGCTATCTTGCCGTTTGAACGATGAAGAACTTTTTCTTGGGTGTCTCAGTGGTTAACACCTCGCTTTCACGACGCGAAGGTTCCACGTTTGAATCCGTGCACCAGACTCCCTTTTTTGAAATTTTTCTTCTCTGCGTTTATATATATATATATATATATATATATATATATATATATATATATATCTATATATATACATATATAGATTCGTATATATATACGGGGCATGACATCGACGTCGACATCGATGCTGACGCCGGCGGCAATATCCAGCCAAGAGTGTCCATTTAATTGCTATCACAATAAAATCAGCACAACATTATGAGGTTGACGTAAATGATGCCGTACATGACTTTTATATCGTAATTATCATGTTTAGATGTGTCGTTTACCTTCGTCATCTATTCACGTCACGTGATATCAGGTTTAGTATATGTGAAGCTAGCGAAACAGCCGCGAGCACGCTTTGAGCATTGTATGTTGTCATGCTCTTACATGACACGCATGTCAGGATTATCATGTTCGCAACAGTCATATATATTGTCATCCATTGACGTCACGTAACACCCAATTTGGTATATGTGGAACTAGCAAAACGACCGAGAACGGATCATGAAGGACCCATTATACTCCCATGTAGTGCTGACGTGCGCGCACGCTGGGCAGTGCGACGCTACGTTAGCAAAAATATAGCCTGACGCCAGGCGCGTTTAGCGTGCTTGGGCGCGGCCCGACGGCGACCGGCGCGAAATGCGACGTGCTGCATTTCGCGCCAATGCGTTACCTAGACAACACTGCGTCTCTCTCTTTTCGTGACGGGGGACGCCGGACGCACTGAAACGCGCATGCTTCAAAGCAACGCTGCGCGGCGTACGCCTGCAAGTACATGGCAGGACCGGCATCTGGCGTGGCAACGCTGGTGCGACACGAAGAAATGAACGCCATCGAGAAGGCGCATCGTGTCACGTCGATATGTATTGGCGCCTTGACTTTGGCATGTAGTCATGTTGTCACATGACACGCATCTCATGAGTATCATCTTTGCACCAGTCACATACATTCGTCATTCATTGTCCCGTAATACCGAGTTTGGTACATGTGAAGCTATCGAAACGGCCGCGAGCGCATCATGAGCATAGCATGTAATCATGTTAGAAAGTTTTAGTACTGCGGAATGGTGCTACGTACGCATCACGCAAGCGCCTTGCGTTACGTGGCGTCGTTTGCCACTAATCGGCTTTTAGTACGCCGTAGTACCCGCGTACGTAACGAGCGTGTTGCGCCATCTGGTAGATCAAAATAGAATTACGTGTTGTTGACAGCCAAAGTGAGCCAATCCAAGTATTATAGCCAGATTATGGCCATATTTTAAGCCACAGAGCCGGTCGGTGCTTGCCTTCGATGCCGCCATTTTGCAAAACGAAGTCTCGCGCTGTCGCGAACTTGTTCAAGAGCGGCGCGATCACCTCATATACGTACGCACGCACGAATCTCGTGCGTGCGTACGTATCGGCTGCGTACGTAACGCGATACGTGCGCGTTGCGGTCTGCGCATGCGCACTGCGCAGAACGTGGCATTCTTACGTACGCAACGCCGCCACGTACGCAGCGTACGCAGTACTAAAACTATCTGTTGTTACATTGTAAAAAAAAACTTGTTGGGCTAGTTGGTATAACATTTTTAAAAGTTATTTCGAGTGTGAACACTCGACACAATCACTCACACACTCACAACCAGGCATCAAACACACACAGCACAACACACAGCGGAGACACTTTGAAACAGCGTGGATAGTTTTTTTAGCACCACCTGTCCTCCGTCTTACAGCAGACCTCTTGTTACCTGGCCCTCACCAGCAGCTTTGCCTCTTTGCATTCCCTCCAAAGCTATCCTGTCTTCTATTATTACTGGTGGGATGCCATCAGGATACTGCTAGTTCTTATATTAAGGTTATGGTTGTGCCGGCTAATGTACAGATCTCTGTAAAACTCCCCCGCCGTTTTAACTATGCTACCTATAGTGGTGGTTACTTTGCCTTCCTCGTCCTTTTTTGCATCCATCTGGTTTTGCCTATCCCAAGTTTTTTCCTCACTGTTTTGACGCTTCCTCCGTTCTTCAGGGCGCATTCGATTTTCTCTATGTTATACCTTCTTACGTCAGATCATCATCATCATCATCTGCCTGACTATGTACGCTGCAGGACAAAGGCCTCTCCCATGTTTCGCCAGTCAACTCGGTCTTGTGCTTGCTGCTGCCAATTTAAAACTGCAAACTTCTTAACTCGTCTGCCAACTTAACCTTCTGTCTCCCCCTAACGCGCTTGCCTTCTCTGGGAATCCACTTAGTTACCCTTAATGACTAGTGGTTGTCTTGTCTACGCGCTACATGCCCGGCCCATGTCCATTTCCTCTTCTTGATTTCAACTACGACATCATTAACCCCCGTTTGTTCCCTAATCCACTCTGCTCTCTTCTTGTCTCTTAAGGTTACACCTACCATTTTTTCTTCCATTGCTCGCTGCGTCGTCCTCAGTTTAAGCTGAACCCTCTTCGTAAGTCTTCAGGTTTTTGCTCCGTAACCAAGTACCGGCAAGATACAGCTGTTATATACCTTTCTCTTGAGGGATAGTGGCAATCTACTTGTCATGATTTGAGAGTGCTTGCCAAATGTGCTCCACCCCAGTCTTATTCTTCTAGTTACTTAAATATCGGGGCTCGGCTCCGCGGTTATTACCTACTAAGTAAACATAGTCCCTTACAACTTGAAGTTGACTATTACCTATCTCGAAGCGGTGCTCTCCTCAAAGGTTGTTGTACAAGACTAGAGTATAAAGTTGGGCATGTTGGTAAGACATAATTAATCGACGTAGCGCGTTAGAATCATAGGACAAGGGAAGGGACAGGAGGGAGCACTCCCTCCTGTCCCTTCCCTTGTCCTATGATTCAAACGCACTACGTCAATTAAAAATTGTTGTACATCACTGTCGTTTTCTGCAGATTATTTTAAGACCCACCTTTTGGCTCTCCTTGTCTAACTCCGTAAGCATGAGTTGCAATTCGTCCCCTAAGTTACTCAGCAATGCAATGTCATGGGCGAAACGCAGGTTACTAAGGTACTGTCCATTAACTCTTATCCCTAACAGTTCCCATTCTGGGCCTCTGAAAAGCTCCTGTAAGCACGCGGTAAATAGCATGGGGGGATTGCATCTCGTTGCCTTACACCTTTCTTGATTAGTATTCTGTTGCTTTCTTTATGAACCACTATGGTAGCAGTTGATCCCCTGTTGATTTCTTCCAGGATATTTATATATGCTTCATCGACGCCCCGATTCCGCAGTGTCTGCATGGCTGCTGATATTTCTTCTGAATCAAATGCCTTCTCGTAATTATGAAGGCAATGTATAGATAGTGGTTGGCTATATTCTGAGCACTTCTCTATTACAAGATTGATAGTATGAATGTGGTCGATTGTTGAGTAGCCAGTTCCAAATGCTGCTTGTTTCTTTGGCTGATTAAATTCTAATGTTTTCTTATCAGATACCTTACGCTTAATATTCAACTTCGTAAGCTCTGCCAATTCTATTTTGTCTCCTGCATTTGAGACTTTCATCTTTTGACCTTTCTTAAGGAGGTTCTTCGTCTCCCGGGACCGCTTACCTATGTCCAGTCTAAGTAGTGTACCTACACCTTTCACTGCACACTCCGTATTGATACTCGTCAGATTATTATTCATTGCGTCAAAGCTACGGCTGGTTTCTTCGATAAGAGCAGAATACCTGTTCTGAAGCGAGATTGAAATTTATGTACTTTTCCTCTCAGTGCCAGCTCATTGACTGGCTTCTTGTGTATCAGTTGCTGTCGTTCCTTCTTGAAGTACAGCTGAATTCAAGATCGTGCCATTCTATGGTCACTGCATCATACGTTGCCAAGCACTTCCACATCCTATACGATGCCTGGGTGTGTACTCATTATAAAGTCTATTTCGTTCTTACTTTCGCTATTAGGGCTCCTCTACGTCCACTTGTGGTTCCCTTGTTTTCAGTAGAAAGTATTCCAGAGCCGTAAATTAATATGTTTTCCAAATTCTAGTAATAGCTCCCTTGTGGCATTTCTAGTACCGATTCCATAATTTATACTGCCTGGTCTCCAGCCTGCTTCTTCCATACCTTGGCATCGAAGTCGCCCATCAGTACAGCATACTGTGTTTTTACTTTATTCATTGCCGATACCACGTCTTCACAGAAACTTTCAGCTGATGCGTCATCATGACAGGATGTAGGCATGTAAGCCTGTACCACCTTCATCTTGTATCTCTTATCAAGTTTAATTACGTTACCTACCACCCTTGCATTAATGCCAGAGTATTTTTATATGTTCAGACCTATATGTCTGTGGATAAGGAACCCCACGCCCAGTTTTCTTCGGTCAGCCAGCCCATGATAGCAAAGGACGTGCCCATTCTGTAGCACTGTATAGGCCTCATCTGTCCTACCTTCATTGAGCCTTATTACAACCTATTGGCAAGCTGGCACTTCAGGTTCCAACGTCGGCAAGTTCAGGTTCCAATGGTGGCCTGTCCGGACCCAGAAATTCTTAGCACAATCTGGTACGTTGCAGATCTGACCACCGCCATGGTAAGTTGCTTCGCAGCCGCTGGGGACTGAAGGCCGGGAGTTATTTGACGTATGCATTAGGGCGGTAGTGGCCAGACACTGCACCAGGGTGGCCAATCATCGTCTGGATAGGGAGGGCGTTGCCCGTGGTGGTAACCGGTGAGGTCGTAACCGGTCTAGTGTACTAATAATACGTTTGGTGCACAATGGCGCGAATGGCGACGCTGTTGCACCTCTGCATGCAGGATGGGTTTGCAAACAGCTTGGACTAGATTAGCTTCGGCTTCTAACAATCTGGCCAGATAATTAAGGCACTGAAATTTTGCCTGGAGTATCTTGTGCCAACCAAACAATCGTATGAAATGGTCTATATCTTCAAGACTTAGTAGGTATGTATGTAGATATAAAAACTACAGTCTAAGCTTGTAATTCCCTGGGACACTTTGCAAATTGAAGTTTTTTGTATATGCCTAGAAGAGGTGTAGTCCCTATCCGTTATACAGGCCTCTCTGAAGAATCACTAAATAAATTTAAAGCCCTGGTTGACAGTGATTTACAAAGGCTGCACAATATTCATTATCTCACGGGTGATGGACATAATTTCTTACATGGTTACCCAGCATGATGCCACTGAACTCCTTTAGTTTACAATTGTTGATAGCCATGTTCAAAAACACATGCCTAAAAGCTGCACAAATTGAACCGTAACACCCCCTTTCAATAAGCAGAAAAGTAAGTATCCCAAATTCATGAGGAGAATACACTTTCTGAGTACTAAAGATATTCTTCGTTGATCCACAAGTTATCAAGTCAGGTTGAAACAATGACACAAAGGAACCGCATTGTTAGTCTCTAATATGCACACACCTCTTTCTTGCTTTTGTTGCTTTGACAATTCTGTACCTTCTCTTCAGCAGCTAGGTGCAGCAATGCATCATCTACGCTCTTGAATCCATCCTGCAATAATACAAAAGTGAAGCATACGTCACCATTTTAGTAAAGAGTCATGCCATACTGTGAACTAGATTACAGCAATAAATACTATCGAGCACTAGAGTCTTGTGCAAAGTAAATTGCATTACGGACGTGCTTGGAAATCTACACAACCACGTAATAGAAAGGTAATGCACAGCCACCAGCAAGTAGAGTTACACCTCCATATACCGAATTCCTCGATATTACGAAGTTCTTTTTTTTATTTGCCACCGTTACTTCATAGAAGCACATGTATTTGCGACCGTTATGTAACTAAGTAACGCTGGGTGACACCCTTGATAACACGAATTTTTTCAAACAGACAACCTAGGTGTATTGCTCCGCATTTTGTCATTTTGGCACAAGCAAGTATTTTTTGTGGTTGCCCTGCCGCCGCCGAATCTTGCACGCTCGTGGCGCCAGCGGCTCCCAAGCGAAAGCAACTGCTAAATAGTGCGAGCATGTGTGCGCGAGGTGGCAGGCGGGCGTGCACCCCTCGAGCTTCCTGTACTGGGTGCATTCGCGGATGTGCGCTTCCCCTCCCTTTCTCAAAAAGAAAAAAGATGGACTGGCAGTAAAACCCTTCGATTGCTGAAGAAATCTGTGAATTGCACTTTAAGTGACATAGGTAATGCCAGTTTGCGTTGTGACGCTTTTAGTTTGCGTCACAGATATATTTTCCAACGATATTCATATTGTCCACTCTTCGTTTTCTGCACCGTGCACTAGAGTGCCTTGGCGATGCTCAGCTTTGCTTTTCTTTTCATTTATTTAATTTTTAAATTATTTTGAGGACTACAGGCCTATGGGAACACCTTTACCTTTTGTGTAGTGCCGCCACTGCATACGCGTCAGTCCACTGACTGACACTCTTTTCTTTTTCTCTTTCTTTTCTCTTTCCTGTCTCTCTCTCATCTTCATGCCCTTCTTCTCATTCCCGCAGCGTAGGGTAGGTAACCGGGCATGTGCCTGGTTAACTTCCCTGCCTTTTCTCTTGATCTTGTCCTCCCTTAATTTTTTAAAATGCAGACAACTGTGTCGTCACTATAGAGCTGATGTCAGATTTGGCGCTGATAGAAACTCTTTGAGGCCACCATGACAACAGTTTCGGAGGTAGACAAGTAATGTGCTTCCATTTTGCACCACGCCACGAGTTCGCGGGACCATAGTCTTCGCGAATAAAGGACCAGTAAACAGGCTCCGACTTTTTTTAAAACCTCCCATACAAGCTCGGCAATTAGTAGATTAGACCTAAGCGATCGCGTTTACTGTATATTACAGCGTTGCGCGCCGGACGAAGCCTCAATCTCGAAAAACGACTCCCGCGCATCTTTCCTACGACTCGCCAAGCCCCTTGCACGCGCAGCGACGTCAACTCGGCGATCGGTGAAGTGACGTAGTACGCAGCTCGCCAATTGGTCTAAATCAGGTGTGAAAAAACAGTAGTAAAGTCAATGTCAGTTCCTGTTCTCACCCACATCTACGAAACTGCCCCTTGTTTCTTGGCACTGTGGTGAAAGAACCAACCTCGCAGTTGTCGCGTGCACGTGTACACTACTCACTACACTACAGCGACTGTGCGCACATGCGACCGTACTTCGCCCTTGACACGAGCAACGCGGGTAATAAAAGTAGCTCTGTGGTCGGCTGCAAATCGAGTGACTGGGCAGCGGAGAAGCATCGGCACCGGGTGGCTCACGATGGGGCCCTGCGCGCTGCATCGCTTAAGCGAATTGGTCATCCAGCCACGTGTTTTGGGGACCTGATCGTTTGGTGTCGACACTTCGCACCTGACGCTTGCATGGTTGATCCGCGGCTGGTGCGGCCAACGGTAAAGAAACAATCACGCTTCGCAGCAAGAGGAAAAGCGTTGCGACTGATCGAGTTCGCCGATGACGTCATCGCTGACATGTCACGTGCTGAAGTGCGCGGAGTGACGACGATGGGCTACGCCTTCCCCTTCATGGAAGGAAGAAGGGGGCGAGGCCACACGAAAATTTTGAACCACCTTAGACCAATGTTCTAACCCCTGTAACTTCCTTAATACAGCACGTATTCGCAAAATTTTTGCGGCAGTATGTTCGCAAAGAAAAACTACACAAATATCTTCTTTTGAACATTTTTGAACCTCACGGCTGTTTAGTGGCCCTTTAAGGCCCACTCACACTTGGGGGCAAGTTTGCCTTGCCGTTTGGCATTCAACCTTCTCAGGCCACTGTGCAAGGGCTGTTTCTTATGCGCACGTATGACAATCTTTGCTATTCGAAGAATAGGCCCGAGACACGTTTTCGTACCAATTTCTGTTTTCGGAGTGACGTAGCCCATCAGCGATGGAGAATCTAAATTGGTGAACCGCATCGTCTGTGAGTGCAGCGGGATACTTAGAGCTGCTTGGTTCTTTCTCCGTGGTTTCCATGCCATAACTGCGTGTAGTCTTGACAGTTAGTAGAGTGTTTTAGCCTCTCGACTACTCAACAAGCGCAGCGTAAAACTAAATAGTGAGTTTTAAAGCTTGCACCTGAACAAGTGGTGTTAAAGCTATCCAAAATTAGAAATACGTGTATGCCCTCAAGAGATTCAGGAAGCAGTCATTGTCCCCTTCTAAACCTACTGACAAATTTGCTCTATGTGAAGCTACCGAAATGGCCACGAGCGCACTAAGAGCGTAGCATGCATTTATGTTTTGCATGACAAGCACGTCATGATTATCATGTTTGTACGTGTCATTTACTTTCGTCATCTATTACCGTCCCGTAATGCCAAATTGGTAATATGCGAAGCTAGCGAAACGGCAGTGAGCGTGCTATGAGCGTATCATATAGTCATGTTTTACATGACACGAACGTCATGATTATCATGTTTGACGCCTCATTTACCTTCTTCATCCGTTCGCGTCACGTAATACCAAATATGATATATGTGAAGCTAGCGAAACGGCCGCGGGCATGCTATGAGCGTAGCATGTAGTCATGCTTTAAATGACACATATCTTGATTATCATGTTTGAACGTGTCTACCTTCTTTGTCCTTCCACGTCAAGTAATACGAAATTTGCTACACGTGAAATGAGCGAAACTGGCGAAAGCGCATCATGAGCGTGGCATGTAGTCATGTTCTTACGTGACACGGATGTCATCATTGTCATGTTTGCACCAGTCATACCTGCTTCCTCACTTCACGTCACGAGATACAAAATTGGTAAATGTGAAGCCAGCGAAACGACCGCTAGCTTACTATGGGCGTGGCGTGCAGTCATGACTTACATGACATCCATGGCAGGATTTCCACGTTATGGCCTATCGCTTACGTTCGCCATGCAGCCATGTCATTTACCAGTTTTGCAATATGTCATTTGAACGAAACCACCACAAACGCAGCAAAACCAAGACATGTAAATCATGACATTCATGACATACATGCCACAATTTTCATGTAATTACTGGTCAATTATGATCGTCATATAGTCATGTTATGCCATAACAATTTTCGTATCGATAGCATTATCAAAACAGCCAGGAGAGCTAAATGTCATAGGCGGCTATATTGATAAACAGATAGGTATGGTCAAACTCACCCAACTTCGCTAAGAAATGCTTCGCATTTAAAATCAAACATCATCGGCTTCTGCACTGGGGGACATTTGCAGCGCGTTTCCCACCTGAGCGGCTGAAGCGGCAACACCTCCCGCTACCGGGACCGCTGCTCACGAATCTTCCAGCGCTAACCGCATCACTCGCGTTAGCGCCCTCGCTACTACTACTATTACATACATCGCAGATGCTCGACCCATGGCTTAAGGAGCTTCGCCCCTAAAATAGTGTGAATGAGACTATGATGATTAAAAGCTGTGCCTAGAATAAAGAAAGCAAGAGTGAAGACGTCGCAGATGACATAATTATATAGGTTCATTATTATACTTCCGTGAAATACTTTACCGTTGTAATTACGCCGTTACAAATTCTGGCTGAATTCTTGCTTAGTTGAAAAGTGTTTGTGCTCACGGCGAAATATTTCGTTAAAAAGAATTTTTCAAGGAGAAGTCTCGGACAAACCTTCACGAAGCTTTTCGCGTACAAGGGTTGGCTACCGTTGCTCGCCCCTCTTGGCGGGTGTAATCTTATAAACTGTGATTGGCTTGTATGTTTATTTTGGTAAAAAGTGAGTGCAAGTTTTGAATACGAACTTTTTAATACTAAAACAATTTGCTGGCAGTTTTTTTCTTTTTTTTACGCGCACTATCTTGGTAGTGGCAGTAACGAATGCAAAGCTGATGTTCTGTCCATTCTTGCGCTGGTGCAGGGCTCTCTCGACATCGCTAGCCGCGCCTTTGTGTCAAAACTGGATTGTCTTCAGGAGGTCATGAGTGCCCTACTGAAGGTTAAGCGTCATACGCCGAAAAAAAAAAATCACCGGTACAAGCAGAACGTTCCTAACGAGCTGGCGCAACACATCTACGTCAAAGATAGTGGTTTCGTAATCAATTAGCAAACGTCTTCATCCACATAAGTGCCAACCAGAACACGTCACCGCACATCGAATTAATTACACGGTTCTCTCGTAAAGGTAGCTATTCGTAAATAAAAAATATCAAAGATTCTCTTTCAGATTATATTCTCTGTTTTGTGTTCTACGTATGAAATCGAGGCTTTTTGCAAGCATGTACCAAAAAGTCTACGCTAATAGACCTGCAATGGGGTCGCAGAGCAACAACAAGTTAAATAGAGCACAATTTTTAGGCATTTCAAAATTGCATGCGATGTGGTGTGTCATCGCGCTTGATGCAGCAATACTTTCGATTGCCCCTCCACCTTCGCTATCGGCCCATTTCTCGCTCGAGCAGATTTATTGGGTGAATGTGTGGCAGAGCCTGTTACACACATGTTTCACTCAACAATCTGCCGGTATTCTCATCCTTCCATGCATCACTTGCGCCCTTCCGAAATAATAATATCTGAGATATTATGTATCAAAATACGATATAGTTATTAGGAACGCCACAGTGGAGGGCTTTGGTTATTTCGACCTTCTGGTGTTCCTAAACGTGCACTGACCTCACACATTACCTAGACTTCTACGATTTAGCCTACACCATAATTCGACCTTCACAACCACAATCGAACCAGCGACAATCCGCTCAAAAAGCGAGCACCATAGCCACTAATCCTTTAAAGCGGACATTTCCAAAATTGCATGAAGCTGTTCAGTGCTAGCACATTTATTGTGCGTAATCGCTCAAAATGCAACTTATGTAGCCACTTTTCTTCAAATAAGAAAATTATGCTACAAGCATAAACAGTGAAAGTGCACCCAAAAATCAGTCAGGGTGTGAAAGTGCTTATCTTTAAATATACGAATGTCAGCAACACAGCGACCGTTAAAGGTCTGAGTGCCGAACACGTCCTGGTGAGGGACGGAACGGTGGGTTCCATGCTTAACAGCCCGTAAGGCCTGACTACCTCATTTCATTTTTGAGAACGTTCCTCGAAAGAGGTCAATACAGTCCTGAAGGCATGGCAGCTCGAGGCATGAATTCAAGGCAATGATGCGAAGCCCTTACCCCTCAACAATTTTAACAACGAAGCGCAAGGGACTCACCTCGTTTTCTTCTTTCAACAATCTCTGGCTTGTCCTCCGAATTCTTCCATCGTCATATTACCTGGTCAGTAATCCAAACGCACCGCTCACACAAGAAGTGTGCATGTAGGCAGGGAAATCTTGAAGTTACATGGAACTACCGAAGAGCTTGCGGGATGAATTCGCGACAGGAAGATGGGCGAGTAGCTGAAACCTTGACAACCCTTTCGGGGCTGGTGCATTTCAAGAAATTTGTAGTGGACGCTGAGTGCTATGTTAATCCTCTAATGGATGGCGCTGTCGGCATGCGCGCGCCACCTCATGTGGGGTATATAGCAGGGGGGCAGTTGGGAATAAAGGGGGTCTTCTTGTTGTTGCTATGAGCCATGCTCGTGTCTTACTCGGCGTCTCTGAACATGGTGTCAGAAGTGGGCGTCTAACGCGGAGTTATGGAGGAGACAGACGCCGGACCTTCTCAGCTCAACTTCATTCACGTCGGTACACCGGGACTTCAGCCTCCGTCGCCTTTCAACTTCACCAGCCCTGGGGAATGGACAACATGGATAACGAGGTACGAAGATTACGCCTTCGCGGCCGGTATCAACACAGCCACCGACGAGGTGCAGGTGCGAACTCTTTTATATTGCATGGGTTCCCAAGCACGTAGCGTCTTGTCGTCGCTAGGACTGTCTGCTCCGGAAAACCGCCCGTTTGCGGAAGTCAAGGCTAAGCTCACTTCGCATTTTGTCCACCCTATCAATGAGATTTACGAGAGCCGCCGATTTCACCGCCGAGTGCAACAACTTGGGGAGCCGGTTGATGAATTTTTCACCGCGCTCAGGAATCTTGTCAAGCGTTGTGGGTACAACAACGCCGAGATCGAAGACCGCCTTGTGCGAGACAAGTTTGTCGTTGGATTGCGGAATGAGAAGCTATCGGATCAGTTGTGCCGATGTACGAAACTTACAGCTGAGGAAGCGTTGTGCCAAGCGCGTGTTCATGAAGAAGCCGAAAAAGAGCGTCTATCCCGTGAAACTCCCAGCGAGAACGGGGCCTTTGACAGCTTAAACGTGGACGCGGCGCAACGCGCGAAGAACGCTTCATCGCGTCGCAGCAAATCTGTGCAGCCAACTCAGTCTACTTGCGATTACTGCGGCCGTGGTCACCACTCTCGAAAAGAATGCCCAGCTCGCAAAGCCACATGCAATTTCTGCAAGAAGCAAGGTCATTTTATTGCTGTTTGCCGGGCCAAGCATCGGAAAGAGCTGTTAGGCTCAGTGGAACTTCACGCGCTCAGTACGCGTCGGGCACGATATGCCGACATTCACGTGAATGGTCACCTCGCACACTTCAAGATAGACTCAGGGGCCGAAATAACGGTGGTTTCACCTTCTTTTCCGGCATTACCTACTGTTTTGGATAAAGTGGACGCCGAGGTATCCGGTCCTGGAAATCAAAGGCTGCACGTTCTGGGATCTTTCACTGCTACCTTGCAGTGGCGTAACAAAGTGTCTGTGCAAAGACTGTATGTTATCAAGAACCAGACGACACACCTCCTGGGATTACCAGCAATTGAAGACTTGGGCATCGTTCAGTTTTTGGACTCTGTGGATGGTATTCCGTCATCTCAATCAAAAATTTTTCGTGGGCTTGGCGAAGTACAGGAAGAATACCACATCCGCGTCGCTCAAGATGCTCGTCCCTTTTCATTAAGTGTTCCTCGACGAATACCTCTGCCTCTGCTAGAGCATGTGAAGAAGGAATTGGATGAAATGGAAACCCAAGGAGTCATTCGCAAGGTTGACACGCCTACCGCATGGTGTTCAGGCCTCGTCGTCGTGCCGAAGTCGTCGGGCGGGTACAGGCTCTGTGTCGACTTGACGAAGCTTAACAAGGTTATCCAGCGGGAACGCTACATTCTGCCGACAGTTGAAGACATCTTAGGTCAGCTTGGTGGGGCACAAATTTTTTCCAAGCTCGATGCAAGATCCAGCTTCCACCAAATAAAACTAACTCGTGAGAGTGAAGAACTGACGACATTCATCACACCTTTTGGCCGATATTGCTACAAGCGTCTTCCCTTTGGCATTGCGACAGCACCCGAGTATTTCCAACGCTTCATGTCGAGACTGCTCGAAGGCATCACCGGAGTCGTCAACATGATAGACGACATACTCGTCTTTGGTAGGAACCATCAAGAGCACGACCAGCGTCTAGCTGACGTCTTGGCACGGTTGACTCAAGCGGGTGTCACTCTTAATGAAAAGAAGTGTCAGTTCAGGGTCTCTTCTGTCAAGTTCTTAGGAGTTGTCGTCAGCCAGCAAGGAATTAGTCCAGACCCGGACAAAGTCAAGGCTATCATGGATCTCCCACCACCAATCGATGTTAGTGGTGTTCGCCGATTACTTGGAATGGTAAACCATGTGGCTCGATTCATTCCAAAACTGTCTGAGATCTCCGCACCTATTCGTGCACTCCTCAACAAGAATAACGCGTGGAGCTGGAGTTACAACCAAGAGGAAGCGTTCAAGAAGATAAAGTCTTTGCTCAGCTCCGACACATGTATGGCTATGTACAATCCCCATTACCCAACTATAGTATCGGCTGACGCAAGCTCTCATGGCCTTGGTGCCGTTTTACTCCAAGATCAACCGTCAGGAATTCGACGAGCAGTTGCCTATGCTTCCAGATCTCTCACTACTACAGAAGGACGCTACAGTCAAACGGAAAAGGAGTCTCTGGCTGTCACATGGGCTGTCACCAGGTTCGATCAATACCTACGTGGACTAAGCTTTGAGGTCGAATCCGATCACCTTCCGCTTGTAGCTCTCCTGTCAAGTAAAGATCTGGACATCTTGCCACCTCGAATTCAACGTATGCGAATAAAACTGATGCGCTATCAGTTCGCCGTCAAGTATGTTCCTGGAAAACTGCTAGCCACAGCGGACACACTATCAAGAGCACCCTGCGACTTGCCAACTTCTAAAGCAGTCAGCAGCTTGGAAGTCTATATAGGGGAAGTTCTCAAGGAGCTACCTTTACAACTGGAAAATCAGCTAGACGAGATCCGTCGTCTTCAAGCTCAAGATAGCGAGTGTTCTTCTATTATGACTTATTGTGAGAAAGGCTGGCCGTCCAAGAAGAGAGTTCCGACCCATTTAGCACCATACTGGAAGGAGCGAGAAAGACTGAGTGTGTACGATGGGTTACTCTTACTGGATCGCCGCATTGTCATCCCGTCAGCCCAACGCAAGGACATTCTCGCACTACTGCACGAAGGACATCAAGGTGTCCGCCGCTGTCAAGTGCGCGCCCGCGAGTGCGTTTGGTGGCCCCATTGCAGCCAGCATATTGAGGACCTTGTGGCTCAATGTGCTAAGTGTGCTGAGACGCGAACCTTGCGTTCTGAGCCACTGTCACCAACGCCAACACCGGAACGACCATGGCAACGCCTGGGAATCGACTTGTTCCACCTGGAAGGACGCGACTACGTCCTCATTGTCGACTACTACTCCCGATTTCCAGAAATAGTCACACTGGGAACTTCATCAGCAAAAGCGGTTGTTGCTGCGGTCAAGAGTTGTTTTGCCCGTTTTGGGATACCAGACGTTGTGCGGACGGACAATGGACCTCAATTCTCGTCCAAGGAGTTCGCCGACTTTGCAACGGCGTATCGATTCTGCCACGAGACCAGCAGCCCTCGATACCCTCAGAGTAACGGAGAGGTAGAGCGCATGGTGCGTACCGTGAAAGATTTGCTGAAGAAAAGCCCGGATCCGTACCTCGCTCTACTCGCATACCGAGACACACCTGGAGTTTCGGGCGTCTCTCCAGCTCAGTTACTCATGGGAAGGAGACTACAAACTCGTCTTCCGGGTCTGCCTGAACGACTTCTTCCGGCCTTACCCAATCACGAGGAATTTCAAGCACAGGATACTGCGGCGAAGTTGAAACAGGCGAAGGACTACAATAGCCGTCACAGTACTACTCCTCTGATTTCTCTCAGTATGGGGGAGGATGTGTGGATAAAGGATTTAGGTTGCAGCGGTCGTGTCCTCAGCCCAGCTCAGCGACCAAGGTCATATGTGGTCGAGACTCAAAGTGGTGTTGTCCAGAGGAACCGTTGCCATCTGGTGCCGTTTGTAGATGACCAAAATGTCCAACAGCAAGCATCAATGGCTTCATCACCGACGCATGGAACCTTGTCATCAAATCCGCCAAGAGACTCAGCCTCGACCTCAGCGTCGGAATCATTGTCTCCAAGTGCTTCAAGTGCTTCGTGCGCATCACCTGTGCCGCCTGTGAAGATGCCTCCCTCGCCTGAAGTGCAGACGCTACCTGTGCAAGCAAGTGCGCCTCAGTGTGATGAACCTAAGCGTACGCGTTCTGGCCGTGCCGTGAAACCGCCGCGCAGGTTGAACATGTAACTATCCCGGGAGGGAAGATGTAGTGGACGCTGAGTGCTATGTTAATCCTCTAATGGATGGCGCTGTCGGCATGCGCGCGCCACCTCATGTGGGGTATATAGCAGGGGGGCAGTTGGGAATAAAGGGGGTCTTCTTGTTGTTGCTATGAGCCATGCTCGTGTCTTACTCGGCGTCTCTGAACAAAATTAACTTGGCACAACAACTTTCGCCCCCGTGTTTCACCTTCTGAAGTAGACGTAAGAAAGGCATCAAATTTTGCAAGCGAGCGCATGTGTTCGTGTGTACATTGGGGCACGCGTGTCTGATAGATTGATTTTTGACAATGCAAGAATTACCCACATGACTCTGCAAGCTATAGTCAGGCGTTCCTCGTCCCAGCAGTACGCCAATGAAAGCTGCTTATGATATGCACGCCAGCACACCATATACCTTGAGCTTCGCTTCGATGTTTAATGACGTGCGCAACGGGATTGTGACAAGTTTAATGTGTCGACCAGTGCGTGAACTTTGTCATACAATCTTACCCTCCCATACAAAAAATGTTAGTTCACGCAAAGTTAAGGGGGTTATCACGTCAGCACCCATAGCTAGGGGGCTGGAGAGATATATAGATACGCAAATAGAAACCAAAAGTGGTTACACTACGCAAAGAAGTGTACAGCAATTAATATTGCGTGGCGAAAGCATGAAATCGCACCAGCCGTTACGACATGGGACTGCAAAACATGAGGGACGTAGAAAGCCACCAACCTACTGCAGAGCGCCGAGCTAAAATAGATGACAATCGTCGGTGCACTCACAGCATCAACAAAGCTCTTATGCTGCAGCGTTAATGATGATGACTATATATACAAAAAAGACCCACACCGAAATTCTTTCGCCTTCGAGTAGCTTATGGCAAATAATGCGTAAAAGACTGCGTGAAATTTTTATTGCTTTTCACATCTAAAGTGCTGGATTCTGCGCCACTGTAAATCAGTCATATTTGTAAGAGCAAAAAAAAATAGCCCCGCCGCGGTGGTCTAGTGGCTAAGGCACTCGGCTGCTGACCTGCAGGGTGTGGGTTCAAATCCCGGCTGCGGCGGCTGCATTTCCGATGGAGGTAGAAATGTTGTAGGCCCGTGTGCTCAGATTTGGGTGCCCGTTAAAAAACCCCAGGTGGTCTAAATTTCCGGAGCCCTCCACTACAGCGTCTCTCATAATCATATAGTGGTTTTGGGACGTTAAACCCCACATATCAATCAATCATCAAAAAAAAAAATACGATTGCCTTCAGCTAACTTACGAAGTAAACGCTTGTGTTTATTAGGATACTTTGCAGACACCCAAATTGGCGCTTTTATTCTTTTAATGTCATAATAAGGCGATATTTTTTTATAGCACGGTGCGCAACTTTTTGATGAAAATTTTCTCTAGCGCTTCACTACTCTAGTTTTATTGAAAGATCATGAAGTTTTCTCATTCGGAGCAAAAATTCACAAAAGAATATGCAATTTTTATTTCCTCTGAGCTTCATATCTGCAATTCGCTATTAAGGGTCATTCTCCCCATGTTTAACGAAGCTCCCGCTATAAACCCATCGAAAAAAACAACAACAGTGAAACACAGTTCGCATACAATTTTTTTTATTTCTGTCGTGAAAAAAGTTTTCTGAACTGCAGTTAAAAAGAAGAAAATTAAACAAACTTTAAGGTATGATAAAAACAAAACATCAAAGCGCCGCCAAAGGCACCGGCCGGCGGCTGGCATCGGTGGACTGTTGCACCGACTTCAGTGCCTTCGTAATCCCCGTCGTCGTCGCCGTCCGAGACGCCGCCGACGTCGTCTCACCCTGTAGCCGCTTTTTGCGTCCAAGGCATTCGGGTGGTACGGCGGGCGGCGCGGCCATCACGAGCAGGGCTTAGAGCTTCGGCGACGCGCGAAGGAAAACGTGGCCCTGCGTGAAACACCGTCATGGTGAGCATTGTAGGACGGCGAACTCACAGTCGACTGACTCCGAATCACATCACAACGTGAATCCAAATCTCAGAGAGTCACTGGAAGAATAATTTGGTGCAGTTGTAAGAGCTAGTGAGTCCAATTTTTAAAGAAATGTCGGTTAGAGTGTGAGTCCAATTGAGTAAAAATTATGGATCAAAATCTTAGTGAGCCCATTTGAGAAAACTTTGTGGGAGTGTGCATGCAACTGAGCTTCAAACAGAAAACACATTTCTTTAGGGAGTATAACTGATCAGGTCTTCTGCCAACCTATGGTCGTATCTACTTATCTTCAGCATTATTACTTGTCTTATGACAACTCTTGTTTATAATCACGGCTACTCACGCAGATATGCCACCGGGATAACAATTGACGCGATGCGTGATTAATGTAGTAAAAGGAAGGGCCAGTTTCTTGGCTCCTCACCGCAATAAATTTAACGGCAAGTTATGGCGTTGCCACGCCGTGGTGGTATAGTGGCTAAGGTACTCGGCTGCTGACACGCAGGACGCGGGATCGAATACCGGCTGCGGCAGCTGCATTTCTGAGTGATTCGGAAACGTTGTAGGCCCGCGTGCTCAGATTTCGGTGCACGGTAAAGAACTCCAGGTGGTCGAAATTTCCGCAGTCTTCCACTACGGCGTCTCCCACAATCGTATGGTTTTCTTGGGACGTTAAACTCCACATATCAATCAATCAATCAATCAATCAATCAATCAATCAATCAGTCAATCAAACTATGGCGTTAAAGCACACAGGCATCATGATCGAAAACCTAATTGCACATTAAAGGACACATGAGTCGCTTAAGTGAACTCCAATTTTTCTGCCGACTCATAGTGAGCACAATAAATAAAGACAATGTAACCAGCACTGCGAACAAAAGACAAAAAAATGAGGATACTTCGAATTTTCTCCTTTAGCAGTTGAGTGCAATTGCAGTATCCAGTTCCTAGTGCGAATACTTCATATACGTAGCGCAAGAAACCTTTCCGAACTTGCTATGCACCCACCATGTGGCCTTGTGTAAATAGGCTCAGTTGCCTGTGTGCATTTCTAGTGGGTGACCAGCTTCAAACCACGAAACCATTGCGATCAATGTTCTGACACATGATGGTAATGGGTGCTTCATTATTGCAATATTTAATGTCGCATTGTGAAGCATATATACTGGACGCGTGTGTTTTTAAAGCATCAAAATTACTTTCACTGCATTTCCAAGTAGAGGAAGTTCCTTTCCCCGTATTTCCAAGCACACGCATGGCCGAGGGATCGAACATCTGCACGCCACGCTAACGATCCGGGTTCGAGTCCTCTCTGATCCAGAATTTTTTCTTCATTTATTTTATTTGCATTGTCGTTAATTTTTCGTTAATTTTTCGTCAGCGCCGTTGGTTTATTTGCTGCTGACAACCAACGGCGCTGACGCTGTATTATCTGCGAAACGAGCTCTTTAACGCTGTCGTGTGAAAACACTCGGGAGAAGCTATGAAATTGCATGCATGTTAGTGAGAACCAACACACGCAAGAAAACTAATAACTTAGTTACGAATTTCGCTAGTTTTAAAACAAGCGATCATTAAAAAGCTGTAGGCGCTCGTATTTTATTTTTAATCATATATAATGCTGCCTAACCAACTCGCGCGAACATTTGGTCGCTGAAGAACACTGACACCCGATTCATGATTATAGCGGCACACATTATTTATTTATTTATTCAAAATACCTTACAGGCCCACTGAAGGGCATTGAGTAAGGGGGGCATCAGTATACAAACGAAATAACAATAAAGGAGAAAAGCAGACGAAAAAAATATATACATATATCGAAGATTACAAAAATCAAGGTGCAACAGCGTTATACAATACTAGAGTGCAAAGAAATCAGGTTGTCACGAAAAATTTCACGGTTAGAAATGAATACAACATGATCCGGAAAACCGTTCCAATATGCAATGGCTCGAGGTAGTGATGATAAGTTAAATGCTTGCGTGTGACCATGAATGCGCATAAAACTACGGGCTTTGTGAATGCGCTGGAAAATGCGCGCAGGAGAATAAAGTGGCAAACAGTGAATTTAGTTACTATAAATGTACCTATGAAACAGATAGAAAAGAGCAATGTTGCGGCGTATTTCTAGTGACTGAAATGCAAGGACTTGTTTTATTAGGGTAATACTTGAATGATAGTCGTAGTTCTCGGAGACGAATCTCGCTGCCCTATTCTGGACGGCTTCCAAAATACGTACCAAGTAATCTTATTATGGTGACCATGTGGATGATGCATACTCTAGCTGTGGGTGAACATAAGTAATATATGATAATGCGCGTACGTTAGAAGGAGCGTTGCGCAAGTTTATGCGGAGATATCCGAGAGATTGAGATGCTTTCGATGAGACAGCTGCTATATGCGCAGTCCAGGATAGATCCGATGTAAGGTGAACGCCTAAATATTTGTAAGATGGTGTAGCTGACACAACGGCGTTATTATTCTTATAGTGAAATGCTGAATTGTTATGCTTTCGAGTGAACGAGATTAACTTGCATTTAGAGGCGTTAAGGGACATCTGCCAAGTTTCGCACCACCGGAAGGTTAGGTCAAGGTCATTTTGGAGAGCGGAATAATCATTGAAGCATTTAATGTTGCGGTATATGGCGCAATCGTCGTCGAACAACCTAACTGTGGATGAAAAATTATCGGGCAAATCATTAATATATATTAGAAAAAGTAACGGACCTATTACACTGCCTTGGGGAACACCGGATGTGACGTCGCAAAGGTTAGATGAAATGTCGTTGATCACCGTAAGTTGCTAACGCGAAGAGAGGAAGCTTGGTAGCCAAGACAGGACTATAGAATCAATACGGAGTGCGGCCATTTTAGACATTTAACGACAATGAGGGACAGTATCGAATGCCTTGGCGAAATCAAGGAAGAGGCAATCAGTTTGTTCGTTACCGTTCATATTAAAGTGAAGGTCAGTCGTGAATTCGAATAACTGGGTGTCACATGAGTAGCCTTTTCTAAAGCCATGCTGATGGCAGAAGAAGAAGTTGTGCGATTCAAGGTGATCATAGATATGAGAAGCCACGATATGTTCCAGTAGTTTGCAAGAGATGCATGTCAGGGAAGTGGGTCGATAATTACGGGGCAAGTGCCTGTCACCGGACTTAAATACGGGAATCACCTTACCAATCTTCCAATCCTTGGGCAGTTCGCCTGATGATAGCGACTGGTTAAATAGGAGACAGAGGAAGCAGCTGGAAATATCTGTGGTGTTCTTCAGTATTATTACGTGCAATGGATACAAATAGACACACAAAAAATAAAGAAATATGGGTGTGAGAGGAAATAGAATATTATATAGGAGTGTGCTGCCGAGCTGCATATGCGACTGACCCTTGTAACAACGTTTCATTTCTCAACGAACCTTTGATATGGAGGCAGATCCTGTGTTCTAAGAAAGGCCTGTCTCACTTTTTATATACAATATTATATACGTTTTTACTTGCGTGAAAATAAGAAGCTATTTCTGAAAATGAAAGTGACTTTTAGTAGCACACCTCGTACATTACCAAAAAGTCATCTCGGAACTAAAAGGTGCTCAAAAAAATAAATACGTACACAAGAAAGAGTTCAGAAACAAGCGCATACCTAATATTTATTCCCGAATTTATTTGACGAAATGGAGCCCGACGGGCATTTCCACGCATAAATAAACAGTGCGGATTTGCACTTTGTCCCACAGAGATCCTATAATGAACGGAATTTTATCGCTCTATGTTTCATTTCTGAAGTCACGCATATATCGCAATAAACTCTATATAAGAAGTGGTTTGATCAAAAGCGCTTTTTTTAACCCACAACATTTATTATCTGGCTGCTGACCTGTAGGTCGTGGATTCAAAATATGCGTTTGTAGCCGTATTTCGGTAGAAGAGAGGTGTCAGGGTCATGTGTACTGTGCGATGTCAAAACACAAAAAAGAACGCCGTATTGTCAGAATTTCTGGAGCCCTTCACTACTCCGTTTCTTACAATCATAGAATGGTTTCAGGAAGTATATAAAGCCCCAGATAATATTATTATCGCCCCGTTTTAATGATTGATTCGTGGTGTTTAACATCCCTAAACCACCAATGATTATGAGAGATGACGTAGTAGACGGCTCCGGAAATTTGGACTACCTGGGGTTCTTTAACCTGCACCCAAATCTGCCCTAGATATTATTACATTACTGCAATAATACTCGACATCTGGCTTGCTTGCATTTTGAAAACTAGGCACACCTTTTCCATCATAAATACTATTTTCACCTTGATAATGCGCATGATTGATATGTGGGGTTTAACTTCCCGAATCCAGATAATGCACATGCCATTCATGACTAGGAAGTTCGAGGCACACGTCGGTAATTCAACACAAGCAAGATAGATGCTGAATATTACGCTGGCACAGAAACTCAAAAGTGTTTCATGTCGGGGTCTTCTTAGGCCCCGCTGACGTATTTCCGTCCAGTAAAATAAAGACGTTGCAAAACATAATCAAACAGATTCCATAAAAAAGGAACAAGACGGAATGTTTACGTCGTAATTCGTCGATTCATCGACCTCTCTATCTGGAACGCGCGCCGCTATTCACTAGGCCACGAAACGTACGTTGTCAAACATGCAAATGACAAGCCATTTATACACAACATATACCGTATGTCGGACCTCAGAGCTCCGACTTGATCGCGCTATTGCCATCAGTAGCGAGTTGGTGCGATCGCTTCGCGTTAGGCGTGCTCTCAAGGTCGTCGCCTCTAGCGTTTCTTTAAGTGCCGCCTCCACAGAGCGCAGTCTCTCCTGCGAGCACGGTTATTAGATTCGTGGTTTGGGACAGCAAAAAGGTCACTTCGCTTCCTTCTGCTGCCGAGCTTTAAAACCAAGCACGCTTTCACACACAAAGAAGTAAGGAGTGTGACTCTTCGCGCTTGTGAGACTCGTAATTTGGGAGAGCAAAAACTCACTTCGCTCGCTTCTGCGGCTGCGCTTTAAAACTGAGCTCGCTTCTCACATACGAAGAAGTGAGGACTGTCGCTGTTCGCGCTTGTCCTGTCTATACTTGTGCGTTCGTTTGGTGCATCTTTTTTTCTGGTTGAACAGGACGCTTCAAAAGTCGATCTGTGTCACGTGTAAATATCTCAAAAACGTCGACATGGACCACCGAGCACTGAGGGACAAAGAAAAAGAGCGCGGTAGCACGGGTGGCACGAGGCGCGCTCGCAGTGTTCGGGCCAAGGCGTGCAATTTCGAGCTCGGACGAGCGAGACGTTCTGCCGGGCGATACGCGGGCGTGTGCACGGAGGATCGCGGAGCCGTGCAAAGTCCAGGGTGGCCGAGGATCCAGGTGCCAGGGGAGTTGCTAGCTGAATCAAGGATCGCCGAGCGGTGCCGAGTCGTGCCGAGCAACGCGTCAGACTTGGACGTGGGCCGCGAGCTCACGAGCTGTGCACCCGAGGGTACCTGGCTGTGCCCTGGCCAAGGCGAGGAACGCCAGTGACTGAACTTCTGCACCGCAGCTGTGGCGAGCAGCATTTCAGCACGGCACAGACGGTGCTGTGCTGGCCAGAACCCGCACGTGGAAACGCTACGCCCGGGCGGTGATCAAGAGCTCGGAAACAAGGTCCGAGGTCGTGCTGGTCCAGGCATCTCCTAGACGACGCCACCGCTGCTCGAGAGTCGTGAGTCTACGGGACTCTTCTTCCTCATGCGCCGTGGTGGTCGTCCTGACGGCGTCCGCATCACTGACTTTTCATAGCCTTTCTTTTGTCTATAAACGTTTGAACTCGTCTCCCTGTCTGTCTCCTGCACCACTGCACAGTAGTAGAAGTGCTCGAACCGTCCTAAACATCACAATTTTCTGGCGTCCGCGACAAAACAAAGCTCTAGCTCCAACTTTCAGAGCCGCTTTTCTTTTTTGTGCAGTGGGCGGAAATGGATTGGGAGAAGTATATTCCGATTGGCAAGAAACTTGGCTTGTCGGGTAACGAACTGAAGGAGTGGATTGAAGAGCAGCAGAAAAACAGCGTGACAGACGAGCTGAGAATAGGGACGCATCCCGAACAGCGCACGAACAGGAGATTGCTCGTCTGGCGGCGGAACAAAGTCTGCTGGAAGCTAAGCGTCGTCTTGTTGAGCGCACGGCTGGGATGGTTGGAACCAGTGAAGAAAGCGTGGAAGCCAGCGGCGAAGCGTTCAGGAGCCCCCACAAGCTTATTCCTCACTACAATGAGGGCCGCGACGAACTCGACGCGTATATTCAGCGCTTCGAGAGGGTAGCCACGAGTCAGGGATTGCCAGGCAACAGGTGGGCGCTCTCATTAAGCTTATGCCTCTCAGGTGAAGCCTTGAATATTGTAGGATGTATGGCTGCGGAGGATGCTACAGACTACAAAAAGCTGAAGCAAACCTTGTTGCAAAGATTTCCGTACACCGAAGAGGGATATCGGCAAAAGTTTCGCGAAGTTAAGCCGGAGAATTCCGAGACAGGGCGACAATATGCTGGTTAGCTGCTCGGCTACTTCAAGCATTGGCAGCAGATGGCGAAAACAGAAAAAAACGTATGACGCATTGAGAGATAGCATTGTGTCCGAACAGTTTTTGCTAAGATGCGATGAGAAACTCGCCAACTTCTTGAAAGAGCAAGGATGCCGAACGCTCGATCAGCTAGCTGAACCGGCTGACCATTATCTGGAGGTGCAAGGCCTGAAAAATATCGCGAAAGGGAAACAGGAAATACCAAGGGAAAAAGCAGAAGTGGCGAGGAAGAGCCGCGATAAAGAGGCCGGAAAAACAAAAGTGCAATGCTTTTTATGTGGCAAGCAAGGTCATCTTGCTGCGGACTGTTGGACGCGGTCAAAAGGCCCGAAGCCCTCGTCTTGCTGGAAGTGCCGGAAACACGGTCATCAAGCGGACGAGTGCCCGAATGTAAAGAGCCGCAACAAGGAGGCGTCAAGTGCTGTTGCCGACTATGACCGTGCACCTTTTGCTCGAAACAAGGAGAACTTGGGTTGTACCCCTACATCACCAGAGGAAATTGCACCATCGGAAAAAAGAGACATTTGTCTTGGTCTGCTAAGCCAAGAGATGCCAACGGCAACCGGATATCTCGAGGGACAGCCTGTGACGGTGCTAAGGGACTCGGGATGCAATACTGTGGTGGTCAAGCATTCGCTGGTACCGGAAAAGAATTTCACCGGTATGACACGTACTGTACACTTCTCGACGGTTCGTCGAGGTAGCTTCCCAAGGCAAAGGTATACATTGACTCTCCGTTCTTCCGAGGATCCACACTGGCACTCTGCATGAAAAAGCCACTCGATGACGTCGTTTTCTGCAACATCGACGGGGTAATCTTCCTTTCTGGTTCTACCACGGCACATCACCTGTCGGATGTTGCAAGACTGCATAAGGAGTTGGCAGCAGCAGAGGAGCCTTCCCCATATCCAAGCTTGTCACCTGACCTACCGACTTTGAGTGCAGCGACAAGAAGAACCAGGGAGATGAAGTTACTAGTGGTGGCATCTAACGAACTAGATTTGACCCCACAAGTTCTTGAAAAGTTGCAGAGAGAAGATCGCACCTTGGATAACTGGTTTTCGGCAGTCGGTAAGACGATAGCGAAGCGATCAGCAAACATAGAGTATGTTTTGCTTAAGGGAATCCTTCATCGACACTACAGATCGCTAACAAGGAAGGAAGTTGACCAACTGGTTGTTCCGCAAAGCCTCCGCCAGTTTGTCCTTAGGATGGTGCATGAGGGAGTTATGGCAGGTCACAAAGGTATTAAACGAACAACTGATAGGATTCTAGAAGAATTCTATTGGCCGGGCGTGCAGGCTGAGGTGACACGATTTGTGCGCTCTTGTGACATTTGCCAGCACACTGTGCCAAAGCACTTAGTCGGACGTGTCCCCCTCGGAAAAATTCCGGTGATTGACATGCCCTTCCAACGTGTAGCGATTGACATAATCGGTCCACTATCACCGACATCGGCCAAAGGAAACCATTTCAGTTGAACAATGGTCGACTGCGCAACGCGATATCCTGACGCTGTTGCATTACCAGGCATAGAAACGGAGACGATAGCAGAAGCGCTGGTGGAAATGTTCTCGCGCGTTGGATTGGATAAACTTTTATTTTTTATTGGATAAACTTTTATTGAAATACCACGAGAAATCGTGAGCGACCGCGGAAGGTCATTCACATCACGCTTAATGCAGGAAGTGAGCAGACTACTGTCTTTCCGACAGTTGCCAACTACCCCATTCCACCTTAAGGCAAATGGTCTTGTGGAGCACTTTAATAATACATTAAATGAAATGATACGGCACATGTGCCACGAAAGTCGAAAGAACTGGGACAAATACTTGGCATCATTATTATTTGCATACACAGAGGTGCCTCAGTCAAGCATCGGCTTTTCGCCGTTCGACCTGCTGTATGGTCGATACATGAGAGGCCCAATGTCCATACTGAAGGAATTGTGGACGCGAAAATCCTTGGATCCCCAAACGAAGACTACGTACGGCTACGTCATGGAGCTTCGTGATCGTTTGTACGAGACGTGTCAAATTGCGCACGAAGAGCTGCAGAAAGCCAAGCTGACACAAAAGAAATACTACGATCGCAAAGCGAAGCCTCGTCAGCTCTGCGTCGGAGACAAGGTATTACTACTACTACCTTCCGACACCAACAAACTGATTCTCACTTGGAAAGGCCCCTTCACTGTACTAGAGGAGCGGAGCGAGATCGACTATGTCATTGATCTAGGAACCCGAACCAGTTTGTTCCACATCAACCTCATTAAGAAATACAAGGAGAGACCACATTTGACAGACACGGTGGACCACGTGGCTGTCTTGGTACTCAACCGTAGAGCGAGAAGGGCTTGCGCTCGTGTGGGCTGTCCAAAAATTCCACATTTATCTCTTCGGCAAGTAGTTTGTACTGCAGACTGATCACCAGCCGCTTGCCTACATCAACTCGGCCAAGCACACAAATAGCCGAATTCTGCCTTGGAGTCTGACACTTATGAAATACGACTTCACTGTGGAATATATCAAAGGAAGTGACAACGTTAGAGCTGACTACATGAGCCGAGTGTAGACTTGAAGCGTTACGCACATGTAAGCTTTTATTTCTTTCTAAACACTTTGTGAACTCCATGTAAACTCCGTGAACTGCGTTTAAACCAACCTGTGAATGCGTTTGAAAAAAAAATACTGTTAATATGCGCACACTTTCCACCTTTCAGGCTGTGAACATTCTCTATCCTCATGCTTAGAAAAGTTGTTGAAGAGGAACAACTTTCCAGCCAGGCACCCGAGGGTACCTGGCTGTGCCCTGGCCAAGGCGAGAAACGCCGGTGACTGAACGGCCACACCGCAGCTGTGGCGAGCTGCATTTCAGCACAGCACAGACGGTGCTGTGCTGGCCTGAACCCACACGTTAAAACCACTACGCCCGAGCGATGATCAAGAGCTCGGAAACAAGGTCCGAGGTCGTGCTGGTCCAGGCATCTCCTAGACGACGCCACCGCTGCTCGAGAGTCGTGAGTCTACGGGACTCTTCTTCCTCATGTGCCGTGGTGGTCGTCCCGACGGCGTCACATCACTGACTTTTCATAGCCTTTCTTTTGTCTATAAACGTGTGAACTCGTCTCCCTGTCTGTTTCCTGCGCCACTGCACAGTAGTGGAAGTGCTCAAACCGTCCTAAACATCACAATCTGTAACAGTCATAAGCCCGCACACGACTCGTGTATTCTTGTTTGGTGTGCGCTTTCAGCTAGAGGTGCGCGCTGAACGTTCGAGGTAGTTGTTCTTCTTAGCTTGAATTTTCAATTTCTAGCTGTAGCATTCATTCCTTCGCCTTTGTGGCAAAACAATGCACAATGAACGCTCAACTGCCTTTGTGAAAACAGGCTTTTCTTTCTTGTTATAACAATTCATAAAGAGAAAAATTAGCCACGTTTTTTTACCGTATACACCAACAGCCTATTCGACCACGCCTAGTTGCTCGTCCGGTGCTACGAAGCAGCATATATGTGCATGAATATGCACCCACCAGAGCCGTCTTCCTAGTGTAGTTGAGCGTTGGTGCCTCCAGGCGCTGTACCACGGGTGCATCATGCATCGGGAAGGCGGTGCAAACGCCCGAGTCGCCATCTGCTGCCCGCACGTGTGGTCCTGCATCATCAATGTTGGGTTGAGTTGACCGTAGCACCACGCTGCCTGGAAGGCTTCGGATAGAGTAGTCCAGACCACCTCCGTCGATCTGGGCTGAACTCCGGATGTGCTGCTAATGTAGAGAAGCCAGGATATTGCGTTGGCAGCCGAGTGTTAGGCGGTAACCAGCATGAGATAAGGACTGGGCCTTGCTCTGTGAAAAGTAATAAAATGGACGCTGGAATTCATCTATCAAAACATGCTTGTAACATTTTCGTGGCTTGCATGAAATCTAGGTGCTATAAAGGAGCAAGAAGGCACATTCAATGGTCGTTATAAACGACAGCCACAATACGAGGCACGCAGTGGTGGGGGATACAAAACTACCCATCTAAATGCTTCTATGGTTAAGAGAAATCTGCATCGTGCCCACATGTTGTTTAATGCCACATTCAAAGCCCAACCATCAAGATAAGAAAGATATACACATTAGCTGAAAACCGCAAACGTTTCTCGACTTATAGAAATAGCGACCAGCTCAACTGATTGAGTCCTTTTGGAAGCGACTTGCATCCCACAGTAGAATGCGCAAAGGAAAGATTAAATCAAAGGTTAGCAGCAAAAGAAACCGTCGAGGACTCCATGCTTAAGTGGTCAAACCGATATGCGAGTCACCACATAAATGCTGCGACTGCATGTCAACTCATTGAGTGAGTTTAAGAGCGACTTGGCCATCCACAGTAGAATGCGCAATTGTAAGCTGTAATGAACAGGTAGCGGCCAAGAAAAAAAAATCGGCAAGGAGTTCGTGCCCAAAGTGACCAAAACGACATGAAGGTCACCACATAAATGCTGCTACTGCATAATACAATAAAATTTATTTATCGCTGCAATTGCTCGCCGCATTGTCCTGTGCGAGGACATCATGTGGTTCACACAGGCTGCGAATCTACATACTGCGATTTTCAGCGGAAGATTCCGCACAATTCCGCCTTTGAAAAACCGCATAAACAGCTGGCATTTTTTTTTTCAATGCACACCCTCGCTACTTATAAACACTGGGACCCCTGTGGATTCTGATGAACAGGTTAGAAACGCGACTAACGTTATGAAAGGCGAAGTCTGATGACACAATTTAAGCTTGAACTAGCTTCTTTTTGTCTTGATATGCTTCGAGGTGAGTGTGACTACTCAGGCGATGTTTGCGAGACATTAAACACTTAATAAATGAGCAAATAAATGAGAAATTAACAGTGACACCAAAAGCTTCGACTAGCTCAAACAGGAGACTAGAAAATGGCGTCTTACCATGGCGGTGTCCAGTGTTGTTCTAGAACGAGCAGATGATGATGATGATGATGAACCTTCAGTTTTGCTGGCACTCGCCCACAAAGGGGGATCGGCCAAGAACCGGGCGGCAGGATCATCACGTGTGCTAATTCAGGCATTCAGATAGTCTCGTAGCCGTAAATAATAACAATAGACTAACAGGGTAACCTTTTTGTTGCCATTATGTACTCGCACACAGCAGAGAAAACCTCCCTGTGGCTATAACCTTTCAGCGCTCGCACTGACATCTTTCGGTGGTCATTTTTCCCGGATGCTATAGAACAATGGAATTGTTTACCCCAACATGTTATTAATAGTACCGATGTACAAACTTTTGACAGATAAATCGATGCTTAATTTGGTAATGGTTGAAGTACTGCCCATTCTGTTTTCCTGTGTTTATTGCTTAGTGGTTTTTTTAGGTGTTCTGTTTGTACTCATATTGTACTCCCTCCCTGTTATGACCCTCAAGCGAGGGTTGACAGTATTAATAAATAAAAAATAAATAAAAATATAACCTAATGTAATCTCTGCGTAGGATAAAATTAGATCCACGTTTATTTATAAACCTAGCTTCGCAATGGTACGAGCAGATCTACAGGAGCTCGGCACACGTGCAACTTCTTCTGTGGATGGTGATTCTCGCCCGTGAAATGCGCATTTCGACAACCTTGTCTTGAAATCATGAGTTCCATCTGAATTTGTGTGTTTGGGAATGTTCATGCTCAACTTTAAACAAATATGCTTACCAAATATAACAATATTGAAATAGCGAAGGTTTCGACTCTCCTGTGGCGGTCTTTTCACAATGAAACAATGCACTAAAAGTGGGGTATAGAAGTTCAAATGGAGGACACCAACAAGGCAACCTAATGTACTCGGAAGGCTACCGTCAATGCTGTAGAGCGTGATATCAATAGTTTGGATTAGATAGAACTTGCGACCCGTTACGATGGCCTTATGCGTATGGTACTAGGCTGCTGGCCCGCTGGTCTTCATGAAAAATCTCGGTGGTGGCTGCCCCTTTTTCAATGAAGGCAAAAATGACTGCAGCCCGTGCACTTACGCTCTCAATCACTGTATCACATGTAGGCTTCTACTTGATTTGATGCAATTCACCCCGAGTGGGTATGTGCCAGTATATACAAGAAACCAACAAAGAATGAAACTTAGGTGCAATTTGAAGATCTCCCATGGTTGGAATTCTCGATGGCCTCCACAACGGCGTCTGTTATTATCACGTGGGTTTGTGACGGTAAATCCTAACAATCGTCGAGTCGGCTGTGGGATCAGCTTATGGCCACCGGTGCCCCAGTCTAGCAAACTTCTGTCTGCATTGCCTCAGCACTAGGCTCTTGTTTGACGTTCTCTTGCACGGCGCAAGTCACGAACTGTTTTTCTTGCTCCGAGCAGGTTCTCTGTTGCTAACGATGATGTTCGCTGTCTGCGGCCCTGATGGATGCCATGCGGTGGCCGTCAAGGGCCTGCACAATGCGAGCGTCACACCTGAATTTCGTACTGTAGTTACTATATCAGAGTATCCCAGCTTTTCAGTGTCTCCGTTAGAAAAAGGGTGGCGTGAAACAATGGCATCCATTGCAACGAGGCTCAAAAGCAAGCATCGTGAAGGCTGGTGTTCTCCTCCTTGGCAGTTGTGTGTGGTGATACTGCAACAAAATTCAGTCTAATTGGCCTTTCACTGTGCCACAAGTGTTCTTGCGCAGTCGAAGTTTAGTCGTTCACATTTGCCTTTCTGCTCAACCATAGAAAGTCGGATGATAAGGCGTAATGCAAAAGTGGCTTGTTCCGTTTTCGTTCATGAATCACTGATACTGTGCACTAGTGAACTGAATTCCACTATTGAAAGCCATGGTTCGGGGAGGCCATATCTACTAAACATTGACTGTAAGGTTTCAATACTCCGTCCTGCATTGGTTATCTTTACTGGACTCACAACTATCCTCTTTATGTGCGGGCTGCATATGTCCGTCAACCGGGTCGGCGTACTCTGTACGTAAGTGCACTCTTGCCCACTTTCATTTCATTTCCGGCTGTGATACAGGTAACCTAGCAAGTGGCATGTTTGCACACTGAACAAATAAAATGCATGTATTTATCGCATGTTCAAAACACAAGAGGTAGAGAAGCAGATGTGACACTTCCTTACCAATTTTATTCTTTAGTATAGTGATACAGAGCACACCAATATTTTGCCCAAAATATCAATAAGGACATACAGAATAAAAATATTGTCACGGGGTCGTGACGTGGCCGAAGACAGGAGACTTCTTGTTGGAATGTAACTGTTTATTTGGGCGAACCTGTGCCCGGTAAACAGAAAGTCTAATTACAGCAGCAGTCTCGCACAGATAGCAGTCTCAGACTGATAGCGGCGAACGGAGCGTCGGCCTTCGATCAACTACTGACAAGCGGCGAAGCACGTCGGCATTTATACTCCCGCCGTCGAATGTTCTAGCGCTATCGCTGGCGGCGGCGTACGTTCCAGAACAATCTGTACCATTCGCGCAGTGGGCGTGATCTTATCGAAATGATCTACTACAGTCCGGAACCCTCTCGAAAACTGCAGGCGCGGTTTGCGCTGAGAATCGTGTGGTGTTTTGGGACGATAACAAAAACTTGGGAAATGGAACGTGGCATTGCCCCCCTCTGAAAAAGGCATCGTCTCGATGCTTTAACTAAAGATGAAGGTACAATAATAATGCAAGAAAGTACAATGAATAAATTACGATACAACAATAATACAAAAAACACTGTTTCAGTTTGTTAACGTGCATGAAACGGCTTGAGGCGTGCGACATGGACGACGTCAGGTCGCGATCGGCGTCGTTGAGAGTTCGTGATGCCGTCGGGGACAACCTCGTAATCAAGTGGGCCGAGACGTCGCACCACCCTGTACGGTCTCTGACGGAGTGGTCTGGCATTTTCTTCGGTTATGATGCGATGTTTCGTGATTGGGGTCTGCCGAATTTTCGATGACGACGAAAAGCAATCTTCGTATTGCAGGAGCAAAGCATTGAGCTGTTCTTGCTTATCGTTCGGAAGTCTGGGATTGACGTCGAAAGCTATGGGAGGGGCTTGGTTCCTCTGAGCAGGTTCCGCAGAATCGGCGAGGGCTAAAGCACTGGTGGCTTCGACAATTTCTTCGATGTATGCGACCGTTGTTCCTTTGTTCACATGTTTGTACTCATTGCTGAAATTTGTGAGCATAACCGTTGCTTTGCCTCCCCGCAACTCTGCGATTCCTCTTGCGACGCAAATATTTCGGGTGATCAACAGATGCTGACTGCCTTCAACGACGCCTTCGAAGTCAGGTGATTTAGGAGCGCCGACTGAAATAATGACGCTTGAGCGAGGCGGAATGGTGACTTGTTCTTCAAGCACATTCAAGGCATGGTGTCCAGACGGCGTGCGCGGCGGTAGTGCTTCTTCTGTGGATAACGTTATCGACTTTGTTTTTAGGTTGATGACAGCACCATGGAGGCATAAGAAGTCCATGCCAAGGATGACATCTCTCGAGCAACGCTGTAGGACTACGAAGTCTGTAGGATAAATACGGCCGTTAATGGTGACTCTCGCTGTGCAGATTCCTGCAGGCGTTACGAGATGACCTCCGGCTGTGCGGATTTCAGGGCCTTTCCAAGCTGTCCTAACTTTCTTTAACTTCGCGGCGAACGACCCACTGATGACAGAATAGTCGGCTCCAGTATCGACGAGAGCGGTCACACTGTGGCCGTCGATAAGAACGTCGAGGTCGCTAATTCGCCGTCTCGCATTACAGTTAGGGCGTGGCGTCGGGTCACGGCTGCGTCGGCTTGTTCCGCTGCTTCCATGTTGCGTCGTCAGGCCACCTTCGGTAAGTGAGCTTTCGCCGTCAAGGCTTTGCCTGGTTGGCGTTGTGTTCGGAAAGCTCCGTCGCGGCGTCGTCGTCGTCGGAGGATCTTCGGTAGTTCGTCGCACAGCAACCGCACCTCCACCGGTTGCTGCCCTTAGTTTCCCGGATACGGGCTAGGAGAACGGCCCCGCGTTGGGCCAGAGTACTGTCGGTGGTGCGGTGATGTGCGGCGGCTGGGCGACGGCGAACGCGAAGGGCTTCGTGGTGTCCACCGAGTTCCTGTCAGGTAGTCGGCGATGTCACGTGGTCGTTCTCCTGGCTGTGGGCGCGGTGCATTGACGGCGAAGCCACGCAATCCCATCTGTCGGTACTGGCAACGGCGGTATGTGTGTCCGGCCTCGCCGCAGTGGTAGCAGAGCGGGCGATGGTCAGGGGTGCGCCAGACGTCAGTCTTCCTCGGTGCACTGCGTTGGGCCGCTGGCGAACGGTATGACGTCGGTGGGGGTGGTGGCGGCGGTGGCGTCTGTCGACGGAAGTGCGATGGGGCGGCGTTTTGGCGTGGACGGGGAGGAGCGTTGTGGCGCAGTGCAGCGGCGTAGCTCATAGCTTCCGGCTCGGGCAGCGGTGCGTGGGGAACTTGAAGCGATTGCCGAACTTCTTCTCGCACAATGTCGGCGATCGAATCCACTTGAGGCTGCGCCGAAGGCAACAGCTTGCGCAGCTCTTCCCGCACGATCGCTCGGATCGTTTCACGCAGGTCTCCGGAGTTACTGGCTTGAGCAGCAGCGCAGTCTGCAGTCAGGCGACGATTATATTGTCTGGTGCGCATGTCCAGGGTCTTTTCAATAGTGGTCGCTTCGGCTACAAATTCTTCGACAGTTTTCGGTGGGTTTCTCATCAGCCCCGCGAAGAGCTCCTGTTTGACCCCTCGCATGAGGAAACGAACTTTTTTCTCCTCAGGCATGTCTGGGTCAGCGTGACGGAATAGTCGGGTCATTTCTTCTGTGAAAATGGCGACATTTTCATTTGGTAGCTGAACCCGAGTCTCTAATAAAGCAGCGGCCCTCTCTTTTCGAGCGACGCTCGCGAACGTTTGCAGGAATGCGCCGCAGAAAACACCCCATGTTCGGAGCGTGGACTCCCGATTTTCGAGCCAGGTCCTTGCGGTGTCTTCTAAATAGAAGAACACACGACGCAGCTTTTCGTCATGGTCCCAGTGGTTGAGGGCGGCCACACGGTCGTATGTCTCTAGCCAGGACTCCGGGTCTTCGAACGATGACCCATGGAAAGTTGGTGGTTCCCTGGGTTGATGCATGACCATCGTGGGCTGGGACGCTGCGGTTGTCATTGTCGCTGCAGTCGCGGTCATGGCCTTGGTCTTCCGCGGCTTGTCGTGTAGAAGCCCGTATTCCGGTGGTAGCCCTTGCTGTCGGCGGCTTGTTCGCTGCTCCTGATTGGCGTCTGTGTCTTCTCCGCGACGTGGGCTGGGTTCACGGCTTGACGGGGGCGTCCGGTACATGAACGAAGCAGCACCTCCACCAAATGTCACGGGGTCGTGACGTGGCCGAAGACAGGAGACTTCTTGTTGGAATGTAACTGTTTATTTGGGCGAACCTGTGCCCGGTAAACAGAAAGTCTAATTACAGCAGCAGTCTCGCACAGATAGCAGTCTCAGACTGATAGCGGCGAACGGAGCGTCGGCCTTCGATCAACTACTGACAAGCGGCGAAGAACGTCGGCATTTATACTCCCGCCGTCGAATGTTCTAGCGCTATCGCTGGCGGCGGCGTACGTTCCAGAACAATCTGTACCATTCGCGCAGTGGGCGTGATCTTATCGAAATGATCTACTACAGTCCGGAACCCTCTCGAAAACTGCAGGCGCGGTTTGCGCTGAGAATCGTGTGGTGTTTTGGGACGATAACAAAAACTTGGGAAATGGAACGTGGCATTATAATATTGAATTTTTTAGGAACGCAGAAAGAGAAAGAAAACTATTTTTGTACCATATAAAATTCCTGAAGACGTTGAAGTCTCCCGCGTCGACAAAGATCTGACCATACGTACACGTTTGTAGCGCGTCAGCGCATGTTTTCTTGATGCGTGGACCCGCCCTTTCCCTATAGATAGAGAGGGCGCGCGACGTCGCGTAGCCACAAAAATCAAAAAGAATTATCGGTTAAGAAGAAGGTGAAGGAAGCTGAGACTGATATATGGAGAGTTGGCATGATTAAGAAGTCCGCAATAGAAATCTATCGAACTTTTAAGCAGGAAATCGTCAAGAAAAGCATCTATGATAATACTAGGGGTAGTTCTCTACTGTTTGAGGCCAGGACGGGAGTATTGTGAACGAAGACACATCGGGCCAAATGCGAAGGGATAGACACGGTATGCAGGGCGTGTGGAGAGGAAGAGGAAAGTGCCAAAGACTTGAGAATATTCTGTTAAGGGTTTCACGCTATACTTCCGGATTATGGCGCAGAGTTCTTCAAAGCACTGGGGCTTAGGGACAGGGAGAGCAAAATAGACTTTAAGCGGGTAGAATTAACTAGAATGAGGTTATCTGATATGTGGCTAAAGTCAAGGCACGAGTGAAAATGAACCCTCCACTGCAAAGTACGAATCCTCAACCTCTCTATTTAAAGGAAAAAAATAGATCTAATTTTTGGTTCATTAAGTATTACGGCTTGGTGGCGCTAGCCACCACCCGATCTAAAGGGTACAGGCCTATTCATCTATTCATCCATCCACGCACCCCAACTCTCTTGGGGAGGGGCAGTGATGACGCGTCAAAAAAGACACGTGCTGTAACGGGGGCGTGCGGTCAGGCCTTAAAGGAGTATTGACACAAAAACATTGACCTCGTGTTTTTTGCTGCAATGTGTTGCTCAGGGCCTGTTATTCATAACACGACACATCGTTTGCTGCAACACGAAACAGATCATTAATTAGAAGCCCCTCATTATAGAGCAGTCCCGGTTTCAGAGAGCTCCAAAAACGAAAAGCCAGCGGGTGCAAGTACCGCCACCTATTGTGCGTAACTCTCGATCGCATCAGCACACAGAACTCTGACACCCTTCCACATCGCCCGCATCGAGAATTACTTTCGAATAAAAAACGGGACTGCAGTGCCCATGCACCTAACACAAAACTCCACAGCGTGCGCCAAGGCATGCATTCGCGACTAGCAATTTGAGTAACATACGCAGCTAAAGAATAATGGCGGCTAGGACGTCGTCTTAACCCTTTTTATTGACTGCAGCGTGATGATGGGAGAGAAGTAAAGGGTTCTCAAAAGGTCCCCTGCGAGGGTGTCACTAGCGCGATGAAGTCTATTGCTGAAGTAAGCCTCACAAATAATTTAAATACCTTCCAAATTGAAGTCCCTGTTTATATTTTGCAGATGATATATGCTTGCTTACGGAAATTGCATTCTCAGGCTATTTCGGCCTTGCAGTTTTGTGTCAGTACGCCATCAAGAGACGCTCGTCGACACAGTTTCGCCTCAATCAGTCAGCGTCTCCTTCAGACAGCCATTAACATATTCCTACGGCAGGTTGGAAACGAGTTACAGCGCAAGGACCACGAAATGAAGGAGAGCCATTTGAGATTGTGAAAAGTGCGCCAAATGAACGAGAGCCATTTGAGATTGTGAAAAAGTTGTGTGCCGCAGTCCAGGAACGGGTCACGGAATCTGATATTGACACCTGTCATAGGATGGGCATGTCTAAGGAAGGAACTAGGAGCATTGTTCTACGTTTTGTGCGACGCGACAAGCGGAATGCCGTTCTCATGAAAGCTAAAAAAGTGAGGCCCTCGGCTAGAGAAATTGGTTTCAAGAGCTCAGCACCAATCTTTGTAAATGAAAACTTAACCTGTCAGGGTAAACAGTTGCTTGGTGCTGCAGTGGCAAAAAAACGGGAAGTTATTTGGGGATTCGTCTGGACGCAAGGAGGGAAAATCTTCGCGCGAAAGTCGGAGGCATCGGTGAGACTCGGAATCTGTTGTCGGGAAGATATAGATAAGATGTATTAGTGAATGAACTCCGAGTACGTGGGCTGTTTCTAATTACCCCAGTATGTCCAATGTTTCAGACTGTCAAGATTATGACCAAGATAATCTCTTGTGCATCTTCAAGTGTTGTCTGAACAGTTTGCTGCATTTCATCTAAATGCTCGCAGCATTAGAAACAAAACAGATGACATCAGCCTGTTCCTCAACCGTTTTGAGAGTAAATTTCATGTTTTGTGTTTTACAGAACCTTGAATGACTCCGAAAGATAGCCCACCACAGTTCGCGAGTTATGTTCACAATGGCATTGTTCGTTCTTCGAATCGGGGTGGTGGGATCAGTATATATGTTAAAGATACCCTCATACATGACGTTATCGACGACTTGACCTGTATCACGCCTCATATAGAGTGTCTTAGAATGTGTGTGCAAAATGTAATAGTTGAAGCTGTTTACCGACCTCCCACTGGGTATAAGTCTGAAGTTTTTATTTTTATAGAAAAGCTTCTGCGCAAACTCCATGTGATGCGTAGTCCATGCCATATCATGGGTGATGTAAATGTTGACATGCTGAGTGGGTATGCATCATGTGAGCAGCTGAAAGCTATTCTAGACTCGTTTGCCTGTTTCAATGTCATCACACAACCTACACGTCTTACCACCCACAAGGCCACTTTGCTCGATGTAAGTATCACAAACGCCCTCAGTCAAACTTGCACCAGTAGTATATTATCACTTGATGTAAGCGATAACCTGCCTATCTTCACATTTTCGCTGCTTGATAGTGACAGGCGCGACTCAAGCGAAAAGCCGTGTTATCGTAGAATGAACTCGGATCAGCTTAACGAACTTTATCATGTGCTGGAAACCACACAGCGGAACTCCGCTTACGCAGAAAAAGACCCTGATAAAGCATACAGTCTCTTCAATGAGGCACTTAAGGTTATCTATGACCGACACTTTCCACTTGTTCCATTCTGCAGGAAGAAAAATATTCTCAACCCTTGGGTTAGTCGATGTTTGTACAAAAGAATAAAACATAAAAACAGAATGTATCTTGCATTTGTACAGACACGTGACGCTGCTCTTCTTAGCGAATTTAAAAGATACCGTATTAAGTTAAACGCCGATTTGAAAAAGGCTTAGACCTGTTACTATCAAACGCTTTTTACTACTATACTTAATGAACTCAGAAAGCTGTGGAACGAAGTAAATAATTTATCAAACAACTCGAAAGTAAAACGTCGTATTAACAGTGCAGCTTTTGCCCATGGCAAAACGGAATCGGAAGCACTCACAGAAATGAATGAATACTTTACGAATCTGGGTGAATTTCAAACAAATCTCAGTTCTGAAAGTTGTCATGTTACTACACATAAACGCAAAAGGTTACTACACTCGATTAGTTTATTCCCTACAGTTCCACAAGAGGTAAAAAAATTAGTGGGAAACATTAGAAACAATGTTTCGGCAGGAATTGATGAGCTAAGTGCCTTACCCATTAAATACGTTGCGGTATTATATCTTCACCATTAACAGATATCATTAACAGAATGCTTGAAACTGGAATCTTCCCCTCAGATCTGGAGCTTGCTCGCATATGCCCGATACATAAGGAAGGTGCTGTTGGTGATATAATAATTACAGACCCATTTCGGTGTTACCTGTGTTATCTAAAGTATTTGAAATTGTCATCAACACGCGACTTGTTAATTTCATAAATAAGCACCAAATCATAAACGATGCACAATACGGTTTCCAGAAAAAGAAAAGCACTGAGCTAGCTTTATTACATGTAAAGGATAAAATACTACACGACATTGAAAACAAACTCTACAGTGTAGGTCTTTTCATTGATCTAAGGAAAGCGTTCGATTGTGTTGATCACGACATTCTGCTACTGAAACTTAATGACTATGGCATTCGCGGCATCGCCCTAGATCTTTTAAAGAATTATCTTTCTTGCTGAAAGCAGTTTGTCAAAATTGGAGATGTTACCTCTCCTACAACAACGATAAAACAAGGAGTGCCCCAGGGGTCAATTCTGGGACCCTTGTTATTTATATTGTACGTTAATGACTTATTTATTATTCCTAACTCTCCCAAGTTAGTAATGTACGCTGATGACAACAACGTCTTTTTTCAGCGCACACACTTACTTAGCTTCAGAAAGTGATAAACGAATATCTTGTTCAGTTGGATGGTTGGCTTCACGCTAATAAACTATTCCCAAATAAAAAGAAATCTGGTTACGTTCTTTTTAAGCCCGTGAATAAGCCCTGTGACACAGAGCTTACACTAACGTATCAGGGCGCCGTCTTAGAGCGCGTAAAATGTCAGAAATTTTTAGGCGTATGGTTTGAAGAAAGCATGTCATGGAATACACACATCAATAAACTCACTTCAGAGCTAAGCAGAGGTGTCGGTGTAATATTTAAAGTATCCCATTTAATTCCTTTACATCTAAAAAAGGCGATATATTACGCGCATTTCTACTCCCGCTTATCTCATTGCACACTTGCTTGGGGTACCACAATAAGTACTAATTACTACAAACTGGAAACATTGCAAAAGAAAGTGCTCAGACTTTTCGAGAACTATTTTGGTGAGCCAAAAGACTTACCCACATATACTTTATTTGTTAAGTATAATTCGCTTAGAGCAACCAAATTATACGAATATAAACTCCTCCTGCACATACAGAAACATGATCTGATAGACATGGCACTTGCAACATCAAGACGTTATCCACTACGTAATACACAGACACCAATACCAAGAACACTTATGAACTACGGAAGGTCAGCCCTCACTTATCAAATACCTGCACTAATAAATCGGGTATCTTCACAAATAAATATTGATATCCGATTCGATAGATTTTAAAAACAAATAGGACTTTTCTTATTAAATGACTGTGCAGCCGTTACAGCAAAACCTCATTAACTGTCACTGCACCACTGTTCTTGCATTGCATTTTTATACGTTCAAACGTTTGCATTTTCGGTATGTGCAGTTATCTTAGTTATATGGTTGCATTTTAATTTCTGTTGCATTTCCCTGTTACATTCATTTCGCTGTATCTGTGCATTTTTGTTGTACCTTCTTATATCTACTTTGCTCTGTACAGATGCTATTATATCTTGTCAAGTTGTATAAGTTGTGTCATGTCGTGTTAGTTATACTTTTATTCGCTGCTGCCTGTACGGTCCCCCAGGTCTCTTCAAGATGTTTTTCAACAGCTTTTTTGCCTGGGGATTCCCCAACGTTTTGTGTAGGAAATAAATAAATAAATAAACTTCACTTAAGTCGTGGTCGCGCAAAGCAACACACTCGGTAGAGAAGCATCTTCGAGAGGTTCCGGATTATTATTACAGTAACAACGAGTCAGTGGTGTAGCGAGTGACGCTCGTGGTAGCGATGTGATCGGCGGTAGCGGCAAGCGTTGCGGAAGAACGGACAAGGCTGCCGCCTCAGGCGCGCGCACAGGCGAGGAAGAGAGTGGCGTCAGAGCGCACTGCGAGGGGAGGGTGACGTGAACGTGCAGTTGCGGCGTGACCTACTTGGCACTGCTCGAACACCTGTGGCGAGGAGCGTGTTGCGGTGTGTTCAGACGAATTCACGTATGTACGGATTCAGTACGTACGGTGTAAGAGCTGCTTCGTATCTAATATGCAACCATTTGCGTCGGCTTCTGCGTGGTCGAGCGTCAGTGCCTCCACATGCTGCGTACTACAGGTGCATCATGCATAAGGAAGGCGCCGAAACGCCTGAATCGCCAACTGCTCTCCGTGCCTGTGGTCCTGCGTCACCACAGTTGGCTTGAGTCGTTCATGTCACAGCGCTCCTTAGATAGCGTCGGATAGCGGATTCCAGGCCACCTCGTTCGACTGTGGCCGAACTCTCGCCGTGCTCCTGATATAGATAGGCCGGTATCTTGCGTCGGCGGCCGAATCTAAGGCTGCAACCAGCCCGCAAAAAGAACTTGGCTTTGCTGTGCCAAACGTGTATAATGGGATACTAGAATTCATCTAGCGAAGTATGCATATGACATCATCTTGCTTTGCAAACTGGGTGCTTCGAAGAAGCAAAACTCTCCACCACGGTGGACTAATGCCTAAGGTACTCGGCTGCTGACCCGCAGGTCGCGGAATTGAACCCGGCTGCAGCGGCTGCATTTTCGATGGAGGCGAAAATGTTCTAGGACCAAGTGCTTATATTTGGGTACACGTTAAAGAACTTAAGCTGGTCGGAATTTACGGAGCCCTACACTACAGCGTGTCTCATAAGTGTACGGCGGATATCCGACATTAAACCCCACAAAACAATTATTGAACAAGCAAAGCGAAAAGTTTAGTGGGTGTTATGAACTAAGCGCACGATACGAGGTGGCCCATGATAGGGTGGTAGCAAACTACCTAAGTGAATGCTCTTGCCGTGAAGAGGAATCCATATCAGGCCCTCGTGTAGTGCAAGCCGCCTTAGAAGCCCAATTACACGTATAAGGAAGATGCACACTTTGTGTGCCTATAAAAACCACAATAAAGTTATAATAGCAAACACGTAAACTCATCAAATTGTCTTGGAAGCGATTTGTCTGTCCTCAGTATAAAGCGCCAGTGCAAGCTGAAACCGACATGTATATAGGGGGCACGAGTGTCAAAACAACATGCCAGTCACCCCGTAAGTGCTGCCATTGCGTAATAAAAAAATGGCAGATCCCAGGTACAGAGGAAATTGATGATATGCGAAGCATGCACGAGAATATCTGATATGTGACTTCAAAATCATCACAACATTACGAGGTGGAGGTGAATGATACCTCATATGACTTACGTGTCATGATTATCATGTTTGGAAGTGTCGTTTACCTTCGACATCTATTCACGCCACGTGATACCAAATTTAGTATATGTGGAGCTAGCGAAAGAGCCGCGAGTGCATCATGATGGGACCAATATGCTCGAACGTAGCGTTGACGTGCGCGCACGTTGGGCCCAGCGACGCTATACGTTAGCAAAACGTGAGCACTCTATAGTCAGACGCCAGGTGCGACCAGCGTCCGTCAGCGCGGCCCGACGGCAACCGGTGCGGAATGCGACATCCTGCATTTCCCACCCAGCGTTACCCAGAAAACCCTGCGCCTCCCTCTTTTTATAACGGAGGGATGCCGGATGTGCTGAAACGCACATGCGTCAAAGCAACGCAGCGTGGTCAGCGCCTGCGAGTATATTGCAGGACAGGCGTGACGCGACGAAATGAACGCTGGCAGGCATGCGCACCGCGTCACGTCGAAATATATTGGCACCTTGACTGTGGCGTGTAGTCATGTTCTCACATGACACGCATCTCATGATTATTATGCTTGCACCAGTCACATACTTTCGGCATCCATTGGCATCACGTAATACCAAATTTGGCATGTTGAAGCTATCAAAACGGCCGTCAGCCCATCCTCACCGTGACATGTAGTCATGTTGTTACATGAGACGCATGCCATGAATATCATGTTTGGATGTGTCAGTTACTTATGTCGTCCATTCGCGTCACGTAATACCGAGTTTAGTACATGTGAAGCCAGTGAAACGGCCGCGAGCGCATCATGAGCGTAGCATGTAGTCATGCTGTTACATGACACGCATCTCATATTTATCATGTTTGCACAAGTCCCATACTTTCGTGATCCATTCAGGTCCTGGAATGCGAAATTTGGTATAAGTGAAGCTAGCGAAACGGCCACAATCGCATTATGAGCATGGCATGTAGTCTGGTTGTTACATGACAGGCATCTCACGATTATAATGTTTGCGCCAGTAGCATACCTTCGCCATTCATTCACGTCCTGGAATACGAAATTTGGTAAAAGTGAAGCTAGCGAAACGGCCACCATCTCATCATGAGCACGGCATGTAGTCATGGTATTACATGACACGTATTTCATGATTATCATGTTTGCACCAGTATCATACCTTCGCCATCCATTTACGTACTGTGATACCAAACTTGGTTTATGTGATGCTAGCGAAACGGCCGTGGGCGCGATATGAGCGTGGCATGTAGTCATGTTGTTACACGACACGCATGTCATGATTTTCATGTTAGGGTTTTCAGTTGTGTTCGCCATGCAGTCATGCCATACCATACCAGTTTTGCAACATCCGATGTGTACGAAACCACCGCAAGGGCTGCAGGACCATGAAATGTAAAGCATGACATTCATGATATTTATGTGATGACTTTCATGTAATGAATAATCAAATATGTTCTTCATAGAAACGTGTTATGCCATACCAAGGCCAGGAGAGCTAAAAGAATAGATAGATAGATAGTTAGATAGATAGATAGATAGATCGATAGATAGATAGATAGATAGATAGATAGATAGACAAAATTGCTTACAGTTCGCAAATACTTCGCATTTATTATTGCCTGGCGAAACCATAGAATCGCAACAGGTGTCACGCTAGGTGAATGCGCATTGTGAGCGCGACTGAAAGCTACGAACTTACTGCGGAGGGCTTGGCTATAATTCATTACAATCATCTGTTTACCCACAGTGTCAAAAAAGCTCTTACGCTGCGCTGTCAATGGCGACTACAATAACAAAGACCCAAAACAAAAATCTTTCCCCTTCTAGTTGCTTTTGACGAATAATGCGTATGCAACGGCGTGAATTTTAATTTTTCATTTTGGCTTTTCACGTCTAAAGTGCCCAATTATGCGTCACTCTAAAATGTTCATTTGTAACTTTTAGTTGTAAACGTTTTCGCTCGGTCATCAAAAAATTAATTACAATTGCCGTTAGCAAACTTGCTAAGTAAACACCTGTGGTTGTTAGGCGAATTTGCACATGTCAAAATTGGTGCTCTTGCTCAACGTCGTTAATAATTGGATGATCGCATTTTTGTTTTTGCATGCTCTGCCGCTTTCTAACGACAATTTTCTCGAGCGTTCTACTACACTAGTTTTATTGAGTGACCGTGAAAACTCCGCACTCTAAGCTGAATTTCGAAAAGCCCATTATCAAATTTTTGTTTTCTCTGCGCATCACATCCACAATTAGCTAATGAAGGGACATTCTGCCCATGTTCAAAGAAGCGTCCACGATACAACCAGCTCAACAAAAACACTGAGACACAGATTGCACACAAATTCTTTATTTAAGTCACAGAAAAACTATTTTTCTCTAAAATTCTTGAGAACAATATATAGCAAACATTGTCGTATAATAAATAAGAAAGCCTTAACACGTCGGCAAAGGCGCCTGTCTGTGGCTAGCCTTGGTGGATTGTCGCGACGCCTCCAGCGTCACCGTCATCGCCATCGTCGTCGCGGTTCGTCACGCCTCCGACGTCGTCTCACCCCGTGGGCACTTTTCGTGTCTCCGACAGGTCGCGTGTTACGGCGAGAGGCGCAGCCACCACGTGCAGGGCTTAGAGCGACGGAGATGCGCAAAGCAGAGCGTGGCCCTGCGCGAAACGCCGCCATAATGAGAACTAAACTCGAGAGTCAACTTGCTTGGACTCACGTGAGAACGTGATATCTATCTTGAGAGAGTCTCTTGAGGAATAGTTTGGCAAGTTGTAGAAGCGACCAAGTCCGGCTTTGAAAAATGTTCGCGAGGGAGTGCAATTGAAAAAAAAAAGTATATGAATTGGAATCTGATAGGCCCAGTTGATAAAACAAATTGTGCGATTCTGAAGGCGAGTGAGCTCAAAAAGAAAAATATATTTCTTTATTAGGTATAACTGATGGCCACGTCTTCTACGAACCTATGGCAGAATCCACCAATATTCAGCATTAATATTCGGCTCATGGCAATTTGTATTGATAATCACGTCTGCTCACACATGTTTCAACGCACATACGCCGTTGGGATATTTAGCGACGTGAGGCGTGCATATTAGAGAAAGTTGGAGAGGAAAATGGCTTGAGTGTGCAAGGCAATATATCTAACGGCCAGTAATATGCGGTAAATAACACGGGCATCATCATCAAACACTTATTTGCACATTAAGGGATTCATGAGTCGCTTGATTCAATTGAGCCGTGAAACCAAGCAAGGTCAGCTTAGGAAAATTTTTACTGTCTACCTGTGTTGAGCCGGATGATCAAACTGAAAGTAAATGGCACCACGAACAACAAAGAAGAAGTAAATATAGGATACCCTAAAGTGTTGCCTTAAGGAGGTGAACGCGATAGCAATATCCTGCTCCCAGCGAGTACTTCAAGTACTTAGCTCACGAAACCTTTTCGAACTTGCTACGCATAGACAACGTAGCCTTAAGAGAATAAGCGCCGTTGCGTGTGTGCCTCTTGTAGTGCGAGACCGGCTTTAAACCATAAAGCCATTATGATAATTGCTTGTTCTGACGCCCTCTTCCAAAGGCCGCTTGTACAACGCATCAATACTGCAATATTTCATGTTGCATTTTGAAGCATGTATAAAGGACGCGTGGGTTTGTGATGCATGAAAGTTGCTTGCAATGAATTCCTAAGCGGATCAAGTTGTTGTCACTGTTTTCAAAAGCAGACGCATGGCCGTATGGTAGAACGTACACACGCTACGCAGACGACCGGGATTCAATCTCTACCCTAACCCATTATTTTTTATTTTTTATTGTATTTTCATTGTTATCGATTTCTTGGTCACACGTGACATAATATCTCGATCACAACCAACGACGCCGATGCTGCCACCGGAATATCTGCGAAACGAGCTCTTTAACGCTACCGCGTTAAAAACTCAGAAAAACCTATGAAATTGCATTGCATATTTTAGACAGCACACTTGAATGAAAACTAAAAGGTTTTACGAACTTTGATAGTTGAAAAACAAGTGGTCAGAAGAAGCTGTACGCGCTTATTGTTCTTCTTTGATCAAACATAATGCTCTATAAAACAACTCGCTCAAACTTGTGATCGCTTAACGACACACGTGCAACCTAAGCAAGGATAGACACACACAAAAAAAGAAAAAGGTCAGGGGAAATAGACGAATATTCTAAAAGAGGTCTGTCGTGCTGCCTATGCGTGCGACCCTCCTAACAATTTTCATTTATCACCGGATCTTTTCCATGAACAGATCCTGTGTTCTATGAAAGGCCTGTATTGCTTTTTATATAATATTGCCACGTTCCATTTCCCAAGCTTTTGTTATCGTCCCAAAACACCACACGATTCTCAGCGCAAACCACGCCTGCAGTTTTCGAGAGGGTTCCGGACTATAGTAGATCAATTCGATAAGATCACGCCCACTGTGTGAATGGTACAGATTGTTCTGGAACGTACGCCGCCGCCAGCGGTAGCGCTAGAACATTCGACGGCGGGAGTATAAATGCCGACGCGCTTCGCCGCTTGTCAGTTGTTGTTGATCGAAGGCCGACGCTCCGTTCGCCGCTATCAGTCCGAGACTGCTATCTGTGCGAGACTGCTGCTGTAATTGGACTTTCCGTTTACCGGGCACAGGTTCGCCCAAATAAACAGTTAAATCACAACACGAAGTCTCCTGTCTTCGGCCCCGTCACGACCCCGTGACATCTGGTGGAGGTGCTGCTTCGTTCATGTACCGCACGCCCCCGTCAAGCCGCGAACCCAGCCCACGACGCGGAGAAGACACCGACGCCAACCAGGAGCAGCGAACAAGCCGCCGACAGCAAGGGCTACCACCGGAGTACGGGATTCTAGAAGACAAGGCGCGGAAGACCAAGGCCATGACCGCGACTGCAGCGACAATGACAACCGCCGCATCCCTGCCCACGATGGTCATGCATCAACCCAGGGAACCACCAATTTTCCATGGGTCATCGTTCGAAGACCCGGAGTCCTGGTTAGAAACATACGACCGTGTGGCCGCCCTCAACCACTGGGACAACGAAGAAAAGCTCCGGCGTGTGTACTTCTACCTGGAAGACACCGCAAGGACCTGGCTAGAGAATCGTGAGTCCACGCTCCGAACTTGGGATGTCTTCTGCGGCGCATTTCTGCAAACGTTCGCGAGCGTCGCTCGCAAAGAAAGGGCCGCTGCTCAACTAGAGACCCGGGTTCAGCTACCGAATGAGAAGGTTGGAATTTTCACAGAGGAGATAACCCGCCTATTTCGTCACGCTGACCCAGACATGCCTGAGGAGAAGAAAGTTCGTTTCCTCATGCGAGGGGTCAAACAGGAGCTCTTCGCGGGACTAATGAGGAATCCACCGAACACCGTCCAAGAATTTGTATCGGAGGCGACCACCATCGAAAAAACCCTTGACATGCGCACCAGACAGTATAATCGTCGCCTGACTCCAGAATGCGCTGCTGCTCAAACCAGTGACTCCGAAAACCTGCGTGAAATGATCCGAGCGATCGTGCGGGAAGAGCTGCGCAAACTGTTGCCTTCGGCGCAACCTCAAGTGGATTCGATCGCCGACATTGTGCGAGAAGAAGTTCGGCAATCACTTCGAATTCCCCATACACCGCTGCCCGAGCCAGAAACTATGAGCTACGCCGCTGCAGTGCGCCACAACGCTCCTCCCCGTCCACGCCAAAACGCCGCCCCGTCGCACTTCCGTCGCCAGACACCACCGCCGCCACCACCCCACCGACGACCTACCGTTCACCAGCGAGCCAGCGCAGTGCGCCGAGGAAAACCGACGCTTGGCGCACCCCTGACCACCGCCCACTGTGCTACCACTGCGGCGAGGCCGGGCACACTTACCGCCGTTGCCAGTACCGACAGATGGGACTGCGTGGCTTCGGCGTCGATGCACCACGTCCACAGCCAGGAGAACGACCACGTGACATCGCCGACTACCTGACAGGAACTCGGTGGACACCACGAAGCCCTTCGCATTCGCCGTCGCCCAGCCGCCGCACGTCACCGCACCACCGACAGTACTCTGGCCCAACGCGGGGCTGGTCTCCTAGCCCGTATCCGGGAAACTAAGGGCAGCAACCGATGAAGGTGCGGTTGCTGTGCGACGAACTACCGAAGATCCTCCGACGACGACGACGCCGCGACGGAGCTTTCCGAACACAACGCCAACCAGGCAAAGCCCTGACGGCGAAAGCTCACTTACTGAAGGTGGCCTGACGACGCAACATGGAAGCAGCGGAACAAGCCGACGCAGCCGTGACCCGACGCCACGCCCTAACTGTAATGCGAGACGGCGAACTAGCGACCTCGACGTTCTTATCGACGGCCACAGTGTGACCGCTCTCGTCGATACTGGAGCCGACTATTCTGTCATCAGAGGGTCGTTCGCCGCGAAGTTAAAGAAAGTTAGGACAGCTTGGAAAGGCCCTGAAATCCGCACAGCCGGAGGTCATCTCGTAACGCCTGCAGGAATCTGCACAGCGAGAGTCACCATTAACGGCCGTATTTATCCTACAGACTTCATAGTCCTACAGCGTTGCTCGAGAGATGTCATCCTTGGCATGGACTTCTTATGCCTCCATGGTGCTTTCATCAACCTAAAAACAAAGTCGATAACGTTATCCACAGAAGAAGCACTACCGCCGCGCACGCCGTCTGGACACCATGCCTTGAATGTGCTGGAAGAACAAGTCACCATTCCGCCTCGCTCAAGCGTCATTATTTCAGTCGGCGCTCCTGAATCACCTGACTTCAAAGGCGTCGTTGAAGGCAGTCAGCATCTGTTGGTCACCCGAAATATTTGCGTCGCAAGAGGAATTGCAGAGCTGCGGGGAGGCAAAGCAAAGGTTATGCTCACGAATTTCAGCAATGAGTACAAACATGTGAACAAAGGATCAACGGTCGCATACTTCGAAGAAATTGTCGAAGCCACCAGTGCTTTCGCCCTCGCCGATTCTGCGGAACCTGCTCAGAGGAACCAAGCCCCTCCCATAGCTTTCGACGTCAATCCCAGACTTCCGAACGATAAGCAAGAACAGCTCAAGGCCCTGCTCCTGCAATACGAAGATTGCTTTTCGTCGTCATCGAAAATTCGGCAGACACCAATCACGAAACATCGCATCATAACCGAAGAAAATGCCAGACCACTCCGTCAGAGTCCGTACAGGGTTTCGACGCGAGAACGTGAGGCCATGAAGAGACAAGTTGATGAAATGCTGCGGGATGACATTATCCAGCCGTCCAAGAGCCCATGGGCATCCCCCGTGCTGTTAGTGAAGAAAAAGGATGGGACCCTACGTTTCTGCGTCGATTATCGCCGCCTGAACAAAATCACAAGAAAGGACGTGTATCCTCTCCCACGAATAGACGACGCACTTGATCGGCTCCATAACGCCAAGTACTTTTCGTCAATGAACCTCAAGACTGGCTATTGGCAAATCGAAGTCGACGAAAGAGACCGAGAGAAGACGGCGTTTATAACACCGGACGGCCTCTTCGAGTTTAAGGTGATGCCCTTCGGCCTGTGCTCAGCGCCTGCAACTTTTCAACGCGTTATGGATACAGTACTGGCAGGATTGAAGTGGCAGACTTGCCTTGTGTACTTGGACGACGTCGTCGTATTTTCCTCGAGTTTCGACGAGCATCTTCGGCGCCTTGAAGCTGTACTTCAAGCCATCAAGACTTCCGGACTCACACTGAAGCCAGAAAAGTGCAGATTTGCGTATGAAGAGCTCTTGTTTCTGGGGCACGTTATCAGCAAGTCTGGAGTTCGTCCTGATCCACGGAAAACAGCCGCCATCGCCGACTTCCCGCCGCCCACTGACAAGAAAGCCGTGCGCCGATTTCTGGGCCTGTGCGCCTATTATAGGCGGCTCGTGAAAAACTTCGCCCGCATCGCCGATCCTCTCACTAACCTTACCAAGGCCGACGGGGAGTTCAAGTGGGAAACGCCACAGGAACACGCTTTCCAGGAGCTTAAACATCGCCTCCAGACGCCTCCGTTACTTGCCCATTTCGACGAATTCGCCGAGACAGAAATACATACTGACGCAAGCAGCGTAGGTCTTGGCGCCGTTCTTGTGCAGAGGGCTGACGGACTTGAAAGGGTTATTAGTTACGCCAGCCGATCGCTATCCAAAGCAGAAGCAAATTATTCCACAATAGAAAAGGAGTGCCTCGCCATCATCTGGGCTACGTCGGAATTTCGCCCATACCTCTACGGCAGGCCCTTCAAAGTTGTGAGCGACCACCACGCCTTGTGTTGGTAGCCACTTTGAAGGACCCTTCAGGTCGCCTCGCACGATGGAGCCTGAGACTTCAAGAATATGACATTACTGTCATTTACAAGTCCGGCAAAAAACACTCCAACGCCGACTGTCTCTCTCGTGCGCCTGTCGACCAACCGCTACCCGACGACCCGGATGACGACTACTTCTTGGGAACGATAACTACAGACGACTTCGCTGAACGACAGCGGGCCGACCCGGAACTTAAGGCCCTAATAGAATACCTCGAAGGCAGGACCACCGAAGTCCCGAAGGTATTCAAGCGCGCACTTGCGTCGTTTTTTCTACGAAACGGTATTCTACAAAAGAAAAACTTTTCACCGCTTCGGGCTAAGTACCTCCTTGTGGTGCCTTCAGCTCTGCGACCAGAACTCCTGCAGGCCCTGCACGACGATCCGACGGCGGGGCACCTCGGTGTTTCTCGCACGCTCGCGAGGATACAAGAAAGGTACTACTGGCCGCGTCTTACCACCGATGTCACTCGTTATGAGAGGACATGCCGGGACTGTCAGCGACGCAAGACACCGCCGACAAGGCCAGCGGGACTTCTGCAGCCAATAGATCCACCTTGCCGACCATTCCAGCAGATTGGTATGGACCTACTGGGGCCGTTCCCGACGTCGGCTTTCGGAAACAAGTGGATCGTGGTAGCTACCGATTACCTCACCCGCTACGCCGAGACAAAAGCCTTGCCAAAAGGCAGTGCATCCGAGGTAGCTAAGTTCTTCGTCGAAAATATCGTCCTACGTCACGGCGCCTTGGAAGTCCTTATCACCGACAGAGGAACGGCATTCACTGCCGACCTAACTCAAGCGATCTTGGCATACAGCCAAACAAACCACCGCCGGACGACAGCGTACCACCCACAGACCAACGGCCTCACCGAGCGGCTTAACAAGACGATCGCCGACATGCTGTCAATGTACGTCGATGTCGAACACAAGACGTGGGATGCCATTCTTCCGTATGTGACCTTCGCATACAACACGGCGGTGCAGGAGACGACGCAGATATCTCCATACAAATTGGTCTACGGAAGGAGCCCGACAACGACGCTCGATGCCATGTTACACAACGTCACCGACGAAGAAAACCTCGATGTGAGCGAGTACCTTCATCGCGCCGAAGAAGCCCGACAACTTGCGCGGCTCCGTATCAAGAATCAACAGACGACCGACAGCCACCGTTACAACCTTCGACGACGCTTCGTGGAATACCAGCCCGGTGAACGTGTTTGGGTGTGGACGCCGATACGCCGACGTGGACTAAGTGAAAAGCTTCGGACCGTACAGGGTGGTTCGACGTCTCGGCCCACTTGATTACGAGGTTGTCCCCGACGGCATCACGAACTCTCAACGACGCTGATCGCGACCTGAAGTCGTCCATGTCGCACGCCTAAAGCCGTTTCATGCGCGTTAACAAACTGAAACAGTGCTTTTTTGTATTATTGTTGTATTGTAATTTATTCATTGTACTTTCTTGCATTATTATTGTACCTTCATCTTTAGTTAAAGCATCGAGACGATGCCTTTTTCAGAGGAGGGCAATGCCACGTTCCATTTCCCAAGCTTTTGTTATCGTCCCAAAACACCACACGATTCTCAGCGCAAACCGCGCCTGCAGTTTTCGAGAGGGTTCCGGACTATAGTAGATCATTTCGATAAGATCACGCCCACTGTGTGAATGGTACAGATTGTTCTGGAACGTACGCCGCCGCCAGCGGTAGCGCTAGAACATTCGACGGCGGGAGTATAAATGCCGACGCGCTTCGCCGCTTGTCAGTTGTTGTTGATCGAAGGCCGACGCTCAGTTCGCCGCTATCAGTCCGAGACTGCTATCTGTGCGAGACTGCTGCTGTAATTGGACTTTCCGTTAACCGGGCACAGGTTCGCCCAAATAAACAGTTAAATCACAACACGAAGTCTCCTGTCTTCGGCCCCGTCACGACCCCGTGACAATATATTGGAGGCGTTAATACTTTCAAGAAAATAAGTTTCGGTTTCGTACAAAGCATAAGACTTCCAGTTACACAAATAGTATTTTGACAGAAAGTAAAGTCTGGAAGCTAAAAGCCTGCAAAAAACACAAAAATGGGTTCACAAGGAAAGTCAAGAAAAGAAGCGCAATCTTTTTGTGTATTCCTAAGTACAATAGTCGAGCGAATTGACAAAATTTAAATTGAAGGGTGTCTTCACACAAAAATAAATGGCGCGGACTTCCAATTCCTCTCGCACAGTTATTTACGAACGCATATTTTAAAGACGATAGTCTTTCTTGAGGACCTGCAAAGCAAAAATTTGGCCTGTCTGCCTGTCTGTACAATTGTCTGCTTGTCCGCCCTTATCGGTAGTCTAAATGGCACAAAGTGCCCAAACGGTACTCTTATCGGCCGACCCCATCCGCAGAGCCCACCAATATTACTCAAGCTTCAGCAATCATACTTGTGCGATTGTCAACGAAAAAGCAATCATTGCGCATATATGAGGCACCATAACAACACGTCAATATTATGTATGTGTATGTTTTACTAGAAAAGGCATACATGGGTAATTTTAAGGATTGTAGCCTTATGACCATGTGGTGGCCATGCAACGCTTGCATGAAATGGCAAGTGTTTCCAACGCTTTGATAAGATGACACGGTGGTGGCACCTACCCGTCGCCTTGCTTTCTACACCTTATCACCTCATAGATGGGCTCGCACGGCGCACCCCCTATTTTCCAGGATAGCTGCCTGATAGCGCTCACGGCTCACTTGTGACGTGCCTTGATGCACTCGTTCACCTCCGCAGCATGCTTGAGATTCTCAAACACAGCGGTTCTAGAGTACCATTCACCGATTTCCTTGCGCAGAACCTCAAAGAAACGTTTTGTTCACTCTCTCCAGACGCAAGACTAATGTCTTTTCACGACGTATGTGGTGTAACATGCAGATATGGGGGCAATTTTAAATGCGAAGCATTTTTTAGCGAACTTCCGCGGCTTTGAGCGCATCTATCTATCTATCTATCTATCTATCTATCTATCTATCTATCTATCTATCTATCTATCTATCTATCTATCTATCTATCTATCTATCTATCTATCTATCTATCTATTCGTTTAGCTCTCCTGGCCTTGGTATGGCATAACACGACTCTATGAAGAACATATTTGACTATTCATTGCATGAAAATCATCACATAAATATCATGAATGTCATGATTTACATTTTATGGTCCTGCAGCCCTTGCGGTGGTTTCGTTCACATGGCATGTTAAAAATGTATTATGGTGTGACATAATTGCATGACGAATAAAAGCGATGGACCCTAACATAAAAATCATGACATGCGTGTCATGTAACACCATGACTACAAGCACGCTCATGCTCAAGCAACACTGCTGCAAACATGATAATCCTGACACGTGTCATGTAAGAACATGGCAGCATACCACGCTAATCGCGTGCTCGTGGACGTTTCGCTAGCTCCAAATAATAGATGATGAAGGTAAACGGCATATCAAAATATGATAATTATGTACGGCTCCATTCACCACTACCTTCTAACATCGTGCTGATTTTCAGGTTACACATCAATCTTCGTCATTTATGCTTCGCATATTATCGGTTCCCTCCACACGTGGGATCGGCCATTTTTTTTCTCTCGGAACGTTTATTTTTGAAGTTACGCAAAGCACAATAAACTTGTGGGTAGAAACAAGACGGAATATCTTTATCGTGGGGTGTTGATTAGGCGACCTCTCACACCGCAACACGTGGCGCTAACCACTAGGCTACGAAACGTACGTTGGCGAACAAGGCTAACGGCAAGCCATTTATACAACCATATACCGTTTGGCAGTCCTCAGAGCTATAACTTAATCGTGCTATTGTTATCTCAGTAGCCAGTTGGTGCGATCACTTCGCGTTGGGCGCGCTCTAAACGTTGTCGCCTCTAGCGTTTCGATAAGCGTTGCCTGCTTAGAGTGAACCTCTTTTGCGAGCAGATTAATAGAACTGATGATTCGGGAGAGCGAAAAGGTCGCTTCGCTCACTTCTGGGGCCACGTTTAGGAAAAAGGCACGCTTCTCACACACGAAGTAGTTAAAACTGTGGCTGTTTGCGCTTGTCTGGTCTATATTAGTGCGTTCATTTCGTGCATCCTTTTTTCTGGTTGAACAGCGCGCTTCAAGTGTTGATCTTAATTGCCATTAGCCCGCACTCGTATTGTGTATCCTCATTTTTTGCGAGCTTTACACTTGAGGTGCGCACGGAAAATTTTGAGTTGGTTGTCGTTCTTAGCGTGAATTTGCAAGTTGTAGCTGTAGCAATCATTTTTTTGCATTGTGACAAAACAATGCACATTAAACGCTCTATGCCTTTGTGAAGACACGCTTCTCGTTCTTGTTATAACAATACATAAAAAGAGAGATCAGCCACGTCTCTTTACAGTATACGCCAACAGCCTATTCTACCACGTCCAGTAGCTCGTCCGGTGCTACGAAGCAGCATATATGTGTATAAATATGCACCCACCAGCGTCGCCTTCTGTAGTGGAGTTGAGAGTTGGCACCTCCAGGTGCCGTACCACAGGTGCATCATGCATCGGGAAGGCGGTGCAAACGCCCGAGTTGGCAACTGCTGGCCGCACGTTCGGTCCTGCGTCGTCACTGTTGGGTCGAGCCGACTATAGCACCACGCTGCGTGGAAGGCTCCGGAAAGAGGAGTACAGACCACCTCTGTCGATCGGCGCTGAACTGCTGGTGTGCTGCCGATATAGGGAAGCCAGAATATTGCGTTGGCGGCCGAGTTGTAGGAGGGGACCAGCCCGAGAGAAGAACTGAGCTTTGCGCTGCGAAACGTATATAATCAGACGCTGGAATTCGTCTATCGAAACATGCTTGTGACATCTTCATGACCTAAAAATGGGGTGCTCTAAAAGATCAAGAAGGCAAATTTATTGGCTGTTATGATTGACAGGCACGATACGAGGCACTGTGATGTGTGGTGCGCGTTCAAAGTGCGCGCCTTCGAAAAGTGCGAGTCACGGAAAAAAAAAAACAAAAGGAGAAATACCAGAGTGCACGTGCGGTGCTGCTTAAACAAGAATGACGACGTTAAAGAGCGTCAAGCACGAGGATGCGTGGCAGGACGTGAAGTAAACAAAAGGTAAAACATCCAATGGGCAGCGAACACGGAGATTTCAAGGCCCAATGGCTTGACACCACGAAACAGTAGTATCTCCAATGAGAACGAGACAAGTGGGCCAGAGCTGAAGCAGGAGCCTGGGGAGACCAGAGCAAGGGAATTCGAGGCAGGCAGTGCAAGCGGAAGGTCGTCACCGGACCGGGCGCTGAAGATGGGCCGTTGGGTTCCGGACCCGAGCCTACAGGACTTCCACCGGCCGGGGCCTCCTGCTGTCGGGTTCCCGCTCCAAAGGACCGTGGCCATCCGGTCCTGAACTCCTTTCCAGGGCCTGCGGACTTTGGTTCCGGCAGGCGAGCTGTGCGCCCAGCTGCTTGACTAGGTCGACCCTAGTTCCCGGACGCGTCGCCACCAGCCTGCGTTCTCCCGTCTCCGACGTGTCCACGCTCCTCAAGCCGAAACCATCACGATTTGGTAGGGCTTTTCGACGTGTCGCCAGCAGCCAGCGTTCCCTCGTCCTCGTCCAGCCCACGCACTGACGCAGGAGTCACGGCGTTCCGGTTTCTCATCACCGCCGAAAACCAACTTGTGGGTGAGACTGCACCGATACTCTTGCGCTACTCCCATCACTCAGCCCCTTTCGAACGTTAGGTTTAGTTACTGACTTTGAACGTTCTTGTTGGGTGTTTACAGATGTGTTTCGTCATGTCCAGTCAACTGTTTATTAAGTGTTTTGTTTTGTGAGGAATCTTTGCCTTTTTATTTTTCAATTAAACTTTTTGTGTGTTTCTTGGAAACCGAACGGCTTTGTCCTTATTAACAAAACTCTCTGAGGCTCAGCCCGGGAGAAAAACAAATCAGCAACAAGAACCCTGCATCACAAACTGGCGTCCGCAGCGACAGGACAAAGTCGTTTGTTTTTCCAGTAGATTTTTTTTGACGCGGTTAACACGATGACGAACACGTGGGAGTTAATTGAGTTGGCGGATAAAATGGGACTGACGGGAGCGGAGTTTAGAGTATGGTACGAGGAGCGGATGGAGAGGGAGCGTGAGCAACGGGCTGCAGAACGAAAGGCGGCGAAGGAAAAGCTTGAATTGGTGCTTAGAGCTAAGAAGGAGGAGCTAGAGCGCGTAACGCGTGAAAATAAAGTGTTGCTAGAGCGTCAGACACGCATACTGAAGCAGCAGCTCCAATTAGAGAGGGTGGACTTCGAGCGGCGACTCGAGCTTGCGATGGCGAAAAGGGGGCAGCTGGCGATGCAGAAGGTCGAGCAAGCGGTGAATGTTTGCTCCGATAGCAGCGTTTGCTGGAGGGAAGTCGATTCCTGCAAGGTTGGCCTCGAGCCTCGCGACAGCCTTACTTCGGAGCGAGAAGCTCAGATAGAGGAAGGCAGAGAGGTGGACAGCCAAGAAGGCAGGAGTCATGAGGAGTTTGTTGAAGCGACGGAAAGCTTCTCTGGCTGGGAACATATTACTTCCGTTAGCTGCTTGGGGACCTCTGAGAGGCCAAGCACCTATGAAGAAGAGCGCCTGGATATGGGCGACCTAGAAGCTGTGGAAAATGTTGTGGAGCAAAGCTTCGATAGCAGGGAACGAAGAAGCTCCATTCAGAATGAGGTGTGTATCAGAACGTCTCAGAGGCCGAGCACATTTCAGGAAGGGGTAGGGCTACCTCTCAATAGCTCCATGGAAGGAGCGCTAGAACGTCATTGGGAAGATGGCAGCGAATGCCATGAAGGCTCTGATATAGTGGCCACTGATTGTTTTGTACCGACAGAGGTAGCAGCAGGCACCACGTCAATGGTCCTAGACCATACGTATATCTCACTCAGAGAGAGAGGGGATTCTAGTTCACAGGATAGCGTAACTGCTATTTGTCCGAGAAAACACGATGGGAGTGCTGAAGCACTCTTCAAAATAAACAGTATCGAATCGGAGGTGGGCTCGATAGTAGGTATGGAGAATGCCAGACAGGGTCTTGAACCTGAGAACGTGATTGGTTTTGAACCTATAATTAAGTCCACTCAAGATGAGCTGTATAATGACCGAGCACAACGGCATCCCTTCTCAAGAATCCAGGAACCTCACACGCTTGTCGGAGCGTTTGGGCTTGCTGAGGGCACCCCGAGCTTGTGTTCATTAGATGGTGAACTAAAAGAAAGCATTTGTGTGAGAGATTGTGGCATTTGGACATTCGTGTCTCAGTGCGTTTCGTGTCGACGCCGACGGCTCGAGACCGCGCCCTGTTCCTCTGTGACCGGTAAGCGTTCATGTGGCCGGCGGGGGCGCAGACACGCGTTTCAGCGAAAGTGCATAAAAGCATGTTGGCCACAGTTACTTTCGAAACGTGCGAGAAGGGCAGTGCGTCTGGTTTGGGACGCGATAACCTGAGTGTAGGGTTAGAAAACCGGTAGCTCTTTCTGGACTTCGACTTTTAGATGCGGACACAAGTAGCTTTGTCCATAGTCGATTTTGTAGTAAAAAGGTTTATTCCGGGTTTCAGAACTTTTAAATGCAATTGGGTGAATCTAAAGTTTAAGTGTGGACATTTGGACGATGTAGCGAACTGTAGCCCGGTGATGTGTTGAACTGCGTGGTGCAAATATGTGGTTTAATTGTGACGTAGTGCAGAACGCGCACTCATCGGCAGTTTTTTTTTCTAAAAAAAAAAAACTTGAATAAAAGGGGGGCGTATGTGATGTGTGGTGCGCGTTCAAAGTGCGCGCCTTCGAAAAGTGCGAGTCACGGAAAAAAAAAAAACAAAAGGAGAAATACCAGAGTGCACGTGCGGTGCTGCTTAAACAAGAATGACGACGTTAAAGAGCGTCAAGCACGAGGATGCGTGGCAGGACGTGAAGTAAACAAAAGGTAAAACATCCAATGGGCAGCGAACACGGAGATTTCAAGGCCCAATGGCTTGACACCACGAAACAGTAGTATCTCCAATGAGAACGAGACAAGTGGGCCAGAGCTGAAGCAGGAGCCTGGGGAGACCAGAGCAAGGGAATTCGAGGCAGGCAGTGCAAGCGGAAGGTCGTCACCGGACCGGGCGCTGAAGATGGGCCGTTGGGTTCCGGACCCGAGCCTACAGGACTTCCACCGGCCGGGGCCTCCTGCTGTCGGGTTCCCGCTCCAAAGGACCGTGGCCATCCGGTCCTGAACTCCTTTCCAGGGCCTGCGGACTTTGGTTCCGGCAGGCGAGCTGTGCGCCCAGCTGCTTGACTAGGTCGACCCTAGTTCCCGGACGCGTCGCCACCAGCCTGCGTTCTCCCGTCTCCGACGTGTCCACGCTCCTCAAGCCGAAACCATCACGATTTGGTAGGGCTTTTCGACGTGTCGCCAGCAGCCAGCGTTCCCTCGTCCTCGTCCAGCCCACGCACTGACGCAGGAGTCACGGCGTTCCGGTTTCTCATCACCGCCGAAAACCAACTTGTGGGTGAGACTGCACCGATACTCTTGCGCTACTCCCATCACTCAGCCCCTTTCGAACGTTAGGTTTAGTTACTGACTTTGAACGTTCTTGTTGGGTGTTTACAGATGTGTTTCGTCATGTCCAGTCAACTGTTTATTAAGTGTTTTGTTTTGTGAGGAATCTTTGCCTTTTTATTTTTCAATTAAACTTTTTGTGTGTTTCTTGGAAACCGAACGGCTTTGTCCTTATTAACAAAACTCTCTGAGGCTCAGCCCGGGAGAAAAACAAATCAGCAACAAGAACCCGCATCACAGGCACGCAGTTGTGAGGGGCTGCAAAACTACTCAACTAAATTCATCTGCTGCTAAGGAGAATCCGTATTGTGCCTTCGTGTTGCCCAATGCTACTTTATAAGCCTAACCATAAAGATAAGGAAAATATACATATTGTGCGCCTATACTGAAGGCTCCAAAAATAAAAAGCTTCTTGACTTATGGAAATAGTGACATCAACAACTCATACAGTTGTTATGAAAGCTACTTGCTGTCCGCAGAGGAATGCGCTAAGGTATGCATTTCTCGGCAGTTAGCAGCAAAGAAAACCTTCAAGGATTTTATGCTTCATTGGTCAAACCGATATGCGAGTCACCAAGTAAATGCTGCTACTCCATGTCAAATAATTTAGTGGTTTTGGGATCTAATTCACTGTCCACAGTACAAATGTACAAATGTAGACTGACAGGTAGTGGAAAAAAAAAGTCATCGAGGATACTATGTTCATAGTGACGAAAACGACATGAGAGTCACTACTTAAAAACTGCTACTGTATAATAAAACGTTATTTATTTATCGCTGCGATTGCTCCAGGCGTTGTCCTCGATTTAAAGGTGCGAGAAAAGGATGTGGTTTACAAAGGCTCCGAATCCACATACTGTGATTTGCAGTGGTACATTCAACACAACCAAACCATCCATTTGAAAAAGCACATAAACAGCCGACAATGTTTGTTTTTATCAATGCATGCTGTCTCTACTCCAAATTCCTGTGCATTCTGACGAACAGGTTAGAAACGCGACTACCGATTTGAAGACACGAAGTCTGATGACACATTTTATGTTTAAACTGGATTGCTTTGGCCACGATATGCCTTAAAGGTGAGTATGACTACTCATGGGATAATTGTGAGAGATTGAACGCTTCATGAATGAGCAGTTAAATGAGAAACCAACAGAGTCGACTAGATTAAAAAGGAGACCAGAGAATGGCGTCTTACCATGGCGGTGTCCAGCGTTGTTCAAGAACGAGCAGATCACGAGGAGTGCAACGCACGTGCCACTTCTTCTTCAGTGGATTGTGATTCTATGGCGTGAAACGCACGTTTCGGCACCCTTAAAATCTTGAATTCGGTGAAAATGGTCTATTCGGGAATGTTCACGGTTTAAGTTATACTGAGATACCGACAAAATATTTAAGAAAACATGAAAAAGCTAGGTTTTGACACTTACGGCAGCGTTTCACAATGAAACAATGCTATAGAAGTGTGGTATAAAAGTTCAAATTGATGGCGCCAACAAGGCAACTTACTATACTCAGAAGGCTACCGTCATTGCTGAAGAGTGTGTTATCAATAGTTCCGATTAGGGAAAACTTGTAGCCCGCTACGGTGGTCTTACGTGTATGGAGCTGCAAGCTGCTGACCCGCTGGTCGTCATTGAAAATCCCGGCGCCGGCTGCCCTGTTTTCGATAAAGACAAAAAGGCCCGAGGCCCTTGTAGTTAGATTTAGGTGCATGTTGAAGAACCCCAGGTGGTTCAAATTCTCGATGGCCTCTCGAACGGCGTCTCTCATTATTATGTGAATTTGGGACAATAAATCCTAAAGATTATCTCGTCAGCTCTAGGGTCAATATTTTAAGGCCACTGGTGCCCCGGTCTCACCAGCTTCCGTCTGCGGTGCATCAGCCCCAGGCTCTTGCTTGTCGTCTGCTTCAACAGTGGCAACTACCGCACTGTCTGTTTTCCCTGCTCCCAGCTGGTTCCCACTTGCCGAAGATGATGATCGCCTTCTGGGGCCTTGAAGGTTATTATGTGGTGGCCGTCAAGCACCTGTACAAAGCCATCCATACGCCTGATTTCCGTCAGGCAGTTACTGTATTCGAATATTCGAGTTGTTTTGTATCTTCGTGAGAAAATGGGCGGCGTAAAAAGATGGCACCTATTGCAACGAGGTTGAAAAGCAAGCAGTGTGAAGGCTGTTTTCTTGCTTGGCAGTTGTGTATGGTTATACTGCAACAGAGTTTAGTCTTATCGCCTTTTCGGTGTGCCACTAGCGTTATTGCATAGTCCCAGTTTAGTCGTTCACACTTCCCTTTCTGCTCAACATTAGAAAGGCGTAATGCGGAAGTAGCGTATTCCGTTTTCATTCATGAAGGACAGAAACTGCGAACTAGTCAACTTTGTTCCACTATCGGAAAGTACTGTTCGGGAAGGCAAAATCTACTAAGTATTGACTGAAAGGCTTCGATAGTCGGTCCCGCGTTGGCTATATTCACCAGACTCAGCTCTATCACCATTCTGTGCGAGTCAACCACGATGAGTGAGTCATCCGGGTTGCCATACTCTGCACGTGCACCCTTTTCAAGTTTTCTTCAATTTCCGGCAATGTCACAGGCGCCCTGGAAAGTTCCCTGTGGCCGCATTTCCATCCCTCAACCTGTGGGTCACTAGCCGAGGGCCTTAGTCACAAGACTACCGTGGTGGGTTGCCCCTCAGGTGATAGACTCAAGAGTGCAAAGGAGACTGTCAAATAAAATGGGGTGTCTTTGTCGGTGGCATTGCCGATTTAATAAATACTGCATTGGGAGAAAAATATAATAAAATTCTGGCTCCTGGGATAAAACACAAGCATTCTTCATGGAACTATTTCTACCTCAGAGCCACCCCAGGGCTCTTTCATGTTCAGAAAAAAGACCCAGAACACGCGTTATATTAGTACTACAGCGATTGTGGCGGCAGTGCGGGACATCAACTATCGCTTCAAAAGAATAAACAATACATATCTATGATTCACCAAAGAAAACTTGTACCTAACACTTCTACGACCGCGACGTATACGATAGGCGCATCATCGCCCCGTAACGTGCTCTTCGTGGTGATGATATTGAAGTCTCTGGTGTAACGCGAGTAAATTACTACAATGAACTACCTACCTTGTATTGATGCATGCAGCTGCCTTAACAGAAAAGTGAACGATAAGCGCACGAGCACTCAATTTACACGAAGACATTTAACGACCGCCTACCACTTGGCTCAAAGCCAACGAATTTCGCATAGGTTGGCTGCTATTCGCCGACTGCTTCGCGTGACATATCTATTCTCTCAGCAAAGTGAGGGGTTGGGCTAGTTGCTTTTTCTTGACTGGGAAAAATTGCTCCACAATTGCTGCGAAAAACTAAGTTAGGGTGCATACGAAAAAGAAGGTGACAGTACAAGCACAAACTGCCAATTAACGTTTTTTGAACGAACTTGGAAGAATGAATGTTTCCCGAATGAGGAAAATGTATTTACGATGAGGGTGGGGCTCGGAAATCTCTCTCCACGGTCTTCAGATGCAACACGGGGGGTGATTACGATTAGCAGATGTCGTGCCAATTCAAAGTTCTTATCCGAGTATGCTGCATGCACGAATTGGAACACTTCTGAAGACCAACCACGCAACACAAAGTATCATCAACGGAAACAATGTATAAAAATAAATTTTTGTTTTCTCTACCCGGCTTCGCTTCTCAATGGGTGCCTCACCATTCTGCGAAGTACAGATTGTCTGGCGTATTCACTTGTCATGTATGTTTTTTACCTCGTTACAGTAGGACCGAATCTCCGTAGGCTGGTAAAGTCTAGAGCCTTCTGCTAAATCTATCAGTATACGAGTTCTTTGCTTTCGCTCTCATTTTGTACGCCCATGCGTGAAACAAGCTCAAGCTATGGATGTAGCGCATCACTGAACAGGTGTGAGAGCTGAATTCCTCAAGTACATGCACTTGCAAGCACAAAAACATTTATTTTAGTTTAAGGTGAGTTTTTCTAACGCTACGGTTGACAGTAAAACACTGCAGTTCATTTCAAAATAACACTGATTTGATCTTTAAAACTTATTCTTAAAGCGCAAAAGTGCGCGAGAAACAAAACAATTTGCTCAATCTATATGTAGAGTCCATGTAAAATTATTTAACGTGCCAGCTGTGGCACCTGCCAGGCCCTCCCTGTTGGTCTGGCGCCCAGGGTGATATCGAAGATGCTATCACTGGCCTGGACGTGTTCGTTGCCATCGTCGGCGTCGACGACCAGTCAGAAACCAGGCATCGAAGGCTTCTTCACAGCCCACGAGCTTCTCGCGGCGCGCATGAGGTGAAGGCGATGAGGGCAGTGATGACGGATAAGATGGTGACTGGAGAAATCAGCGCGAACCACGGAGAGGGCATGCGCACAAGGCAACTGCTGTGAATGCAATGCAAGAAAGTATGACAGCTTTGCCACAAAGGCGAAGCAATGAATGCGATAGCAACAATTTGAAAGGTCACGCGCAGAATTGAAAGCATATCTAAACGTGCCCCGCATTTTAGCGTACAAATTACGCACGAAATGTTCTCACTGGTGCGGATGCAGGCGAGTAAGCGTCTCATTTGTTACTGCGCTGAGTCTGAAAAGCGCGCGCTTTTCGCGGCCGCAGACTGCAATGATTGCAGTGACCTTTGTGCGCCCGGTAACCACAGTAAAATCATTCCACGTAAAGCCTGAGGGAAGCCGAGGCGCACGATCCTCCCCTCCTCGCCACCGCGAGATAAAGCGCGCGAGGGAGCGTAGCTCCCCTTCTCTAAGCCGGGCAAAGTACGCGTGAGAGATAACAGCAGGCGCCGCTGGGTGATGTGGTGACGTGCGCTCACTGCGCCATCTTTCTAGTAATGCTGAAAACACAGCAGCGCCAAGTGTTAGATATAAATAGCTTGCTGTTTGAACGGTGAAGAACGTTCTCCGGGAAAGCTCAGTGGTTAACGCCTCACTTTTACAACGCAGATGTTCCACGTGTGAATCCGCGTGCCGGAGCCCTTTTTCTGGAATTTTTCTTTCTTGTGTTTTCATATATATGTAGATCCGTTTACAAAGACGGTGCATGACATCGATGCCGACGTCGATGCCGACGCAAGCGGCAAAATACAGCCAAGAGTGTCCTTATAAATATATTGAAATACAATCAGCAGAACGTTATGAGGTGGAGGTTAATGATGCCGTACATGACTTTCCTGTCATAATTATTATGTTTGAATGTGCCGTTTAACTTCGTCATCTATTCACTTTTTGTGATACCAAATTTAGTATATGTGGAGCTAGCGAAACGGCCACGAGCACGCTATGAGCGTGGTATGTAATCATGTCCTCACGTGTTACGCCTGTCATGTTTTCACCAGTCATATATTTCGTTATACATTGACGTCACGTAACACCTAATTTGGTAGATGTGTAGCTAGCGAAACGGCCGAGAGCGCGTGATGAAGGGCCCAATACACTTGAATGTAGCGCTGACGCGCGCACACGCTGGTCACAGTGACGTTACGTTAGCGAACCGCGAGCACTCTATAATCTGATGCCAGGCACGACCAGCGTTCGTCGGCGCGACCCGACAGCAACCGGCACGAAATGCGACATGCTGCAATGCGCGCCGATGCGTTACCCAGACAACACTGCGTCTCCCTCTTTTCGTGACAAAGAGACGCCGGGCGCGCTAAAACGCGCATGCGTCAAAGCAACGCAGTGTGGTGCGCGCCTGTGAGTACATGGTAGGACCGGCGCGTGGCGTGGCAACACCGGTGTGACGCGACGAAATGAACGCTGGCGAGCACGCCACCACGTCACGTCTGAATGTATTGGTGCGTTGACTGTGGCATGTAGTCATGTTGTCAAATGACACGCATCTCATGATTATCATGTCTGCACCAATCACATACCTTTGCCATTGTCGTCACGTAATACCAAGTTTGGTACATGTGAAGCTAGTGAAAAGCCGCGAACGCACCATAGCCGTAGCACGTAGTCGCGTTACATAGTAAAAGAACTTGTTGTACGGCTAGTTGGTACAACGTTTCTAAAAGGTATTTTTAGCGCAAACACATGACACAATCACTCAAACACGCACACTCAGGCATCAAACACACACAGCGCAACACACAGCGGACATTACGTAAACAGGGGGGGAAGGTAGTTTTTTAGTACAATCTGTCCTTTGTCCATCAGCAGATCTCATGTTACCTGGCCCTCACCAGCAGCTTTGCTTCTTAGCATTCCCTCCAAAGCTTTCCTGACTTCTATCATTACTGGTGGGATGCCGTATGGGATACTGCTAGTTCTTATAGTAAGGTCGTGGTTGTGTCGGCTACTGTACAGATCTCTGTGAAACTCCTCCACTATTTTACCTATCCTATCTATATTGGTGGTTACTTTGCCTTCCTTGTCCTTTACTAGATATATCTGGTTTTTTGCCTATCCCAAGTTTATTCTTCGCTCCTTTGACGCTTCCTCCATTCTTCAGAGTGTGTTCAATTTTCTCCATGTACTACCTTTTTACATCGGATCATGATCATCATAATCATCATCGTCGTCATCATCATCGTCATCATCATCATCAATATCAGCTTGACGGCCACTGCAGAATAAAGGCCTTTCCCATGTTCCCCCAGTCCACTCGGTGTTGTGCTTGCTGCTGCCAATTTAAAAATGACAACTTCTTAATCTCATCTTCTCACCTAACCTTCTGTCCCCCGCTAACTCGCTTGCCTTTTCTGGAAATCCACTTAGTTCCCCTAATGACCAGCGGTTATCCTGTCTACGTGTTAGATTTCCGACCCATGATCATTTCCAGTTCTTGATTTCAACAATGAAATCCTTAACCCCCGTTCGTTCCCTAATTCCACTCTGCTCTCTTCTTGTCTATTAAAGTTACACCTACCATTTTTCTTTCCAGTGCTCGCTGCGGCATCCTCAATTTAAGCTGAACCCTCTTTGTAAGTATCCAGGTTTCTGCTCTGTAGCTAAGTGCCAGCAATATACAGCTGTTATAAACTTTCTTCTTGAGGGGTACTGGCAATATACCTGTCATCATTTGAGAGGTCTTGCCAAATGTGCTCCACCGCAGTCTTTTTCTTCTAGGTACTTCAATCTCGTGGTTCGGCTCCGCGGTTATTACCTACCCAGAGTAGATATAGTCTCTTACAACTTGAAGTGGACCATTACCTATCTTGTAGCGCTTCTCGTTTCCGAGGTTGTTAGACATTACTTTCGTTTTCTGCAGATTCATTTTAAGACCCACCTTTCTGCTATCCTTGTCTAACTCCGTAATCATGAGTTGCGATTCGTCCCACGAGTTACTCAGCAATTAAATGTCTTGGTCGAAGCGCAGGTTACTAAGGTACTCTACATTAGCTCTTATCTCTCACTGTTCCCATTCGAGGCCTCTGAAAACCTCCTGTAAGCACGCGTTCAATAGCACTAGGAAGATTGTATACACCTGCCTTCCACCTTCTTTATTGGTATTCTGTTGCTTTCTTTATAAAGCAATATGGTAGCAGTTGATCCCCTGTAGATTTCTTCCAGGATGTTTATATATGCTTCATCGAAGCCCTGATTCCGCAGTGTTTGCATAACTGCTGATATTTTTACTGAATTGAACGCCTTCTTGTAATCTATGAGGGCTATGTGTAGTGGTTGGCTATACTCTGAGCATTTCTCTATTACCTCATTTTCTCTATTAACGTGGTCGATTGTTGAGTGGCCTTTTCGAAATCCTGCTTATTTGTTTGGTTGATTGAATTGTAATGTTTTCTTATCAGATACCTTACGCCTAATAATCAACTTTTTAAGCTCTGCCAATCCTAGTTTTTCTCTTGTATTTGAGGCTTTCATGCTTTGACGTTTCTTACTGAGGTTCTTCGTCTACTGGAACAGCTTACCTGTGTCCTGTCTAAGTATTGTACCTCCAAGCTTCATTGCACACTCCATAATGATACTCCTCAGATTATCATTCATTGCGTCAATGCTAAGACTGGTTTCCTCGATAAGAGTGGAGTACCTGTTCTGAAGCAAGACTCTGAATTCATGTACTTTTCCTCTCAGTGCTAGCTCATTGATTGGCTTCTTGAGTATCAGTTGCTGTCGTTCCTTCTTGAAGTCTAGCTGAACTCGAGATCGTACCGTTCTATGATCACTGCATCGTATTTTGCAAACACTTCCACATCCTGGAGGATGCCTTGGCGTGCACTCAGTATAAAATCTATTTCGTTTTCACTTTCGCCATTAGGGCTCCTCCATGTCCATTAATAGATACCCCATTTTCGGTAGAAAGTATTCAAGACCCGTAAATTAATATGTTCTCTAAATTTCGCTAAGAGCTCTGTGGCATTTCTAGTACCGATGCCATATATTCCCACTGCCTGGTCTCCAGCTCTTCTTCCATATCTTGGCATTGAAGTCGGCTATCAGTATAGTATACTGCGTTTTTACTTTATTCATTGCCGATTCCACGTCTTCGCAGAAGCTTTCATCTGACGTGTCATCATGGCATGATATAGGCGTGTAAGCCTGTACCACCTTCATCTTGTATCTCTTATCGAGTTTAATTACGATACCTACAACCCTTACATTAATGCTAGTATTTCGTTATGCGTTAATTCTAGTATTTCGTTATGTAGCACTGTATAGGCCTCATCTGTCCTCCTACCTTCATTGATCCCTACAACATACTAATCGACACCCAACAGCTCCTCGAATAGTTCAGCTAGACTTACCTCAGTACATAAGCTTCTAGCGTTAAACGTTGCCAAGTTCAGGTTCCAATGGCGGCCTGTCCGAACCCATAGATTTTTAGCTTCCTCTGCTATGTTGCAGATCTGACCACCACCATGGTCAATTGCCTCGCAGCCGATGGGGACTAAGGGCTGTGAGTTAATTGACGCATGCATGTGGTAGGTAGTGGCCAGATAATGCACCAGGGTGACCAATCCTTGTCTGGGGAGGTAGTGCGTTACCAGCGGTGGTAACCGGTGAGTGGTAACCGGTGTAATAATATTAAAATTGGTTCACAATGGCGCAAATGGTGATGTTGTTGCACGCCTGCATGCACGATGTGTTTGCAAAAAGCTTGGACTAGATTAAGTTCGACTTCTGACAATCTGGCCTAGTAAAGCACCAAAATTTTGGCTGGGAGTATCTCTTGCCCACCGTATAATCGTATGAAATGTTCGAAGTCTGGAAAACTTGGAAGGTATGTATGTAGATGTAAAAGTGCAGTCTAAGCTTGTAATTCTCTTAGCCACTTTGTTTTGTATAAGCCCAGGAGGAGTGTTTTGTATAAGCCCAGGAGGAGTGTAGTCCCTGTCCGTTATACAGGCCTCTCTGAAGAATCACTCAATATATTTAAAGCCCTGGTTGACAGTGATTTTCTAATACTGCACAATCTTCATTATTTCACTAGGAATGGATATCAAGTTCTAAATGGTTACTCAGCCTGATGCCACTGAACTCATTTAGTTTAGCATTGGTAATCGCCATGTTCAAAAACACATGCCTAAAAGCTGCACATAATGAGCCATAACACCCTTTTCAATAAGCAGAAATGCAAGTATCACAAATTCAAGAGGAGAATGCACTTTCTGAATATTCAAGGTATTCTTTGTCGATCCACAAAATATCAAGTCAGGTTGAAAAAATAACACAAAAGAACCACATTGTTAGTCTCAAATATACACATATCTCTTTGTTGCGTTTGCTTCTGTGATATTTCTGTACCTTCTCTTCAGCAGCTAGGTGCAGCAATGCATCATCTACGCTCTTGAATTCGTCCTGCAATAATACAAAAGTGAAGCATACGACACCATTTTAGTAAGAAGTCGTGTCATGCAGTGCTGTCTTAGACACGCTGCACAATAATAAAGGGGTACTGACATAAAATTTTCCTTTTATTGTTTTTTTCCCTGTGTGTGTGTGTGTGTGTGTGTGAATCGACAAGCCAAGCCCACAGAGCATAGAAAATAGACTAGTGAGCGCGAGTGTGCCCAGAACTTTTTATTACAGCAAGTTTTCGAAAGATAGATTTGGTTCCTACTGTACCCTCACGTCGCAACATGGCATGAGCAGCGCCACCAAGCAGGAGTATTTGCATGCGGAAGTTTTCGTGACCTATCCTGGTCGGCGCGTCACTTCTTTAAAAGATTCCTGTGCCCTCGGATAAATGCATACCTGCCAACCTAGCAGCATGAAAATTCGGGAGCGCTATGAACTGCTTCACTTTTAAAAAAAAGCATCAGTGCCCGGTACGGAATGGCCCTATTACGAAGTGTATAGAGAACCACAAGAGTAAGCCTGACATCACTCTTTTCTGTGAAGAAGTTCTGTGAAGAAGGATCACGCCACAGGTGAAGAATTTCAGCCCTGTGCTGAAAATGATGCGATTGCCGGCTGTTTTGAATAGCGCTAAATACCAGTCATATAAATCAATAAAAGTGATAGCTATTCATCCCACAGTTGCTATTTTGAGGCTGCCTGCTCGTCATTGTGCTCCAAGCGGGTGCGCTCCGTCGTATGTTTGCGTACGTGAACCTCTTAAAACCTCTCTCCTGACTACTTGATTAATCTTGAGAGAGTTCCTTCTTTTTTTTGTACATATAGGAAATTACCGAGGCTGGGATATTTGCGACACGCTGTCGCTTCCATCCACTGTGATTGCGAAAACACGGCGTTTAGAGCCTGCGCTTTAGTGTGGCCGGCCTCTGCCGGCATTTACTCGACAATGGCGGTTTGTTTTCGTACGTCTGAACCCACACCGTTTTGTGTCCTCACACTTCAGAAACATAAACAGCAGTATACCACAAAACGATGTTATACTATTAATACATAGGGTTCAATGTAGTAAACTCGCAACAATATTTCCGACGCCGTAGTGGGAGTTCCGGAAATTTCGACCACTTTGGGCTCTTGATTGATATGTAGGTTTTAACGACCCAAAACTACTTTATGATTATGAGGGCCGCCGTTGTGAAGGGCTCAGGAAATATCGATCACCTCGGGTTCTTTAACGTGCGCCCAAATCTGAGCACACAGGCCTACAGCAATTTTACCTCCATCGAAAATGAAGCCGCCAAGCAGAGATTCGAGCCCGCGACCTGCGGGTCAGCACCCGAGTGCAAAATGAAGTTGGATGAAGATTTATATATAACGTAGGATGTTTTATTCATTGAGAACTTTATATATCTTGCTCTCTCTGGGGCACTAGTAGACAGAAGCTGTAAATAAATGTTACAGATATGTGTCTCCAAGTGTTAAACAAATTGGCAGATCCCGCGTACCGTGGGAATCGATGATATGCGAAGCACGAATGAGTATGGTTGATATGTCTCTTTAGAATCTACACAACGTTACGAGGAGGACGGACATAGTTCACAGTAAAGACAAGCAGAAATAATATGCGCACTCTGATAGCTAGCTAAGATCAAGTATGTTGTTTATGGTCGCGTAACTACCGCACCACTAACGTTCGCAATACCAGCCCCAGCTGTGGTAGGCATGTAAATATGCCATACATGACTTCCGTGCCATGATTATCATGTTTGCGCTGGGCATTTGTGTTTGTCGTCCAATCATGCTTTGTAATAAAAAAATTGCTATATGTGAAGCTAGCGAAACGGCCACGAGCGCACTATGAGAGTAGCATGTAGTCATGTAATACATGACACATATGTCATGATTGTCACACTTGTACGTGTCATTTACCTTCGTCGTCTAATAACGTCCCGTAATATCAATTTGTTATATGCGAAACAGCCGCGAGCATGCTGTAAGCGTCGCATGTAGTCAAGTTTTACATGACATGCATGTCATGATTATGATATTTGTACGTGTCATTTACCATCGTCGTCTAATAACGTCCTGTAATACCCAATTTGTTATATGCGAAGCTACCGAAACGGCCGTGAGCGTGATATGACCGTAGCATGTAGTCATGTTTTACTTGACACGAATGTCATGATTATCACTTTTTGATGTCTCATTTACCTTTCTCGCCCATTCGCGTCACGTAATGCCAAATATAGTAAATGTGCCTATAGCGAAACGGCCGTGGGCGTGCTATGAGCGTAGCATGCAGTCAGTTTTAGATAGCACACTCGTGATTATCACGTTTGGACGTGCCTACCTTCGTCGGCGTTCCACGTCAAGTAATACCAAATTTCGTATATGTAATGCTAGCGAAATGGCCACGAGCACATCATGAGTGTGGCATGTAGTCATGTTCTTAAGTGACACACATCTCATGATTATCATGTTTGCAGGAGTCATATACCTTTGTCCTCCATTCACGTCACGCAATAGCAAATTGGTGTATGTGAAGCCTGCGAAACGACCACGAGCGCACCATGAGCGCGGTGAGCAGTCATGACGCACATGACATGTATGTCATGATTTTCACATTAGGGCCTATCACTTAGGTTCGCTATGCATGCATGTCATACCATACCATCTTGGAAGGAAGCGCAGCAACTATTACATGCAACACACAACACCAGCGCTTACCAACTTCATACCAACTGGCCCGATACAATTGTTCATTGAGATAGTATAGCAGTTTTGCAATATGTCATGTGGACGAAACCACCGCTATCGCAGCAAGACCATGACATGTAAATCATGAGATTCATGCATACATATCCTGATTTCATGTCTTGGCAAGTCAGTTATGCTTGTCATGCAGTCACTTTATGCCAGACCAATTTTAGTATTGATAGCGTTATCGAAACGGCAAGGAGAGCTGAATGTGATAGGCGACTACATTGATAGGCAGATAGGTATAAGAACAAAGTCGCACAAGTTCGCTGAGAAATGCTTCGCACTTAAAATCAAACAGCATCGGCTTCTGCATTGGGGACATTCGCAGCGCGTTCCCCACCCGAGCGGCGGTAGCGGCAACACCTGCCGTTACCGGGACCACCGCTCACGAATCCACCAGCGCTCACCGCATTCCCGCGTAAGTGCCCTTGAACCCGTGACGACACCCGTACGCAATGCTGCTCCCTTTTGGAAGATGGTGTGAATTTTTCTTTGTGCTCCAGTGGTGTGTAGAAAATTTGTAGCTGCGTCTTCTTCGTGGGTTATTCAAACTTTTTGCTAATGCATTCATTGTTTCAACGTAATGGTGAAACTCACTTTTTTTAGTGCTACTTGTCAAAGTTGTGCATATCCCACTACAATTAAAAAGACGGCTAAGACAAAAAGGCCTCTTTTTCTCCCAGAACTTTAATCATCTGGCTGCTCGCCGGTGAGGCACAAGTTCGATACCGGCCATGGCATGGCGGTAGAATTTCAGTGGAGAAGTGCCAGAGACCTTGTGCACTGTACGATGTCAGCGCCTAATAAAGAACACCAGTTGACTGGAATATCGGGAGCCCCCCACTACAGCTTTTCTCATAAGCACGATATGATTTCAGGATGTACCTAAACACATGATAGTATAGCAGTATCAATCGTCATCTGGCGTGCTTCCGTTTTGCAAACTCGGCGCTCGCCTCTTACCTATCAAGGATATTATTGTCACTTCGATAACGTGCATGCCGTTCACGACTAGGAAATTTCGTACACGCAGCGGCAATGCTACGCAAGCGAGGTATATATGCTGACTATTAGGGTAGAATACAAACACGCCCTTTTTACTCATGTTTTTTATACTTTTTTATAATGTAGGACAAGCCTAGGACTAATTGTCCTAGGCTTGTCAGGTAGGATGAAGCAGCAACGTATGTGAATAAATATGCACCCACCAGCGTCGGGGTCTCCAGCGTTGAGGAATGCAGGCGCTTTCAGGTGTCGTACTAAAGATGCATCATGCATCGGGAAGGCGGCGCAAGCGACCGAGTCGCCCGGTGCTATCCGCGCCTGTGGTCCTGTGTCATCGCTGTCGGCTTGAATCATGCGTGGCACCGCGCAACGCGGAAAGCGCCGAATAGCGGAGTCCAGGCTGCCTCGTTCAGCGGTTGCTGAATTCCGGGCGTGCTGCTGATGTAGGGAGGCCGGGATGTTGCTTTGCCGGCTGTTTGTTAGGCGGGAACCTGCCCGAGAGAAGAACTTGGCCATGCTCTGCAAAACGTATATAATCAGAGGCCGTAATCAACCTGGAGAAACATGCTTATGGCATCAGAGTGTCTTGAAAAATGCGTGCTTTGAAAGAGCCGAAAGACAAGTTTATGGGTGTTATGAACCAAAAACACGAAACGAGGCGTGCATTGTTGCGCAGCTAGAAAATTACTTATCTAAATGTTTCTGCTGTTAAGGGATTTCATAGTGGCATTGCGCAACACAATGACACGATGCCGATCCCCCAGCTTGTGGTCGTGTTGCGCAACGTCACACTGGAAGCCCGAAAGGTGGTATAAAGAGTATACCACCCTCGCACCGACTGAAAACCGTGAAAGGGAAAGGTTCTTGACTTATAAAACTAGTGAGCACATCAACTCATTTAGTCGTCTTCGAAGCTGCTTAGACTTTTCCAGTAGAAAAGAGAAATGTAAGCTACGATCGACATGTAGCGACAAAAAACACCCAACAAAACTTTTATGTCTAAATTGGACAAACCAACGTGCGAGTCACCGTGTAAATTCTGCTACCGCAAAGGTAAAATGCAATTCATTTATTGCTGTCATTGCGCTCCATGCACAGTTCGATCTAAACGAGCAAGAAAAGTACGTTGGTTCTCACAGGCTGCGCATCCACGCACCGCACCTTTTCAAGGCACTGGGTTCCATCGCAAGATTCTACAAAACCAAACCGCCTGCTTCAAAGCGCACAAATAACTTACATTTTTTTCCCATCCACGTCCTCACTACTCACAACAGCTGCGATGACCGTGAATTCTGGTCAAGTTGTCAGAAACGGAACTAGTGTCAGAAGACACGAAGTTTGATGAACCATTTCATATTTAAACTAGATGGTTTAGGGCTCTCGACATGTTTCAATATGAGTGAGCGCTTTATCGAAGGTTGCGTGACATTGAACACTTCATGAATGGGCAATAAAGTAAAGAGAAACAATAGTCCTGACGAGCTCTAACAGGAGAAGGAAATGGCGCCTTACCATGGCGGTGACCATGTTCTGAACGAGAAGATCTTGAGGACATGTGTAGTGCAACGCGCGTGCAACTTGTTCTTCAGGTGATGGTGAACCACGAATATAAAACGCGTGTTTCAACAACCTTGCCATGAAATCTCAGCTTCGATGAAAAATGTTCTAATCGAAATTATCTACGGACAAACGTAAACAGAGGTGCCAACAAAATGAAAAGAAATTATAAAGCAGTGGAGGATTAAATTGTCGTACAGCGGTCTTGTTTGCAATGAGGCAATGGCAGTAGAAGTTGGATATAGCATTTTAAATATATGGCACAACAGCACATGCACATTGTGCAACAAAATAGCATGCGTAGAAGAAAGGATGCTGTTCAGCGTAGTACACAATATTTTGGAATGAGGAACAACTTCGAAAGTGCCATGCTGGTCTAATGTGTATGGTGCTCCGGTTAGCTCTGTGCACGGATAAAGACTGCCGACCGCCATTGTCACCCCCTAAGGGGGGAATGAGCGTCATGACGAGATTCAAAAACATTACAGCATTTCCAAGGAGTGCATGGTGATGAGTGGGGTGAAGCATCCACCAGTCCGTCTGCGCTGCCATCCGTCCATTCGTTCTTGCTTCTGTCCGTTCGTGCGTCCAACTGTGTGACCATGCGTCCATCTGTTCGTGCGTCCGTCTGCGCGTCGGTCTCTCCACGCATCCATCTGTCCGTGCATCTATCGTTCCATCCGACTGTCCGTCCGTGCATTCGTTCATTCATACATCCGTCCATCCATCCGCTCATGCGTCCGTTCGTTTGTTCATCCTTGCAACTGTCTGTCTTACTGACCGTGCGCCTGTCCATCCGTTCGTTTACCTAGTGAACACTCCAAGTACCGTCATCTCGCATATCTTCATCACATAGAAGTACCGCCATAGAGCGGACATTCCAAAGGCTAAACGAGAAGTGGCGCGGCTGGACTAGGGTGACTGGCATGCGCGAACTTTCTTCTAGTCTGCGCTGCGTGTCTAGTTCCCGCCTTTCACCGCCTCTAGTTCATAGCACTACGGCCCAATCTTCGCTAAAGTTTGCTAAAACCAAGGAAGTTAGGCCCAGCGACTTAAAAGTGGCAACCTTTTCTGGTGAGATAGTGCTCAAAACCCGTCCTTTAAATTTTTTCAGTAAGCATCATATTCAAGGCAATGTTTATTGGAGATTAAGTCATCGATACTTTTCTCTGTAGGTTATTTCATAAGAAACAACTATCTTTTTTATTTATGATTCACGTGTGCGGGTTCCCTCCTCAATTGAGAAGGGTGCACGCGTGCAGCTCCTCTAGTCCGGTTGTGGAGGTCCCTACCTACATTCCCACCTGCCCACCTGCCCACCTTCCCACCTCACACACCTCATACAGACCTCACACATTACCCGGACTTCTACGATTTTGCCTTCACCGAAATTCGACCTTCGAAACCACAATCGAACCAGTAACCTTCTGCTCAACAACCGAGCACTATTGCCACTAGTCCTTTTAAGCGGACAGTGCCAAAGTGGCATGAAGCTCTTCAGTTGTAGCTCAGTTATTGTGCGTAATCGCTCAAAAATGCTACTCAGGTAGCCACTTTTCTTCAAATCAGAAAATTATGCTACATGCATAAATGGTGAGAGTGCACCAAAAATTCATTCAGGGTGTGAACGTGCTTATCCTTGAATATACGAATGTCAGCAACACAAAGACCGTTAAAGGTCGGAGTGCCAATCACGTCCTGGTGAGGGACGAAACGGTAAGTTCCATGCTTTAACAGCCCGTAAGGCCGAAACACCTCATTTCATTTTTTGAGAACGTTCCGCGAAAAAAGTCAGTACAGTCCGAAGGGTATGGCAGCTCGAGGCATGAATTCAAGGCAATGATGCGAAGCCCTTACCCCTCAATTATGTTAACAACGTAGCGCAAGGGACTCACATTGTTTTCTTTCACGAATGTTTGGCGTGTCCTTCGAATTTTTCCATCGCCATGTTACCTGGCCAGTGATCCAAACGCACCACCCAAACAAGAAGTGTGCATGTAGGCAGGGAAATCTTGAAGTTACATGGAACTGCTGGAATGAATTTGTGACAGGAAGATGGGCAAGTGGCTGAAACCGTGACAACCCTTTCGGGGCTGGTGCATTTCAAGAAATGAACTTGACACAAAAACTTTCACCCTCGTGTTTCACCTTCTGAAGTAGACGTAAGAAAGGCATCACTATTAGCAAGTGAGCGGATATGTTCGTGTGTACATTAGTGCACGTGTGTCTGATAGCTTGAGTTTTGACAATTCAAAAAGTACCCACATGACTCTGCAATATATAGTCAGGTGTTTCTCGTCCCCGCAGTTCGCCAATGAAGGCTGCTTATGATATGCACGCCAGTGCACCATATACCTTGACCTCCACTTCGAAGTTTATTGACGTGGGCAACGGGATTGTGACAAGTTTCAAGGGTCGACCACTGCGTGAACTTCATTTCGTCATACAATCTTACTCTCCCATACTAATGCTAGATCACGCCAAGTTAAGGGGGTGATCACGAGAGCACTCAGATGTAGGCGGCTAGAGATATATAGATACGCAAAAAGAAACCAAAAGTGGTTACGCTACGCACAGAAGTGTTAAGCAATTATTATTGCGTGGCGAAGGTATACAATCACACCAGCCGTTACGTCAAGTGACTGAGAAACATGAGCGTGGTAGAAATCCAGGAACCTACTGCAGAGGGCCGAGCTATAACATATGACAATGGTCGGTACACGCACAGCATCAATGAAGCTCTTATGCTGCAGCGTTAATGGTGATCATTATAACAATAGACCCACACCGAAACTCTTTCACCTCCGAGTCACTTATGGCAAACAATGCGTAAGAAACGGCATGAAACTTTTATCGCTTTTCACATCTATAGTGCTCGATTCTGCGTCACTGTATATCGTTCATTTCTAACTGCTTGCAAAGAAAAAAAATATGATTGCCCTTAGCGAACTTACGAAGTAAACGCTAGCGTTTCTTAGGAGACTTTGCAGACACCCGATTTGGCGCTGTTGCTGTTTTATTATCATAATCAGCCGATATTTTTATTATGGCACGGTGTGCGAGTTTTCGATGACAATTTTCTGTAGTGCTTCACTACACTAGTTTTATTGAAAGATCTAGAAGTTCTCTCATTCGAAGCAAAATTCACAACGGATTATGCCGTTTTTATTTCCTGTGAGCTTCATATCTGGAATTCGCTATTGAGGGTCATTCTGCCTATGTTTAACGAAGCTCCCACAATAAAATCATCAAAAAAAAGAAAACAGTGAAAGACAGTTCGCGTACAGTTTTTTTAATTATGTTGTGCAAAAACGTTTCTGCACTGCAGTTATTAGGAACAAAATCAAACAAACAATAAGGTATAAAAAAACACGAAACATCAAGATGCCGCCAAAGGCGCCGGCCGGCGGATGGCATCGGTGGACTGTCGCACCGACTTCAGCGCCTTCCTAATCCCCGTCGTCGTCGTCGTCCGAGACGCCGCTTACGTCGTCTCACCCTGGGGCCGCTTTTTGCGTCCAAGTCATATCGGGTGTTACGGCGAGTGGCGCGGCCACCACGTGCAGGGCTTAGAGCTTCGGCGATGCACGAAGGAGAACGGGGACCTGCGCGAAACGCCGCCATAGTCAGCATTGAAGGACTGCAGACTAGCGAGTAGACTGACTCCTACTCACATCGCAACGTGAATCCTAATATCAGAGAGACGGTGGAAGAATAATTTGATGCAGTTGTAAAAGCTAGTGAGTCCACTTTTTACAGAAATGTCGGTAAGAGAGTGAGTCCATTTGAGGAAACATTATGAATCATTCAAGTCCCAGTGAGCCCAGTTGAGTAAAATTTGTGCGAGTGTGCATGCCAGTGAGCTTGAAACAGAAAATACATTTATTTTGTGAATATAACTGATCTCCACGTCTTCTGCAAACCTACGGTCGTATCTACTTATCTTCAGCATTACTACTTGCCTTATGACAATTTATGTTTATAATAGCGGCTACTTACGCATATATGCCACCGGGATAACAATTGACGCGAAGTGTGAGTAATGTTGTAAAAGGGAGGGCGAGTTTCTTGGCTTCTTATCGCAATAAATTTCATGGCAAGTTATTGCGTTGCCCCGCCGCGGTGGTCTATTGGCTAAGGTACTCAGCTGCTGACCCGCAGGACGCGGAATCAAATCATGGCGGCGGCGCCTGCATTGCCGATGGATTCGAAAATGTTGTAGGCCCGTGTGCTGAGATATCGGTGCACGTTAAGGAACCCCAGGTGGTCGAAATTTCCGAAGTCCTCCACTACGGCGTCTGCCATAGTCATATGGTGGTTTTGGGACGTTAAGCTTCACATATAAATCAATCAATCAAGTTATGACATTAAATCACACAGGCATCATGATCGAAAACTTAATTGCACAATAAAGGACTAATGAGTCGCTTAAGTGAACTCTTATTTTTTTCTGCCGACCCACAATGAGGAGACGCGGCGTGGCGTCAGTGTTTTTCATACGACCTTCGACTGGCTCCTGCTTTCTACAATGACCTTCAAGTGAATTTTTCGAGTGCGCGTTCTCCTTTGTTTGTGTCGCATAAGGCGAAGTGCCAGGACTCTTTTGATGCCAGAACCTGCTGCGTGAGTAGACTTTTTTGACGTTTTGGAACATTTTTTCTCCGGAGCCAGCCACCACTTGGGCTAAGCCTAGCGAGGTTAGCCCACGCTGGCGGGAGGCCAGCTGTGTCGCTATTCCCGGGTGCCCTTTTCACTCTTCTCAGGGCTTAGTTCCAGAAAAATGGAATATCAGGTGGTGGGGGAGGACATCACCCCCGAAGAGGTAACAAAAGACCGCGGTGCAGTCTGCAGGTGCCAGAAAAGCTGGCGCGAGCTCGGTTGGCGCTGATCCTTATCGTAGTACTCTCAACGAGACGAACTCGACAACGGCCGATGCCCCGCGAGGCCGCAACAGTGGCAATAACATCAAGGCTAGGATCATTCGCGTGGGCCGCATGCTTCAGCTCCCCAGGGAGGATACCAAGATCGTGATTGGGCCCCGCGAGGGCCTCAATATTGTCAAGACCGGCTGCACCGTGGTGGCTGATGCAATCCTGGCGGCCACAAGCATCTGCGCCGAAGATTTGCGGGGCGACACGCTATGCCCCAACGTGCAGCGGAATATTATGGTTGTCAGCACACCTTGAAGGGAAAATGCCAACCACTACGTCAAAGTTCGGCAGATCGTCGTCATGAGCCGAACATACGTGGTCAGTGCCTACGAGACCACTGCTCATTTCGCGTGCAAAGGCATGATCTGAGGTATTCCACCCGTTGACGGCCCGTATGATATTGACACAAGATCGTATATGAAAGAAATCCGCTCGCCCTGACAGCCAAGCGCATAGGCAGCACCGGTACGGTAATCATCGCCTTCGACGTTCATAGAGTCCCAAACTTTGCACGCTACGGCCCCACCCTTGTGCTATGTTCACTTTATGGCAAGAAAATAGACATTTGCTACGCTTGTCGTCGGCTCGGTCACCGTGCTGATGTGTGTCCCAGCCCAGGCGACGTCGCATGTTGGGGCTGCAGAGCTTCCAATCCTGACGCACAACACAAGTGTACCCCCCAGTGCAGGCTGTGCGGTGGGCAGAACCTCACGGCTGACAAGGACTGTAGGTAAAGATTCCAGATCCCTTATGTCGTGCGACAAAGGCGCTGGAAAAATTCTCGCGCCACCGGTCAAGGCCAAGTCACGGCACCGCCATCACCCCCCACGGCTGGGCAGGACTTCCAGCAGTCACGCGGTTCTGGGGGCCGTTCCAGGCGACGTACACGGTCCCATTCCAGGGGCCGTTCCCCGTCCGCTCCCGGTCCCGAGGAGGAGTGCAGCGCTACAACTCTGGGAGCCGCTGCGGTTCTCGATCCAGGTCTGCCGGGCGTCAACAGCAGCCTAGAGGGGTGTCAGCGGAAGCAAGAAGTCGGGCTCTGTAACCTGGGCCGACACGGACCGAGGAGGGCCAGCTGAGGTACTATCGGTGTCACTCCCAGAGCACGCGGAGAGCGCGCGCGAGATTTCCCAGCTGAAACGCGAGGAGGCTGCGATGAGGGAAACCATAAACAGGCTTATTTATGTCTGAAATTGCCGAGATTAAGAATGCGAGAAACCCCCCACCGCAACCCGCCGCCGCCTGCTTCGCCGATACATTGCCTCTACCCATGGAAGTGCACAGCACTGAAGCCGGCGACAGCAGCAGTGAGGGTCAAAGTGCTCCCAAGAAGAGGGCCGTCGACTACGAACAGGAAAGCGTAGTCATTCGAGTCAGGTCTGAGCTTCGAGACACGCTATCCGCGCTCAGTGAAAGAATCAACAAGCTCAGGGAGAAGTTCACCCAACTGCAGATCACCCTGGCCGCGCAAAACAACCGAGTATCCAAGGTAGAGTCCTTTCCCGAAAGCGTAGTGAAACCTGCCCTGACCTCAACTGCCGTCGTAACACCCCAGCCCGGCGCTAGGGGCCCTATCGTCCACGCTTTTCTTAGCCAAGCTGAGGGCAGCACCAGCCCACAAATGCACTAAGATGGCCAAGCCAAGTCAGATGTTTCTCATTTGGCAATGGAACTGCAGGGGCTCCCCCAGTAAAATGGCGTCATTGCAGCAGTACAATCGATCCTCTAGCGAAAAACCCCTCGTCATTTTGCTTCAGGAAACATTAACCCAAAACGTCACACTGACTGGTTACCAACCCGTCTCGCGTTATTCTGATGGTCGGGGCGTTTGCACCTTGGTCAGTAACAAGCTCACACACATCTCTCACGACTTCAAAATGGCCACCAGCAGCACCGAATATTTCATGACCGAGATTCTGCCGCGCAGCTCGGACCAAAGCAGCATCTTTTTTCTCAACGTGTACAGTAGCCCCAAGGACCAATGACAGCGCTTCAGGGCCTTCATGAAGAAGGAACTCAACCTGGCAGGTCCCAACCCGCTGGTTGTGGCGGGCAATTTTATTGATCCGCACCACATTAGGGGCTACCCGTGCAATACCAGCAAAGGCGCGGAACTGTGGCAGAACACGACTGACATGGACCTGACTCTAATCACCGACAAGGCCTTCCCAACTCGGTTGGGCACCTCATACGGCAGAGACTCGACTCCCGACTTGACCTTCGTCAAAAATCTCCCAGATGTACAGTGGGCCAACTCGAACATCGACTTAGGTAGCGACCATTACGTCCTGGTGACGCAGTTCTCAGTGGTCTGAAAGAGGGCACTGGATTTTTCTTGGACAAACTGGAACCAGTTTCGCGAAGCCCGCAACGACTGACCACTACCTGCAACCAGGCCAAGCATGGAGCAGTGGCTTAGCCAGCTCAGAGAGGACGTCATAAGTACCATGAAGAATATTAGTACTGACATTCCAGTTGAAAAAATAAACAGTTGCCTTGCCCACCTGCTCGAGGCCAAGCAGACACTTCTCGCCCGCTGGAAAGGCCAGCGCCTCAATCGCAGGTTGCGCAAGAAAATCTCCGACCTAATGAAGCCCTAGAGGAGCACTGCCGCGTCCTCTCCAAGTAGCAGTGGGACGAGGTGTGCAACTCAGTAGACGGCCAGATGCGTAATGGCAAGACATGGAACCTGCTCAAGCACCTGCTCACGAGACTAACACCAAAACTAACCAGCGGAACGTACTAGCGCGTTCCATGCATGAAGCCAAGCAGTCTTCTTCAAAAGAGGAGATTTTTAAGCAGCTGGTGCAAAAGACCTCCCTGTCGACTCTAACCCCGAAACAACGTACCCCGAGTACTCGGGACCGGCCAACACTGAACTGGACGCCGAGATATGCCACGAAGAGGTTCAGCAGGCGCTCCACGGGCTCAACGGAAGGTCTGCCGCAGGTCCCGATGGCATAACTAATAAGGCCCTGCGCAATCTGGACGACCGGTCAATCGACTACCTCACCAAAGTTATCAACGAGGCATGGAAGAGCGTCGAGGTCCCCGACCCGTGGAAGGTCGCACGCACCGTGCTCATTTCCAAGCCGGGGAGGCTACACAACTTGGACAACATGCGCCCCATTTGGCTCACATCCTGCGTGGGAAAGGAAGCCGAGCATGTGGTACTCAACAGATTGACTCGGTACCTGGAAGACAATGGGCTCTACCCGCACACCATGATTGGTTTTCGGGCCAGGCTTTGGACGCAAGACGCTATGAAGCTGCTCAAGCATCAAGTCACCATCTGCAACACTCGAGACACGCGGTCCAATCTCGACCTCGACTTAGAGAAAGCCTTCGACAATGTTACTCACTCTTTCGTGTTGCGGTCGATCGCTGAGCTTGGCCTTGGAGTGAGATTGTACGAATATGTCAAATCGTTCTTGACACGTAGGAGCGCCACCCTCAGAGTGGGAGACCTTGTCTCCGAGGCGATCGAGCTGGGCTCGCGCGGCACGCCACAGGGGTCAGTGATATTGCCCACTCTGTTCAACTTTGTCATGGTCGGGTTGTCCAAGAGGCTCTCATGTATTGAAGGAATTAACCACACAATTTACGCGGACGATATTACCATTTGGTGCACAGGTGGCAGTGACGGGCATGTCGAGCGCTCTTTACAGGAGGCCATAGACACCACGGAAGATTACCTCTATCTCACAGGCCTGAGGTGTTCCCCAAACAAGTCCGAGCTCCTCCTCTACCAACCCACTACGCGAGGGCAAAATCCCAAAAACTGGCAGCCGATCGTGAAGAGTGATATTAGGCTCTACGCTGGAGATGGCGGCGCAATACCCTGAGTCGACTCCATTCGGTTCCTCGGTATGACCATAGAGTCTAATGGTTCCAACGGCAACACTATACTCAAGCTCGCCGCCAAGACGGATAATGCGGTTCGGCTGGTTCGGTGGGTGGCGAACCGTACCAAGGCCTCAAGGAAGACAACTTAAATCGCCTGGTCAATGCCTTTGTGCTCTGCCACTTTTCATATGTCGCGGCCATGCACAATTGGCAGCGTGCCAAGCATGACAAGATCAACGTCTTGCTCAGGAAGATTACCAAGCGGGCCGTGGGTATCCCGATCAGGGCGCGCACCGAGTGCCTGCTCCAGCTCGGAGTACACAATACGTCGGAGGAGATTGCCGAAGCGCAGGAGCGGGCCCAGCTCGCGCGCCTTTCGAGCTCTCAGACCGGCAGGCATATACTCCGAGAGCACGGTCACTCTCCGGCTAAAGTGGACGAGAAGATGATACAGGTGCCCCGTAAGATTCGCGACCTCATCACCGTGGTCGCGAATCTCATCATCATTTCGTCATCAATGTCCATCCCGAGCACAATTGTGGTAGGTGACGGGCTAGAGCTGCCACTCCTCTCAAACAGATTTATAGTGAGGAGCACGGCGTGAGCTTTGTCGACGCGGCTACGTACCCTGGGAGCCGCGCCTTCTCTGCAGCCGTCGTCGACTCCAAACAGCAAATCATCAACTGTGCATCGGTTCACACTGATGATCCGACGATTGCCGAGCAAGTGGACATCGCCCTTGCCAACCTGGAAGGTGAAAGGGAGGTCATCTATAGTAACTCTAGGTCAGCTATTCGCGCTTTCGAGCGCGGTGTAATCTCTAAGAAAGCCCTACCCGTGCTCCAGAGTGGTGGCCGCGATGGTATCAAGCACCACGCACTGATCTGCTTTCCTGCACATGTTAGACAGGTCCGGGGTGCTCCCCCCAATCTCAACGAGTCTGCCCACAAGGCCCACGGGCAACGCTCGGGGCCAACGGCGTTGCGGAAAACAGGGACGTGCCTGCCACGTACATCAAAATAACAAAACAGTTTTACCTCGCGCGAAGACTATATCCACTCCCTTATCCAAAACCTAATGGGCCACCCGCCCTTACGCTCAGGCCACTGCACGCCGAACGTAGCCTAACCTGAGATCCCTTCACGCTATTTCTCCTGACGTGTTCCCCAATGACGCTTGCCCCGCATGTGGGGATGTGTCCACGCTGGCGCACATGCTCTGGGAGTGCAAAGGAATGTTTAGTAACCCCGACAGTACATCGGTCAGGTGGGAGGCGGCCCTACACAGCTCCCTCCTGGCCGACACCTTTGGGCCGTCCAGCAGGCCCGCGGAGCGGCCTATAGGCTTGGCCTAACGGTCCCGACGTGGGAGTCGCCCGCTGCGCGCTGACTCGGGCCTTCCAGGACCACAATAAAGTTTCGCAACCAACCAAATTACAATGAGCACGATAATCAAAGGCAAAGTGACCGGCACTGCGAACAACACAGACGAAAAAATTGGGGGTGCTCCGAAATCGCGCCTTTAAGAGTGTAGCGCGATTGCAGTATCCAGTTCCTAGTCCGAATACTCCATATACGTAGCACACGAAACTTTTCCGAAGTTGATATGCACCCACCATATGGCCTTAAGGAAATAGGCGCAGCTGCGTGTGTGCTTTTTCAGTGGGTGACCAGCTTTAAACCACGAAGCCATTAGGATAAATGTTCTGACACACGCTGGTAATGGGTGCTTCATTTTTGCAATATTTAATGTCGTACTGCGATGTATATACACTTGACGCGTGTGTTTTAGATCACCAAAATTACTTTCACTGCATTTCCAAGCAAAGGAAATTCCTTTCACCGTATTTCCAAGCACACGCATAACCATGGGGTAGAACATCCGCACTCCACGCTAATGACTCGGGTTAGAGTCCTTTCTTATCAAGGATTTTCCATCATTCATTTTGTTTGTATTGTTCCTCATTTGTCGGCCGTGCATACGGTGATTTATCGCTGCCAACCAACGGCTCTGACGCCGGAATATCTGCGAAACGAGCTCTTTAACGCTGTCGCGTGAAAACACTCGGGAGAAGTTATGAAATCGCATTGCATGTTAGCGAGAACAAACACACGCACGAAAACTAATAACATAGTTACGAATTTTGCTAGTTTGAAAACAAGCGATCGTTAGAAAGCTGTAGGCGTTCATGTTTCCTTTATCATCATATGTAATGCTCTCTAAACAAATCGGCGCAGAAGTTTGGTCGCTTAAAGACACCGACAGCTTATTCATGATTATAGCGGCACACAATACGTGCAATGGAAACAAAGAGACACACAAAAAATAAAGAAACATAAAAGCGAGAGGAAATAGAATATTCTAGGAGTGTGCTGCCGAGCTGCATATGCGTCCTGCCCTTCTAAAAACATTTCATTTCTCAACGAACCTTTGACACGAAAGCAGATCCTTTGTTCTATGAAAGGCCTGTCTCGCTTTTATATCCAATATTCGAGACGTTAATACTTGCGTGAAAATAGCCAGCTAATTAATAAAATGCAAAATACATTTAGTAGCACACTTCGTACATTCCCATAAAGTTGTCTCGAAACTAAAAGGTGCACAAAAAAAAACAGACGTTCACAAGGAAGAGTTCAGAAACAAGCGCATACTTACTACTTATTCCTGAATTTATTTGACGAAATGGAGTCCGAAGGGCGTTAAAGAAACAGTGCGGATTTGCACTTTGTCCCACAGAGATCCTAGTGATCGCAATTTAATCGCTCTATGTTTTATTTCTTAAGTAACGCATATATCGCAATGAACTCTAAAAAGTGGTTTGATCAAAAACGCCCTTTTTAACCCACAACATTCTTTATCTGGCTGCTGACTCGTAGGTCGTGGATTCAAAATATGCGATTGTAGCCGTATTTTGGTAGAAGAGAGGTGTCAGGGGCCGGTGTACTGTGCGATGTAAAACGCAAAAAAAGAACACCGTATTGTCAGAATTTCTGGAGCCTTTCACTACTCCGTTTCTTATAATCATATAATGGTTTCAGGAAGTATCTAAAGCCCCAGATAATATTCTTATCACACTGTTATAATGATTGATTCGTGGTGTTTAACGTCCCAAAAGCACCAATGAATATGAGAGATGACGTAGTAGACGGCTCCGGAAATTTGGACTACCTGGGGTTCCTTAACCTGCACCCAAATCTGCCCCAGATATTAATACATTACTACAATAATAACCGTCATCTGGCTTGCTTGCATTTTGAAAACTAAGCACACCTTTTCCATCACAGATACTATTGTCACCTCAATAATGCGCATGAGTGATGTGAGGGGTTTAACGTCCCAAATCCAGATAATGCACATGCCATTTGTGACTATGAAATTTAAGGCACGTGTTGGTAATGCAACACAAGCAAGATTGATGCTGAATATGGCGCTGGGACAGAAAGAGAGCGTTTTTTTTTCTTTTTTAACACAAAATTGTTGTATGCCGGGGTTAATTTAGGCCCGGCTTACGTATTTTCGTCAGGTAAAAAAAGTTGCAAAATATAATCTAACAGATTCCAGAGAAAAGAAACAACACGGAATGTTTCCGTCGTGATGCGACGATTCAGCAACCTTACTATGTGCAACGCGCGCCGCTATTCACAAGGCCACGAAACGTACGTTGTTGAACATGCCAATGACAAGCCATTTATACACTACATATACCATATGTCAGTCCTCAGCGCTCTGACTTCATCGCGCTATTGTCATCAGTAGCGCGTTGCTGCAATCGCTTCGCGTTGGGTGCGCTCTCAAGGTCGTCGTCTCTAGCGTTTCGTTAAGTGCCGCCTCCACTGAGCGCAGTCTCTCCTGCGCGCACGGTTATCAGACTCGTGGTTTGGGAGAGCAAAAAAGATTGCCCGTAGCTTCCCTCGGGGGAACACTGAGGAGGATGCGGAGCATATAATTGGTTAACGGGGTGTTAAAGTGCGACTTACTTGGGTCGATGGCTAAATTGGTTAACGTGGTTGTGAAATTGGGTGTTAAATTGCGACTTACCTGGGTCAATGGCTAAATTCGTTAACGTGGTTGTAGGAGGGGGTGTTAAATGAGTGAACACGTACACACGTATGCGAAACGGCGGCGCTAGTCGAAGGGACGTCGATCATTGTGTTTGTGGATTCGTTGGCATTCATTTCACCGCGACCTTGGACGTCGACGCGCCGTACAAACCAACCGACGAGCGGCAACTGAGCGAGCGAGCGCCAACCTTGAGTATTTATACAGCGCATGCACTGTCAGCTGTTGAATGTTCTCGAAGCGCGACGGCGCATGCGCGTCCACTGGAGAATCAGGAGAATTGTAGAATGTTCTCGAAGGGGAGAAGCGCGCGCGGCACAGATGGTGGGTGACGGTGCATGCGCGCGTCAGCTGTCGAATGTTCGAAAGGGGGAGAAGCGCACCGGCGCATGCGCGCACGTCAGCTGCCGATGTTCTCGAAGCGCGACGGCTGCCGATGTTCTCGAAGCGTGACGGCGCATGCGCGCTACATTATACAGCTAGCGAATGTTCGTGAAGAGGAGAAGCGCACGCGGTGTGTAGAGGAGGAAGGGTGCACAGATGGTGGAGGAGTGAAGCGCGCGCGGTGTGTAGAGGAGGAAGGGATGCACAGATGGTGGAAGGAGGAGGAGGAAGCTTGCGGACGGCGCCGCACTACAAGCCTCGAGTATTATATGCTCCGCATCTAAAAGGTCACTTCGCTCCCTTCTGCTGCCACACTTTAAAACCGAGCACGCTGACTGATTGATTCTTGGGGTTTAACGTTTCGAAACCACCATTGTATTATGAGAAACGCCGTAGTGGAGGACTCCGGAAATTTTGACCACCTGGGGTTCTTTAACGTGCACCCAAATCTGAGTACACGGGCCTACAACATTTCCGCCTCCATCAGAAATGCAGCCACCACAGCTGGGAATCGAACCTGCGACCTGCGGGTCGGCAGCCGAGTACATTAGCCACTAGACCACCGCGGCGGGGCAGAAAACCGAGCACGCTTCTCACACACGAAGAAGTGAGTCCAGTGACCGTTCGCTCTTGTCCTGACTATACTTGTGCGTTTGTTTGGTGCATCTTTTTTTTCTGGTTGAACAGGATGCTTCAAATGTCGATCTGTAACAGTCGTAACAGTCGCGCTGAAATTTTCGAGGTAGTGGTCATTCTCCGCTTGCATTTTCAATTTCCAGCTGTAGCATCCGTTCGTTCGCCTTTGTGGAAAAACAATGCACAATAAACGCTCAACTGCCTTTGTGAAGAAAGGCTTCCCTTTCTTGTTTTAAGAATTCCTAAAGAGAGGGATCAGCCTCGTTTTTACTGTATAGGCCAACAGCCTAATCTACCACGTCTAGAAGCTCGTCCGGTGCTATTAAAAAAGCAGCATATATGTCTACAAACACGCACCCACCAGCGCCGTCTTCCTAGTGTAGTTGAGTGTTGGCGCCTCCAGGCGCTGTACCACAGGTGCATCATGCATCGGGAAGGCGGCGCAAACGCCCGAGTTGGCAATTGCTGCCCGCACGTTCGGTCCTGCGTCGTCGCTGTTGGGTCCAGTCGGCCATAGCACTACGCTGTGTGGAAGGCTCCGGAAAGAGGAGTCTAGACCACTTCTCTTGATCGGCGCTGAACTTCTGGTGTGCTGATGTAGGGAAGCCAGGATGGTGGCCGAGTGTTAGGCGGTAACCAACACGAGGGAAGAACTGGACCTTGCTCTGCGAAACGTACATAAGCGAACGCTAGAATTCGTCTATCGACACGTGATTGTGACATATTCGTGATTTGAAAACTGAGTTATATATAAGAGCAAGAAGGCAAATGGAATGGTTGTTATGAATGACAGGCAAGATACGAGGCACACAGTTGTGAGGGGCTGCAAAATACTCAACTAAATTCATCTGCTGTTGGGAAGAATCCGCATCGGGCCCTCGTGTTGTGCAATGCTACATTATAAGCCCTACCATCAAAATAAGAAAAATATTTATGAAAATTATGGAAATAATTTATGGAAATAGTCACATCGTCAGCTGATTTAGTTGTTTTAAAAGCTCCTTTCCGTCCGCAGCGAAATGCACTAAGGTGAGGATAAATCGACAGTTAGCAGCAAAAGAAACCGTCAAGGATTTCATGCTTAATTTGGTAAACCGATATGCAAGTCAACAAGTAATTTCTGCTACACCATGTCAACTTATTTAGTGATTTTTGGTTATAATTCACCGTCCACAGCAGAATGTGCAAAAGTAAGCTAACAGACAGGAAGCGGCAAAAAAAAATCATCGATGATTCTATGTTCATAGTGACCAAAACGACATGAGAGTCACCACTTAAATGCTGCTACGGTATAATAAAACGTTATTTATTTGTCGCTAAAATAGCTCAAAGCGTTATCCTTGATTTAAAGGAACGAGAAAAGGATGTGGTTCACAAAGGCTGTGAATTCACACACTGTGATTTGCAGGGGTAGATTCCACACAACCAAACAATTTGTTTGAAAAAGCTCATAAAAAGCCGACAATTTTTTTTGCCCGCCCTCACTAGTCATAAACACTGGAACTCCAGTGGATTCTGATGAACAGTGTAGAAACGCGACTACCGTAGTGAAGACATGAAGCCCGATGACACATTTTATGTTTAAACAGGATTGTTTTGGCCTTGATATGTCTGATAGGTGAGGGCGACTACTAAGGGGATAACTGCAAGAGACTGAACGCTTCATGAATGACCAGTTAAATGAGAAATCAACACCATCGACTAGCTTAAACAGGAGACTAGAAAATGGCGTCTCACCATGGCGGTGTCCAGCGTTGTTCTAGAACGAGCAGATGATGATGATGATGATGATGGACCTTCGGATTTGCTGGCACTCGCCCACAAAGGGGGATCGGCCAAGAACCGGGCGGCAGGATCATCAAGTGTGTTCCGTCAAGCATTCAGGTAGTCTCATAGTCGTAAATAATAACAATAGGCTAACAGGGTAATCTCTTTGTTGCCCTTATGTACTCGCACACAGCAGAGAAAACCTCCCTGTGGCTATTACCTAATGTAATCCCTCCGAAGGATAAAATTAGTTCCACGTTTATTTTTAAACCTAGCTTCTCAACTGGCGCGACAAGGTATCTTTTCCTTTCATAAGCATAACGTTTACAGGATAAAAAGAAATGATCCATTGATTCCGATTCCTTGCAAAAGAGACACAACGGAGATGCTGTTACTCCAGCTTTATGTAGGTAGTAATTCAGATGCGGAATTCTGCAGCGTAATCTGGTGATTGTAGTTTCTAACTGCCGAGATACACACCACTGTTTGTTCCAGCAATATCTTAGATGTACGAAGTCTCTGACTTTATCCAATGATAATTTTTCTATTTCTTTGTGCAAACAAGCCTTTCTATATCTGAGTGGTGTTACATAGGCAAAATCAGGTAAAATAGGTAAGATTGGTCCGCTTAAAGATGCTTTTGCTAACGAGTCTGCCATCTCATTTGGATAAATCCCGCTGTGGCCGGGTATCCATAGCAAGTGAAATTTTTTCAGGTTTTCTGGTAATAAAGTGCTAATCATACTCAATAATGTCAAATGTTTTGCTGTAGATAGTGCAGTGCATACTGAGAGAGAATCGGTAAGTATGACCCCTTCTGATTCGCTTGCAGGAAGTTTACTAAGCGCTAGAATTATAGCAAATAATTCGGCGATGAATATAGGCGTGAAATCTGGTAATCGAATTGAGAAAGACTAGTCGAGAGAAGTACAGAAGATGCCTATTCCAGCCTTTTCGTTCAATATGGATGCATCCGTCGCAATAATGTTGTTTATGGACAGATGAGTCAAGTAATCTTTTAACCGAATATTTAAATAATCAAGGGGCAGTTGTTTTGCATTAGAGGGGAAAATATCATCAAATTTAATTTCATGTTTTGAATTAGGTGTCTTCGTTATGCAAATCTGATAAATATTTACATTGAGAGGCTCTAGCAATGCTTGGACGAACCTAATCTGAGGGGAGTGTAGTCTAGACCATTGTGTTCCAAAGAATGCGGTTGGTTCTTGAATAAAAACATATGAAGCTTGTCGCAGAGGCGAATTGTATATTTTTAAGAAAGTTTGAACTGTAAGTATTCTGAACCGAGTTAACAAAGGTGGAAGGCGCGCTTCCACATACAAAACATTATTTGCCACCTTTCTAATGATATTAATTGTCTCATCTTGTAAGCCGCGCTGCCTGAAAATAATACACACCCGAATTCCATAATAGGCCTTACATACATCTTGTAAATCATTATCAATGAACTCCTACGCATTCCTCTTTTTCTGTTTCCCAATTTGCGTAACCACCCCAAGGCACGTGACGCTTTACAGCCAACCTCGCCTATATGGCTTTTCCAATTTAGCGTCCTATTATATACGATGCCTAGGTATTTCAGGAAATTGACTTGGGGAATGAGCTCAGTACGATACATCAGGGAAATGTTGACACGATCCTTAAAAGAGAATTGCAGAAGTGCGCTTTTTCTGACGTTCAATGACATATGGATATTGTCAAGCCATCCTTCTAGCATGTTCATGTAATTCTGTAATGCCTGATACAATGAGTGCAGATCACAGTTTGTTGCGAAGAAAGCAATATCATCTGCATATACATAACTTTGGATATCCTGATGAGTTGGAATGGAACTTAGTAATATGTTGAATAACACCGGTGACAATGCTGAGCCCTGAGGTACACCTCGTGTCTGCTTATATTTTTTAGAAGAGCATCCATCCAAGAAGCAATAAAATTCTCTGTCTTTTACAAACTCTGTAATCCATGCTGTTATATATTTTGGAAAGCGATGGTCTTGCATCTGCTGGATTAGGATAAGATATTCCACTTTGTCGTACGCTTTAGCTAAGTCTAGAGTGACTAGTGCACAGTATTCGCGACGATGCCGAGCCAGCTGTATGCGACTTTCCAAATCCACATGTGCACACCAAATGGAGTATCCCGATCTAAAGCCTATTTGTCTGGGGTTTAGTATTGTATGTTCATTGATGTAGTTTATTATACGGGCATTTAAGACTCTCTCTACAAGCTTGACTAGGTTAGATGTCAATGAAATAGGCCTTATGTTATCCAGAGTAAACTCCATTCCCTGTTTCTCAAGTATCGGAATTATTTTGGAAAGCTTCCAATCGGCCGGAATCCAAGAATTTTTCAGTGAATAATTAACTATATTACGGATTTCATGTGGCGATATTTCGTATAACACTTTAATCATTGTAGAGGTCACCCCATCAGGTCCAGGAGCAGCGGGCGGTAAGCTCTTCATCACATCCGCCAATTCAGCTAAAGATACCTCCTGGAAATCACAATCCACCCTTAATTTCACCATGGACTTTGGCATAATTGTCGTAAACCTGGTTTGCAAGCCTATAGCAATATTTTCCAAGAATTCAGAGAGTTCGCGAGGAGACATAATGATGGAATGACTGCTTTCTGTCTGTGGAATCATTTTTCTCGCACGTAAAAACCTGAAAAACATTTTCTTATTTTTAGACCTAGACAGATAACTAAATTTATTCATATCATAGTCTTCTTTTGCTTTGCGCACTAGACGCTTAAAATCGGCGGCCATGAATTTATAATCACTCCAATTTTTTGGGCATGGGTAATTAACAGCTTTTTCCAAGCTGCTTTTCGCTTTCTATACCCCCTGACACATTCTTGACTCCACCACGGGCTAAAAGATCCCGCTGTGTTAGAGTGTACAGTAAACGTTGAATTTTTTAGTGATAGTTTCAACACCGCACATAGACTCATAGCCCTAAGGTCTTCCTGCATTTCCTCGCGAGAAGTTAACGTAGATTTTAAGTCTTTTTGTAATTTAGCATAATTCACGAATGAGCCAACTTTCCCTGCCAAACTAAACCCCGGGAACTTAATTTCAAACGTAATGGGAAGGTGGTCGCCGTTTGTAGCCCAACCTAATATATTCCACGAGGATATGCTTAAAGTGGAGCTGGAAAATGTTAAATCAATAGTCGATTTAGAGTTACCTCTTACAAATGTAGCAACGTGTGAGTTCAAGCAGGAAAAGTTATTATCAAGCGTCCATTCCCACAAACGTCTTCCGCATACATCAGATTTGAAGCCCCAAGACACAGGTGTGAATTGAAATCACCACACAGTACTATTTCTTTTCTGCATGAAGCTACCATAATATCGAGGCATCTCGTGTCTTGAACTCCTGCAGGAAAGTATACATTTGAAAAAGAGAAAGGCGAGCAGTCTGGTAGTGTTATGTCTAACACCAGAATTTCGTAATTCGTATCCATACACTGATACGATATCTTGGCTCTGTGACTAAATTTAGTTGATATTAAGAAAGCCAGATCGCCACCTCTACTCGGCCGATCCAGCCGTATTAATCGATAATTTTTCATGTAAAATTGTTTACCGTTACCAAGCCAGGTTTCCTGAATGGCAATTATGTCGGGAGAAATTAGCGAAGAAATATATTGTAAATCTGTAGTTGCCGACCAAATAGACCGGCAGTTCCACTGCAGAATTTTTAGGGAACCTATTTTGATGCTATACCGGCAGAAGAAACTGCCTGATCCAGAATATCTTTTTTCAAGAAATCATTTTTTGAGAGGTTCTCAAAGAAGTCTTTCTTTGACAAATATTTCTTGGATTTTGGGTTCTGAGAAGACTTTTTAGAAGGGGGAGATCTGTTACGTTTCAAAGTTCTTAGAGATTCTGTGTCCATGTCTGTAAAGTCTCCTGAATCATCTGTCACAAGTTCTGACTCTGCCTGAACTCTATTTTTTGAAGGTCCTGCTTTCGGAGAGATAGATCTCTGATTGACTGTCTGATTTTCCTCCTCTGTACCCCTTGAAATTAACAGAGCGTGCGAATCCCGATTTTGCACAGAAACTGTACCAATGATTTGTGTCAGCTGTTGAGTTAACATATCAGCCAAGGCTTCAAAAAGAGTAGCTGCCAGACGCTGCATTGCCTTTTCAGTGGACTTTTCAATAGCCTCAGTTATCAACTGTGCAAGCGATGCATCCATTGCCGCTGTGTGCCGGGATGTTATGCCTGCGTAACCTTTCGATTTTTCATGCATTTCTGCTACCGCCTCCCTCCTAGAGCAACGCCAGCGTTCTATGATTTCTAGAACACCCATTTATCTTTCTTTTGCACCAAATTCAGCAGAGTCTGCAGGGTGCGCTCCATTACACAAGCAACACTTCTGGTCATCGGATTTGCAGTCGCAGCTGTCATGACTCTCTCCGCACAGACGACATCTAGCCTGTGATCTGCATCCTTTCATGCGGTGGCCGAATAGCCAACATTTTGAGCACTGCAAAGGTTTCGGGGAAAGTGGTTCTACTTTGTAGATTAGTGGCCATGCCTTAATTTCTCTTGGCCTAACTCTTCCTGCAAAAGTTTCTATAACTGATCCAGTAGGCGATTTCGTTTTATCAGTCATTCGGGTGCATCGATAGACTGAAACTGCCCCAGCTACAGCAAATCAGTCAAGAATTTCTTGAGGTGTCAGACTCGTATCCACCCCACGGACTATGCGCTTCGTACATGCAAGATGAGCTGGAATAAACGGGCTCACCGGCTGTGCAGCAAATTCAGAGCAATTCAGAAGCTCTCGGACGCAATCCTGGTCTGCAGAGCAGCACAGGATACCCCCTCGGCGGAACTGGCGGACCTCCGTAATCTTCTGGAAAAGCGACGAGGCTTTCTGAAGCTTTACTTGTATCACCTTCGGATTCTTTATTGGAATGAAACCGCCATTTGTAAGAACCAGAGCCACAGGGACGTAGCTATCTCCACTGCGTAGCAAGGTATCGAGCGGCCAATCCTTGACCGGTAGTGAAGCCAGCCAAAGGGAGTGCCCTTGGCCGGGTGATGAGAAAGACATCAGAATATTCTGACTTGCCTGACCTCCAAAGGGCTGCAACAACGTTTCAGTTGAGAGAAACTAACAAGAAATATGAGGAATGAAATGCAAACCAAAGCTTAGCTGAAAGGATCCTGCCGCTCGACGTTGAGCTGATCTCCGATGAGCCACGTAGCGAAGGGCGATGCCCTCGGACGAGCAGATCACGAGGAGTGCAACGCACGTGCAACTACGCAGGTTTTGACAACCTCGTCTTAATATTACAAGTTCGGTGAAAAGTGGTCCAAAGGAGAATGTTCACGGTATTAGTTAAAGATACCAACCAAATATAAAAAACATGAAATATCGAACGTTTCGACTCTCTTACGGAGGCGCTGTTCACAATTACACAATGCAGTAGAGGTATTGTATACATGTTCGAATTGATGGCGCCAACAAGGCAACCTATTATACTCAGAAAGCTACCGTCATTGCTGCAGAGGGTGGTATCAATAGTTTCGATTAGCAAAAACTTCTAACCCGCTACAGTGGTCTTATGTGTATGGTGCTGGGCTGCTGACCCACTGGTCGTCATTGAAAATCCTGGCGCCGGCTGCCCCATTTTCGATGAAGACAAAAATGCCTGAGACCCGAGTAGTTAGATTTAGGTGCATGTTGAAGAACTGCAGATGGTTCAAAATCTCGATGGCCTCTCCAGCGGTATCTCTCATTATCATGTGAATTTGGGGCGTTTAACCACAAAAATTATCTCGTCGGCTCTGGGGTCAATATTTTAAGGCCACTGATGCCCTCTCTCACCAGCTTCCGTCTGCGGTGCATCAGCACCAGGCTCTTTCTTGTCGTCTGCTTCAACAGTGGCAACTCCCGCAATGTCTGTTTTCCTTGCTCCCAGCTGGTTTTCACTTGCCGACGATGATGATCGCCGTCTGTGGCCTTGATGGTTATCATGCGGTGGCCGTCAAGCGCCTCTACATTGGTAGCCATACATCTGAATTCCGTCTTGTAGTTACTGTATTCGAATATCCGAGTTTTTCTGTATCTGCGTGAGAAAATGGACGACGTAAAAAGACGGCACCTGTTGCAACAAGGCTGCAAAGCAAGTAGCGTGAAGGATGTGTTCCTGCTTGGCAGTTGTGTGAGGTGATACTGCAACGAAATTCAGTCAGCACTTTTTCGATGTGCCACGAGCGTTCTTGCACAGTGCCAGTTTGGTCGTTCACACTCTCTTTCTGCTTAATTTTAGAAAGTCGTAATGCGAAAGTAGCGTTTTCCGTTTTCATTCTTGAACGACTGAAACTGCGCACTAGTGAAGTTTGTTCCATTATCGGAAAGCACCGTTTGGGCAGAACAAATCTACTAAACACCAAAAGTAAGGCTCCGATGGTCGGTCCCGCGATAACTATATTCACTGGACCTATCTCTATCCACTTTCTCTGAAAAGTAACCGCGTTGAGCGAGTCAACAGGGTCAGCATACTCTGTTCGTGCACCCTTTCCAAGTTTTCTTCGATTTCCGGCTACGTCATAGGCGCTCTGAGAAGTCCCCCGCAGCTGCATTTCCATCCCTCGACCTGCGGGTCGCCAGCCGAGTGCCTTAGCCACTAGACTACCATGGTGGGTTTTCCTAGAGGTGATAAGACTCCAGAGTGCCAAGGAGACTGTGCGAAAGAAAATAGGGTGTCTTTATCGGTGGCGTTGCCGATTCAATAAATACTGCAATGGGAGCAAACATTAAGAAAATTCCTGCTTCTGGAACAGAACCCAAGCATATGTGAAGGTACCTCAAAGCCACCGCAGGGCTCTGACGTGTTCCGGAAAAAGACCCAGAACAAGCGTCATATCAGGACAACGGCGATTGTGAGGGAGGGGGGGGCAATGCGAGTCATCAAATATCACTTCAAAGAAATAAACAATACGTGTCTATGATTCCTCAAAGAAAGCTCATACATAACACACCTACGATCACTACGTATACGATATTCGCTTTATCGCCCCGTAACGTGCTTTTCGTGGGGATGAAACTGAAGTAACGCGAGTGAATTCTTACAATGAACTACCCTCTATTGGCGCATGCAGCCACCTTACCAGGTAAGTGAACGATACGCGCACGACAACTCATATTACACGAAGACATTTAACCACCTCGTAACATTTGGCTTAAAGCGAAAGAAATTTGCATGAGCTGGCTGCTATTCGCTGACTGCTTGGCGTGACATAACTATTTTCTTAGCAAAGTGAGGGGTTGGGCTAGTTGGTTTTTCATGACTGGAAAAAAATGCGCTACAATTGCTGCGGAAAACGAACATAGGCAGGAGACGAAAAAAAGGGGGGGAACAGTACAAGCGCAAACTATCAACTGAGGTTTACTGAACAAACTTGGAAGAATGAAGGCTTCCCCCCCAAAAAAAATTGATTTATGAAGAAGGTGGGGCTCGGTAATCCTTCTTCACAGTCTTCAGATTTAACACGGGTGGTGATAACTTATACCAAATGTGTTGCCGAATAAAAGTTCTTATCTGAGTATGCTGAATACACGAATAGGAACAATTACGTGTTGACTCTGAAGACCAACCCTACGACACAAAGTAACATCAATGGAAATAATGTATAAGTATAAATTTGTGTTTTTTTACCCGGCTTCGCTTCTCAGTGCGTGCCTCATCATTCTGCGAAGTACAGATTTTGTGGCGTATTCGTTCCTCATGCATGTTTTTTTACCACGTATTTACAGCAGGACCAATTCTCCGTAGGCTGGTAAAGTCTGCAGCCTTCTGCTTAATACATCAGTATACGAGTTTTTTGCTTTCGCTCTCATTTTGTACGCCTATTCGTGACAAAAGCTATGCATGAAGGGTTTCGTTGAACAGGTGTAAGAAATGAATTTCTCAAGTACATGCACTTGCAAGCGCAAGAGCGTTTACTTTACTTTCAAAGGAGTTCTTTTAACGCTACGGTTGACAGTAAAACACTGCTGTTCATTTCAAAAGAACATTTATTTTATTTTTAAAAACTACTTCTTAAAGCACGAAAGTGTGCGAGAAACAAAATTTGCACAATCTAGTATGTAGAGTCCATGTAAACCTATATTCAACGTGGCCGCTGCCACACCTGCCAGGCCCTGTTGGTCAGATGCCCAGGGTTATCTCGAAGATGCCGTCACAGGCCTGGACGACTCCGTCGTCTTCGTCGGCGTCGTCGACCGGTCAGAAACCAAGCATCGTAGGCTTTTTCACGGCCCACGAGCTTCTCGCAGTGCGAACGAGGTGAAAGCGACGAGGGCAGCGACAAAAGATAAGATGGTGCCTAGAGAAATCACGGGGAGGGCGTGCGCACAAGGCAATATTTGTGAATGCATCGTAAGAAAAAGTCACAGCTCTGCCACTTAGGCGGAGCAATGAACGCGATAGCAACGCTTTGAAAGCTCACGCGCAGAATGGAAAGCAGATCGAAACGTGCCCCACGTTTTTCGCACACAAATTGCGCACGAAACGTACTCGCCAGTATGGATGCACGCGAATAAGTGTCTCATTTGTTACTTCGCTGAGTCTGAAAACCACGTGCTTTTCGCGAATGGCGACTGCAAATATAGCAGTGACCTTTGTGCGCCCAATACCTACAGCAGAATTGTTCGACGTAAAGCCCGAGGCTGGCCAAGGCGTACGATCTTCCCCTTCTCGTCACCGCGAGATAATGGCGCACGAGGGAGCGTAGCTCCCCTCCTCTAAGCCGGGCTAGAAAGCCTTATCTATCCCGGCTTAGAGAACCGTCTCTAAGCCGGGCTGCGGCAATAAACATGCCGCATGTGTAGAACAGCATAGCGTTCACCCCAACCCCACCACAGAATACTCGCGATACAAAGATTACACTGTTCAACTGCGTGATCATGCCCGATAAAAAGCTTGTAAAAACAGTGGCAGAGGCCACGTACAGTGGAAATCAATGATACCCAAAGCACAAATTAAATATGTGTATATGTCCTTTGAAAATAAACACAAAGTTACGAGGTGGATGTAAATAATGCCGTACATGACTTCCTTGTCACAATAGTTATAATTGAATATGATGTTTACCTTCGTCATCTATTCACTTCACGTGATAGCAAATTTAGTATATGTAGAGCTGACGCAATGGCTGTGAGCACGCTAAGAGCATGGTACGTTGTCATGTAAATACATGACACGCATGTCAGGATTATCATGTTTGCACCATTCATATATTTCGTCATCCATTGACGTCACGTAACACCAAATTTGGTATATGTGGAGCTACCAAAACGGCCACGAATGCATCTTGAAGGGCCCAATATACTTGAATGTACTGAATATACTTGAATGTTGACGGGCGCGCACGCTGGGCACAGCGACGCTACTTTAGCAAACGGCGAGCACTTTATTATCGGACGCCAAGCATGACCAGCGTTCGTCGGCGTGACCTGATGGCAACCTGCACAAAATGCGACATGCTGCAATGCGCACCGATACGTTACCCAGACACCACTGCGTCACTCTCTTTTCGTGACGGAGGGACTCAACACGCCATGAAACGCCCATGCGTCAACGCAACGCAGCGCGTGCCAGCGAGTATATGGCAGGACTGGCGCCTGCTTTTGCCAAAGCAGCGTGACGTGATGAAATGAACGTCGGCGAGCACGCGCGCTGTGTCACGTCGAAATGTATTGGAGCCTTGACTGTGGCACGCAGTCATGCATGACCCGCATCACATGATATCATGTTTGCACCAGTCCGATACTTTCGGCAACCATTGGCGTCACGTAATACCAAATTTGGCATATGTGAAGCTAGCGAAACGACCGTAAGCACATAATATCTGTGACATGTAGTCATGTTGTTACATGGCACGCATGTCGTTATTATCATGTTTGGATGTGTCATTTGCCTATGCCGTCCGTACGCGACGCGTAATACCGAGTTTGGTACATGTGAAGCTAGCGAAACGGCCGTAAGCACATCATATCTGTGACATGTAGTCATGTTGTTACATGGCACGCATATCATGATTATCAGGTTTGGATGTGTCATTTACCTATGTCATCCGTTCGCGTCGCGTAATACCAAGTTTGGCACATGTCAAGCTAGAGAAACGGCCGCGAGCGCATCATGAGCGTAGCCTGTAGTCATGTTGTTACATGACACGCATCTCATGTTTATTATGTTTGCAGCAGTATCATATTTTCGTCATCCACTCACGTCCCGCAATACGAAATTCGGTATATGTGACGATAGCGAAACGGCCGTGAGCGCATCACGAGCGTGCGATGTAGACATTTTGTTACATGACACGCATGTCATGATTTTCATGTTAGGGTTGGTCGCTTGTATTCGCCATGCAATCATGCCATACCATACCAGTTTTGCAACATTTCATGTGACTGAAACCACCGCAAGAGCTTCGGGACGATGAAATGTAGATCACGACATTCATGATATAAATGTGATGACTCTCATGTTACAACTAGTCAAATATTTTCTTTATACAGTCAGAATTTTCGGTTCTAGTGGGCTTGTTAACATCATTGAGAAGAGAAAGGTCAGATTTCTCGCACGATACTGGGTACGCCTCATTATGCAAAGTCTGATAGGGTTCAAGGAACTGCATTCCTACCAAACCTCGACGAGTTGGCCCAAATTCTACGTGAAGCACAATTCACGCGCCTCAAACATTTCGCACAAGGATACGCCCTGCTTTGTGAATTAGGCTACGACATATCTGCACCTGTCGCATTTGAAGCAACCCGTCCGCTTGTGTGACGCTCGACCAGATCACTGTCGAACCAGTTCCGCGACACATGGATCTAGATAACCAAACAGGACGACGTAAATCACGAGTACAACATCTCCAAGAAACCACAGGAGGGTGGATCTTGTACACGGATGAATCTCCGTCTCATACCAGCGAGGGCTTTCGAACGGAAATAGCTTCCGATGGACTACCACTGTAATGGGGCTCCCATTACAACATTAGTACGCAATGCATTACAGAAATCATGGCCATAGTAGAATCAGTTACCATGCTCAATCCAAATGCCCGTAATTTACTGATACGCACAGATAGGCAAGCTGCCTGTCGAGCCCTCGCGACAGGTGACATTCCAGACGGTTATTACAACAAACTAACGAAGCACTTAGATGACCACCCTTCGTTACGTGTTCGTATACAGTGGATACCTGTTCACTCGGGGATCAGAGGGAATGAAATGGCACACGCCATGTCCTGCGTAATCCTCCTAGGCCCTCCTCTGTGGTGGCTGGATTCACCAAAACGCACCGAATTACTTCCTATGGCACGTTTAGAGAGGCGCGAACGATTAGATGACATGCGCAAAACTCACAGTGTTTATCGCGACCCTCCTCATTTCACGACCAGACGCGAGGCATCCCTCATAAAGCGTGCCCAAACTCACTATTTATTGACTCCACACATTCAACACTACATACAAGGAACAGACGGGTCTCCAGCTTGCATGGCATGTGGTGGCTTCCTGGATAATGCTCACGTTCTGTGGGATTGTCCGGGTGGTCGTGCAGCCTTGGGCGAGAACCTCACACACATACCTATAAACCTAAGACCTGCGACCCTGAAGGAGTGGCTGGTGGACTCCTGCCCGGACATCATGAAGACACTGCTCCAGCATTTGCAACTTCTAGGCCTGTCTGATGGATAGGGTTTTTTTAATAGACCCGGACCGGGGTTCTTTTATTGTGAATAAAGTTGTTTTCTCTCTCTCTCTCTCTCTATACAGTCATGTTATGCCATACCAAGGTTAGGAAAGCTAAAAGTCGTGGACAGACAGACAGACAGACAGACAGACAGATACAGACAGGCAGATAGATAGGCAGATAGATAGATAGATATATAGATAGATAGATAGAGAGATAGATAGATAGATAGATAGATCTCTTTGCAAGCATGTATCACGAAAGTATACGCTAATAGGCCTGCAATGGGGTTCACGGAGCAACAATACGCTTAATAGAGCACAATTTTTAGGCATTTCTAAGTTTCATGCATTGTGGTGTGTCAGTGCGCATGCGTCAGCAATATTTTTAATTGCCACTCAACTTTCGCTATTGGCCCATTTCTCACTCGGACAGTTGTATTGCGTGAATGTGCGGCAGAGCCTGTTACACACATGTGTCACTCAACAATCTCGTCTTTCTGTGCGTTACTTGTGCCCTTCTAGAAGATCAATATCTGCGCCTTTACGTATCAAAATACAATATAATTATTAGGAAGGCCAGAATACTTACAACAACTTACAAACTGACAACAACTTACAAACTGACGCAATCTTTTTAGAATAACATTCGACACAGTACCCCACCAAAGACCAATGCTAAAACTATCTCAGTTAAACTGAGACTCAAGTGTACTAAATTGGATCAAAGCATTTCTAACTAACCGTTATCCGTTTGTGCATGTCAATAATAAATCTTCTGCTTACCTCAAAGTAACATCAGGCGTACCTCAAGGTTCAGTTTTTGGCCCACTCCTGTTTCTGATATACACCAACGACTTACCCCTCAGCATATACTGCAAAATCGGCATGTTTGCAGATGACTGTGTAATCTATCGGACAGTAACTAACACTCCCGACCAAAATCTTCTCTAGAACGATTTTAACCACATTCAAGAATGGTGCGATAATTGGCTTCTGTCTCTTAACCCTAAGAAATGCAAACTGGTTACGTTTACCCGCCGCAAAAATCCTTTCAGTTTTTCATATCATATCACCAACGTCCCTGTACTATCACACCCATCCTACAAGTATCTAGGTGTCACATTGTATTGCGATCTCACTTGGAGGGGGAGGAGGAATAAATGAGGAAGGACAGGGAGGCTTGGAATGCGCATATTACTAACGACATTTCATCGGCAAATAAAACTCGGCTTCTTCAAGCGTCACCTACGTCATGCACCAAAACATGTGAAAATACTGGCATATCAGTCCCTCATCAGATCGAAACTCGAATATGCCTCCCCCATATGGAACCCGCCCCAAACATACCTCATTAACGACCTCGAATCTGTCCAAAATCGAGCCATTCGATTAATTCACTCCCAGTACTCATACGACATCAGCATTTCATCCTTGAAAGCACAATCCGGTTTATCACCCCTCTCTGTTCACCGCCGTATCGCCACCCTTTCTCTCTTTCATACATTTTTTCATTCTTCTCTCAATGCAGCTCCTTACATCCTCCCCCCGACATACATTTCACCCCACACAAGCCATCCACATAAAGTGTCCCGTTGTCGCAACAGAACTGCCACTTTTTCCGCTTCTTTTTTTCCCCGCGCCGTCAAGGATTGGAACGACCTTCCCTGCTTCATTTCTTCAACCACCTGCCCATCATCCTTCGCGACAAATGTTACAAATCACCTGTGCTGCGAAAACTAACCTGTTCAAATGTTCTCTTTTCCTTTGTGTCCACCCCTTATGTAAGTCCCCTCAGTGGGGTCCTTAAGAAATAAAAATGAATGAATAAATGATTGAAGCACTTCGGTTATTTCGACCTTCTGGTGTTCCTAAACGTGCATTGACCTTACAAAATTACCCGGACTTATGCGATTTCCCCTACACCAAAATTCGACCTTCGAAACCACAATCGAACCAGCGATCTTCTGCTCAACAACCGAGCACCATAGCCACAGATCCTTTGAAGCGGACACTGCCAAAATGGCATGAAGCTGTTCAGTGGTAGCTCATTTATTTTGCGTAAATGCTGAAAACTGCTACCTAAGTAGCCACTTTTCTTCAAATCAGAAAATTAAGTTACATGCATAAACAGTGAAAGTGCACCCAAAAATCAGTCAGGGTGAGAAAGTGCTTATGATTGAATATACGAATGTCGGCAACACAGCGACCGTTAAAGGTCTGAGTGCCGAACACGTCCTGGTGAGGGACGGAACGGTGGGTTCCATGCTTAACAGCCCGTAAGGCCTAACTACCTCATTTCATTTTTGAGAACGTTCCTCGAAAGAGGTCAATACTGTCCTAAAGGTATGGCAGCTCGAGGCATGAATTCAAGACAATGATGCGAAGCCCTTACCCCTCAACAATTTTAACAACGAAGCGCAAGGGACTCAGCTTTTTTTCTTCTTTCAGCAATCTCTGGCGTGTCCTCCGAAGTCTTCCGTCGTCATGTTACCTGGTCAGAGATCCAAACGCACCGCTCACACAAGACGTGTGCATGTATGCAGGGAAATTTTGAAGTTACATGGAACTACCGAAGAGCTTGCGGAATGAATTTGCGACAGGAAGATGGGCGAGTAGCTGAAACCGTGACAACACTTTCAGGGCTGGTGCACTTCAAGAAATGAACTTGGCAGAACAACGTTCGCCCTCGTGTTTCACACTCTGTAGTACAAGTAAGAAAGGCGTCACATTTAGAAAGCGAGAACATGTGTTCGTGTGTACATTGGTGCACGCGTGTCTGATAGCTTGATTTTTGAAAATGCAAGAATTACCCGCATTGACTCTGCAATATATAGTCCAGCGTTTCTCGTCCCCGCAGTACGCCAATGAAGGCTACTTATGATATGCACGCCAGTGCACCATATATCTTGACCTCCGCTTTGATGTTTAATGACGTACGCAACGGCATTGTGACAAGTTTTATGTGTCGACCGACCAGCGCATGAACTTCGTCATACAATCTTACCTTCCCATACTAATGTTAGTTCACGCCAAGTTAAGGGGGTCATCACAAGAGAACTGAGATGTAGGCGGCTAGAGATATATAGATAGGCAAATAGAAACCGAAAGCGGTTACACTACGCATATAAGTGTTCAGCAATTATGATTGCGTGGCAAAAGCATAGAATCTCACCCGCCGTTACGCCTTGTTACTGCGAAACATGGGCGATGTAGAAAGCCACGAACCTACTGCAGATGGCCGAGCTATACTGTATCAGAATCGTCGGTATACACCCACAGTATCAACAAAGCTCTTATGCTGCAGCGTTAATGGTGATCACTATAACAATAGCCCCACCCCGAAACTCTTTCACCTTCAAGTCACTTATGGCGAATATTGCGTAAAAAATGGCGTGAAAGTTTTATCGCTTTTAACAGCTATAGTACTAGATTCTGCGTCATTGTAAATCGCTCATTTATAACTGCTTGCAAAGAAAAGAATACGATTGCCTTCAGCGAACTTGCGAAGTAAACGCTAGTGTTTATTAGAAGAGTTTGCAGACACCCAAATTGGCGCTCTTGCTCTTTTAATATCATAATCAGACGATGATATTTTTATTATGACATGGTGTACGACGTTTCGATGACAATTTTCTCTAGTGCTTCACTACACTTTTTTATTGAAATAATATGAAGTTTCCACATTCAAAGTAAAATTCACAAAAGATTACGCAATTTTTGTTTCCCCTGTGTTTCATATCTGATATTTGCTATTGAGAGCCATTCAGACCATGTTTAACGAAGCTCCCACGATAAAAACATCGAAAAAAAAACAGCGAAACACAGTTCGCATGCAATTTTTGCATTTCTATTGTGCAAAAAACTTTCTGCACTGCAGTTAATAGGAACTAAATTGAACAAACATTAAGGTATAATAAACAACAAAACATTAAGACACCGCCAAAGGCGCCGGCCGGCGGCTGGCATTGGTGGACTGTCGCACCGACTTCAGCGCCTTCGTAATCCCCGCCTTCGTCGTCATCGGAGACGCCACCCACGTCGTCTCACCCTGTGGCCACTTTTTGCGTCCAAGGCATATCGGGTGTTACGGCGAGCGGCGCGGCCACCACGTGCAGGCCTTAAAGCTTCGGTGATGCGTGAACCAGAACGTGGCCCTGCGCGAAACGCCGCCATGGTGAGCATTGTAGGACGACAAACTCGCGATTCGACTCGCTCCGACTGACATCGCTATGTGAATTCAAATCTCGGAGAGTCGCTGGAGGAATAATTTAATGCAGTTGTAAAAGCTAGTGAGTTCACTTTTTACAGAATTGTCGGTGAGAGAGTGAGTCCATTTAGGAAAAATTATGAATCAAAGTCCCAGTGAGCTTAGTTCAGAAAAAAATTGTGCGAGTGTGCATGAAAGTGAGCTTCAAACAGAAAATACATTTTTTTAGTGAGTATAACTGATCTCCACGTCTTCTGCCGACCCAACGGTCATGTCTGCTTATCTTCAGCATTATTATTTGCCTTATGACATTCATGTTTTAATCACGGCTACTCACGCAGTTATGCCACCGGGATAACAATTGACGCTAAGCGTGAACAATGCAGTAAAAGGGAGGGCGAGTTTCTTGGCTTCTTACCGCAATAAATTTAACGGCAAGTTATGGCGTTGCCACGCCGCGCTGGTCTATTGGCTAAGATAATCGGCTGCTGACCCGCAGGACGCGAGATCAAATTCCGGTGGCGCCGGCTGCATTTTCGATGGATTCGGAAACGTTGTAGGCCCGTGTGCTCAGATTTTGGTGCAGGTTAAAGAACTCCAGGTGGCCGAAATTTCCGGAGTCCTCCACTACGGCCTCTCCCGTAATCATATGGTCGTTTTGGGACGTTAAGCTCTACATATAAATGAATAAATAAATAAGTAAATAAATAAATAAATTTATGGCGTTAAAGCACTTGTGTCTCATGATCGAAAACTTAATTGCACATTAAAAGACTCATGAGTCGCTTAAGTGAACTCAGATATTTTCTGCCGCACCTTATTGAGACCGATAATCAAAGGCAAAGAAACCGGCACTGCGAACAAAGACAAAAAAATCAGGGTACGCTAAAGTTTCGCCTTTAGGAGTTGAGCGCGATTGCTGTAATTAGTTCCTAGTGCGAATGCTTCATATACGTAGCGCACGAAACCTTTCCGAACTTGCTATGCACCCACCATGTGGCCTTAAGGAAATGGGCGCAGTTGCGTGTGTGCATTTCTAGTGGGTTACCAGCTTTAAACCACGAAACCATTAGGATCAATGCTCTGCCACACGCTGGTAATGAGTGCTTCATTATTGAAATATTTAATGTCGCATTGCGAAGCATATATACAGGACACGTGTGTTTTTAAAGCATCAAAATTACTTTCACTGCATTTTCAAGCCGAGGATGTTCCTTTCACTGCATTTACAAGCACACGCATGGCCGAGGGATCGAACATCTGCACGCCACGCTAACGACCTGGGCTCGAGTTCTTTCTTGTCAAGAATGTTTTCATCATTCATTTTATTTGCATTGTTCTTCACTTTTCGGTCGTGCATACGATTATTTTCCGCTGACAACCAACGGCGCTGACGCCGTATTATCTGCGAAACGAGCTCTTTAACGCTGTCGATTTAAAACACTCGCAAAAAACTATGAAATTGCATTGCACATAATATCGAGAACTAACACACGCACGAAAACCTATAACTAAGTTTTGAATTTCGCTAGTTTGAAAACAAGCGGTCATTAAAAAGTTGTAGGCGTTCATCTTTCGTTTTCATCATATATAATGCTGTCTACACAACTCCAGCAAACGTTTGGTCGCTCAAGGACACCGACACCCGATTCATGATTATAGCGGCACACAAAAAATAAAGAAATATGCGAGTGAGAGGAAATGGTATAGTCTAGGAGAGCGCTGCCGAGCTGCATATGCGTCTGGCCCTTCTAACAACGTTTCATTTCTCAACAAACCTTTGACATGAAGGCAGATCCTGTGTTCTATAAAAGGCCTGTCTAACTTTTTATATACAATATTCGAGACGTTATTACTTGCGTGAAAATAAGAAGCGATTACTTAAAATTTTAATGCAAAACACTTTTAGTAGCACACCTCGTACATTCCGAAAAAGTCTATTCTCAAATTTAAAAGGTGCGCAAAAAAAAAAAGACGCTCACAAGGAAGAGTTTAGAAACAGGTGCATACTTACCATATATTCCTGATTATATTTGACAAAGTGGAGCCCGAAGGGCGTTTTCACGCATAAATAAACAGTGCGGATTTGCACTATGTCTCACAGAGATCCTAGGGAACGCAATTTTATTGATATATGTTTCATTTCTGAAGTTACGCATATATCGCAATAAACTCTAAAAAGTGGTTTGATCGAAAACGCCTTTTTTAACCTACAACATTCATGAACTGGCTGCTGACTCGTAGGTCGTGGATTCAAAATATGCGATTGTAGCCGTATTTTGGTAGAAGAGAGGTGTCAGGTTCCGGTGTACTGTAAGATGTCAAAACGCAAAAAAGAACACCGTATTGTCAGACTTTCTGGAGCCATTCACTACTCCGTTTCGTATAATCATATGATGGTTTCAGGCAGTATCTTAAGCCCCAGATAATATTCTTATCACCCCGTTATAATGATTGATTCGTGGTGTTTAACGTCCCGAAACCACCATATGATTAGGAGAGACGCCGCAGTTAAGGGCTCCGGAAATTTGGACTACCTGGGGTTTTTTAACCTGCACCCAAATCTGCCCCAGATATTACATTACTACAATAATACCCGTCATCTGGCTTGCTTGCATTTTGAAAACTAGGCACAACTTTTCCATCATAGACACTATTGTCACCTCGATAATGCGCATGAGTGATATGTGGGGTTTAACGTCCCAAATCCAGATAATGCACATGCCATTCGTGACTAGGAAATTTAGGGCACGCGTTGGTAATGCGACACAAGCAAGATTGATGCTGAATATTGCGCTGGGACAGAAAGACAGCGTTTTTTTTCCTTTTTTAACACAAAAATGTTTTATGCCGGGGTCTATTTAGGCCCGGCTTACGTATTTGCGTCAGGTAAAAAATTGTTACAAAATATAATCTAACAGATTCCATAGAAAAGAAACAACACGGAATGTTTCCGTCGTGATACGTCAATTCATCGACCTCTCTATTTGCAACGCGCCGCTATTCACCAAGCTACGAAACGTACATTGCCGAACATGCCAATGACAAGCCATTTATACACAACATATACCGTATTTCGGTCCTCAGAGCTCTGACTGCATCACGCTATTGTCATCAGTAGCGAGTTGGTGCGATCGCTTTGCGTTGGGCGCGCTCTCAAGGTCGTCGCCTTTAGTGTTTCGTTAAGTGCCGCCTCAACACAGCGCAGTCTCCTACGCGCGCGCTTATCGGACTCCAGGTTCGGGGGAGCCCAAGGTCACTTCGCTCGCTTCTGCGGCCACGCTTTAAAACTGAGCACGCTTCTCAAACACGAAGAAGTGTGGCCTGTTACTATTGGCGCTTGTCCGGTCTATACTTGTACGTTCGTTTGGTGAATCTTTTTCTGGTTGGACAGGACGCTTCAAAAGTCGATTTGTAACAGGCGTGAGCCCGCACACGAGTTGTGTATCCTCGTTCCGTGCATGCTTTCGGCTTGAGGTGCGCGCTGAAAGTCTCGGGGTAGTTGTCGTTCTTCGCTCGCATTTTCAATTTCTAGCTGTAGCATTCATTCCTTCGCCTTTGTGGCAAAACAATGCACAAAAAACGCACCACTGTCTTTGTGAAGACAGGCTTCACTTTCTTGTCATAACAATTACTAAAAAGATGGAACAGCCACGTTTATTACTGTATAAGCCAACAGCTATTCTACCACGTCTAGTAGCTGGTCTCGTGCTACGAAGCAACAAATATGTGTATAATTGTGCACCCACCCGCGCCGTCTTCCTAGTGTAATTGAGCGTTGGCGCCTCCAGGTGCTGTATCACAGGTGCATCATTCATCGAGAAGGTGGCGCAAAGGCCCGAGTCGCCAACTTCTGCTGTCCACACGTGCGGTCCTGCGTCATCACTGTTGGGTCGAGTTGACCATAGCAACACGCTGCGTGGAAGGCTTCAGATAGAGGAGTCCAGACCACCTCTGTCGATCGGGGCTGAACTCCTGGTGCGCTGCTCATGTAGGTAAGCCAGGGTATTGCGTTGGCGGCCGAGTGTTAGGCGGTAACCAGCACGAGATAAGAACTTGACTTTGCTCTGTGAAATGTTTATAAACGCACGCTGGAATTCGCCTATCGAAACATACTTGTAACATCTTTGTGGCTTGCATGAAAACTGTGTGCTATAAAGGAGCCAGAGGGCACAGTTATTAGTCGTTATGAACGACAGGCAAAATACGAGGTACGCAGTGGTGGGGGCTACAAAACTACCTATCTAAATGCATCTACGGTTAAGAGGAATCTGCATCGTGCCCTCATGTTGTGTAATGCCACATTCAGAGCCCAAACATCAAGATCCGAAAGATATGCACATGAACTGAAAACCCCAAAAGTCTCTCGACTTATAAAAATTGCGAACACCTCAACTGATTGAGCAATTTGGAAGCTACTTGCAACCCGCGGTGGAATGCGTAAAGGTAAGCTTAAATCAAATGTTAGCAGCAAAAGAAACCGCCACGGAATTTATGCGTGAGTGGTCAAACCGATATGAAACCACATAAATGCTGCTACTGCATGTCAACTCATTGAGTGAGCTTGGGAGCTAATTGGCAATCGAAAGTAAAATGTGAAAATGTAAGCTAGAATGAACAGGAAGCGGCCAAGAAAAAATAACGGCAAGGAGTTCATGCCTAAAGTAAACAAAACGACATGAGAGTCACCACATAAATGCTGCTATTGCGTAATGTAATGTTATTTATTTATCGCTGCAATTGCTCCCCGCGTTGTCCTGTGCGAGGAAAGCATGTGGATTACAAAGGCTGCAAATCTACATACTGCGATTTTCAGCGGCAGATTCCACACAATTAACCACACCTTTTAAAAGCGCATGAACAGCTGTCATTTTTTAATGCCCACCTCGCTTCTAATAAACACTGGAGATCCTGTAGATTCTGATGAACAGGTTACAAACGCGACTACCGTTATGAAGGCATGAAGTCCGATGACACAATTTATGCTTAAACTCGATTGCTTTGGTCTCGATATGCTTAAAGGTGAGTGTGACTACTAAGAGGATGTTTGTGAGACATTTAACACTTCATTAATGAGCAAATAATTGAGAAAACAACAGTGAGACCAACAGCGTCAGAAAGCTCAAACAGGAGACCACAAAATGGCGTCTCACCACGGTGGTGTCCAGCGTTGTTCTAGAACGAGCAGATCTTGTCTTGTCTTGTCACCTAGGGTACCTTGGCTCATACCCACATGGGGGATTTGCCACACTGTACCTCATAATAGATAATTTTTTTACAAAGCTTGCTAAAAAAGAAAGAAAAATTAGATAGGAACAATAATATTGTTCCTTTTCAAAAAAACGTGAAAAAGTGCAGGAAAATGCGATAAACCAGAATATATAAAACAAATTAACAAGAATGAGGAAGGGGGACAAAGAATTGGACCCGAGTCTTCTCGTGGCAGATAGAGTTCTTCGGTGATGATGACGACGTAGCGCCGACAGTCGACCGTTCCTGCAGTAGCTGGCGCTTTCGATTGCAGGTCCTGTGAGAGGGGATTGGCCACACTCATCACCTTTGGTGCTTTATTAGCGGTAGAATTTTTTTTCTGTTTTTTCAGGAGCCATCAATGCTGGTCTCCGGTCCCGGCCAGGGCTCGCCCTGGTCGGCCTGTCGCCCTGCTGAATCGGTCCCACCGGAGTGTTTCCTCAAGAACGGCGTAAGCAGTTTGCCAGTCGCGTTTGTGCCCACTGATGATGGAACCATTCGGTTAAGTGAAACGGGCGTGCTTCAAGAAGAACTTCGCACCATAAGCGATCATTTTCATGACATCTCGGAGCTGAGGCGTTTCGGCAAAACTGGCATACTATGCAGGTCTTCAAATATTCAATGCTTAACAGGCTTACTGGCCGCCACGAGATTGGCGTTCATTGCTGTTTGCGCTTTTATCACCCCTCATCTTGCTTGTGTGTAGGGCATTGTTCGTGGTGTTCCAACTAACATTAGTCCTGAAGCATTCTTAAAGATGGTCTCTCCAGCTGGCGTGATATCTGTCTACAGATGCACCAGACCTGTAGGTGATATGCGAGTCCCTACTGAAAGCGTGATCGTTACCTTTGCTGGTCTCACACGCCTCTCTGTGCTGAAGGCCAGTCCTTATCTATTCTGTGTAGAGGCATGACACCTCGCCCACTGCAATGCCGTAGTGCTGGCGATTTGTACATAGCACTAATGCTTGCAGGTCCTTTGAGATGTGCGAATTGCGGTGGGGCACATGCCGCATCAAATTGTCAGGTAGACAACTGCAGGTGTTGCTTATTTGATGGAGCACACACAGCCACGGACAATAGCTGCCCTGCTCGAGAACGTGAAACAGAAGTTGTAGATATAATGAAGAAACGCCGCTCTCGGTCTGAGGCAACATCCTTCATTAAAGAGCGCGAAGTGGGGTACGCTGCTGCTACGTCACGCCAGTGTGGGACAATTGAAGCGACGGTCGCTTCCGCAGTGTCGGCAGCGATAGATGAGGTCATGCCGATGAATATGGAACGGCTTTTCGACACTTTTGCTGAAGGTCTGGCAGAGATGCTCGCCACCAGGTTAAACAGCCTTATTCCCTCCTTCGCTGCACACACTGTCACGGTCCAGGGTGAAGCTGAGCATCTCGACAATGAAAAAATAATCGGCGTCAAGAAGACGTTACCCCTGGAACGCTCGTCAGCTTTCAGTCGCCGCCTCCTGATGGGCCCAGTGGGTCGTTTGGTGACATGAGGCTTGGTAATATCATTCATAAACGACGCAATGCTCTATTGTCTCCAACCAGTTTGTCAATGTCGAAACCAAAAAGTTATTACTAATACCAACAACGAGCAGGACGTTTTGCGTTCTGCAGTCGAGTCAACTATAGTAAGCCATCATACCACTTGTAAAAGTTCTCCAATGGATTTGTCGTTCCGTATCTTCCGCTTACATAGATGTTATTTATCTCATGCAGCAAACAAATCCTAATAGAAGTTTACTTCAAGAGTCTTGGCTTTCAGTAACCAAACATTTACTCTGACATATTTTCGAACTTTTAGACTGGATAGGCCAGGTAGAGGAGGTGGATTATTGGCCCTAATATCTTCAAAAATGTGTCATCATGTTACTGTAATTTTGAACATATTTGTCCGGATTGTGAATTGTTCGGAATAGATTGTTTGTTACCTGACTCCAACAGGATTGCAGTGATTAGTGCGTACTTTCCCAAACGAGTAAGACGCACAGATCACCTAGATTGTGTTATCAAGAATTCTTCGTCAAATTCAATTTTATTGGCTGGGGATTTTAACTCGCATCACACTTCTTAGGGGTTTAAAACAGATGGCTGTGGCAAAAGATTGTGCAATTGGTTGCAAGATAATAATTTTCGCTGTCATAACTCCGGACAAGTTACCTTTCTACGCGGGATAAGCTAATCAACATTAGACCTAACATTTTCGTGTGGCCACTTTATGATTTCAGCGAGGGAAACGTTTAATAATGGGTCGAGTATTGATCATGTACCGATTACCTATGAAATAATGCTTCCACAACTTACCTCTGCTATACGGCAACAACGGTTCACCAACTATAAAATTTATAAAACCATTTTAAACTCCGCGCTCTCGGCATTGAGAGGACGCGTCGGACAGGAACGAGCTGCTTCAGTAGTAGCGTGTATGAGTGACTCTGCCCAGCCAGCAGAGTTTTCTGTTAAGTACGGCAACACACCGTCAAATTCTGCTTGGTGGAATGAAGATTGTACGCTTGCGTATAAGCGACGTAAGGCTGCTTGGAGACGTTTACGCCAGAGCCACACTCCGAAAAATTGGGTTGACTATAAATTCCACGCAGCGCACTTTAAACGTACAGTTGCTATAGCTAAAGATAAACACAATTCTGACTTACATTCGCGTTTATCAAAACCTGATAAAAGATCTGCTCTATACAGGTTTCTACGGAACAAAAAAATGACACAGGTACCAGCATATTCGCATTCAGTAGAGCTGTCTTCTAAAGAGTGAACAGCTTTGTTAGAGGGCATCGCGAAAATACTTGAAGCGCGTTTCGCTTCGTCATGCTTGAGACCTGTGACATTCAGAAGCGCAACCTCGGACTTTCGGGAAGTCACTATGGCGGAACTGGCAGATGTCATACTAACTGTAAAGCAAGCGATTCCCAGTCCAGATCAGATTACAAACTCTATGAATAAATTGATATTTAATTCCCATCCAGGCGAGCTTTTGAATATTGCTAACTGCTCCTTACAGCACACAGTCTTCATAGAAAGCTCAGTGAATTCATAGCTCCTCAGGACATCCTTTCACCAAGGCAAGTAAGATTTAGACAGGGGTGCTCTATATGGTCCACTCATGTTGATTTGGAAAGCCGAATTCGCCTTGCAAAAGTATCTGGTGAGCTTTCTGCATTAGTCACGTTAGATATCGCAAAAGCCTAGGATAGTGTGGAGCACAGTACATTAATTTCAAGATTAGTGGACTTTGAGGTGCCCAAGTAAATTATATCTTGGGTTCAGGAGTTTCTCTTTCAGAGACAATTCTTTTGTTGTCACGAGGGAATTACTTCTGCCTGATATAAGCAAACAAGAGGTGTTCCGCAAGGATCAGTCCTGTCACCTCTTTATTATATATTATCATTATTATATATTATTATATATTATATATTAATATTATATATTAATATTGTATATTATTATTATAATATATAATATTATTATATAATATTATATAATAATAATAACATTACAACATTATAACAATAATAACAATAATAACATTATATATATAATAATAACAATATTATATATTATTATCATCCATTCCCGTTCATAAAAATTTTCTTTACGTCTACGCCGATGATATTGCTTTTTTTCTCGTCATCCCGAGATATCAATAGTTTGTATGAAATCTTAGTCACATTTCAGTGAGCTTCAGGTATGGCTTGGCGGGCTGTCTTTTTCACTTAATGGTAGCAAATGTGGTCTGCTTGTATTCCCTCTATTCGTTTCCGTATTTCTTTCACTGCATTATCGAAATGATCAGATTCCACAAGTAACAGCGCTAAAATATCTTAGCATTGTTTACGTGGACAATATAAATTGGCAGCAACAAATAGAATCCAACACCCGCAAAGCAGAAAGCGCCCTAGGATTGCTACGCCGGTTTTTCAATCAGAATTCAGGGATGCGTAGGGATACGTTATTTGTGATCTACAAATTTTACGCACGCCTAATTCTGGAGTTTGGTTGTGTTGTGTTTTCTGGAAGGGCTGAGTACAAATGAAGACCTCTTATATATCTAGAAAGGCAAGCTCTGCGGCTGTGTCTTGGGCTACCTAGGTGTGTCGCGAATAGCGTGCTTTTATTGGAAGCTGGAATCATTCCACTTGATGCTGGATTTCGACAGCTTACTGTGCAAACATTTTTAAAACTTTACGATGCGCCCCTCTTCTGTTCACAGACAGTTTTCATCAAACATCCAGTTTATTTCTTTCAGCGCCCGTGGTTTCGTTACCGAAGATCCAAGTCATTTTCGTCGAGTCTCTGTGATCAAATCTTGACGTTTCCCTCCAGCATTTAACTCCCCGAACCCAATGCTCGGTGCCAATTGACTTAATTTTGATGATATTTTTCCGAAAATGCCAAATTACTTCCAAAGCATGTTCTGGAGGGCCTCTTTCAAGACCATCTCAGTCATTTTCCTAAATACGTAGTAATTTCGACGGATGCAACGCAAAATCTTCAGAAGGCAGGAGTAGGTAATTTTTTTCATCAAATTAATTGGTCTTTTGCGCTTCGATATCCTGACTTCACACCAATTTATCTTGCAGAATTCCTGGCTATTACATTGGCTCTTCGAAAACTAAATTATCAGCAATCAAAAGCTATTATTTTTTCGAATTCTTTGTCTGTATGTACACATTTAACGTCCGCAAAGCAGTCTCCTCTTTTCAGAATGTTTTGGTCTCTCGTACCGCATAGCCTATCAGAAGTTCGCTTTATTTGGGTCCTCGGGCATGCTGGAATTGTACTAAAAGAAATTGCTGATTCGCTCGCTTCGTCATCTTTAAATTTCTCGGTGGTGCTAGTAACCCCACAGTTTCCTTTTATTACTGCCGAACGATTCAAACGCCTGTTTTATTTCAAAATCAACGAAACGTCTCTTCTACAATTTGAAGAATTTTGGCACTTGCAATTCACATGGAACACCGCAAAATGCCTTTCCCGTCAATGTGAGGTGACCCTCACAAGCTTTCGCTGGAGAGTTCCTCGGTTAGATTTTTATCTCAAGGAATGAGGATTTTCATTAACTAATCTATGTGCAGATTGCAATGAACTGGAAACAATGAATCACTTCCTTCTCACATGCCGCCGCTTCGCATCACTGCGACGAATAATTCTTAAAAGACCGATTGGTATGCTCGGATTGCCAGGTAATACATCCACCCTATTATCGTTTGGAGCCAGTCAGCAGAGTGTGGGCCGCAGTGCTATTCTGGCAGCACTACATAAATTTTTTGGGCAATCGGAAGGATACGCTGCTAGTGGTACTGCCAGATATATCCAATTCTTAGTCCCCCTTCCTCATTCTTGATAATTTGTTTTATATATTCTGGTTTATCGCATTTTTCTGCACTCTTTCACGTTTTTTAAAGGAACATTATTATCGTTTCTATCTAATGGATCTTTCTTTTTTAACAAGCGTTGTAAAAAAATTATTTATTAAGAGGTACAGTGTGGCCAATCCCCCATGGTGGTATGAGCCAAGATATCCTAGGCGACAAGACAAGACAGGAATTATTTATTTTTCGAAGATCCAATGTAATAGCCAGGAATTCTGCGAGATAAATTGGCGTGAAGTAATGCAATCGGAGCGCAAGAGACCAATTAGGCTGATGAGAAAAAATACCTACCCCAGCCTTCTGAAGATTTTGCGTTGCATCCGTCGCAATCAGTACTCTTGCAGGAGGCCCTCCAGAACATGCTTTGGAAGTAACTTGGCATTTTTCCGAAAAATATAATCAAAAATTAAGTCAACTGGCACAGAGAATCGGGTTCGGGGAGTTAAATGCTGGAGAGAAACGTGAAGATTTGATAACAGAGACTCGACGAAAATGACTTGGGGTCTTTGATAACGAAACCACGGGCTCTGAAAGAAAAAAACTGGATGTTTGATGAAAACTGTCTGTGAACAGAAGAGGGGCGCATCGTAAAGTTTTAAAAATGTTTGCACAGTAAGCTGTCGAAATCTAGCATCAAGTGGAATGATTCTAGCTTCCAAATAAAGCACGCTATTCGCGACACACCTAGGTAGCCCAAGACACAGCCGAAGAGCTTGCCTTTCTGGATATATAAGAGGTCTTAATTTGTACTCAGCAATTCTGGAAAACGAAACACAACCAAACTACACAATTGGGCCTACGTAAAATTTGTAGATCATAAGTAACGTATCCCTGCACATCCCTGAATTCTTATTGCAAAACCGGCGTAGCAATCCTAGGGCGCTTTCTGCTTTACGGAGTCCATCTTTTCTCCAGGAGTGCAACGCACGTAGAACTTCTTCTTCAGTGGATGGTGATTATCGCACATGAAATGCGCGTTTCGACAACTTTGTCTTGAAATCATGAGTTTCATCTAAATTCATGTGTTCGGGAATATTCACGCCTAATTTCAAACAACGGTGCTTACTTACCAAATTTAAGAATAGTGAAATTGCGATGGTTTTGACTCTCCTGCGGTGACCTTATTCACAATGAAACAACGCAGCAGAAGTGGGGTATAGAAGTTCAAATTGAGGGCGCCAACAAGGCAACCTAGTATACTCGGAAGGCTACCGTCATTGCTGTAGAGCGTGATATCAATAGTTTGGATTAGAAATAACTTGTGACCCGTTACGATAGCGTTATTCGTATGGTAGTAGGCTGCTGGCCCGCAGGTTTCATGAATAAGCTCGGGGGCGGCCGCCGCTCTTTCAATGAAGACAAAATGACTACAGCTCGTGCACTTAGGCTCTCAAGTTTTCGTCAGCAGCAAGGCGCTTCGAGCACCCGGTGGTTGCTTGGTTCGGGTGGCTACTGGTCTGCATGGGGCGTTCGATCTGGTTAGGTGGTTCTCGGTACTCATTGAGTGCTTAGGTACCGGATAGTTTTTATATTTTCCCTAGTATTTGGTGTGTCTTTCATTATTTCATGCAGGATCATTTTTGTTTTCTTGATCTAGTCTTGAGGTTGTACTGATGTCAAGGAATTCTCCGGGTCAGGATCGTTCCCTGTGGACGGCCTCACTACACAATGATGACTAGCCTCGTGACCTGTTTCTCCGCAGTTGCGTGAGCAATATTCTTGTTGCTCTAGTACCTTTTGTTGGAAATTTCATTAAGCTGAGTAACCCTGAGGCGACACAAGAACATCTCCATGTCGTGACCCCATACTACCAGAGCATAACCGACGTGCGGCAGTTTGGTCGCGGTGGCATTGTAGGTCGAGCACCAGATCAGCAATGAGTAAAGGACCTTTTTAATTGCTCTTCCTTTGCTTCGATCCCGGAAGTTCGTTTATACTGCAACATCCTCGCATGCACTAAAGGCATTGTGTGCAAGTTCGACGCACAACTAAACCCTGCGATGATGCTCGAGAAGCTGTCGGTGGCAGGCGTGGTTGCAGTTTACTGATGCAATCTACTGGTTGACAACAAACGACAACCCACAGTCAGTGATTGCGATGTTTGCAGGTACATCGTGCCCTTCAAAAATTAAAGCATGACCAATAGTATTTAGATTAGATCAATTAGCGTCCCGCCTATTGCGATCTCAGAACTGCTTCCGGTTTGAAGATAGTTCTCGTGGCTGCAAATTGGAGGGTTGATGTCATAGATGTGGTGAACGCCACTCAGATCAAGATTGTAAGGCCCAAGATGACGTGCTGCTTGTGCGGTGGACATCACGCAGCTGATTTAGCAGACTTCCCAATGCACCATGAAGAAGTACAACTTATAGAAATCCTAGACAAAAGGAGATGCTCTAGAAAGTGAGCCATTGCAGCTGTTAAGGAGAGAGCCCATGGCTATGCTGGCGTTACAGCACGTCATTCATGTCAGGATACTAATATCGCGCAGGCAGTCAAAGTAGCGGTAGGAAGAGCTATGGCTACAGTTATGGACCAATTGGTAGCTACGATCTCCGAATGCATAGCACAAGTTTTCAGTAATCAAATCATTAAGCTGTTGATTCCTACTGCTTTGGGTAATCCTGAGCTCAATAAAATACCGACTGCCAGTGATGCGACTGCAGTATGCAATGATGAGGTGAATAACGATGATAACATCCAGGGCTCCTCGAAGTGCATGACAAACGTTGAACAACAACGTGTTAGCCCTAAATGTGTCTACTGACGTCAAGCTTAATGCTCGGGCACAGAAACGCAGGTTATCTCCACCACAGTTCTTACACCAAGATAGCATCCCTGAGAGTTCTGCGGCGGAATTGTCGTTCTCTATTTGCCACTCTTACTAATTTACATTTCCTGTGTGATAAACGAAATCCAAATTTAATCTTCAAGAATCTTGGATTGCTCCTGATACTAATATTCAATTTAAAAATTGCCGTTTGTTCAGACTAGACCACCCTACTAGAGGTGGCAGAACAGTGACAATGAATTCGAACAAACTTTGCCACAAAGCCAAACTGATGTTAAAGTTCCTCTCCCCGGCATACGAAACATTAGTTGTAGGCCTATTTCTCCCGACCAGGCAGGTTTTGTCAGTAGTAAATGTTTACTTTCTTTTCAGGCGTACATGACACTTGGCCATTAGACACTTTAATAACCACGTGTGGAGAAAATATTTCACTAGCAGGTTTTTCAATTTCCACCATGTTACATGGGGAGTAAAAACTGATACGCGTGGCAGCCGGTTGTGGCATTGTGCCCAAGTTAATCATTTTTCATGTCAGAATTCGGGAAGCCACATGTATGCAGTCATATTTCTTCAGCGTTAGATTTAACTTATACAAGCTAAAACCTTGATGTTTTTCTTGGTCAGTCATTGATAGCGCAACAAACACCCACCACTTACCAATAACTTTCGAAATAGAAATTCAGATAGCTTCATCAATCTCTATTACTCGTACGCATATAAACTACTCAAATTTTAAGGATTGCTTCTTTTATAAGCTGTCTTCGTTGTCAGATAATAGCTCGATGCCAAAGGCTCGGAGCTTATATTCTTTATTGAAGAATTCCCGTGAGAAACTTGAATTCGTGGTGTCGTCAGCTAATCATAACTCGAATTCTTCTTGGTGGAATGACGATTGCTCGAGGGACTATAGACGCATGAAGACAGCATGGAAAAAGCTTTTGTACAATCAGTGCCCTGAAAAATGGAAAGACTACCAGTTTGTTGCCTTTTTTTTTTAAAGCGTACAGTTTCCAACTCAAAAGACGATTACGAAAAGTGGAAGTTCGATTATCTTTCTAAATCCAAGAATAAAAAAGCGTTATTTAGATTCCTACGTAAAAATGAAATGATTCCATAATCAATAAATGCAGACTATAATTTTGTCGGTCGAAGAAATAAAAGCTTCATTAGAAGTGATTGGTAAGAGATTTTTCAGCCAACTATCATCACCTCCTTCACATGCCTTAAGGGACGAGGACTTCCCAGACGTTTCCAGGCATGAATTATCGCAAGTGTTAGCTAACTGCCACCAGCGGCTCCGGGCCCTGACGGAGTTACGTCGTTTATGTTGAAAAGGATGCATAAAGAGTGCCAAGAGTACCTAGTGGATATAATCAACTATTTTTTTAAAAACGGCATAGCTCCCGTTGGAGTGAAAAAATAGCAAAGGTAATACCAATACCGAAAGTTCCAGGTAAACGATACGTTTCGGATAGCATTAGGCCTATTGCATTAACCTCAAACTTTGTAAACTTAACTTAGAGAATCCTAAACGTTTGAATAACAAATTCCATCAATGAGAGAGAAATTCTGAATCCATCCCAAATTGGCTTTAGATCCAGATGCTCCGTAAGGCAGGCCCATATAGACATTGAAAGTCGCATAAAATTAGCTAAGCGTGAAGAAAAATATGCTGCGCTCGTCACTCTCGATATAGCAAAAGCGTACGACAGCGTTAAGAATATAGTGTTAATCAACCAGCTGCACAACCTTAACTTCCCAAACCATATACAGTCATGGATAGTCGAATTTTTACGCATTAGAACGCTTTACTGTTACAAAAGCGGCATCTCGTCTTCTAAATATATGCAAACATGAGGTGTCCCACAAGGCGTCGTCCTTTCCCCGGTATTGTTCAATATCTTGATGATCTCTGTACCGCGGCACCAGGACGTCCACACTTATGTGTATGCGCACGATGTCGCATTTTTTCAGCAGCCGAAGACATTCATAAGATATTTCAAATATTACAGACATACCTGTGTGCCGTACTAATGTGGCTTGATAGCTTACATCTGTATTTAAATGTCAAGAAATGTTATGTTTTAACATTTCCACTCAAAGACCCTTTTCACATTTCGCTCTGCGATTATCAGGATCCTATCCCTCAAGTAGTGAATGTGAAATATCTGGGCGTGATCTATGACCAATCAATGTCTTGGAAGACACACATTGAGTACACTGCAGCAAAGGGAGGTCATGCGTTGGGAATATTAAGCAAAATCAGTAATAGTCGGTTAGGATGTAGGTATGCGAAGAAATACTGTTATCTCTGTGTATTGTAGGTATATTCGCCCGGTGCTTGAGTTTGGGTGCGTGTTATACGCGGTGAAATCTGCCTACAAGATACATCATCTGGTAGTCATAGAGAGACCAGCCTTGAGGCTATGCTTAGGTCTCCCTAAGCTTGTTTAAGGCGAGACCTTTTATCTGGAAGCTAGGCTTGCCTCACTAGCGATCCGTTTTAAATCGTTAGGTACACCGGCATTTCTCAGGCTTTATGCATCGCCGGCAAGGCACTTAGAAACAGTTTTTATTGACCGTCCTGTTTAAAAAAGATTTATTTTCGCAAACGTCCATAACACTCAACAGAACATTTCCTTTCCTAGACCTACTCTAACGATGATGACAAAACAGACGTCAATTACATGAACACGGATATGAGATGACATTGAAAGAACATGTACATTCGATGGTTCACCCAAACACAACCACAAAAAATATTTCAACGTAAACAAGAGACACAAATAAAACATGAACATGTACATTTTGCATATTTACATGTTGGCATGCCGTTTCTGCCGGCGCATTGACAGATCAGCCTACCAATACCAGGCCGGCCGAAAGACAACTTTCTCTCATCCGTCATAGACCGACAAAAAAGGGTAACACCAGTGCTGAAAAAATTCCTCTTCACCGGGGAAGAAGAGCTCCTCCGACAATACAGACAGCAGCTCCGAGTACAATCGCTCAAGGATCGGGTAGAGCGCGCGGCGGCGGCGGCCCGCTGCAACCGCCTCACAGCGGTTGCGCCAGAGGCAGAAAGAGCCGGCAACAATGAGAAGACAAACGAAATGGCCTCGCGAACAACGCCCAGAAGAAACAAAGCGATTTACTCTGAGGCAGCGAAATCTGGCACGTACGGCTCTCCAAAAAACACGAGCAATGACACAATGCCTCAAAAAAAAAAAGCTGAATTGTTTCCCGAAGGGAGCAGTTCGGACATGTTGCTGATTGGACCATTCTCCACCTTTCGAGGCAGTCGAGAGAGGGAAGCATACCTCATCCCAGGCGCCACATGAAGTGCCGGAGGTCTCCAGGCAGAAAAAAAGCCGTTAACGTGCTCCAAGACAGCTGTCTGGAGTGAGCACGGCGAACTGGGGGGACCAACGGAAGCAACAAAGCAGCAGTTGTCTCAATTATGTGGTTGTTCAATTTATCTATGCCAGGAATGCTCGACTGCGCATAGCGAAAAGATGCAGCTGTTGTTGCATAAAACGCAGGAAGTGTTATTGACTGTGGCCCCCTGTTAACTGTGCTAAATTCAGGGAGGAAACGCTCGGCTACTTTTACATTGCAACCCTTTATGGTCAGATAGTGCTCGAAGTGCGTCCTTCTGATCCTAGTTTGGTAAAGTAAGCATAAAATTTTAGGCAAAGTTTATTGGAGGTTAAGTCACCGAGACTTGTCTCTTTATGTTATTTCATCAGAAACAAGTATCTTTTTTTAACGACTAACGTACGCGGGTTTCCTTCTCAATCGAAAAGAGTGCACGCGTGCCTCACCTCTAGTCCGGCCGTTGAGGTGGCTACCCACTACCACTACTCATACATACATCGCGGACGCACAACCCACGGCTCAAGGAGCTTCGCCCCTGAAATAGTGTTATTGAGACAACGAAGAATAAAAGCCGTGTGTAAAATAAAGAAAACAAGAGTGACCACGACGCTGATAGGTCAAATATTATACTTCCGTAAAATATCTTTCCGTTGTAGTTACGCTGTTACACATTCTGGCTGAATTCTCGCTTATTTTAAAAGTGTTTGTGCTCCCGACAAAAACTTTTTTGAAATGGTTTTTCAAGAAAAAGTCATGAACAAACATTCAAAAAGCTTTTCGCATACAAGAGTTTGCTAGCGTTGCTCGCCCCACTTGGCGATGTAATCTTCAAAAGAGGGATTTGCTTGTACGTTTGTTTTGGTAAAATGTAAGTGCAATAAAACTTTTTACTACAAACACTGTATAATAGGAGAATTGGAAAGACGCTTTTTTGTGGTGCACTATCTTGGTAGTGGCAGTTACTAATGCAAAGCTGATGTTCTGTTCGTTATAGTGCTGGTGCAGGGTTCTCTCGATATCGCTAGCCGCTCCTTTGTGTTAAAACGAGCCGTTGGCCAATGAATTGTTTTCAGGAGGTCAAGAGTGCCTTACTGAAGGTCAGGCGTCATACGCCAAGAAAATCACCGGCACAAGCAAAACTTTTCTAACGAGCTGGCAGAACACATCTCCGTCAAAGATGGTGGTGACGTCATCATTCAGCGAACGTCCTCATCAGCATAAGTGCCAACGAAAGCACATCACCGCACAACGAAATAATAACACGGTTCTCTCGTACAGGAAGCTATTGGTAAGTAAAAAATATCAAAGCTTCTTTTTATATTCTATTCTGCGTTTTGTGTTCTACGTATGAAATCGAGGCTTTTTGCGAGTCTACGAGGCGAGGCTTTTCACAAAAGTCTACGCTATTAGGCCTGCAATGGGGCTCACGGAGCAACAATATGCTAAATAGAGCCCAATTTCTAGGCATTTGAAAATTTTATGTATTGTGTTGTATCATTGCGCATGCCTCATCAATACTTTCAATTGCCTCTCAACCTTCGCTATTGGCTCATTCCTCACTTGATTGGGCGAATGTGTGGCAGAGCCGGTTACACACGTGCCCCTGGACAATCTGCCGGTATTCTCGTCTTCCCATGCGTCACTTGTACCCTTCCAAAATAATAATATCTGGGATATTACGTATCAAAATACGATATAATTATTAGGAGTGCCGCAGTGGAGGGCTTCAGTTATTTCAACCTACTGGTGTTCCTAAACGTGCATTGACTTCACACACTACCCGGGCCTCTACAATTCCGCCGACACCGAAATTTGACTGTCGAAACCAGAATCGAACCAGCGACCTTCTGCTCAACAATCGAGCACCATAGCCACTGATCTTTTTAAGCGGACACTTCCAAAATGGCATGAAGCTGTTCAGTGGTAGCTCATTTATTGTGCGTAATTGCACAAAAATGCTACTTAAGTAGCTATGTTTCTTCAAATTATGCTACATGCATAAATGGTGAAATTGCACCCAAAATTCAGTCGGCGTGTGAAAGTGCTTATCCTTCAATATACGCATGTCAGCCGCACAATGACCGTTAAAGGTCTGAGTGCCAAACACATCCCGCTGAGGGATGGAACAGTAGGTTCCATGCTTAACAGCCCGTAAGGCCTAACCACCTCATTTCATTTTTGAGAAATTTCCGCGAAAGAGGTAGTGCTCGAGGCATGAATTCAAGGCAATGATGCGAAGCCCTTACCCCTCAACAATGTTAACAACGAAGCGCAAGGGACTCACCTTGTTTTCTTTCACCAATCTTTGGTGTGTCCTCCAAATTCTTCCATCGCCACGTTACCTGGCCAGTGACACAAACGCACCACACACACAAGACGTGTGCATGTAGGCAGGGAAATCTTGAAGTTACATGGAACTACCGAAGAGCTTGCGGAATCAATTTGTGACAGGAAGATGAGCGAGTAGCTGAAACCGTGACAACACTTTCGGGGCTGGTGCATTTCAAGAAATGAACTTGCCACAACAACTTTCGCCCTCGTGTTTCATCTTCTGTGGTAGACGTAAGAAAGGTATCACATTTACCAAGCGAGCGCATGTGTTCATGTGTATGATGGTGCATGCGTTTGTGATAGCTTGATTTTTGACAATGCAAGAATTACCCACATGACTCTCCAATCTATAGTCAGGCGTTTTTCGTCCCTGCTGTACGCAAATGAAGGCTGCTTATGATATCCACGTTAGTGCACCATATGTCTTGACCTCCGCTTCGATGTTTAAAGACACACGCAACGAGATCGTGACAAGTGTCAATTGTCGACCAGTGCGTGAACTTCGTCATGCAATCTTACCCTCCCATACTAATGTGAATTCACGCCAAGTTAAGGGGGTGATCACGAGAGCACGCAGATGTAGGCGGCTAGAGATGTATAGATACGCACATAGAAATCAAAAGTGGTTACACTACGCAAAGAAGTGTACAGCAATTATTATTGCATGGCGAAAGCCTAGAATCGCACCAGCCGTTACGCCATGTGTCTGTGAAACTTGAGTGCCGTAGAAAGCCAAAAACCTACTGCAGTGGGCCGAGCTATAACATATGACAATCGCCGGTATACCGACAGCATCAACAAAGCTCTTATGCTGCAGCGTTAATTGTCATTATTATAACAATAGACCCACACCGAAACTCTTCACCTTCGATTCACTTATGGCGAACAATCCGTAAGAAACAGTGTGAAACTTTCATCGCTTTTCACATCTATAGTGCTCGATTCTGCGTCACTGTATATCGTTCAATTCTAACTGCTGGCAAAGAAAAAAAAATACGATTGACTTTAGCGAACTTACGAAGTAAAGGCTAGTGTTTCTTATGAGACTTTGCAGACACCTAAATTGGCGCTTTTGCTCTTTAAGTATCATAATCAGCCGATATCTTATTATGGCATGGTGTGCGACTTTTCAATGACAATTTTCTCAAAGCTTCACTACACTAGTTTTATTGAAAGATCATGAAGTTTCACATTTACAGCAAAATTCACAACAGATCATGCAATTTTTACTTCCTCTGAGCTTCATATCTGCAATTCGCTATTTAGGGTCATTCTGCCCATGTTTAACAAAGCTCCCACAATAAAACAATTGAAAAAAAACAGCGAAATACAGTTCGCATACAAGTCTTTTATTTCTGTCGCGAAAAACAATTTCTGAACTGCAGTTAAAAGAACAAAATTAAACATTAAGTTATAATAAAAAACAAAACATTAGGACGCCGCCAAAGGCGCCGGCCAGCGGCTGGCAACGGTGGACTGTCGCACCGACTTCAGCGCCTTCGTCGTCGTCCGAGACGCCGCCCACGTCGTCTCACCCCGTGGCCGCTTTTTGATCCAAGGCATATCGGGTGTTACGGTGAGTGGCACGGCCACCACGTGCAGGGCTTAGAGCTTCGGCGATGCACGAAGAAGAACGGGGCCCTGCGCGAAACGCCGCCATGGTGAGCATTGAAGGACGGCAGACTAGCGAGTCGACTCGATCCGACTGACATCGCAACGTGAATCTTAATCTCAGAGATTCGCTGGAAGAATAATTTGGTGCAGTTGTAAAAGCTAGTAAGTCCACTTTTTACAGAAATGTCGGTGAGAGAGTCAGTCCATATGAGGAAAAATTATGAATCAAAGTCCCAGTGAGCCCAGGTGAGTAAAATTCGTGCGAGTGCGCATGCCAGTGAGCTTGAAACAGAAAATACATTCATTTAGTGAGTATAACTGATCTCCACGTCTTCTGGCGACCTACGGTCGTATATACTTGTCTTCAGCATTACTACTTTCTTTATGACAACTCATGTTTATAATCGCCGCTACTCACGCAGATATGCCACCGGGATAACAATTGACGCGAAGCGTGAGCAATGTTGTAAAAGGGAAGGCGAGTTTCTTGGATTTTCTTGAGTGAGTGAGCAAACTTTATTTAACCAGCGGATTGAGGCGTGGGCCTAAGCCGCACCAGGGGCGTGGAGAGACCCTGTCTCTCAGCCGCCTCCAGTGCTCGCTGGATGGCCCATATTTGATCTGTCCGATCTGAGCTGATCAGCGCGGCTCTCCACCGCGCCCCAAGCTGTTCTGGGGATACTGCATTGGCGTCCTGCATCTGTGTGCATTCCCATACCATATGCTCTGGGGAGGCGCGTCTCATGCTACATAGTTTACACGAGTCATCTGGGTGTAGTCCGGGGTAGATGCGATTTAGGTGCTTCGGGTTGGGAAATGTTCTAGTTTGAAGTCACCTCCAGTCAACCTCCTGAGATCTGTCTAATGTGGAGCTAGGTGGTGAAAATCTGCGCCTCGACTTTTGGTAGAATTGGATAATGTCACAGAACCTAAACATTCTGTCCCTCTCCCACCACTCATCTCCTCCCAGTACCTCATGTGAAGCTCCATTGCGAGTGCGGTAAGTGAGACTTCGTGCAACGCGGTGAGCCTCCTCGTTAAGCTTGGGAATGAGCGACGCACACGGGGTGTGGGCTAGGGACCATATAATATACCTTTCTTCGAATTCCTCGGATGATATGAGATTTGCCTTGCGGAGGAGTATGTTGGCTGCCTCGGGAGATATTCTTCCTCGTGCATAGTTACGAATTGCTGACTGCGAGTCGCTGATGACATACCTACACTTTGGGGAAATTATGGCCTGTGCAATAGCCACCTCTTCCGCTATTTCTGAATTTTCCGAGCGTATGGAGCACGCGTTTACGCATTTGCGTTCGGTGTTTATTACTGCCGCAACGTAGGATTTGTGACTAGTGTACTCCGCTGCGTCTATGAACAACGCTTCCTTGTCTCTGCCGTAGGCCTTAAGCAGAGTTCTAGCGCGGCTTTCTCTTCTGCCCTGAATAAATTCGGGGTGCATGTTTTTGGGCAAATTGGGGACCTGGATCTTTTTTTTTGGTTTTTCTTTTGGTTTTTGGGCAAATTGGGGACCTGGGGACCTGGATCACCTTTCAAACCGACACTTTACTTCCTTGTTGCATATGGTAATTTATCCCCAACTTGTCAAGGATACTCCGTCCTGTGCGCGTGCTGGCTAGCCTCTCCAACTGGGCACCCTGTTGCGCTTCTATCAGCTTCTCTAAAGTGTTATGTAAGCCCAGTTGAAACAGTTTTTCGTTGCTGTTGCTATCTGGAAGGCCCAAAGCTTGTTTGTACGCCTTTCGTATGGGTGCGTTGATTTTGAGTTTTTCGGCTGTATACTAGTTTAGATATGCCGCTACGTATATAATATGACTTATGGCGAATGAATAAATAAGCCTGATGACGTTAGCCTCTTTCATGCCTTGGTGTTTGTTGGTGACTCTCTTGATTAGCCGTATTGCGTTGGTGACTTTGGTTACTAACCTCTTTACGGTTTCACCGTTTGTACCCTTAGATTCGATTATGAGTCCAAGGACTCTGATTTGTTGCACTATAGGAATAGTCCTGCCGTTTTTGGTGTGAATTTGGATCTCTTCGTAAGCCCGGTCCCGGTTGTATTCCTTGGGTGGTCTGCCTTTAAGCGTGGGGCGATAGAGGAGGAGTTTGGATTTATCTGGCGAGCACTCGAGGCTAGTACCATCAAGATACTCCTCAATAGTGGTGACGGCCTGCTGTAGTCTCTGCTCTATCTCTCCGTCACTACCTTCACACGCCCAGATGGTGATATAATCTGCATATATAGAATGATGTATTCTGTATATTGAGTTCAGCCGCGCCGGGAGTCCTATCATTATGAGATTAAACAGCATTGGCGATATGACTGAACCCTGCGGGGTACCAGCACTGCCCATAAGCCTTTTCTCAGATATCAGTTCTCCCATTACGATAGATGCCGTTCTGTCTGTTAGGAAGTCCTTGACATAATTATACGCTCTTGATCCTAAGCTTAATTTGCAGATCTGATGTAAGATAGCCGTATGCAATGCTTTGTCGAAGGCTTTTTCAAGGTCTAACCCTAAGATCGCCGAGGTAGCTCTTGTTTTGTTGTCTAGAATCTGCTGCTTAATTTGCAGCATGGCGTCTTGCGTGGAGAGCCGTGTGCGGAACCCCAACATGAAATCTGGGTAGATTTCGTTCTCCTCAAGATAAGTGTTGATTCTGTCTAGAAAAGCGTGTTCCATTAGCTTCCCAGCTCAAGACGTTAGTAATATGGGGCGTAAATTTGATAGATCGGGGGGTTTCGCGGGCTTGGGGATGAGGATTACTTTAGCTTTCTTCCACTGTTTCGGTATAGTGCCCTCAGTTCAGCACTCGTTAATATATTGCGTGATGTTCTCTATGGCTTGGTCGTCAAGGTTCCGTAGTGTTCTGTTAGTGATCCCGTCTGGTCCCGGTGCAGATTTGGTGTTTAGCTTCTGTAGCGTGGCCCTGATTTCAGCCACAGTAAACTCCTCATCTAAGAGCTCGTTCGGGCCTCCGGAATAAGGTCCGTGCTCTATGACAGGCATGGCGGGAAAGCACGTGTTGCTAGCCTCAGCAATACAGTCCTCCTCACTGCCGTTATACTGGTGCACCAGTTTACGCAAGGTTTGCTTTTGTGCTGATTTGGTGTTATCTGCGTCTAGCAGGTGTTTGAGCATGCGCCATGTCTTACCAGCATTCATTTGGCCATCGAGACTATTACAAACTTGGTCCCATTGCTGTTTGCTTAGCTGCTTACAATGTTCTTTGATCTGTTTGTTCAGCTTGGCTATGCTCTTGCGCAAGGGCCTGTTGTGCCTCTGTCCCCATCATCTATTCTGCAGTGATTGCTTGGCCTCCCACATGTGTGCGAGACGGCTATCAATCTGCTCTAGGGGTGGACTTGAGGTGATACTTCGCGTTGCCTCGCTGACGTCGTTATTGACATCTTTGATCAAATCTTCTATATTGCTGATAGGGTCTTCTTTTTTTCGCGTTTCTGACTTTCCGAAACTTATTCCAGTCAGTCCATCTAATCTGTCTCTGAATTTTTGCGGCAGCCATGGTTTCTATCCTGATTTCTATCATTCGATGATCACTCCCCAGATCATCGAATGTGTTTTTCCATTTAGCGGTCCCCGCGTTACGAACTAACGTTAAGTCTGGAGTGGTGTCTCTTGCAAGCCCAGTTCCCATACGCGTAGGGGAGTCAGGGTCAGTGATGAGAGTTAAGCCTGTTTCTTGAATATCCTGCCATAGCGTTTTTCCTTTGGCTCTTGTGTATCCGTATTCCAAGCACTGTGTGGAGCGTTAAAGTCTCCACCTATGACGAGTGGATAGAGTCCCGCTATATCTACGGCCTTCTTGAAGAGAAGAAGAAAGCGTTGTCGTATGCGTGCGTGATTGCTGTACAAATTCAGAATAAATATGCTCGGAGATTTTTTTCTTTTAGGGGCAAGTTGTACGAGTATATATTCAATATCTGTGATGCGGGTGTCGTGGCAGATTGCTACGAGTCTCTTCCTTACTAAAGTGGTTAGTGTTCTAATATCCCCTGTTGAGGGGCCAATCGCCTGATATCCGGGTAGCTTAGCTAAAGCATGTGTTTCCTGCAAAATTAGAACATCCGGTTTGGTTCTGTCTCTAAGGTGTTGTTGCAAGACTGCTCTCTTCCCCTCATAGCTCCTGCAATTCCACTGCCAAATAATTAAGTCACTTTTTCTGGGCTTCCCTATTTTGAGTTGGCTATCGAAGAGGGAGGAGGGCGAAAGGAGGCAGGCCTCATGAAATTAGTTGATATAGCCACTGATGTGGTGCCCTGAAATAAGTGTGAATTTTTTTCAGTGCTTATCGGAAGGTTGGTAGCTGGAAGTACCAGAGGTGTCCTAGGGTTGAGATTGGCTACGTTAGCTTCGAGTTTATCTGGTCTATTCATGATCATGGATATTGCAAGCGAGAGGTTGTTGGTTTCCTCTGCCTGTTCCTTAACTGCTTTCTGTAGTTCGGACAATGTTTGATTAATGTTCGAGGTTTGCGCCGTAGTTTTGTCATTAGACACCTGAGCTTTCCTTTTAAGAGGTGGCGGGGTACTGTCCTCATCCATTTCGTTATCTGGCATTTCTTCGAGGCGCTCTTGGGCCGCGGAATGCATTTGACTAGAAGTTCTATTTGTGCAGTTTTTAAGACTTTGAATTTCCCGAGTAAGTTGTGATATCAATTCTCTAAGCTGAGCGTTTTCTTTTTTCAGCTCCGCTGTATCGCTGACATTATGCGCAGTCTCCCCCAAAGGCTCAGGGCGCGTCCCTTTAGCCACGTCTGACCAGCTCACCATGAATGCCGGGTTCCCTTGATGGCCATTGCCACCCTTTGGCTTAGACCGGGATCTGGAACGGGATGTAGTGCGCCTTCTCGGTCCCGGAGACTGGGTGGTGTGGCCGCGGGGCGTTGCGCAGGACCAGGACCTTGATCTGGACCCAGGCGTTGCCCTCGTCCGGAATTTGGACCTCCCGCATTCGGTTGGCTTGGTGGTAGGGGGGTAGTTCTCCTCGAGCGTCTCTTGAAGTTGTCGGAACCACTGGCGTTGTTTTACGATGTATGGTGTCTTGAACTTGGCCTTGCAGAGTTTGTCAGCCGTGGGATGATCGTTGCCGCACAGCTTGCATCCTGGCTGACAGTGGTGGTCCTCGCTCGGATCAGGCGTTCCACAACCAGCACATAGCATGCCGTTTAGCCTCCAACACACGTCACTCCTGTGCCCAAGTCTGTAGCATTATTTGCAAAAGTCAACTTGTTTCCTGTATAGTGAACAGCGTGTGAGCACTCCTTTGTACATAACGCGCGTCGGGACTCTGCTGCCGTCAAAAAGGACTATCACTGTTGTGGTGTTGCCAAGACGTTTGGCTGCGATTGCCGTAGGATTTCGGGCTGTAATAATAGCTGCGGTGATGTCCCGTGGAGTTTCGTTCAAAGGAACTCCTTTGATTACACCTTTGGCAGTGAGTTCCGGGGCCGTCTCGTATGCTCCCACCTCATACAACTTGTCGTTGGCTTTGATGTGCTTGATGCCTTGGTACTTGTCTGCATGGTCTTCGTTAAGCTGCTAACGACCAAGATGTTCTGAAAATTATTCGGACAAATCGTGTCCGTCTTTCTTTCTTCATAAGGGCTCTCGGCCGCTTCATACACAGCTTTGTCTAGCTCCGTTAAGCTGAGCTTGGATAGCAGCAGTCCTCCTCTTGGCCTTATAACTATCTTGAAGTCGCCTGTCGGCAGTCTTGGCATTTTGCTGGCTCTGGTTATCCGGGATATCAGATTTGCACCGGCGTTCTAGGTGTTCGGGTAGGGCTAGGGCTACCACGGCGTTCCTGGCTACCTTTCTTCGCACGATTTGTTTCGAACTTCTGTCCACCCACCCGTTAACCTGTGTCATCTTCCTGTTGGGTGACGTCTTCGCCTTCCCGTTGGGTGGCGTCTTCATTGTGCTGCGATACCTCCATTATTGCTGATTACGGCCTGTATGGCGCGAACGCCGAGGCCTGGCTATCGTGAGGCCGCCTCAGTCGATGTGGAGCGCCGGTCGTAGGAATAGTAGACGATGCTTGGTGGGGGCTGGTTTTCGGTCGTAAAATCTTCAAAAATGATCACCTACCTTAGAATATGGTCTCTTCGGATTCTCGGTGAAGAGAAGAATCAGATGGTATATAAATCCGAGCGGTGCCTGGCTGTATTCGCTGCGAAATCATTCTATGAGAACGGAGCCGGCGTGAAGAGCGTCCATTCACCTCGGTGACCACAGCGCCTCTGGCTTTTCTTATCGCAATAACTTTAACGACAATAGACGGTGGTCTATTGGCTAAGGTACTCGTCTGCTGACCCGCAGGACGCGGGATCAAATCACAGCTGCGGCGGCTGCATTTCTGTTGGATTCGGAAACGTTGTAGGCCCGTGTGCTGAGATTTTGGTGCACGTTAAAGAACCCCAGGTGGTCAATATTTCCGGACGCCTCCACTACGGCGTATCCTATAATAATAGGTGGTTTCGGCACGTTAAGCTTCACATATCAATCAATCAATCAATCAATCAATCAATCAATCAATCAATCAATCAATCAAGCTATGGCATTAAAGCATACACACAACATGATCGAAACCTTAATTGCACAATAAAAGACTAATGAGTCGCTCAAATGAACTCTAATTTTTTCTGCCGATCCACAATGAGGAGACGTGGCGCGGCGTCTGTGTTGTTCATACGACCTTCGAGCGGCTCCTGTTTACTACAATGATCTTCAAGTGAATTTATCGAGTGCGCGTTCAGCTTTGTTTGTGTCCCATCAGTGAAACTGCCAGGACTATTTTGATGCCTAAACCTGCTGCGTGAATATACCCGGCGACAACTTTCTGTGGCAGCACGGCCAAGGCTACGTGGGCGGAGCCTATGCACATGTGCTACTGCGCCAAGTAGTCCGACCGCTTCGACGGGTGTTTCGGTTTTGATTTCACCAGCGCATACTTTATCCTTTGTGTGTCCGGCGTTGACCCAGGTTTCGTCAAGGTCGTATATGGGTCTGCAAGAATAAACAACAAAAATGAAGCAAGTCATCTGCAGCGAAGCGCGGCAAATGCAGCGAAACTCGGCTCGTGTCACAATTATTAAAAATTGCTCGCGTTTCGGCTCGCATTTGCTCGCGTTTCGCTGCAGGTTTCGCTGCTCGCGTTTCGCTGCGTTTGCTCGCGTTTCGCTGCTTTTCCTTACTTGCGCGTAAACGTTGTACGCCACCTCCTTGGCCTGTACGGAGAGCTTTTGATTTGACAACGCCTGGTACGGCTGCGCAGCTGGTGGACTCGCGGCACGCGGCGGTGTTTCCTCCGTAAGCGACGTTGACGAGCTGTAACCGGTGGACGCCATCTTTGACAGTGAGGAAGCGGTGAGGTAAAAAGGCGACGGAAGCCAAAAAACCCCCGAAAAACCTGAGAGAGCGTGAAACAAAATTTTTTCTACTGGGCAACGTTTTTATTCACTAATTAAAAAATAAATGCGCGAAAAATGTAAGTGACCAATGGTAAAATCTTAGTTACCCATAACAGTATACAAACGTTTTCGTTGAGTGACCACATGCTGTGGCGCAGTAAGACAAGCGTGCTTCGGCTCCGTAGCCTTGGCTGTGCTGCCACAGAAAGTTGTCGCCGGGTATAGACTATTTTGACGTTTTGGAACGTTTTTTTCTCCGGAGCCAACCGCCGCTTGGGCTAAGCCTAACGAGTTAAGCCCACGCCAGCGCGACGCCAGCCGCGTCGCCGTTCCCGGGTGCCCTTTTCGCTCTTCTCTGGGCTTAGTTCCAGAAAAATGGAATATCTGGTGGTGGGGGAGGATATCACCCCCGAATAGGTAACAAAAGACCACGATTGGCAGCCTGCAGGGGCCAGAAGAGCTGGCGCGCGCTCGGCAGGTGCTAATCGATCCTAATGTTGCTACTCTCAACGAGACGAAGCCGACAACGGCCGAGGCCCCGCGAGGCCGCAACAGTGGCAACAACATCAAGGCTAGGATTGTTCGCGTGGGCCGGATGCCCCAGCTCCCCAGGGAGGATACCAAGATCGTGATTCGGCCCCGCGGGGGCCTCATTACTATCAAGACCGGCGGCGCCGTGGTGGCTGATGCAATCCTGGTGGCCACAAGCATCTGTGCCGAAGATTAGCGGGGCGACACGCTTTGCCCCAACGTGCAGCAGAATATTATGGTTGTTAGCACACCTAGAAGGGAAAATGCCAACCACTACGTCGAAGTTCGGCAGATCGTCGTCATGGGCCAAACAGACGAGGTCGGTGCCTACGAGGTCGCCCCTCATTCCACGTGCAAAGGCGTGATCCGAGGTATTCCACTCGTCGACGACCCGAATGATATTGACAAAAAGATCGTAAATGAAGGAAATCCGCTCGCCCTGGCAGCCAAGCGCATAGGCAGCACCGGTACTGTAATCGTCGCCTTCGACCGTCATAGAGTCCGAAACATTGTACGCTACGGCCCCACCCTTGTGCAATGTTCACTTTATCGCAAGAAAATAGACATTTTCTACGCTTGTGGTCAGCTCGGTCACCATGCTAATGTGTGTCCCAGCCCAGACGACGTCGTATGTCAGGGCTGCGGGGCTTCAAATTCTGACGCACAACACAAGTGTACCCCCAAGTGCAGGCTGTGCGGTGGGCAGCACCTAACGGCCGACAAGGACTGTAGGCGAAGATTCCAGATCCCGAATGTCGTGCGACGAAAGCGCTGGGAAAAGTTTCGTGCCACCGATCAAGGCCAAGCCACGGCACCACCATCACCCCCCACGGATGGGCAGTACTTCCAGCAGTCACGCGGTTCCGGGGGCCGTTCCAGGCGACGTTCTCGGTCCCATTTCAGGGGCCTTTCCCGGTCCAGGAGCCGTTCCCGGTCCCGAGGAGGAGCGCGGTGTTACAAGTCTGGGAGCCACTCCAGGTCCTGATCCAGGTCTACGGGGTGGCAACAGCAGCCTAGTGGGGTGTCAGCAAGAAGCAAGGAGTCGGGTTCTGCAACCTGGGCTGACGCGGTCCGAGGAGGGCCAGCTGAGCTACTGTTGGGGTCACTCCCAGAGCACGCGGAGAGCGCGCACGAGATTTCCCAGTTGAAACGTGGGAACGCTGCGATGAGGGAAACCATAAACAGGTTTATGTCTGAAATCGCTGAGATTAAGAACGCGGGAAACCCACCACCGCAACCCGCCGCCGCCTTCGTTGCCGACACAATGCTCTATCCATGGAAGTGCACAGCACTGAAGCCGGCGACAGCAACAGCGAGGGTGAAAGTGCTCCCAAGAAGAGGGCCGTCACCTACGAACAGGAAGGTGTGCAACGAGCAAGGTTGCGTAAAAACACAGGTTATTATTCCAGAAACGTTAGCCGCAACAAGCTGGTACAGGCAGGAACCCGGCAAGCACGAGCCACACACTGACGTCAACGTCTTCTTTCACGCTGGCACAGAGCTGGCGCCACTATGCTTCGGTACAATTACTCCCCGCGCAGAAAGGAGCCAACCTGGCGACCTAGGGAAAGGACACGACAAGGGGGTCATAGCACGGTTTGAGGCGTGATACGTGTACTGTTTCACGCCCACGGCAGCGTTGGTCCAAGGGTGGATCAATGGGCTCAACTTCATAGTTGACAGGAGATGTTTGCCGCACCACACGGTAGGGGCCATGGTATTACGACGAAAGCTTCGGGGAAAGACCGGGAGGGGTAGACGGGACCCAGAGCCAAACCAGCATTCCTGGGTTATAGTGTACAGTAGACGCAGAGGAATCATGGTCAGTTTTATGGCGCCATTGGTCTTGTGCGGTAAATGAGCGAGCGAGTTGACGACACTCTTCGGCATAAGCAGCTGCTTCGGAAACAGACGTCGCTTTGGAAACATCAGTCCTGTAAGGGAGAATGGTGTCCATGGAGCATGATGGCTCACGTCCGTACAGAAGGAAGAAAGGAGAAAAGCCAGTGGTTGTTTGTGGCGCAGAGTTGTACGCGTACGTGACAAAAGGGAGCACTTCGTCCCAATTAGTGTGGTCGTCAGAGGCGTACATGGCAAGCATATCTCCAAGGGTACGGTTAAAGTGTTCTGTCATGCCATTGGTTTGGGGATGGTATGCCGAGGATTTCCTATGGACAGTGCGACATGCCTTGAGTAGCTCGTCGACGGCGTTTGAGAGAAACACGCGTCCACGGTCACTGAGTTATTCACGAGGTGCACCGTGTCGCAAAATGAGATGGTGAAGAACAAAGGACGCAACGTCTTTCGCAGTGGTAGCAGGCAGCGCAGATGTTTCAGCGTAGCGTGTTAAATGATCCACGGTGACGATAATCCACCGGTTGCCTCGAAGAGAGTTGGGTAGAGAACCATAAATATCAATTCCGACGCGGTCGAATGGTCTCGCTGGGCAGGTTAAGGGTTGCAAAGGGCCAGCAGTGCTGTGAGAAGGCGTCGTTGACACGTGGTGCATGACCGAACGTACTGGCGAACGTGCCGATACATGCCGCGCCAGTAGTATCTTAGACGAAGGCGAGAGTAAGTCTTAAATACTCCGGCGTGGCCACACTGGGGGTCATCGTGAAAGGCAGCGCATATGTCCGAACGCAAATGACGAGGGATGACAAGGAGCCACCTACGGACATCCGTCACGTGATTGCGGCGATACAACAAGCCTTCACGGACAGCAAAGTGTCTTGCTTGACGAGAGAGGGAGCGTGAAGTCGTTTCTGACGAACTGTGAGAGAGGACGTCGAGCAAAAAATTGATCCAGGGATCCTTGCGCTGTTCGGATGGCATGTCAGTGATGCTCAACGATGACGAATCGCAAGTGGCAGTTGATAAGCAGGCAAGGTCAGGAGGCAGTGAAGAACGGCATAGTGCATCGGCGTCTGAATGTCTGCGTCCTGAGCGATAAACAACACGGATATCGTATTCCTGAAGGCGTAAAGCCCAACGAGTGAGGCGGCCAGTAGGATCTTTCATGGACGCTAACCAGCATAAGGCATGGTGATCTGTGACAACATCAAACTGGCGTCCGTAAAGGTAAGTGCGAAATTTTCCTATAGCCCAAATGATAGCCAAGCACTCCTTTACCGTGACGGAATAGTTGGACTCTGCCTTCGTTAGTGTACGGCTGGCATAGGCGACAACGTACTCGTCGCAGCCATCCATGCGTTGAGCGAGAATGGCACCGAGGCCGACACCGCTTGCATCCGTGTGAATTTCAGTGGGTGCATTGGGATCGAAGTGGCGGAGAACTGGCGGAGAGATGAATAGCCGGCGTAGCGCCGTGAATGCCTCATCGCAGTGGGAATTCCAGCCTGAGAGGTCCGCGCTACGGGAGAGAAGCTGAGTCAGAGGGGCAATTATAGAGGCAAAGTTGCGAATGAAACGCCGAAAATAGGAACACAAGCTTATGAAACTACGAAGCTCCTTTAGGGTAGTAGGCTTGGGGTACTCGGCAACGGCACGCAGTTTGGCAGGATCTGGCGATATTCCTTCTTTTGAAACGACGTGGCCGAAAATTGTGAGTTTGCGGGCGCCAAAACGACATTTCTTGAAGTTAGGTTGCAACCCGGCTGCCGTAAGGCACTGGATAACTTGTTCCAGACGGGAAAGATGAGTTTAAAAATTCGCCGAAAATACAACTATGTCATCTAAATAGCAAAGACAGATGTGCCATTTAAGTCCCCTGAGAACACTGTCCATCATCCTTTCAAAAGTCGCAGGCGCATTGCAAAGACCGAAGGGCATTTCATTAAATTCATATAAGCCGTCAGGGGTCACAAACGCCGTTTTTGGACGGTCTGGTTCAGCCATTGGTACTTGCCAATATCCAGAGCACAGATCCAGTGAAGAGAAAAACTCCGCACCTTGAAGGCAATCCAAGGCGTCATCAATGCGTGGCAGGGGATAAACATCCTTGCGTGTGATGTTGTTTAGTCGACGATAATCCACGCAAAACCTGATGGAGCCATCCTTTTTTCGCACGAGGACCACTGGCGAAGCCCAAGGACTGTGTGAGTGCTGAATAACACCACGTTGCAGCATCTCGTCGACGTGTTGAGTGATGACGTCACGCTCGGCCTGCGAGACGCGGTAGGGCACTGACGAAGTGGAGTATGATGACCGGTGTCGATATGGTGAGCGACAACTGACGTGCGTCCCAAGGGAGGTTGTCCGTGGTCGAAGGAGACGCGGAAACGGTCAAGTAGTTGAATGAGCTGATTGCGCTGGTCTTGCGTAAGGCCGGTGTCTACGCTGCACAACAGAACGTTTTCGTCAGGTAGTGAGGGCGCGGTGCCAGCTGTGACAGCATCCACGGACATCGGTGTCTATCAGAACGGGCATCGAAAGGAAAGATGTCATCATAAGTGTCAAGACTCCCAATGCTTTCGCCATGCAATAAGGTAGCGGGACAAGGGAACGGATTGCACACGTACACGGCACTCGAGCCATCGGCAAGTGTTATGACGGCAAACGGGACGACAAGGTTCCGGCGACGAGCGCATTCTTGTGACGGCATAAATAAGGCAGTTGAATTGGAAACGGAGTTGCACAAAAGAGATACCGCGGCGACCGAAAAAGCAGAAATGACGACGTCAGTGGCGACGATCACCTTTTTGGGTGAGCGAGGGAGATCTATGAATGTCGTGCTCAATGGAAACAAAACGAGTTCAGCACGAGCGCAGTCGACAACCGCATGATTAGCGGAAAGAAAGTTCCATCCCAGGATGATTTCATGAGACGCATGCGGGAGGACGACAAATTCAACAATGTAAAGCACTCCTTGAATCACAACACGAGCAGTGCATGTGGCAGAAGGTTGGACGTGTTGCGAACTCGCCGTGCGTAAAGAAATTTCAACCAGTGGAGACGTCACTTTGTTCAGTTTGCGGCATAACACTTCACTGATTATACAAATAGCGGCACCTGTGCCGGCAAGAGCAGTTGCGGCGAAACCATCCACAAACACGGCAATCTCGTTAGGGGGCGATAGATGAGGCCTTGTAAATTTCGTCGGTGGCGCAGCTCTTGCCTCAGGAACTGCGACAGTTAGTTTTCCTCCTGGGCGTGGTTGGAACGGCGAAGCATGGGGGAAGGAGACCGAAGACGGGGTGAAGGAGATCGACGTCGGCTGAAGTCTGGTCGACGTGAGCGGGGGTCATGTGAATCAGGTGTCACATGCGATTCTGATGGCCGATGTATGTTGCCGGAATGCTGCACATCATTAAAATAGAATCCACGGCGACGACAGTAGCGCGCGACATGTCCTGGAATACCACAGTTGTTGCAGACGGGCCGGTTATCCGGAGTACGCCAAGAGTTTACAGGTGCTCGAGGTGGTGGAATGGGCCGATTTACCGGATAAACTGAAACTGGTGACCTGTAGTAGTTGGTGGCTGGACTGTATGAAGGGAGCGGCGGTTGGGCAGGAGGTCGGCGGACGGCTTCTGCATAAGTCAGCGGTGCAGCCACTGATATTGGGGATGTGGGCGAAGGGAGAGCCTCGGCAACTTGCGTCTGAATAGCACGGCGGAGTGGTCCAGTGTTGTGGGGGTCTCGTTGATGGTGGCGACGAGAGAGAGCTGTCGAGCAACTTCCTCCCGGATGTACTGTTGAATTTGAGGCATTAACACGCTGTAGTCGGAGCCACTGCTTTTGCACTCCAAGGCCGAAATATCAGCTGTCTGCGTATTAGTGCGACGTGTAGAAACTCGTTGCTTGCGCAGCTCATCGAAACTTTGACATAACTGAATCACGGCCGTGACGGTCTGTGGGTCTTTGGCCACAAGCATATGAAAAGCGTCGTCATCAATGCCTGTCATTATGTTCTTTATTCTGTCAGCCTCCGTCATTCTGGCATCAACTCGCCTACAGAGGCTGATCACATCCTCAATGTAGCTCGTGAAGCTCTCACCATTTCGCTGAAATCGTCCCCGCAGTCCCAGTTCAGCGCGAAGCTTACGCATGGCTGGACGGCCGAAAAACGAGGTGACGGCCTCTTTGAAAACCGACCAGGTGGGGATGTCGGCTTGGTGGTTGGTGAACCATAGGTTGGCCAAATCCGTCAAGTAGAAGATGACGTGAATCAGCTTCGCAGGGTCATCCCACTTGTTAATCGCGCTGGCATGCTCGTACTCTGCCAGCCAGTCCTCGACATCTTGATCTTCAGTGCCGTTGTATACTGGTGGGTCACGCAGACGAAGTACACCAGAACACATGACAGGTGGCAGCGTGGAAGAACCTTGTGGGGGAATCGACGCGCTCGGTCATCGCGGACTGAGATGGTAGCTTACGGCTGCGGAGCTCCAGGACGTTACCCAGCACGTTTCCACCAAATGCAACGAGCAAGGTTGCGTAAAAACACAGGTTATTATTCCAGAAACGTTAGCCGCAACAAGCTGGTACAGGCAGGAACCGGGCAAGCACGAGCCACACACTGACGTCAACGTCTTCTTTCACGCTGGCGCCACTATGCTTCGGTACAGGTGTAGCGATTCGAGTCAGATCTGAGCTTCGAGACACGCTATCCACGCTCAGTTAAAGCATTAATAAGCTCGGGGAGAATTTCGCCCAACTGCAGATCACCATGGCCGCGTAAAACGACCAAGGTAGAGTCCTTTCTTGAAAGCGTAGTGAAACCCACCCTGACCTCAACCGCCGTCGTACGAACCCAGCCCGGTGCTACGGGTCCTATCGCCCACGCTATTCTTAGCCAATCTGAGGGCAGAACCAGCCCACAAAAGCACCACGATGGCCAAGGCAAGTGAGACGTTTCTCTTTTGCCAATGAAACTGCAGGGGCTTCCCCAGTAAAAAGGCGTTCTTGCAGCCGTACATTTGATCCTCTAGCGGAAAAACCCTCATCATTCTGCTTCAGGAAACATTAACCCCAAACGTCACACTGACTGGTTACCAGCCCGTCTCGCGTTATTCTGATGGCCGGGGCGTCTGCACCTTGGTCAGTAAGAAGCTCACATACATTTCTCACGACCTCAAAATGGCCACCAGCAGCGCCGAATATGTCATGACCAAGATTCTGCCGCGCAGCTCGCACCAAAGCAGCATCTTTTTTCTGAACGTGTACAGCAGCCCTAAGGACCAATGACAGCGCTTCAGGGCCCTCATAAAGAAGGTAGTCAACCTGGCGGGTCCCAACCCCTGGTTGTGGCGGGGAATTTTAATGCTCCACGCCGCATTTGGTGCTACCCGTACAATACCAGCAAGGGCGCGGAACAGTGGCAGAACGCCACTGACATGGATCTGACTCTAATCACCGACAAGGCCTTTCCAACTCGGTTATGCACCTCATACGGCAGACTCGACTCCCGACTTGACCTTCGTTAAGAATCTCCCTGATGTACAGTGGGCCAACTCGAACATTGACTTAGGCAGCGACCATTACGTCCTGGTGACGCAGTTCTCAGTGGTCCGAAAGAGGGCACGGGAGTTTTCTTGCACAAACTGGGACCAGTTTCGCTAAGTCCGCAACGACCTACCACTGCTTGCAACCAGGCCAAGCATCGAGCAGTGGCTTAGCCAGCTCAGAGAGGACGTCATAAGTACCACGGAGAATATTAGTACTGACCTTCTGGTGGAAAAAATGGACAGCCGCCTTGCCCACCTGCTCGAGGTCAAGCAGTGTTTTTTATTTAAATACCCTAAAGGCCTCGAGAGGCATTACATAGGGGGGGATACTGTTAACAACAAGGTATACATCAATTCATATAAAAGGAACGCACACAGCGATGAGACATAACTAGGTAAAAGGTACATTTTACAACAAGGATGTAACGCATGGCTCATTTCACATCTCCAGTACAGTTCAATTCCAGGAATCTGCATGGCACTAGTTCTTCATCGTTTCGCTGGTACACGAGATATAACAACAGGGTAAGATATAGTAGCAGTAGACATATTACACACCAAGAAATGTGCGCAGCACTGATTGGAATGCAGACGGATCATTTATCATCGCAATCTCGCTGGGAAGCTCGTTCCACTCGGTTACAGATAACACAAAAGGGGAATTTTGGTACTTTTTGGTCCTTGCAAATATGGACGACACTTTACGAGCATGGTCAGTGCGATTGGACACATAATGGGCCGGAAAAATATGAGCGCATGGAAAAGGTGTAATACCATGATACAGAGAGTGAAAAAAGGTCAAGCGGAAGAATTTACGATGAGTGTTGTGTTCTGGAAGATTAGGAATCTGTTTTAATGCTGAGGCACTTTGGTATGGTGAGTACGAGTGCAAAATGAAGCGGGCAGCCTTGTTTTGAATAGATTCAATACGGTCTGACAGTATAGCTGTGTGAGGGTTCCAAATAATTGAAGCATAATCGAGGGTTGCACGGATGAGGGAAGTGTAAGCGCGAAGTCTAGTTTCATGGTTTGCGAGATATAAACGGCGCTTAAGAAAGCCAAGTTTTTTAGTGCCTTGTTTGTTACGTGTTCAATATGCATGGCCCAGTTTAAATCAGCAGTAAATATCACGCCAAGATACTTGAAAGAAAAGGTTCGTTTAATATCCAATCTGCATAACATGTATCGATTTAATGGAGTATTTGGATTCGAAGAAAATGACATGACCTTTGTTTTATCTGTACTAATTTCCATATTCCACGTGTGGCACCATTTAGCCAGGGTATTTAGAACGCTTTGCAAAATAGCTACGTCATCAGTGCATGTGATCTGTCTATAAATTATAGTCATCGGCAAACAGTCGAATTGTTGAAGTTATATTGTTCGCAATGTCATTAACATATATCAGAAATAATAAAGGCCCAAAAACTGATCCCTGAGGTACTCCTGACCTAACGACACAGGAACTGGAGAGATTATCATTTATTTTTACTTTTTGAGAGCGACCAGATAGAAATTCCTGAATCTTGTGGGTAGTTTTTATGTCTAACTTTAGGCAGTTTATTTTTTGGATGAGCCGTATGTGGGGAACACGGTCGAAGGCTTTAGAAAAGTCGATAAATACAGCAGCTGTGTAAACCGATTTGTGCAAAGAGTCATGTAAATCCGTAGATAATTCAAATAACTGTGTCTGGCAAGACCGCTTGTACCTGAACCCATGTTGATTATCGATTAACACTTTATTAGTACTAAGATGTCTCAGTATGTGGGAGTAAATTATATGTTCGAGGAGTTTACAACAAACTGATGTGAGTGAAATTCGGTGGTAGATTTTCGAACTTGAAGGATCACCAGACTTATAAATGGGTATAACGTGACCAGATTTGCAATCGTCAGGGACGCACTCAGAATCAAGCGATTGCTGAAAAATTAAGGACAATAAAAACGATGATACGTGACTAGTTAATTTCAAAAGTTTTGAGCTGATGCCGTCAGGTCCAGGGCTAGACCGAAGCGGAAGTCTAGCAATTGCACATGATAAACCTACTTCCGTTACGTTAATGGGCTCGCTTGGGCAAGCAATTGGAGTAGGAGTGACGGAACAGGACTCGTCAAGAGGTGGTTCGTCTGCAAAAACTTCGCTAAAGACATTGTTTAAAACCTCAGCACATTCAGATGTGGGTACAATCGACCCATTTGCGTCTTTTAATGTTATTATAGTGTCCGTATCCTTAGGGTTAAGAACTCGCCATAACTTTTTCGGATCAGATTTTAACAGATTCGGCAGCGTATCAGTAAAATAATGATCCTTAGCTTCTTTAATAGCTTTTTCTGACTCCCGAGCTACTTATTTATACCTATTCCAAGTGCGGTGACTGTTAATTTGCGAAGCCTTTTTGTACACTCTTTTCTTTTTGTTTAGGCAACTTTTACCTTCTTTGAAAACCAGGGAGCACTTGTTTGTAATGTGAAGGAAACCACAGGAATGCACGTATTTTCAATTTTTTTAAGGAAGTCCCGATATACTATCCAATTTTCATTTGTTGTGTGATTGCTAAATTCGTTCAGAAAAGAACACAAAAACTCGGTTAACATGCAATTAATTTTTTCAATATCTGCTTTTTTGTAATTTAGTATGCGTTTAGGCTTTATTTTCTTGTTAAGGAGAGGCAGAGGGTGGGAACAGTGTACTACTCTGTGGTCACTGATTTCATCAAGGACTTGGACTACAACGTTTGTCGGATTGTCTGTAAAAATTAAGGCGAGGATGTGATGGCCGCGCGTCGGTGCAGTTACCATTTGAGTTAAGTGAAAAAGTTTTAAGGTACGAAGGAAGCGAAATATTTTACGTCCAACAGATATTGATAGCGATGATGGTGTGACCCAGTTATTGGAGGGGTAATCGAAATCACCGCCAAGCAGCAAGACACACTGAGGAAATTTGTTAAAAATTAATTCTAGTACATGGGTTAGGCGATCAACAAAATCTGGTTTGCTGTCAGGCGGCCGATAGCAGACCCCGATAACACAAATGCAGCCTTAAAATTTGGGTTTTTATGCGGAGTAGCTCGAGAGTGGTATCAATAGTAACAAGGGAGGGTTGATAAGAATTTCTTACAGCTATTAAGACGCCACCGCTCCGAGACAAAGTTCTATCTTTACGGAAGACCGTGAAATAATCTGGAAGTGATAGTTCACAATTGCGTATGTCTTCACGGAGCCATGTTTCAGTGCCTAGAATTATACCAGCGGAGCATGCGTGACCTACTGAAAGCAACAAGTCAACTTTATTTATAATGCTACGGAAGTTAGCGACAAGAATATATAGGTTTTGAACTTTTGTTTTTCTAGGCTTGAATCGGACAGCTTGTCAATCCGTGATGGAAATTTTCGGAGGGTCTGCCTGAACTACTCTTGCGGAAACCGCGTCATAGTGGTATATGTGTCCTTTGAGCTTTAGTTTGTTATACCGTATGCTGTAGCGTTCATCCTTCTCTTTGTTCTGTTTAGCGAAATCGCGGAGCATTTTCCTTGCGAACTGTATTTTAGGGGAAAAATCTACCTCGAGCCAGACTTTAGGTTCAGTGTTGTTAAGTTTATGCGCATTTCGAAGAAGAGAATCCTTCGTCTTGAAATTCAAGAACTTTATTATCAGTGGGCGCGTAAAATCAGGACGAGGCTGCCCAATTCGATGCGCCCGTTCAATGTCACCGGGTTGGAAGTTTATTTTTAGTTTCATGGAACAGAAATCACTGACTAATTTTTCGCTAGCCTCATAGTCCTCTTTCTCCTCTTCCACTAAACCTTTATTTCTTCGTGAACGATTATTTAGGTCATCGACAACACTTTCAAGGTCACCATTAGTCCGCGACAAAGTCATTTTAAATTCCTCAAGTGTGTCATTCACTGCTTTGACGCCCATGCCTATTTCAGGTACTATAGGTAGATTTTGTTCAACTGCGCAAACTCGGGACCTAATGTCAGCAACATCCCGTTGAATTTCGTTTAAGGTTGCTGTAATGGCGTCAAAGTTCTTTTTGTTAGTTTCAATGCATTCTTTCAGTAGAGCATACACATCATCTACTCTGGGGCCTGGATTGGCTTCAATATCCCCAGCACAGAGCAAAAGCAACGTTAGGCAGATTAAAAGTGCTAGAAAGGGTTTGGGGCACAAGATACACAGAAGGCGGGACTCTGCATAAGGGCGTTCAGCATCCGCTATCTTTTTTCTGCAGCAGTTTCTAAAGCTTCCGATACGAACCCTGTAGGTTGCAATGTCAACCCCCATGACACAAGAGACCAGGAGTGTAAGGCAAAATACAACAGTGGGGAATCAGCAGCCACAGAAAAGAGTAAAAAATAAATAAAACAAAAACAACTAGGGTTCTAGTGCGTACCTACAACAAAGCAGGAAGGCGTTTGATTTCTGCGCTGCGTGGCCGCATATCCCGGAGGGTCAGGGGTGAGCAGTCCTTTTATGCTGAGCGGTGGTGCTGCGACAGCACTTAGCTCTTCTTGGTCTGTGACGTCAGACAGCCGAGACGATGGCCCGTTCCCTATCACCTTCCAGGCAAGAGCAGCACGACGCACGGGCAGCAGGCGGTGATGATGGCCGATATCTATAACAAAGCAGGAAGGCGTTTGATTTCTGCGCTGCGTGGCCGCATATCCCGGAGAGTCAGGGGTGAGCAGTCCTTTTATGCTGAGCGGTGGCGCTGCGACCGCACTTAGCTCTTCTTGGTCTGTGACGTCAGACAGCCGAGACGATGGCCCGTTCCCTATCACCTTCCAGGCAAGAGCAGCACGACGCACGGGCAGCAGGCGGTGATGATGGCCGATATCTATAACAAAGCAGGAAGGCGTTTGATTTCTGCGCTGCGTGGCCGCATATCCCGGAGGGTCAGGGGCGAGCAGTCCTTTTATGCTGAGCGGTGGCGCTGCGACAGCACTTAGCTCTTCTTGGTCTGTGACGTCAGACAGCCGAGACGATGGCCCGTTCCCTATCACCTTCCAGGCAAGAGCAGCACGACGCACGGGCAGCAGGCGGTGATGATGGCCGATATCTATAACAAAGCAGGAAGGCGTTTGATTTCTGCGCTGCGTGGCCGCATATCCTTTTCCGCATATTTCTCGCCCGCTGAAAAACCCAGCGCCTCGATCGCAAGTTGTGGAAGAAAATCTCCGACCTAAACAAGACCATCGAGGAGCACTGCCACGTCCTCTCCAAGCAGCAGTGGGACGAGGTGTGCGACTCGGTAGACGGCCAGATGCATAATGGCAAGACATGAAACTTGCTCAAGCACCTGCTCAGCGAGACCAATACCAAAACTAACGAGCGGAACATACTAGCGCGTGCCATACACGAAGCCAAGCAGTCATCTTCAGAAGAGGAGGTTTTGAAGCAGCTGGTGCAAAAGTACCTCCCTGTCGACTCCAACCCCGCAACAACGTACCCCGAGTACTCGGGACCGGCCAACACTGAACTGGACGCCGAGATATGCCACGAAGAGGTTCGGCAGGCACTCCAAGGGCTTAACGGAAAGTGTGCTGCGGGCCCCGAAGGCATAACTAATAAGACCCTTCGCAACCTGGACGACCAGTCAATCGACTACCTCACCGAAGTCATCAACGAGGCATGGAAGAGTGGCGATGTCCCCGACCCGTAGAAGGTCGCACGCACCGTGCTCATCTCCAAGTCGAGGAGGCCATTCAACTTGGACAACATGCGCCCCATTTCGCTCACATCCTGTGTGGGAAAGGTAGCCGAGCGTGTGGTACTCAATAGGTTGACTCGGTACCTGGAAAACAATGGGCTCTACCCGCACACCATGATTGGTTTTCGGGCCAAGCTTTTGACGCAAGACGCTATGAAGCTGCTCAAGCACCAAATCATCGACTGCAATACTCGAGACACGCAGGCCATTTTCGGCCTCGACTTAGAGAAATCCTTCGACAATGTTACTCACTCTTTCGTGTTGCGGTCGATTGCTGAGCTCGGCCTTGGAGTGAGATTCTACGAATATGTCAGATCGTTCTTGACCCGTAGGAGAGCCACCCTCAGAGTAGGAGAACTTGTCTCCAAGGAGATCGAGCTGGGCTCGCGCGGCCCGCCACAGGGGTGAGTGATATCGCCCACCCTGTTTAAACTTGTCATGGTCGGGTTGTCCAAGAGGCTCTCAAGTATGGAAGGCATTAACCACACAATTTACGCGGACGATATTACCATTTGGTGCACAGGGGGCAGTGACGGGCAAGTCGAGCGCTCTTTGCAGGAGGCCATAGACACCACGGAAAATTACCTCCATCCCACAGGCCTGAGGTGTTCCCCAAACAAGCCCGAGCTCCTCCTCTACCAACCCACTAGGCGAGGGCCAAAGCCCAAAAACTGGCAGCCGATCTCGAATAGTGATATGAAGCTCTACACTGGAGATGGCGGCGCAATACCCATAGTCGACTGCATTCGGGTCTTCAGCATGACGATCGAGTCCAATGGTTCCAACAGCAAGACTATACTTAAGCTCGCCGCCAAGACGGATAATGCGGTTCGGCTGGTTCGGCGGGTGGCCGACCGCTACCAAGGCCTCAAGGAAGACAACTTAATCCGCCTGGTCAATGTCTTTGTGCTCTGCCACTATTCATATATCGCGGCCATGCATAAGTGGCAGCGTGCCGAGCGTGACAAGATCAACGTCTTGCTCAGAAAGAATACCAAGCGGGTCCTCGGTATCCCGATCAGGGCGCGCACTGAGCGCCTGATCTAGTTCGGAGTACACAATACGTTGGAGGAGATGGCCGAAGCGCAGGAGCGGGCCCAGCTCGCGCGCCTTTCGAGCTCTCAGACCGGCAGGCAAATACTCCGAGAGCTCGGTCACTCTCCGGCTAAAGTGGACGAGAAGATGATACAGGTGCCCCGTGAGATTCGCGACCTCATCACCGTGGCACCGATACCGAGGAATGTCCATCCCGAGCACAATTGTGGTAGGTGACGGGCTAGAGCTGCCACTCTTCTCAAGCAGATTTATAGTGAGGAGCACGGCGTGAGCTTTGTCGACGCGGCAGCGTACCGTGGGAGCCGCACCTTCTCCGTAGTCGTCGTCGACTCCAAACAGCAAATCACCAACTGCGCATCGGTTCACACTGACGATCCGACGATTGCCGAGCAAGTGGCCATCGCCCTTGCCATCCTAGAAGGTTAAAGGGAGGTCATCTATAGTGACTCTAGGTCAGCTATTCGCGCTTTGGAGCGCGGTGTAATCTCCAAGAAAGCCCTGCGCATGCTCCAGAGTGGTGGCCGCGATGGTATCAAGCACCACGTACTGATCTGGTTTTCTGCACATGTTGGACAAGTCCTATGTGCTCCCCCTAACCTCAACGAGTCAGCCCACGAGCCCCCACGTGCGCTAACCAAGCGTGCCGGTTTCGGGCAACATTTGGGGCCAACGCGGTTGCTGAAAACAGGGACGCGCCTGCCGCGTACAACGAAATAACGAAACATTTTTACCTCGCGCGAAGATTATATCCACTCCGTCATCGAGAACTTAATAGGCCACAGGCCCTTACGCTCAAGCTACTGCAGACCGACATGTACCCTAACCTGAGATCCCTTCACGCTATTTATCCTCACGTGTTCCCCAATGACGCTTGCCCCGCACGTGGGGATGTATCCAATGTATCTACGCTGGCGCACATGCTCTCGGAGTGCAAAGCGATGTACACTAACCCCAACAGTACATCGGTCAGGTGGGAGGCAGCCCTACGCAGCTCCCTCCTGGACGACCAACTTTGGGCCGTCCAGCAGGCCCGCGGAGCGGCTGATATGCTTGGCCTAACGGTCCCAGTCCCAACGTGGTAGTCGCCCACTGCGCGCTTACGCGCGCCTCGCAGGACCACAATAAAGTTTCGCAACCAACCAACCCATCCATAGTATTATATTTCTGTGTTTCCGAACACTCGCTCTTCCGTGTTCGCAGTAGCTGATAATAAAAGCGATATATGCACGCACAATGCGCACGAATGCACGGGCGTAATATATATACGCACTAACATGCACACACGCACGGCACGCATGTGCGATTTTCACACGTGTGTGTGTGTGTGTGTGTGTGCGTGTCTAGACACACATGCGAAATGAAAAATGTTCGGGAGGAAAGATAACAGCATCCTAATTTAAGAATGGGTAGCACTAGGGCTTTTACAGAAAAGCAGCATATTCGGAAACTGCCCACACACGTAGCACATCCAATTGTTTAAAGCGCTTGCTCATGTAAACGAAACTATGCTGCGCGCTTAGTGATGCCCAAATATTGATAAGCATGCACGCACGCTAAGTAATGGTGTACTCGCCGAGGAGAATTAAGTCATTGCAAGCAAAATGATTGAAACAAGCTGCCGTAGTGTCCCTCACAAGTTCCTGAGTAGCGCCGTTCTCCGTCGCGCGTCGGCTGCATCCTTCCGGAAGCACTAAACCATACGATAATTTTCATGTTTCAACTGCGATTCCATGCATTGCAGCACACTGCAATGGTCATAGGACTTCGGTTTATTTTTTTTGTGCTCGTGCATGTGGCATAGTGAAAAAGTAACTATTCAGCCGCTTTTTAACGCGCGCATTGTGGTAACATATCTTCATTGAATGTTGACGCTGCAGAAGTGTTTGGCGCGGCCGCTAGGTAGCGAGCGCTCACTTGAAGTCGCAAATTTCCGTTTCAGACCTTATGATACGATGAGCTTTCACTCCGACATAAATTGATAGTTGCCTTTAGTGCTCTTTTAAGGAACCGCAGATGGCCAAAATTACCGAAGTCTATTTCTCATAACCGTATGGTGATTTTGGGACGTTGAACTTCAACAATAATTTGTACAGATTAGAGAGCGCCTGCTGGTCACTCACACCAAACGATACGCTTCCATTACCCTCTATTGAGAGTAACCGCAAGCGTTGCCCTCATGCACGGTTTGTTTTCACATGTTTACACACGCCTGACCATAAGGTAGGTACGTACAATCACGCTTAATAACAGCTGCAACATGGTGCCCACATTCAAAGCGATGCCAGCTCTACATGGTGGTGCAATTATAGAAAACAATGGTGTGAGCATTGTTGAGAGCATTGTTATTGGTGTTACAGTCTGAGCTTTGAGCCACGTGAAGAACGACATGATGTATAAGGAAAAAGAAGAGGATGAGGACGTGGTATCGGAGAATAAAAAAAACGATGTCAAGGCTTCGGATGAATTGTTTCTCTATGTTCTAAATACAGCATATTGGCGAGGAGATTTCAACCCATGCAAGAGCAACATTCCTGCTGATTTCTGCTGCATCATCACAATGAGCGTCCCGGGATTACAACCACCACCACCTTTCCTTCGTTCGCCTGGTCATCCGGCTGTCCCATGGGACCTGTGAAAGCAGGACTTTCAGACGTACATGGTGGCTTCTGGAGCATCAGATCATCCAGCCGATCACCGGAAAGCGATCCTGCTCACTTGTCTTGGCATGGAAGGGCGGCTGATCTTCTTCACATTGAAGCCGGCGGACTTGCAGTCTGGCTCTGCTGCCGCCGCTCTTGCCAGCTCTTCTGGTACAGAAAACACCTGCTCGGCAAACGATGCGTAGTACTCTGCAATTACTTTTCTTTCGGACCATTTTAATCGTTCAGTCAACGTCATCGTGGCTCGACAACAGTTCAGTCGCCGTGCTCAGCATACAGGTTAGACAGTGGAAGAATACGTCAATGCTTTGCGAATTCTCATAGCTCAATGTATTTTAGAAGTCTCGCTGATTAGATGTTACGTGACCAGCTCGTCTCGAAGACTACGAATCGTCAGTTACGTGAGCGTTAACTTTTGGACGTCCTCACTGACGCTCCTACGAGGTATCACACTCGCTAACCAGAACAAACAAGTCGTGAGCCAAGCCAAAGAATTTTGCGATGACGCTTCAGTTCGCCATGTTAAAAAGGCGCAAAGCTCTTCTCTGCCTCCAGAACGAAGAATGAATGTACATGTTGTGCTAAGTTCAAAGCCAAACCAATGGGGTATCCTGTACAAGGCACCACAAACTTTCGAGCTTGTTATCGTTGTGGGGTGGCTGATCACCTTGCAAATAATCCTGCATGTAAGGCTCGCCGGCTCAGATATCGTCTCTGCGAGAAGACTGGGCACTTAAACGCTATGTGCAGGCCGTCTGGATACTCTGCGGAAGTTCGAGAAGTTGATGACGATGACAACACCAGCTGTCATTGTAGCGGCAAAACAGTTTGTGTTGTCAAGGGACACAAGCATGGCATTTACGCTCCCCTCGATGTGGAAGGTCAGACGATCTTGTTTATAGTTGATATGGAATTTTATGTCACTAATTTGGCTCAAGAACTCTATCGTGAGTTGTTTTTCGAGCGCTTGCCCTTTGAAGTCAACCTCAGTGCAACTTTTCGACTACTCAAAGTCAAAGATAACAGTTCGAGGATGTTTTGTCCCTTCAGCTGCGTTTCAAGGCAGAACTTCTTGCATTCTTTTGTATGTTGTATCTGAAGGCGTCTGTATTGGTCTTAGACACTATTGTGGCACTACAGATGAACATTGAAGGTAAATCACTTGAGCGCCTTGCATTATCCTACAGCACTCCTACATTGCCAACTGAGTTACGTTCAGAGGTCGCACTTGCCAAAGGATTCAAACACAAAGTTAAGGTTCGTGAGTTCATTCCACCCGTTTCCAGCAAATGATGACGGCTGCCGTCTACCCTACGGGAGCAGGTGTCGGCTGAGCTGCAGAAACTTGAAGCTCAAGACATAATCGAGCCCCTTGATGCCTCTCCGTGGGTTTCTCCTATAGTGGTTGTTCGGTAAAAGGATGGCTCAATACGAATGTGGGTTGATCTGCGAGAGCCTAATAAAGCTATAATTGTTGATAGCTTTCCACTACCACAGACAGATGAGCTGTTGCACAGCTTAGCTCGCGCTAAGTGATTCTCGAAGCTGGACTTGGCGTCTGCTTAATGTTAACTTGAACTTAATCCTGAAAGTCGTGACCTGACTACTTTCATTACGCACAACAGGCTTGTTGGCTTCAAAAGAGTATGCTTCAGCTTGGCTTCAGCACCGTCAAAATTTCAGAAAATGATGCTTCTCATACAGAAAGGGTGCAAAGGTATACTTTTTTACATAGACGACATTATCGTCTGCGGCTGTTCCCGAGAAGACCATCTTGCAAACCTTCGCAGAGTTTTGCAACGACATTCTAAAGCAGGCCACAAACTAAATCAGAAATGTGTTTTCGACGTTACGGAATTCACGTTTCGGGGATATGCTGTGAAAGGCGAAGGACTGTTCCCGCTAGCGTCATCTATCCAAGCGATAAAAGAAGCTTCGGGGCCTTCAAACATAAATGAACTTCGTTCCCTGCTTGGCCTGGCGAGATTTTACGCCAAATTTGCTCCCCATTTTTCTGGTGTTGTGGAACCTCTACGGGCATTGCTTCAAGGCAACGAACAATTTGCTTCTACTTCATCTGCCGAAGAGAGTTTCGTCCGTTTGAAATCGCTGCTGACGACTTGCAAGGTTCTACATTTCTTTAATCCAAACCTTCCCGTCATAATCACGACAGATGCCTCTGGATGTGGGCTAGGCGCTGTGCTACAATAGAGCAAGGGAATTATACAGACAGTTACCTTTGCCTCCCGGGCCTTGAGCCCACAAGAACAAAAATATTCTGCAGGTGAACGCGAAGGCTTAGCATGTGTTTGGGTTTGTGAATACTGGCACGTGTGCCTTTGTGGTCGTCCCTTCATTCTGCAAACTGACCATAGTGCCCTTGTTACCTTGTTGTCTACTAAGGGTGCTGTACTATCGACATCAAATGAAACGCGAACAGCGGAGCGCGTGGCACAAGCCTTATCAATGGCATAGTGCGCGCCGTCCACCAGTCAATGACACAGACCGGCCCGCACATCTGGTGTGGCAGCACTGCACGGTCCCTCTATAGTGCAATATTTCTGCTTGTGTTCCCGGTATGGTATTTGAAGAGGTTAAAATAAAAAGAAATACAGAGGTTACACTACTGCAGCCGAAGGCGAGTATTGTATAGCACAGTTTGTCATCACGGAGTCAATTATCACGGATTGCCTCGCAAATTCTATTTATAGTAGACATAGGCACGTTGATAGTGCTGGATATTTCACGCTGTTTCACTTTGTGGGGGTAAAGTGAGACAATTTGCGCGCTCTCTTCCGTAAAAACACTCAGCATTTCTAGTTAAAATGAAGCATTTTCGGATCGTTCTCTGAAAGAAAAGTGTAGGTGAAGCAGCACTGGCAAACTAGATACGACAGTCGTTTGAAAATCAACCACAAACCGATTATATTTCTCTTTTCATTTTATCGTGCCAAGACACCGATTGCTCTGCGACGCTGTAGTAAAAGCAAAGAATTGCGAGTGATACGATCAAAAGAGCTCGGCGTGCCCACAATTTCTACCATTGTCACAATACGAAAACTAGAGCAGAAACGGAGATAACGCACTCTAGGTGGATCGCGCAGTGCTGCCAAACCGGACGTGCACGCCTGTCTATGGTGATGACTGGACGGCCAACACTATACTGTTTTTAATGCTTAAAACACGCGCTCCACTGTTCGGGTTTCATTTGACGCCGATAGTGCATTGGCCATTGCGCATTTCACGTTGGTCAGCGCGACTGCTGTGCTACAACTACACTGTAGAGTACCGCAAGGGAAGTGATAAGGTGGTGGCTGATGCACTTTCTCGGCTGCCTTTACCCAGAGAAACCAGTCAGGCCACTTACGATCAATTTGTTTGCTTGCTTTCTCCCATGCTAACCCTGTCAGAATTACAAGCAGCTAGTGCATGTGACAAAATATACACAATAGTCGTGGACTTAGTTTCGTCATCTTGGCCTGAAAAAAAATATCTGGAAACGGTGCTAATGCCATATTTCCATGTGCGTGCAGAACTATTCATTGTGCACAAGTTGCTTCACCGTATTGAAAGGATCGTAGTCCCAAGTAGACTCATCGTTTGATTGAAGTCGCACATCAATCGCATACGGAGATCAGTTGTACGAAAAGTAGACGGCGAGAGATGCACTGGTGGCCTCGAATAAGTGACCATGTAGAAGAACTGATATAACATGTCTTGTTTGCCAGTCATGTCACAAGTCTACACGGCTTACTGCGGTCCCTATGCAGCCAGTAACGTTCCCTGACAAGCTTTGGGAGAAAATTGATATTGATATATTGACCCCTTTGAGCAAGCTCACATCAATTGCCGTTAAGTGGTTACGCTTATTGATTACTACAGTAAGTGGCCTGAAGTTTTTTTTTGAGACAAGTTTCTACAGCAACGGTCAATACCTTCTTGTTACAAGTGTTTCCTCGTTATAGCTACTCGAATGAAATAGTTTTGGATCACGGACCACAATTCAGCTCAGCTGAATTTGAGGAGTTCATTCGGGAACGACGCGTACGCCGTTGCTTTTCTTTTGTCTACCACCCACATGCAAACGGTCTTGTAGAAAGGTTCAACAGAGTCCTCAACTCTGCTGTTCAGATGGCAGTATACGAGCGGCACGACATCCGTGTTGCCGCGACAGACTATTTGGGCATCTAAGGCTGCACACCTCATGCCACAACGGGAGTGGCACCCGCCGTTCTCCTGCACGGACGATTGCCACGAACTCACTTAGGCATTGTTAGATTACCAGATTCTTCGTTTCACGAAAATTCAGCAGAGTCGATGAAACGACTGCGTTAGCGTGTCCAACAAAAACAAGCTTCTTCCAAACTTCACACTGACCGCCGTCGTGGAGCTTGGACCAAAAACTTTGCCATCGGTGACTACGTCCGTGCGAGAAAGCCATATGTTACAGGGAAAATATCCTCACACTTTTCGAAACCGATGTAAATTATTAAGCAACGAGGGCCAGCCTCATTTCCTCTGAATGACGGTCGCATATGGAACTCATCCAAATTTTAAGCAGTACACCCGGAGTCCGCGGAGAAACTGATAAGTAGTCGGCCTGGAATTCTAAAATGGAATCTGCCTTCATCGGATGAACCTTTTCAAGGTAACGCACCTGCGAGTGAACAACACGAGGACTGTCCACCTACGCCACAGGAAGGGACCCAAACCAACGAACCATATTCACTGCAGTCGGAACCATCTTCGCTGCAAAACAAAATGTTCAGCCAGCCATCATGGAAGAGCCAACGAGGGAAAAAAAAGCTTTATCGAAACTCACGGTCAATGTGCTACGCAAGTGATAGTTTTTTTTATCAGCCGGGAGAGCGACGTATATAAGAAAAAAGATGAGGATGAGCGCGTCAGATCAGAGAATAAAGAGAGTGATGTTGGGGCATAGGATGCATTGTTTCTGTATGTTCTAAATACAACAAGCCACTGTGTTGGAGCCCATTTTACACGCCACTGAACGTCTTAACGGTAACGGCAAGGGGCGAGTTCACAGCTCTTAGCTGCTTGCTTCACTCATATGAAAGGTCAATAGATCGAAGAAGCTGCCAGTCGAAAAAATCCAGATGGGTATGATCGGGGGGGGGGGGGGCAACCACCACCCCTAGTAATCCAGGATCCCCTATTCATCCCCTAGACATCCAAGGGGCAAAGTTTACCTTATACTTTGAATTCAGAGGAAGGAGGATGCTGCCAGAAACCTTCGACCCTCCCTCCCCCTGAAGGAGAACCATGTGCACGCCCACGCATTAAAGTGATGAAAAATGGGAGAAACAGTTATTACTTCTGTGAAAAGTTAGTGACCCTAAATTCGGGAAAGCGTTATCCTCTTGTTTTTAGAACATATTAGGAGTCTCAGCACTCAAGCAGAAATAGAAAAAAATGTTAGTGTTTTTATTGCGATCAATCGTCAATGCCAACTCAGCAAAACTATCATTTGTCTTGCATCTTCACGGAGTCACTAAGTGTGAATTCACTTCTTCACTTCACTGCCCTTGTCTACTCACGCTTAAACAGGTTTGCGTCGTTGTTCTAGAGGCTGACATTGACACGTTCACAATAAAAGCCACAGTATCGTTGCAAGGGGTAAGCAGCCCAAGAGGTGTGGAATGTCAAAGGAACTAATTAGGCTTGCAGCTAACACTTGTGGGTACGGTCTGGCATGAAATTATAAGACGCTAGTTAAGCGAGTGCGGCCGCTTCGGGGAGCGAAGTGGTTTTCGGGCTGACTGTCGTAAAAACACAAAGTATGCAGTGAGAGCCCATCACGTATGAGAGCCGTCCAATAAGGTCTATCCTCCCACACGCTATCGCCCAACTGGCGACGTCCCTTCATGCTCCTTCGCGACGAAAGACAGGCGGGGCGTTTCCTATCTTCTCGACGAACTACTGACGCCACGCCTTGCACGAAGGAGGTGCACTTCGTGCGACGGAGGCTGCCCGCTCTTGTAGGGCGAAGCTCTGAGGCGCACATTCCTGCGTTGATCAGTGTCAAAGAGTTAACGAGAACGAAAAAGAACGTACACAGAGAGCAGCAGTGGATGAAAGACGCTGATAGCGAGCAAAGTGCGAGGAGGAGTGAATGACAGTGAGGAAGCAACATGTTCCATGTCGGCTACAGTAGTGCTAGTCCCCGCGAAGTTTCAAGCTATACAGACCACCTCTAGAGGGCAAAAAACTTCAACCATGGTGCGTTCCGGCTTCGAACACCCGGAGTGGATTTACTGACCTTTGCGTTATGATCGCATGGTGGCTGCCATACGCGGTATTGAAGTTTATTTAAAAGACGCCGTCATCGGGACCAGATTTCCATTCTAAAATAACCGAATACTACATTTTTCAGTGACGCCACACCAAAATAACACAAATTGCCCTTATGTCAAGTAATTTTGCTTAGCCAAGTGCTGCGTCATCATTCTTTTGAAACAGTTTTTGCTCCGGACGGGCGTCTGGTTGACCTCCCTGCCTTTCATTTCTTCCCTACCTCCTTCTCCTTGCTCAAGCTGGCTCGTAGTTATCAGCAACCCATCGACATCATTATGAACATTTCAAAACATAAGGCGGCCATAGAACAAGGAAACATTTCAAGAGATGCCCTGGCAGCCCTCGTTCTGAAGCCGCGGTGAAGCCGGAAGTACTTCACATTAGAGAGTTTTCGTACTGCGGAATGGTGCTACGTACGCATCACGCAAGCGCCTTGCGTTACGTGCGTCCTTTGCCACTAATTGGCTTTTAGTACGCCGTAGTACCCGCGTACGTAACGAGCGTGAAGCGTGTTGCGCCATACGGTAGATCGAAATAGAAGCACGTGTTGTTGACAGCCAATGTCATCCAATCCAAGTGTTATAGCCAGATTATGGCCATATTTTAAGCCACAGAGCCGGTCGGTGCTTGCCTTCGATGCCGCCATTTTGCGAAACGAAGTCTCGCGCTGTCGCGAACTTGTTCTAGAGCGGTGCGATCACCTCATACGTACGCACGCACGCATCTGATGCGTGCGTACGTAGCGGTTGCGTACGTAACGCGATACGTGCGCGTTGCGGTCTGCGCATGCGCACTACGCATAACGTTGCGTCCTTACGTACGCAACGTACGCAGTACTAAAACTCTCTAATGACTAGGAAATTATCCTTTTTTGTTTACATTGGAATGTGAAGCAGAAAGTGCGACTCTCTCTTTGGCTCGAAAAGCGCGTGGGCTTCACGTATCTTGGCGATCCGAAACCAACGGAAATTGACTCGACCCGCTGGGCCAGCGCGATATCGTCGGCGAAATAATTTCGCCGGAATATTACATGGCAAGTAACAGCTCGCAGACAAGTGAACAAGCACAAGAGAACTCGTGCTAGATGCACTGACTGTGGTGCCTATGTTTTCACGACATTTAAAATAACACACCGTAGAGACATCACGATCGGCCATGCGCCGCTTTTGTGAGTGAATTTAGTCGTTCACGCATCAAACACGGTGCCCGGTCACCATGCCCGTGTTTCAGTAAAAGCTCGCCGGCGTCAGCATTGTGCAACACTCATACGCGCTTCGTCTTATGCCTTCACTGACCTGCAAGGCGGTTGTCGTGGTTCCGTTTGGTAATGCTGCCCGATCCCAATTTCGCTGACCACTTCATATACTTCATCCATCGCACAGCACGCGCACGGATATACGCGCTCGTTCTGTACTCACTATCGAAACCTCATAGCTAACAACAGGTTTTCTAAACGTTGCTAGGTGTACATACAATAACCGCCTGAAGAATGTTGCTAACAACATGTCCCAAAGCACGGATATTCTCCGCCACGGCTCTGTACGAGACCTACGAGGGCGCACATACGCCGCCACTGCTGACTGCTAGTCCAGCTACACTGCACAACACGTAACCATAGCAATGCCGCCGTTGTGCGCAGTAGATACGACCGCCATGACGTCATTTCTTCCCCACTTTTCTCGCAGCGCGCCAGCTGGGCATGCCCTCTCCTCTCTTTCCTTCCTCCGTGGCTTCTGCCCTACTCGTCCCCATCCCTTCCCGCACACTTCCCTTTTGAACTGCCTTGGCTCTTCGACTCGCTTTCACAGTCATAATTATGAAGATTTCAGTAATAGCTCTCCACAGATTTCATCACTGTTCAAAGCCCGCCTCACATATTATTTTACTCATACTCATCAGCCTGAAATATTTTTTTCGGTCTGTCACCTAAATACATAATACCTGTTATATGGGCTAATGGCCGAGAATTGAAAACTCGTGCCTACATTGTTGACACAAGGCGACATTGTCCATTTGTAAAGAACTCAAGGTAACAACACCGAGCTCCCCGGCACGGTAATTTAGTGGCTAATGAATTTGGCTGCTGACATGCAGGTCACGGGATCAAATCCAGGCTGCGGCAGCTGTATTTTCGACGGAGGTGAAAATTCTGTAGACGAATGTGCTCAGACTTGGGTGCACGTTAAAGAACCTCCGGTGGTCGAAATATCCGGAGCCCTCCATTACGGCGTCTCTCAATTTCTTATGGTGGTTTTGGGACGTTTACCCCACATATCAATCAATCATCAACATCGCTGAGCGAGAAGGATTCTGAGCTCACGCATTCGTGATTGTTTGTGTAACAAATTTAGCAAAACCACGGCGCTCTCACTGCGCTGGTACAAATATGTCAGCAATGTGCAAGTTTCGTTCCCGATTGCCCATTATGCATTTACTTCACTTGAAGATCAACACTACTTGGCAAGCGACGCATAGCTGACGGCAGCATCATACCCCTGTTCTGAATGCGCACTATTAAACTCGAAAGATGCAACACAACGAAAGCGACGTTCATTCAGCGACCTCGATGTTGAACATCATCATGATCACGAGCCGGACTACGCCCACTGCAGACCAAATGTCTCTTCCATCACGCGCCAATGAACCTAGCCTTGTGCTTTTAGCTGCCACGTTATAGCTGCGAAATCTGCAATCTCTTTAATGCCGGCCCTCCTAACTTTCTGTCTGCCCAGGTAATTCTGTCTTCTCTGGGAATTTAGTCAGTTACCCTTAATGACCAGCGGTTATCCTGCCTACGTGCTACGTAACCACCCCATGTCCATTTCTTCTTGATTTCAACTATGATATCCTTAACGTGGGTTTGTTCTCTGACCCACTCTGTGCTCCTCTTGTCTCTCGAAGTTAGACCAATCATTTTACTTTCAATTGCTGGCTGCGTGGTCCTGAGTTTAAGCTGTACACTGATTGTAAGCCTCCAGGTTTTAAGATATGTTCCTTCCTCTTGAGGGATAGTGGTAGTCCTCCAGTCACGATTTGAGAATACTTGCCATTGTGCCCCCTTCCTTTTTTTCTTTTTTTGAGTTACTTCAGTCTCGTGGTTTGCCTGTGCGGTTACTACCTTTCTGAATAGAAGTACTCCTTTACATCTTCATGTGCACTGCCACCTATATGAAAGCGCTGATCTCTTCCAAGGTTGTTGTACATTGCTCTCGTTTTTTGCCGATTATTTCAAGACCTACATTTTTGCTCTTCTGCCTAATTCAGTATTCCTGGATTGCAATTGGTGACCACTGCCGGTACCACACTCCCTCACCAAAGAAGAATTGAACATCCCGGTGCGGTATTTGACCACTACCTCCCACTTGAATACGCCAATGAACTCACGGCCCTCAGCACCCGCGGCAGCGAAGTATCTGCTCTTGGTGGTGGTCACCACCGATGGCAGTTACACAAATCAGAAGGTGCTAAGAATCTCTGGGTCTAAATCGGCCATCATTGGAACCGCCACTTGTCAACGTTTTACGCTAGAACCTTATCTAGTGAGGTCACTCTTGCGGTTTTATTCGAGGATCTGCAGGGTGTTAAAGGGGATATATTAGGGCTCAGGAAAGTTCGGAGGACAGATGAGGCCTATACAGCGCTACAAAATGGGCATGTCCTTTTTATCATGGTTCGGCTGGCAGAAGCCAACTGGGGCGGGGTTCTTTATCCATAAAAATACAGCTGGTAGCATAAAAGAACATTATAGCAATAATGAAAGGGTGGTAGGCATCGTAATTAATCCTGACAAGAGATACAAGATAAATGCGGTACACACTTACGCGTTCTACATCCAGCCATGATGACGTATTAGTTGAAAGCTTCAATGAAGACATAGAATCTGCGTTGAGTAAGGTAAAAACACAGTACACTATACTGAAGAGCGATATTAATGCCAAGGTAGGGAAGAAGCAGGCTGGAGACCAAGCAGTATTGCATTATGACATCCGTACTAGAAATGCCAGAGGGTAGTCAAATAGAACATTCTCAGAACACAATAATTCCCTGATATTGAACGCCTTCTACCACAAACGAGTGGACCCTAAGTGGGCATGAAGGAGCCCTAATGGTGAACGTAAAAACGAAATAGACTTTTTACTGAGTGCTCACCCAGGCATCGTGCTATATGTGGAAGTTTTTAGCAAGGTACGATGCAGTGACCTTAGTATAGCTAGGTCTAAAATTTGCCTAGACTTAGAGAAGGAACGCCAGAAACTGCTACACAAGAAGCCAATGCCAATCAATGAGCTAGTACTGAGAAGGAGAGTACAGAAATTCAGAGTGTCGCTTCAAAACAAATAATCTGCTCATATCGAGGAAATTGGCCTTAGCGTCGACGCAGTGAATGATAATCTGACGAGTGTCATTACCTCTGACGAGTGGGTGTTCGAGGTATGGTATTTAGACAGGACACTAGCAAGCTGCCCCAGGAGGCGAAGAACCTGATTATTAGGCGTTAAAGCGTGAAAGCCTCAAACACAGCGGACAAAATAGAAGTGGCTGAGCTATCGAAGTTGATTAAACAACAAAAGAACGAAGGAAGCGTTAAAGCGGTGAAGATGAAGACTAGGCAGAAATCAGATGTATGCTTTAAGGGACAAGGAAGGCAAGGTAATTACCAAGATGAATAGGATAGTTGAAGTAGTAGAGGAGTTTTGCGGAAATCTATACAGTAGCCAGGAAAACCATGGCCTTAATACTATAAAAACTAGCAGTAACCCAGATGACACCCCACCAGTAATGATAGACGACGTCAGAAAAGCTTTGGAGAGCATTCAAAGAGGCAAAGCTGCTGGTGAGGATCGGGTAGCATCAGATCTGCTAAAATACGGAGGACAGCTTGTGTTAGAAAAACTAGCCACCCTGTTTACGAAATATATCCTGACAGGGAGGGTGCCAGAGTCTTGCAAGAATGCTAGCATCATCTTAATTCATAAGAAATGAGACGACAAGGACATGAAGAATTACAGGCCAGTCAGCTTACTCTCCATCGTATACAAGGTCTTTACAAAGGTAATAACTAACAAAATTAAGACAAAATTAGGAGTAAATGGACCAAAAGAACAAGGAGGATTTCAAACACGCTACTCAACAATCCACCACATTCATGCCATCAATCAGGTGATTGAGAAATGCTCAAAATACGCCCGACCACTATACGTAGCCTTCATAAATAACGAGAAGGCATTTGAGTCAGTAGAGTTATCAGCAATCGTGCAGCCACATCAGAACCAGGGCGTCGACGAAACGCATGTAAGTAACCTAGAATAAATCTACAGATAATCAACTGCCCCCATAGTGCTCCATAAAGAAAGGAGCAGAATACTAATGAAAAGGGGTGTATGACAAGGGGACATGATCATTTTACCGTAAGGTCTCTATTGTTATTTACCGCGTTCTTACAGGAAGTTTCCAGAGGCCTAGAATTGGAAGAGTTGATTGATATGTGGGTTTCACGTCCCCAAACCACCATATGATTAAGAGAGATGCCGTAGTGAGGGACTGCGGAAATTTCGACGACCTGGAGTTCTTTAACGTGCACCCAAATCTGAGCACACGGGCCTACAACATTACCGCCTCCATCGGAAATGCCGCCGCCGCAGCCGGGGTTTGAACCCGCAACCTGCGGGCCAGCAGCCGGATACCTTAGCAACTAGACCACCACGGCGGGGCTAGAATGGGAAGAGTTAGGGATGAATTAGTACATTAGTAGTTTGAGCTTCCCCGGTGATATTTCATTGCTGAGTAGCTTGGCGTTCAGTTATATGCATAAGTTTGTTCACTTTCAAGATTCTTTACACGTAGGTTGACAGCGTCAACCTATGTGTAAAGTTAGACGTTTTTTTTTTTCGTACCTGACTGTATACATCGATTGTACTGGCTTAGTCACTCGCAATAAGCGATGCAGACCTTACTTGATTCACACTGTTTTTGCCAGTCGCGGCAAGTTTGGTAACCTGGCGATAATTAGACACGCGAATCGTGATTGAGCAACGAGAAAAAAACTAAATACAATACAAACAAAATAGAGTGAGAATAAAGCGCAGGCCTTTCAGGTGGAAAGTGAGTGCTCTTTGAAAAAGCCACATTATTGCGTGGAACTGCATCTGGCAAAAATGCACGCACTTCCTCGAAGTTATTCATGACGACTGGGTGAAGCTCTGTGTGAGTAACCGTACGTACGGTACGTATGGAGGTATATGGTGCGTATAGTGTGGTAAGTATTGTATAATATGTATTGTATTGTAGACATAGTAACCGTATGCATGAAAAACCGTGCGTTACCCGAGAGTTGCCCTATATAATGTAATTTGAGTGACTAAGTGCCTAACATATAGTGACATAATATTAATGATGTCTAACAGACAATCATACGAAGGAAACTATGAGGGATATAATATAAGGCAACTTTAATGTAAATGCGAAGAAAGATAAGTAGATGAAAGGATAGTCAGCAGTGGGCAGGAACAAAACCTGCGACCTTCGAAAAACGCATCCGATGCTTTACCAACTGAGCTACCACGGCGGCTGTGCCCCCATCCACTGTATTGGGTATATATGTGAATTAAACGAGGAAGCGTCAGTCATGGCCGCCGGTAGCCATGACGGCAAGTGTGGCACACCTTTCCTGCCTGTTTGGCACCACGTAGCACGTTTTCACATAACTAGCTGGCAGCTGACTAATATTCTTTCGTATAATACCTGAAATCCCAAAGTCGGCCAGAGCAAGACGCTCGCCACGAATCGCCCCATCCCAAGTAGAATTGATATCAGTCTCTTGTTAAACGTTTTCTGCGTCTTGTATGTCGTACTTCGCCCGAGCATTGCCCCATATAATGTATAGCCATGACAACGGATGCAGGACAAGCGTCGCTTACTTTGAGTGTGCATTGAGTGTGCGCCTTGTTTCTATGCCTTTTCTTGTTTTGGGTGCTACTAACTGAACTCTGTTTTTTGTACTGTCATGGTGCATATGCAATGGCGTTATGTCGACTTGTTCTTGACGTGAATTGTCCAGACACGAATGCCATATTCTCTTTAAACAGATCGAAATTTGCTCGGCAGAAGCATACAATCGGACCAGGTGTTAAGACATGTGAATTGCACAATGAATGATGTCTTTGAAGGCCCACTATTACAAAGCGCTTAGACGTATTTAAATATTAGCAGCACCAAAAGCATAAAGATTGTAAGCAGCTGCGTAGGTTGGCGTGTGGCCTTACGCACAACGCGTATTCAATACTTCAGTATCTGTACAAGGAAGATTTATGACGTAGTTGGCCCTTCAAAACTGTACTTGTGGTAGGCACTGTAGGACATTTTTAAATGGTCAATGTTACTAACACAGTCTTTCCATGTTTTTCGGTGTGATTCAGGGGTCAAGCGAGAAGCAAAGCGAGGCTACATATTAAGAAGGCGATGCGAACGGGGCGCGATTACACTCTACTTTAAAGGCAAAGTGTCATCATCATCATAAAACATTGCTTTTTATCTGAGCGAGAGAAATGCTACTCTGACACAGTCACTGTATCATTCCAAAATCTCCTCGGCGTAGATAATCTCTAGTGCATAACGCTTAAAACGCTGGTACGCACCCGCTGTGCTTGCAATGAACCACCAAGAGCATTTCATTGGGCCCCCTTTTAAATAGGTCGAAACCGGATGCCGTCCGCTGCGCCGCGGTGGCTGGCATGTAGGACTGTGATCGTGCCTCGAATTTCTTGTTGCTCACTTCCATTTATTTGAACGTGAAATCCTTATATAGTTCATGGGGTGAAAAATTATAAGTCTGGAACAGGCTAGTTACGGGACAAAGTCGAGCACACTTAGTTGCGGGATAGCGGCGCGATATGTGTCCTCTTAAACTTTGACCAATGGTATCGGCGTTCACTATCATCATCATCATTAGCCTGACTAAATGCACTGCAGGACAAAGGCCTTTCCCATGTTCCGCCAGTTAATTCGGTCCTGTGCTTGCTGCTGCCAATTTATACCCGCAAACTTCTTAATATCATCTGCCCACCTAACTTTCTGTCTCCCCCTAACCCGCTTCCCTTCTCTGGGAATCCAGTTAGTTACCCTTAATGACCAGCGGTTATCCTGTCTACGTGCTGCATGCCCGACCCATGTCCATTTCCTCTTCTTTATTTTAACGATATGATATCCTTAACCCCCGTTTGTCCCATAATCCACTCTGCTCTCTTCTTGTCTCTTAAGGTTACACCTACCATTTTTCTTTCCATTGCTCGCTGCGTCGTCCTCAATTTAAGCTAAACCCTGTTTGTAAATCTCCAGGTTTCTGCTTCGTAGCCAAGTACCGGCAAGATACAGCTGTTATATAGCTCTTCTTGAGGGATAGTGGCAACCTACCTGTCGTAGTTTAAGAGTGCTTGCCAAGTGTGCTCCACCCCATTCTTATTCTTCTAGTTATTTCAATCGTGCGATTTGGCTGCGTGGTTATTACCGCGGTATTCACGTGAGTATATATATTGAAAAAGAGCTACGCGTGATGAGACAGCCGTCAGCAGGTGGGTCAATTGTAAAACCAAAGCGGGCCTGAGGCAGACGCTCCAGCCGGGCCTAGTGGTTTCTCTGGTCAGTTACGATGGCACGTTGCACGCGAAGCCGAAGAATCACAATGGTGCTAAACGGCGTGAACGTTCCACGGGTACCTGCGTGGCTGATAACGAGACTTTACGTGAAGTCAATAGACGACCACCAAGCTAATACGTCTTCGCGTGAATTTTTCACGCCTCGACGCTTAGTCTTCAAGTGTCCTTAAATGTTCTCAAGTCTTAAGTGTATTTAGGTGTTCTTAAGGGTTGTTAAAAGACTGCGTATATTACTTGCTTCATTTATTAAGAAAAAGGAGGAGTATGCTGACCTATGCTCGCATTAACGAAAACACCAATAAAATGAGTCGTTCCACCAGCCTCGAAACGACTATTTTCACTCGTGAAGTCGACTTACCTTTGATATTTTTTGGGGTCTTAAGCACGAAACAGCTATATGAATGTGTGAGCCGCCACAGTGGCAAGCTTCTGAAATTCCGACAATCTGGGGTCCTTCAGCGTACACACGCGGGTTATTTTGCATCCACCATTTCTTCCATTTCGCACCCACCAAAATACGACCGCTGGGATCAAACCGGTGACCTTCAGGTCGGCAGCCGAGCACCGTAAGCACTGACCCACAGTAGCGGACGACTGACCAATGAAAAAGTACCCTTACAAAATAAAAATGTGGGCCCCTGGTTTTGAAAACAGCTTCTATTTTGCTGACTGCGTAATTGGTACGTGTGTATTTTTTTAAGTGTGCATGTAGCAGACTTCTCATAGAAACGCGCTAGCGCGTTCTTTGAGCAAAAATATACGAAGTCATGGTTTTCATGGAGGAGAAAGGTATATAACACACATTGCTAAATTAGTCAACATGCATAAATATTCCCTTGGGACAGGAAGTGACGAAAATACCTGCACTGCCTTGGTTCGAAAAGTTGTAATTCCGAACGCCATTCAACATGGTGCACCTATATTGCTCCTTGAGATCGCCTCTCATAAGCTGAGCCCGTGTTCATGTGTCAAGCCATTTGATTGTCTCAGCTGCTTAGAGTTCAGCTGTCTTTGGTATTAGCGACGCTTTCGATGCAGGTTATCTTTTCTACTGCGCCCTGCAGCACAGGCCGTTTTCATGTGCAGCTCGCAAGCTTCGTGAGCGCGTTGTACGGTCCTTGAGTGTGCGCTATCTGCGAGATAGTGGGAGCGGCTGCCAGAATAGCAACATCCCCCGTGCACATTCAGAGTGTGATAGCTCGAAGTAGGCCACGTTATTGTATGCGGGTATTTTCTGGCCGAACGCTGCCCGTGCAATGGCTACCTTCTTTGGAAGTTGTCGTGAGCTGTTACTGGAACTAGTAATTTACTTGTGGTGCGCTGTGACGCGGATGCTTTTTGCGTTGTGGTTCTACTGGAAAAAGCCCGTACCACTGCCACCTGTAACCGACGAGCTTCTTCTTCGTTCTGCTACATCTCTCGCTGCCGACGTCAGAAATGGCGAGGTGAACTTTGTTTACAAGTTGGCTTGTACTCGGAGACGTTTATAGTTTGCGCCTAAACGTGAAGTTACGCTGAATAGAAAAAAATCAGCCTGGCAAGTGCTGTTACTTTTATTTTATTTCATTTATTCATTTCAGTATAATGTCAATTATAAATGGGGGTTTTCACAGGGTTGTTACATCCAAAAATAAAAATCACAAGCAAGGACACCGAGACGCTACAGTGCAAATCTAGGTCACGATGGAATCACATACGTTAGTAAAATTTGTACATTGGTGTGTAGACTAAATTAGTAACTAATAGCATACATCCTAAGCAGAGAAATATACGTCGGTCGCAGATATCTATACCTATGTTACAGCATCGTAGGTTACATTATATGTTAGAGGAAAAATCATCAGACAATAGCTTACATCATCCACCTAGTCAAGCTGTTTCACAACAACATATAGCCGATGGTATCCGCCAGAACCTTTGTATTTGCGGAAATAAAGCCATTTTATTCAGTTCCATACTAAACTACCAGGAAGTATTTTATTTATGAATCAACCCGACAATGCGAAGCATATATATCGATGTTACAATGAATAGCTGACTCTGTTCTAAGAATTTTCGTACGATGGTTTGTAACACCACGGAGGCGTGTAGGGCATTCCACTCCCTCACCGATAGAGGAAAAAAAGGATTAAAAAGTGTTCTTGCAAAAATAATTATCAAGAGAGAGCGGTAGTTTGTGCCGGGTGATCCTAGAGTGACTTATATTATTGTAGTCTGACGCCCTAATTTTAATTGAATTGTGCAATAGTAAGTAGATAAACTTTAAGCGATGAAGCTTCGATCTGCTGGATAGAGGAGCAAGCTATGCGCGTTGCAGTAAACTCGATAGGTGAATCTGTGCACTAGCGTTGCTTGTAGGTGAAACATACTGCTGTACGCTGCACCCTTTCAAGTGTCGATACACAGGTGGGCGTACAAGGGGACCAGGCAATATTGTCATACTCTAATATCGGACGTATAAGTGAAACATAAGCTGGAAGCTTTATCTCAGGGAGGGGTGGTTTCAGGGTACGTTTAAGAAAAAAGAGCCTGTTCATGGCTTTTTTTTTTGCTACATACTGAACGTGCGTGTCTGATAATTCCGACGTAATGTTGATACCCTTATAGCGGTATTCGTTAGCAGAACGACATGGAGCGCTGTCGGAACCATAGGCGAATTTGAGTGGGAATATTTTGCTTAGTAACTGATATCGAAACAGTTTTTTTCTTTAAAATTGAGCATATTTCGATCACGACACCACTGAAATACTCTGCTTAAAGCACTTTTATTTTGACCTGGTCCTAATTTTGCTTCACCTCGGGGTAAAGCACGCAGTCATCTGCAAATAATGTCATTTGGACTTCACAATGGGTGGCTATATTATTTATGAAGAGTAAAAATAAAAGTGGTGCCAGCACGACACCCCACGGAACTTCAAATAGCGCAGTAATAACACCAGAAGTGTGGCCACCAAGAACAAATAGGTAGCCGTGAGACGAAAATTGGTCGATCATTTTGTGTCAAGTCCACCACCAATTTGCTGCTCAAGATTGTAGATCAGTTTCTGGTGCGATACACAGTCGAACGCTTTATAGAAATGAAAGACAATTATGTCAAATGATACCCTGAGCAAGATCATGTACAAATTCGAGAAACTGCGTAACATTTGATAATCAATTTCTAAAGCCGAGTTATGAAGGGTTTTCCTCAACTTATATTGAGTTAAATTTTTTAAGATAATATGACCGAAAATTTTACCTTATGTACGTGTTAGAGAGGTATGCCGGTAGTCGTAAAATCATTGTTTATCCTGATCCTTGTACACGGAAAATATTTTAGCAATTTTTCCATCTGAGAGATTCCACATTCTTTGATTTCTGGTATAAGGGACAAACGCATTTGCTACAAGGTTCATCGCAACAATTAAAAAATGATTCGAGATGTGGTCCAGACCACTGCTTTTCTTCCCGTGGAGGTTTAGAAGCGCAGATAAGGCTCTCTCTTCAAACAACATATAGAGGGCTAGCGGTCAGTTTTTCAGGTTCGAATGATTGTTTTTCAAGACCTGTTAGCTTCTCAATTTTCTTGTCAGTTTCACTTAGTTTCTGATTTGTGATAGATTTTTCAGCTTTGTTCTCTCGAATAACGTCAGCTATACTTTTGGTTGATCATCTGGACGATGAATAAAAAAGGGTTGGTGAACGGCATTTTGAGATAGCCACCATGACCACTGCCGAATGTACGATCGGCATCTTGAGTTAGGGGTCAAATGTCGATGTTCTTGGCGATGGAAATCCCGGCTCCGTTGAAGTGCCGGTGGTGGAGACGTCACCTTTGAAGGCAGATCAGGTTTGGAAAGATGTGGTATCAGATTTTCACCGGCATCGCAGCGTTGTCGAGGCGATTGCGTCAACGCGATAGGCATTACCGATGGTCCTGTCATAGTCAGCGTTTCTTGGTCGGTAATGGTATTTATTATATTAAAGTTCAGCTTATCATTCGCACAAAACATAAATGTCTATGATGAGCACTATTACAAACGCTCAAGTACAATACCAGATATCAAACCATGAAAATGGCACTTCGAAGCATTAGGTATCGAGACGATTACAGCGTCATCACGATAGGTGAACGCATTAAAATAAAAAGAAAACTCTAAACTCGTTGTTCCCTGATTCATCAGTCATTCAGAGTTTCCACGCCCATCTCATCTTTATTTATTTGCATCAAATTCGTCGTATATTGCGTTTGATATTTTATATGCTTTGGGGTGCGGCAATTGGCAGCTTCTCCAGCATTCATTCATGCAATTTATATTCACGTGTATAGACATTCGACATTATACTGAAAACAGGGCGAGACGTTCTAACATTTATACGTATGCCACTGTTTGCAGCCATCCTCTAAACAAGGCAAGTCGTTCAATCGTTTTTTAGCATACATCTTGAATAAACACAACACTTTTGGCTAAAATGATGTTTCCTTGTTTCCTTTTTGTCGTCTTCTTCGAAAGACATGCAAATAAAAACGCTTTCTTTCCAACCTCTCGTGAGACTGGCTAAGCAAGTGAGAGAGAGAGAATCTTATTAAAGGTCCTGAAGGGGACTGGGCACCCCTTACGGGGGCAGCCCAGTGGCTCCGCCCATGTGGGGACTGGGAGTCGGAGCTCGCCAGCCACCTTTTGGGCCATCTGGATGGCCTGGTGTTGAAGGGCCTTGTCGGGGCTCCTGAGGTGGTTGATCCAGTCGTCTTTGGTGGCAGGGGACCCGAAGCTAGCATTTAGCACGGGACACTGCCACAGCATGTGACTTGAATAATACCTTGAATTTTGGCAATTGGGGCATTCTGGCCTTATATCTGGTAGGTATTTGCTGCAGATATAGGGGCTGGGGTAACTGTGCGTTTGCAGCAGTCGAAGCGTTAATTGTTGTGCTTTATTTAGTGATGAGTGAGGTGAGGAGAATTGCTCTCTAAATAACTTATAGTGCGAGCAAATTTCGTGATATGATAGGAGTGGCTCCCGGTGCGTGTTTGTGTCTCCGGCCAGTGAGCCGGACCGCGACCCCCCGCGGCACGTACGATCACGCGCGAGGTTATGGGCCAGCTAATTACCATTGGGGACCCCTGGTTGAACGTTGATCCCTTCATGACCCGGGAACCAGTGGATGTGCTTGTCTACAGTTATTTGAACAGATGCTAGAACTCTTAATGCCGCCTGGCAAAGTGTACCGTGGTGGTTTGCCAGTGCAGCGGGTTTAGAGTCGGTAAATATTGCAGAAGCGACAACAGGACAGCGCCCTGTCCTGTTGTCCTTTCTTTTCTTGTCCCGTCTTTTTAGCGCTGTTTTTTAACTTCTGTGTTCGGTAAATATTGTGTCGCGCTGCGGGAGTGCAAGAGCAAGGGCAATGGCCACTTGTTCAGCCTCGCAGGGTTTCTGTGTTTTTATGGTAAGAGCATTAAGAGCTGTTCCGTCTGGGGCGACCACCGCAGCTGCAAAGTAGGGTTTGTCCACGTATTTAGCGGCGTCTACGAAAACCACGTCTGTCGCGTGTAGGTTGGCCGCTTTTAGCAAGGCTTGAGCTCGTGCCCTTCTTCGAGTCTGATTGTGCACCGGGTGCATGTTCCTGGGGAAGGGTAGCACTGTGAGTTTATCGTGAAGGTGTTGCGGTAACGGTTCTGGTTCGTTGACTTGAGTTGGGATAGGAAGACCTATGTGTGAGAGGAGTTCCTGACCCGCAGCTGTCGAAGACAGGCGTATGAGTTGGGACATTCCTTGTGCTTCGGTGATTTCTTGGAACGTGTTATGTACCCTAAGGGCTTGCAGGCACTGCGTGCTTGTGGACATGGGTAGACCAAGTACTCGTTTCGTGCATTTTCGGATGAGGTTGTCTACTTTAGTTTCATCGCCTTTGCTCCACGATTGAGCGCAGGCAACGTAGTGAACGTGGCACATTAAGAACGCATGAAAGATGCGTAGTAAGCTCTCTTCTGTGAGTCCTGCGTGTCTATTTGCGACGCGTCGGGCGAGGTGAATGACTGCCTCAGCTTTTTTGGTCAGATGTGTGATGGTTAAGTCGTTTTTGCCATTCTCCTGCAGCGTAACGCCCAGAATTCGAACCGACGAGACTATCGGAATAACCGATCCATTCATCGCGGAGAGGTGTATGGTAGGTTCGCCTTTGGTGCAGCCGTACGGTGGTGGCAGAAGCAGGAACTCGGACTTAGATGCCAATAGTCTAAGGTGCGTGGGCTTTAAAAATGTTTGTACTGCAGTGACTGCTTCCTGAAGGCTCACTTCGATTTGTCTATCGCCCCTTCAGTGCGCCAAATAGTAATATCGTCGACGTAGAGCGCGTGTTCTACGCCTTCGATGTGTTTCAGCTTTTGCGAAAGTTTCCTGAGGGCTAAATTGAAAAGAAACGGTGAGAGCACCGACCCTTGCGGGGTGCCGCGCGGACCTAGGTTGTAGGTGTGTGGCTTGAGATCCCCAACTTTAAGTGTGGCCGTTCTGGCTCTTAGGAAAGAGCGGACGTATTCGTAGAAGCGGCGGCCTAAGCCTGCCTCCTGAATCTCGTGTAGTATATGAGCGTGGTTACAAATAAGCAGCGCACGACGTTTTACACAAGAGCGTGGCTTTTGATATCAAAAGCTTTTTCTAAGCGAGGGCTAGGATTGCTTTGAAGTCTTTGTTCCTTACTCTGAGTAATGTCTCCTGCAGCATGAGAAGTACGTCCTGCGTGGCCATAGCCGGCCTGAACCCTACTTGATTGAATGGGAAGAGGTGTTTTCACTCTGAATATTTTGTGACTCGACGGAGAATGATGTGCTCAATGACCTTACCCACACAGGATCTGAGGAAGATGGGTCGTAGACAGTCGGGCTCTAGGGGTTTGTTCGGCTTGGCAATGAGTACGACGATCGCGGCCCTCCATTCCGGTGGGACGCTCCCTTGCTCCCAAACCTCATTCATGTGGGTGGCTAGTGATTCAATGTCATGGTCAGTCAGGTTGCGCAGTAGCATGTTGGTGACTCCGCCAGGACCGAGGGCTGACTTAGTATTGAGCTCTGCTATTACCGCGCGTATTTAGGCGCTAGTTATAGCCTGCTCAAATGGGTCGTCTGTGGCCCCCGCGTAAGGTGGATAGTCTTCATGTGAGGTAGGTTCTGTGCATAGATACCGGGCTGCTGTAGCCTCTAAAATCTGTGCGTCGATAAGTTGCTGTCCTCGCGCTTTGTGTAACAGTCTATCTAGGGTTAGTCGTTGCTCTGACTTAGTGGTCTTGTCGCCGAGCAGATGCCTGAGAAGGTCCCATTTTAGACCCTTTCTCATGCATGCGTCGAGCGAATTACACACCTCATTCCACTGATTGCGTGCTAGTGACTGACTGTACTCTTTGATTTGTCGGTTGAGCAATGCAATTCTTTTTCGTAGCCTACGATTGAGTTTATGCATTCTCCATCTTTCTTGAAGACATTTGTGAGCCTCCAGGAGATGTGCCAGGTGGCTCTCCATGTGGTCTCTGTTGCGTGTTGTAGAAATATTTTTGGTAGCTTGTTTTACGTCCCGATTTAGTCTCGCAAAGAGTTCCAAGAGTGAAGAGTAATGGTTGGTGTCTTGTTTGCGTATTTGCCTAAAGAAGTCTCAGTCTACTACTTTAACGTCTCTGGGCTCGAGGCTGCCTATATTGACTGTTGTGCTACAGATAAAGTGATCGCTACCGAGGTTAGCTCGCAGATTAACCCATGTGGGATTCGATACGTTGCGTACTAGGGTCAGGTCAGGAGATGAGTCCCGTGACACTGAGTTACCTATGTGTGGGGGGGGGTAGAGAGGTCGTTAAGTAACGTAATATTGTGTTGAGTGATGTGTGTTTGTAAGTGGCGTCCTTTCTGTGTTGTGCGATTGTAACCCCATTCTACATTGGGGGCGTTGAAGTCCCCCGCGATGATGAAGGGATGATTGCCTGCTATCTGCGTCACTTTAGTTAGTAGTGTGGTGAATGTTTCTGTGCTGTGTGAAGGTGAACTGTACACGTTAAGGATAAATACCGATTGCTTAATGTGAGCGTTGGGGACAATCTCTATCATCTGATGCTCAATTTTGAGGTCTGGGCGTACTGCATGTGTCGTGTAAGCATAAGGCTTAGCCACGCAGGCGGCTATTCCTCGAGCTTTGTTCCTACAGAAGGCCTCGACTCTGTATCCGCGAAGAGCCAATCAGTTGATACGCGTTTCCTGCAGGAGAATGACGGCCGGTCGTTGGATCATAGAGCCAATGAATTGTTGTAACGTTTCTCTCCGCGTACGGAGGGTACTTGCATTCCATTGCCAAATTGTGAATGATTGTGACGACGCGTTTTTAAGGTCTAGGTATCAGCCCAGTGTGCTCACTGCGTGCCAGGTCCTCCTCCAACACCTTAGTCCTCGCGTCCATTTGTGCTAGCTATGCAGCCACCTCGATAAGTTGTTTCTGCATGCTCTCTAGGTTAGCGTTGAAAGCACTCGGCCGTGGTCTCTGCGCGGTACTGCTCTAGTATCGCGTATATATTGGCTGTGAGCCGGTCAAATCCGGATTGCTCTTCGGCCTGAGCGTCGGGCCTGCCCGTTTCTTAGCGCCGGGTATTGAGACGGGGCCGCTGATAGAGCTACCCTCGCGCGATTTGGGGGCCTGTTGTTTTGCTGGCTCTTCTTTAACGAATTGGATTTCTTTAGCCTGCTCCACATACATGTGTTTTAACTGTGCTAGTTCTGGGTCAGATTGCTGTGGCGAGTGTCCCTGACGCTGCGCTGCGCGGGCCTCACGTTTGCATGCAACCTTGTCGGCCCAGGTAGGCTGGTCAGTAGAAGTAGGATTTCGTGGGCCTAGAGGAGGTCCTTGCGGTTCGGTGGTCTTGGCAGGAACCGGCTGGGTGCTGAGGTGGGTGTTTGCTGCTGGGCTTGTTTTCATCGGCGATGACGCTGACGACGACGGCGCACCAGGTAAGGCAGCTGTTAGCGATGTCGGCATTCGCGGTTCCCGTGCAGGGTGCTTCGCCGCATAAGGCACACACTGGTTGGTTGCACACGTGTGGGTTGTTCGTTGGTAAGTGTCCGCAGTGGTCGCATACCTTGGTTGAAGGAGTGAAGCACACGTCTTGGCGATGGCCCACTTGGCCGCAGGTGTCTATTTGGCGCTTGTAAAACGTGCAGCGGTAGATGACCTGGCCGCAGTAGACGTAGGTAGGCACTTTAAGCTCGTTGAAGATCATAATCACAGTTTCAGTGTTCTTGATGCGATGCGCTCCCAGTAGGCTTGAGTTAAGCGGTTGGATTAGCATGCGGTTGAGTGCGGCGTCGTCGAAGTCAGTGTCGACGCCACGAATCACGCCTCGGCTCGTGATACTGGCAGGTGAGAAGTAGGCTGTGACCGGGTGTCTCTGGTCGGTGAGGATGATCTCTGTTACTCGACTGTACGCTGCTGCATTAGTAGCGCTGGGCGTACTGACGACAAAAATGTTTTGCATCGAGTTGTGACAAATAATGTCCTCCTCCGTTACCGACGGCGCTAGCTAAGCTGCCATGGTTAGTGCGGCAAGAATCCTGTGCGGGCTGTAGGCTTGCACGTTGAGGCCACCTCCCGGTCGCACGATGACTCGATTGTGACTACGTGGCAGCGCTGGCAGCCGGCTCGCAGCTGCGACGCGTCGTAGAGTAGCGTTAGGCGTTGCTGTCGCGCCTCGTTGCGTTCCCGACTGGCGGGCTGCGTGTGACGTCGTGCGCGATTCTTGCCGTCTTTTTAGAACGGAGAACCATCCGTTTCCTTGTGATTCCTCAGGGGTGACGTCGTCCTCCTTCATGGTAATCTGCTGCGGCATCTTGCAGCTGGCGTGCGAGCGCCGTAGGCGGGGAGGCTCGCCTAACCTCGCCTAGGCGTAGCTCGCCGGTGCAGCGAAAAGGCCTCTAAAATGATGAAAATCGAGTCCACCTTGGTGAACCAGGTGTCGAAATGTTCAGGTGAACTTCGCGGAAGATGGTCCGTGCAGCTCAGGAAGATTCCAGGCCGTTAACCGGTCAGTGAGATCTGAAATGCGGGCACATAACAATGCCCGCAATAAATTTGAGATTTATCAATTCAAACAATTCATGCCTAACGTATAGTAATTTTTGTTTTGAATTGATGACGCATTCACGATTTGGTTCAATATTTCTTGCCTGTTTTCTCTACATATTCTCGTTATGTTCTGTTTAAACAGCACAAAGAACTACGTGTCTTTAAAGGGACTCTAAATTCAAATAACAATTTACGTCAGAGTGAAAGCACAATGTATGAAAACATTTAAAGTAACAATATTATAAACAACAGTGGCCTATACTTACCAAGAAATTAAAGTAAATGCACAAGAAACAAGAACGGAAGTGCCACAGTAGGACATTTTCAAACTGATCCCGATGACATCACATGGACCACCTACAATTAACCACTAGTAAGCGATCTAAATGCACTAAATGAAGAACGTTCCGTGCTTTAGGAGACGCAATGAAATGCTGGTTGTTCGTTTTTGTTTGACTCATGAGAAAAAGAACCGCCGGACGTTACATGAGGAATGTCACGAGTGGTTCAAAAATTTTATTTTCACGTGGTTACACGGGACAGGTGATGCCATCTAGCAGGGCGCAGTTGAAATAAAAGCGTTTGCTATCTCGATGCCAATGGCGGGAAATTGATCAATGGCCCGTTCTGCTACTGTGACTCCCACTGCTTTCGGTCTGCTGATACTTGCGCAGTAAAGCTGGGCAATGTTGTGCACGGGAACAGTGACGTGAGGCGGTCCGGTCGGTCTGCTTCTTGAGGCGGGTAGTTTGAAGTGCGATAACACGACGCGGAGCACTAAAACGTGGTTTCATTTCAAAATACGCCCTTCCTTGGCACAAAAGTAACACTACGAGGTTTCTGGACCGCCATTTCAACAATCAACGTCACCTTAATAGTTGACTTTCGTGTCCCTTTAACAAAGTCTTTAAAAGAAAAAAGGCACTTGTGATACACCAATACGTGCACTAAAAATCCACTTTATCAAGAGCACAGCTTCATAGGCAGCACAAGTGCAACACAAGACATACAGTAAACATACGCTATGAGGCAACCGTGGAATGCGTATGGAGCTTTGTAAGTTTGAGATCTGAATCAGCACGAAATTAAGCAGTGGTGCTTTTCAACGAAATGAAAAAAAAAAACATTATTTTAAATGTCAGAAAACATCATTGTTCTTCGTACATAGTGTTTCCACGGGGTCATCCCTTGCGCTCCACATTAGGGCTGAAAAAAAAACGTAATAAAAGCGTAATTGCTAAGGCTGTTTGTTGCCCAAGTATGTATGCCCTTAATTGAAATATGCGAAATGCGTATAGTTGTGTTACGTAGAAATGTTGAATACTTCACCTGTCGCTTTTGTATTGAATTGGTACTCAAATTATTGTTGACCAATTGAATTATGTTGTCATATTGATACCACACACATCGCAGACAGCGATTAAAGTTTCACACATTCTTTACTGGAAACGTGGGTATTGCGTTTGCCATCTTGGCGACACCGAATCATTTCTTATGCGCATATGAATGAACGAAACGATAAAAAAAACTAATTGGGTATTCATGGTCTTCTTGTTCTTGCCCTTGTAGGTTAAAAGCGTGGACCTTGTGTCGGCCTACATCAGACGCATCCGGGAGGTGCAGCCCGTCATCAATGCTGTCGTCGAGAAAAGATTCGAAGAGGCTCTCAAAGATGCCGAGGAAGTCGACAGACTGGTGGCATCGGAAACCATGAGCTCGAGCTATATGAGCATAAAGAAGCCTCTGCTGGGGCTGCCATTCACTGTCAAGAACAGCATCGCCGTCAAAGGTCATTTACCGATGGGGGGCTTGCAATATGCCGGTTGTAGTCATGAACAAACGTAATGCCCAAGCAAGGTGGTAGATCACACATACCATGAGAAAGTTGTTTGGTCATCAGTTTTTTTAATGCAAAAATTGAACAGATGAAAGGTGAATGGTGGCGTGGCATCAAAGCCACCTTAACACTTATATAATATTTGCAAACGCACAAGCCTGCAGGTTTGACTTGCTTATATTTGAGGAGACTGGGAGGCTGAGAGAATACTCGGAGTTGGTGGCAGCTGTCGTACCTATCAGGTAAACACGTATAATGTGTCGCTATTTTCATCAAAATGTGACGCGAGGTTTTTTGCAGTACCAAAACACACGGATGGGCTCAGAACATTTGATTAAGACTCTTACACAGATACTATAACAAAAAAACATGAAGCGTTCCGAGAGTCCATAGGGAGGTATCGCGGTGTTTTGGAAACATCGGCGACAAAGTGCCAGTTAATGCTGAAGCGTTAAGAACCGTGGTTGCAATATTTTGTGGGCAATACATCACGACGAAAAAATGAGTAACAACGTGACAATGTAACGTGCTCTGCGATGTAATAAAACAACTGCACGTTTATCATTGTGCGAAATTCGTAATGGTATCACCGCATGTCTCATACACGTGTTCAGGACATATTTTGTTAATGAAGACTAAAAAACCCATATGGACTTTTGACAGATTGTTCTATACCAGCGAGTGTTCCTGTGTTAATGTTATCACTCGTGAGTAGTAGCATGAAGTGTTTTCAGGCCCTACGAGTTTGTACTCACGTACATCTGCTGGCCCGTGTAATGCCAATCTGGTCCCTTCTCAACGGGAGCTCAATCTATTTTCTAGGCAGTTAACTTTCCTTGCTTTTAACAGTGGCCTTAACTCCGGGGCTTCCTTTATTATGCAGGCATGCGAAATAACACTGCAAGCGTTGGTTACTGTGCTCACATTTACTGGCGACAGCAACGCATTACCCTCATCCGAAGGCAACCGGTTATAACTTTGCCGCTTAGCATGAAATCTCTCACCTTTTCATTGAGGGAAATTTTTAACACTGGCAGTTAACTTTTCTTGCTTTTATCAGTGGCCTTAATTCCGGGGCTTAGTTTATTATGCAGGCATGCGAAATAACACTGCAAGCGTTGGGTACAGTGCTCATGTTGACTGGCGACAGCAACGAATTACCCTCATGCGAAGGCAACCGGTTTCAACTCTGCCGCTTAGCATGGAATCTCTAACCTTTTCACTGAGTAAAATTTTTAACATTGACGGTTAACTTTCCTTGTTTTTAACAGTGGCCTTCATTCCGGGGCTTCATTAATTACGCAGGCATGCGAAATAACACTGCCAGCGTTGGGTACTGTGCTCATATTTACTGGCGACAGCAACGTTTTACCCTCATCCGAAGGCAACTGGTTTTAACTTTGCCGCTTAGCATGGAATCTCTAACCTTTTCATTGAGTGAAATTTTTAACATTGGCAGTTAACTTTCCTTGCTTTTAACAGTGGCCCTCATTGCGGGACTTGAATTAGTATGCAAGCATGCGAAATAACACTGACAGCGTTGGGTACTGTGCTCATATTTACTGGAGACAGCAACGCATTTTCCTCATCTGAAGGCAACCGGTTTTAACTTTGCCGCTTAGCATGGAATCTCTAACCATTTAATTGAGTGCAATTTTTAACATCGGAAGTGCGTTCACCTCTCAGGCTTGCGACAGGACGCCGGCTCCCTTTTCTGGCATGGGCGACGTGCCGTCAAAGATGCCCCATGTGTGGCAATGCTGCGGGAAGCCGGTGCCATCCCGCTGGCGCTGACCAACGTGCCCGAGATGTGCCTGTGGTGTGACTCAAAAAACCTGGTGGACGGTTGCACGCGGAACCCGCATGACACACGACGGAGCCCAGGTGGAAGCAGTGGTGCGTGCGGGTCTTGTACATTCAAAGTCATTCGGAAGTAGGATTGCAGTTTTTATGTTATGTGCACTGTTTTTATTAAAATTGTTGGGGTTTTACGTCCCAAAACCACCATACAATTCTGAAAAACGCCATAGAGGAGGGCTCCGGCCATTTAGGCCACTTGGGGTTATTTAATGGGCACCTAAATGTAAGCACACAAGCCTCAAGCATTTTCGCCATTAACGACCTCAAAGATCTGCAGCCGAGTAAGCTAGACACCGTGGCGGGCGTGTTTATGTTCGATATGGATCGCTGTGGGCTGGCAGCTTAATGGCCAGCCCATATTCTGGTTGAAGAAATTAATGGACATGGTAGGCCTCCGTAATGCATGAGACTGTCTTTAGGCGGTCAGCTAGGAATGACCTTAATACCAAGGAATGAGAAATCAAATCGATTACGTGAGTGACTTATATAAAGTGATAAAACTAAAAAGATTGCCGGCATGAATTGGAGTCATCACGAGCAAGATATAACATATTGAATATGACGCGATGTCATCGTTCTACAGTGAAGAAAAAGGACAGTTAATGATTTTGATGTGATATCGACCGAATGGAAGGTTGCAATATACAATATACAGTAGCCACATAAAGACAATTGTTTCTTTATTTCTGCAAACGGCAGGTGGAGAGGGAAGCCTCTTGGCAGCAGCTGGATCTCTTATTGGTCTGGGAACAGACCTCGGCGGAAGTGTGCGAATACCAGCGGCCTACTGCGGAGTATTTGGCCACAAGCCAACAACAGGTGATGTTTAAAAATCCATTATTTTGATTTTTGATGTAACGGCTTTTTCCCCTTTTACCCACCACACTATTGAGACAGTTTCCTCATATTGTTTACAATAATTCGGTCATAAATGGTGGTCCACAGAAGTTTACTGGAAAAGTAACAAAACTTCATCAGCGTAATTGTGAGAGAGGCTCTCAGGAAGTTTCTTTTTGCATTGTCTGTGTATGATTTATTGTGTAACCAGTACAAAGCACCACGACGTGTGTTGCCTTTCCAATTATGGTGCTTGATTTCACATTGAAACTGTTCAAAATGCAGCATCCGGCAAGACACCAGGAAGACTGTGTCTTTTCCCTTACGGTGCTTCAATTCGCAGTCAATATCTTCAAGATGCGGCATACACTGCCATGCACGAGGGGATCTTTGTTCTGGTCAACGACGTGTCACGTCAGCTAAACTGAAGTTCGATTTACCTTTGATGCAACCAAAATTTTTACAAACCTTATAGTCCCACTCCTAAAGTGCGTGATTACACTCGACGTGCAAGTAAGTACCAAAAGGGTTTGTCAGCGGATTTCCAAATCCCCGACAAACGTCACTGAACCAGGGATGGCACACGCATACTATACCAAGTTGTCGTGGCGTGCCTTGCCTACGGTGGTGAAGGCTGATAATGAAGCTCTCATTGGGTTCCCTCTATGTCGCCATTGTCATCTCGTTCAGACAGATCGTGATACCACTACTCAGTCGCACATTCATGAGGAAATGCATTCACATTTATCGATTCTACGTCGCCTTCCTCCGAGGGCTTCCTGCATTTAAAGTGGCTATCAACTGCCTCCATGGTCGTAGTACATCACTATAATTCTTAACGGTCCTTTATTTTACACAGCCTGCATGCTCAGCCTAACTTGGACCAATTGACTGTGTGATGTGGTGTCTGTCTCTTCCGCTCATCCCTTCTGAAGCTCTGCTTTATTACGTGTCTCTCTATAATCACGTGCTGTCACGTTATGTGACATAAATTTAAGGTCGCAAAGTTGGTGATTCATGGCATTACATGAGGACGTGATCCCGTCATGGTGATTTAGTGCATCACTTCTATTGGCATCCCAGGTGGACCATGCTCTGGTTTGATGAAGCATCTAAGGCTTGATAAACCTTCCATTTATCTCTCGTGGAAGAAACGCTAACTCCAAGTGCATGCTAAATATGTTCAACAGATCAAGGAATCGAGAGGCGAAGGAAGAAAAGAAACGAGAGAAAGAGGGGGAAGGCAAGAATGTGGCATAACCATTATGCTACCCTGCACAGTGGAAAGGGATTGGTGAGGGAAAGAAGTGTCAGGAAACAGAGACAGAATGGGCGTAACGTGGGAAGGGTAGGTCGTTTTCAATATCTGAACAGAGTGAACCGAAGAGAAGAACACTGTTGCATGAGAGTTTGTACAGCAATCTTCTTGTAAGTTACTGTAGAACCATGCATTCTTCGAGGTGGGCGAGTTCTTTGCTGTAAACATCATGAAGCCACGTAGAACATCGTTCTTTCACAATTTTCTGCAGGGAATGATATAAATAAATAAATAAATAAATTACAAGCAAGCGCGTGAGATGGTGAGGAGACAAGGATCCGGTCCTACTTCAGAGCGGCTTAGGCCGGAGTTATTGATAAAGTTGTTGCCATGACCACCAAAATCAGGCGGAAGGTTCCGGCATTAGGCTTAGTTGTTGCTGAGGTACTATCTAGAACCTGCATGGGCGCTGCAAAATACGATTAAGGACTTCACGTGGTACTACTAAGTGTGCTGCCACGCTATGCGTTTAAGGTGGTAGGCCACCTTCAAAAGTCTTTTTTTTGCGAAATACATTTTCAGGGTTTTATTTTTCTCGCACGCCCAAACATTCACATATATGTTGCAACAAAAATTATCCTCCTAGCGTCACTAGTTTCCGAGTTACAGCATGTTTTCTATACCCTATGCGAAACTACATTTCCATCTGTGGTTTCGCTTTCGAAAAATTCCAAGAGCTATGCCGCTGTCAAAGGCATGTATGGAAAGGACAGTGTGAAGAAACTGGAATGTTTTGGGCATGTCCAGAAGCGTATTGGCGGCCGCCTCAGAAAACTGAAGAATACAGTGCGTGGACTCGGTGGTAAGGGAAAGCTCAATGATGCCCTCATTCACCACCTGCAAAAGTACTATGGCATCGCCATAAGGGCTAATGGGGCGAACCTTTCTGCAATGTAAAAGGCTACCCTTGCCAGGCTTTTTCATTGCAGCTCTACCAACAAGCAGCCAAGACATGGCCTGTGTCTACTTAGACCGAAAACCTGGTGCGGATAACAAAGGGTCTAAGCACTCGGCCAAGGGAAAAATGTAGACAAAGAAGGACTTCCAAATGATGTGCTCAACAAAGTTAAAACTGTTTACAGTCATCTGTGCTCTGATGAACTTCTAATGAAGTGCCTTCATGGAAAGACTCAAAATGCCAATGAGTGTTTCAATGGTCTAATATGGCAGCGGACACCCAAAGAGGTCTACGTAAGCTTGCCTACAGTAATGTTTGCCTTGCATGATGCTGTGGCACACTTTAATAATGGCAGTGTAAGCACCCTAGAAATCCTGAGGCACGCTGACATAGAACTAGGGTACCACACGACGAAAGCTTGCATCGCCAGGAATCACCTGCGCATGTAGAATGCTAAACGCAAGTCAGCGGATGGGACAAAACAGGCTAGGAAGAGAAGACTAGCAGCCACCCGAACAAAAGGAGACAATAATGCTTCCAAAGATGGGCCCAGCTATGAATCTGGTGCATTTTAGGCCGGCACGCAAAGATTGTGATTTTTTTACAAGCTCGGAAGTCTTTGTTTTCGTTTTTTTCTGAAAATAACGATTTGCTCCAAATGTTGCGACGCAAACTTTCGTAACATATTGCTCAGCGCATACTTTCAACTGAAATTTTGCACAATAACTTACAACATATATATCTGTGCAGTGAACTAGAATAAAAGAAATCCATCGAATCTTTTTCAGTTCACAGCTGAATTCTCCAACAGGTTCAGTCTAAATTGGCTCTTTTTCGCTTTTTTAGTTTTTTTAATATTACTTTCTTGATATTCGCTGCATAATATTTATTCTAGTTCACTGCATAGCTCCAGCCATTAGTTACCCAAATGTCAAAGCTTTACTGAATAAAGCCACCTATTAGTCACTTATCACAGCTGACGTGGCTAGCACTTTTAATGCAATTTTTCACAAAGATTACCTCCAAATAACTAAATATTCAATATTTTGCACTGTAAATAGCTAGGTAAATTAAATAGGACATGCTGGTTTTTGAGAAAAACGTTACTTCAACGCTGCCTGCCCTTAAAAAATTTTTCTTGTTGAATGGCCTACCACCTTAACGCGCACGCACAAAGCACTTAGAAAGGGTACAGTGATGGCAGGTGACGTGATGCAAGTACGCCAACATTGGCAGCGGTGCGCGCAAAAGTGACACGGTTTGAAAGTTTTCCAAGAAATCTAGCTGCCACGTGCCACAAGCAGCATAAGCGAGGAATGACAGCTCAAAAGCCGAGACGATATTTTTTCCAACGACGAGGTGCTTTTGGAAAGCAGCAGCATTCCTAAATGAAGATATGCTTGCTTAGGTAAGAGTTACACTGTGAGTAAATTTCTTCCTTTTTGTGCACTGCCCAAGCGCAGGAGTAGTGCCCATCACTGGTCTTATGCCCGATGTGGGAGAAAACCTGGCTCAGTTTCTGTGCGTGGGACCCATGGCCCGGTTCGCGGAAGACTTACCACTGATGCTGAAAGTACTGGCAGGAAGTGCCACTGACGTGTTGAGACTAAATGAAAAGGTGCGTACGTTTCTATATGGCTATGCGATTGTAATGCACGTCATCAAACACTGTCAACACACACAATGGCAGGCACGTCGGCAAAAGAGGTCCCAGACTCCTCCTTCCCGATATTCGTCCAGTCGGCCATATTGACGGGCCACTTTTTTGTGTTTTCTATGGAACTACTTTCTTTCAAAAATTAGGCCTCGATGAAAATGTTTTTGTCTACTTGCCTGCGCAGTAGTAATAAAATGTTAATAAAAAGCGGTATTAACAAGCAGTAATAAAAAGTGGTAATAAAAAGCGCGTGCACAAAATGCCCGCTGTTTGGCTGTGTTTTTTGCACATATTCACATTGACAAGGTGATACGAACATACCCAACCCTAAGCTCTTCCAAGCTTGTCATGTTTGCATCAGGTGTGTACATGTGTGGAGCTGGTCCTGTGTAACGACTGCAGAAAAAAAGTTTTCTTTATGTTCTGAAGTTTTCTTGGTATTTCTAGGATATTGTGCAGGAATTTCAAGCTGCGGTTCTCAACCAAAAATAAGAACGCTCGTAACGTACTAGTGCATTCTCCAATATTTTATACAGAAAGATGGGTTCAAAAGTACAGCGACGTGTTTTTCTTTCCTCTGTGATTTTTTTTTCAGGAATGCTATAAAGTGGTTTTAATATCTCGAAAAATCGACTCACTGAACACCGCGGTAAAGGATGAGAACACAAAAACGTCCTCTCGCAGGCATCACTCTATCATGGGAAAGTAAATAAATAAGCCAATATTGCATAAAATAAAAGCAACCACTCAGTCAGCGGGAACTGAATCAGTTCATTACTGATTCATAAAAAAACGAGGACTCATAAACAACGAGGATTCATAAAAAAAACGAGGACGACGACGAAGTGTCCATTTCATAGAACGCTTGTACCCTTGTCTGAAATTTTCTATTTGTTTTACCGCTAATTCTGGGAGCTGCCGCTCCCTCCTTGCGAGAATGGATGAAGAAGCCTCTCAGGATTTTCGAGGTGGACAACCGCTACGTCTGGCAGCGGCCAGGAAACGTGAGACCACCTCAAGTGGCACAGACAGTGAGGCAACGGAGCTCTATTACGACGGTTTCGAGTCATCGGATGACTACTACACAGTCGTCATGAGCCGCAATGCAAAAAAAAAGACTGCTACTAACATCGTCGACGGCAAGTATGTCCACCGTGCAGGCTACCGCGCAGCGTTGGCCACACACTATACTATTCATGGCTGTGGACCCTTCAGCTAACCTACGGCGGCTTAACAGGCAAGTCCTCTCTGTATACCTCGAAGGACTCGCTCCAAATAAGATTAAAGGCGTCAGGATCAACTCACGGAAGAATGTTCTGGCAGTTGATGTTCTACACCGTAATGCACTGCAAAGCCTACAGAACATCTTGGAAGTCGACAGAGTGACAGTTAACTCAGTGATCTCCACTGACTTTAAGGGCAGTGTTGGCGTCATTTATGACGTGGACATTTCCATTCCCGCTGACGATTTTCTAATCTTGATAAACCCAACTACAGACGACATCCTCATCAAGCACATCACAAGGCTTGGTCAGTCACGATGCCTGAAGATTGTTTTTGAGGGAGACAGTCTCCCCCCACACGTCAAAGTTGGCCACGTTCGCCACCAGGTCCGTCCATACATACCGAAGCCCCTACAATGCTTCAGATGTTTCAACATGGGACGTGTCAAAGGAGTATGTACCAGCAATGTCGTGTGCTCGTGGTGTGCCGAACCTCATTCAGAAGACACCTGTCACGAAACCGCGTTGAAATGCCCCAATTGCCACGGCGCTCATAAAGCGTCGTCTAAATATTGCTCACGAGTGCGAAATATATGCGCGGTGCTGAAACGCATGGTGCGCGACTATTCAATGCACAGAGAAGCCGCTGCTACTGTCAGGCGACGTCGGCGTCACCACAGAAGATCATCACGCAACGTGACATCTGCCGATAGAGACACGTCATCTCAAGCAAGAAGAAAAGGCCCCCCATCGTCAAGCTCTGTGAAGACTGATACACCAAAAACAGAATCAGGGTCAAGACTCCGACCTCGTGAAGAGTGGCCATCACTTCCCCGAACACATCCTGTTTCAGAGGTGCATCGAATCCCGCCAACCTCGATACCATTACGAACCACTGATGAAAAGACAAGTGAGCATCGCCAGGTCATCAACACGTTGCAGACCCTTATGAGCGCAATGCGCATGCTCCTAAGCAACATGAACACCCCATCAGCGCAGAGCGCACTCCAAGTGCTGGACACTTTGAGTTCGGTGTTTGCAGCTCTAAGGTAAAACGATGGCCCGCAACATGTTATCCTTCCGGGAGGAGGTCAAGAATGCATCTATCCTTCAGTGGAATGCCAGAGAACTTAGAGTGCGTATGTCAGAGTTCCGGCAATATGTATTCACGAACCAGTTCTCCATAATTGTGATTTGTGAACCAAATTTGTCAGCTCAGATGATACTGTCTGGATATGAGTGCTTTATGTCTTCTACCCACGGAGAGCGCAGCAAGGACCCTGTGTTCATACGGCGCGACTTAACTTATGTTCATCACCCTGTACTCCCTGACGAAGAAAACCAGTACGTTTGCCTAACAGTAAAAAACAATAAGACCACATTCACCATCATTGGAGCTTACTTACTTCCATCAAGTCGTCTAGACCATGAGCGCTTGCGCGGAATTTCGAATTACACTCTCTAGCCATGGGTGATAACAGGTGGCTTCAGTGCCCACGACTACTTATGGCGAAGCACCAGGGTCATAACTAGAGGGAGACAGTTACTGTCTTTCGCTTCTGAATGTGAACTTATCCTCGTGAATGACGGCAGCCTTACTTATCTGCACGGATCGGCCTATAGCAGTTGCCTGGACCTCACTTTTGTCTCACGCTCGTTCGCCAGCAGAGTGCACTGGTTTTCGGATTTGGAAACAAGGGGTAGCGACCACATCCCAACATACCTGAAGATTGACGGCTTTCCAACTCTCAAGTCCTCCAGATCCGTCCAGTGCACCGATTGGCAAAAATACAAGTTAAACATGGAAGACTATGTTGGCGCCTCACCTTTCAACCTAGGGGACGCAATAAAGAGTGCCCTACAGTCAACGACGCGTTCACTTCCGGGGAGCTCATCTCGCACTGATATGGACATTCATCTCGAGAAACTCCGAGCGATTCGTCGTCGTGCAGAACGACGTTATAGACGCACGAGGTCATTTGATGATCTGAGAGTGGCCAGACGCACACAAAAGAAAATACAGCGTCACATGGACAAGTTGGACAAGCAACGATGGGCATCTTTTTGCGAGTCTTTAGATCCCAGAAAGCCTCTGTCACTAATCTGGAGAACTGTCCGGGGTCTTTGTACAACCATTACTCAGAGCTACCCATTAAAATCTCTGGCACTTCACTTACGCTGCGAAGAGATTGATGTCGCAGATTCTTTCTGTCGAAGAATTGCCTGCGGGTCAAATTCGACTGGGACGAAGACGCCCGACTTTTCTGTATCCTTACCGCCTGATTGCCCTCGCGAGCTGTTTGGGAAATGTTATGGAAAGGATGAATTTAACGCGTCTGGAATGGTACTTAGAGTTCTACGAAATATATCTAGATGCCATGTCCGGGTTCAGACGAGGCCGCTCGTCAATTGACAATGTAGTTGACTTTGTGAAATATGTAGAACACCAGAAGGCCTGCAAATGGTTTCCTGTTGCTCTGTTTCTTGACGTTAAAGGGGCATACGACAATGTCACCCACGAAGCCATTCTCAGAGCACTAGAAGGAGTGGGACTTGGTGGCAGGATATATACGTGGGTTCATAGCTACCTACAGAATAGATCACTTCACGTGCAGACAGAGAATGGCACGACACCTGAGTATTACTGCAGCCGAGGAGTCCCGCAAGGCGGAGTGCTAAGCCCGACGCTGTTCAATCTAACACTCATTGGACTGGTTGGCAAGCAACCAAGCAGTGTACGACTTTCCATTTATGCTGATGACATCTGTGTGTGGACATCAGGTGTGACTTGACTTCAACTTCGCGCTCGACTTCAGAAGGCAGCATCAGTGGCATCGTACCACCTACGCAAACAAGGGCTCGAAATCGTAAGTGGGAAGTGTACAGTCATGGCATTCACAAGAACACCATTGTCCGCTTACGGCATATCAATTAACGGGCAGTTGGCGTCATGCAGCTGGAGTCACAGGTTCTTGGGAGTCGTAATAGACCGAAACCTCTCTTGGACACCCCACGTAAACTACGTGAAAAAGCGGCTGACTGCCACTTGTCACTTATTCAGGTTTCTTGCTGGGAAAAGTTGGGGAATGTCTGTCGAGTCTATCTTACAGCTGTACAAGGTATTATTGACTGGATTCCTGTGGTATAGCATACCTGTTATATCTAACACGTGCAAAACGAACCTGCGCACAATCCAAAATATTCAAGCCCGAGCGCTTAGGATATGCCTTGGTTTACCCCGCTGCGCATCGACAGCTGAAACAATTGCCATTGCACAGGACTACTCGATCATGACGCACATCATCATTGGAACGATGCGTGCGTACCTCAGGCAACATGCTAGGATTCCTCCCCAGCACTTGAAAACCCTCGCTACTTAGAGGCCCCACACGAGATTTAGTGCAATTGTCTGTGCTCATCGTGCGTCGTTTACGTCAAGTTTTACGCTTGCTGAGAAACTGGTGTATACTCCGTGGTGCCTGACACTTACACAAGCACGTGTTTCAATTCCAAGAATACAAAAAAATCAAATTTGCCTTCATCTGCCCTAAAACAATTGATCTTGAGCCTTCTGCACGAAATGTACAACAACCACGTGCACATATACACCGATGGTTCAACCACAGCGTCTGGTTCTGGCGGTGTGGTGGTGATTCCAGCTAGAAAAATCACTCTGCGAATCAAACTGTCACACCTCACTACGTCTTCGGCGGCAGAACTTTCGGCTTTGCGTGGCGCCCTAGAGTACATCAAATCCCAAAGACCGAGTAAATGGGCTGTGTTTTCCGACTCGAAACCAGCCCTACAGAGCATGCAGTCAGTCCTTCGACGAGGTTGCCATGAACAATTTACTTACGAAGTTTTCAAGCTTGTTCACCACGTCACAGAAACAGGTCACGAGGTCAAGTTTCAGTGGCTTCCTGGCCATTGTGGGATCAGTGGCAATGATTCCGCAGACAACGCGGCTCGCACATCCCACCAAGAAGAGCACACCCTTCCGATTCCTTTGTCAAGGACTGACGCTGCAAAGCAACTTCGTCACCTGGCACGTAGTCTGAGCCTGCAGGAGTGGAACACCCCAAGCATAAGACATACGAGACTATACCAAATAAACCCTCGGACGGAACTTCGACCGCCATCCGGACTTGGTCGACATGAAGCTTCACTTTTTTGTCACATTTGGTTGAGGTTTGCCTTCACAAAAGCATATAGAACCCTCATCTGATTGACCGACAATGCGGAATGCGGCGTCTGCTGCACCAAAGAAGACATCGACCATCTGATATGCCATTGCCCTCGATTCGCCTCTGAAAGACAGAAGCTTTCGGGCGCATTGCGACAATTCGACGATCGGCCACTCTCTGTGCAGACGCTACTGGAACACCGTCATCGCCTTTCGTCGGCTCAAAAAGAAGTCAAAGCTGTCTTGTGCTTTTTGAGGACTATAGGCCTACGCGACCACCTTTAACTTTTGTGTAGTGCCACCGCTGCATACGTGCCAGCCGATTGACTGACAATGCTGTTTTTTCTCTCTCTCTCTTTCTCTTCTCTTTCCTCTCTCTCTCATCTTTATGCCCCCCTCCCCATTCCCCCAGCGTTGGGTAGCAATGCGGGCATGTGCCTGGATAACCTTCCTTCCTTCCCTCTTGTTGTTTATCCCCCCATAAAAAACTATTCATCTTCAATACACTCGACAACTTTATTTAGGCCCAATGCTTTGAGCAAAACAAACGCTTATCAAAATCACAGAAGGATCGACTCATCCTTGAGTCGTTTGGCATGAAATAGAACACTCAGCATGGAAAAAATGAATATGCTCGAAGAACTGAATTTCTGCCGCAGCATCATCATCATCAACCTGACTACGCCCACTGCAGGGCAATGGCCTCTCTAATGATTCGCCAATCAACGCGGTCTTGTGCTCTTTGCTACCACGTTATATCTGTGAGCTTCTGAATCTCATCGGTATACCCAACTTTCTGCCTCCCCTTCGTGCGTTTGCCTTCTATGAAAATCCAGTCAGTCACTCCTAATGAGCAGCGGTTATTTTGCCTACGTGCTACGTGCCAGGTCCATGTCCATTTTTTCTTTTTGATTTCAACTATTCAGGCCATCATTCGGGCATTATAACAACCGAGAAATCGCCAATGTGATTCAGGCCAACTATTCGTCATACCACGTCCGAAAAAAAAGCTAAAGATTACCTTTTGATTAGCTTCTGATCCGTCCTTAATATCGTGCCATTGCCATTTGTTTTTTTTCTACGTATTTCTTTTATAACGTTCTGTACCATTGATCGTCAGGACTCGTGTAAACATTTCCGTACCTGTGTTATTATTGTTGTGTACTGAGTATAGCTATTTTACTTACTGTTCTTTGACTGTATGCTGTATCCTGTGTGCCGTACTTTGATCATCTATTGTTATCTGTCTGTTCTCATGCTCCGCACTTTTTCACCCCTGGGCAATATATGGGTAGGGGGCTTTGTTAGGCAGCCGTATACAGCCTTTAGCCCCTTCAATTCAGACTATGACTGTGAGAACAAAGTTCAAATTCAATTCGATTCAACTACGATATCCTTAACCATGGTTTGTTTCCTGACCCACTGTACTCTCTTCTTGTTTCTTAAGGTTACCTCTATCATTTTCCTTTCTATCGCTCGTTACGTGATTCTCAATTTGAGCGCCACCCTCTTTGTAAGCATCCAGGCTTCCGCTCAATAGTAGCTGTTATTTACCTTCTTCTTGATGGTTAGTGGCACATTACCATTAATCATTTGAGAATGCTTGCCGAATGTGATCCCCTCCATCCTTATTTATCTGCTAATTTCATTCTCATGATTCGGCTCCACGATCCCTAACTGTTCTAAAAAAGCATATTCCTTTGCTACTTCCAGTATCTCTCCACCTATCGCAAAGTGCTGTTTTCTGCCGAGACTGCTGCCCTGTACTTAAGTTTTGTGCATATAAATTTTCAGACCCACTTTTCTGGTTTACGAGTCCAGTTCAGTATTATTGAGCTGTAATTCGCCCCTTGAGTTACTCATCAAGGTGATGCCATCAGCGAATCCCAGGTTACTAAGATACTCTCAATTATCTCTTATCGCCATTTCTTCCCAATCTAGGGCCTTCGAAACCTCCTGTAAACACGCGGTGAATAGCATTAAAGAGACCTTGTCTGCCTGCCTTACATCCTTCTTTATTGGGATTCTGTCGCTTTCTTAAAGAACTATGATGGCCATGGATCCACCGTAGATTTTTCCAGTATGTTTATGTAGGGTTCGTCGATGCGTTGATTACGCGATGCCTGCATACTGCCGATGTCTCGGCTGAGACTTCTCGTAATGTTTTAAAGCAATGTATAGAGGTTGGTTTTTCTCCGCGCATTTCTCTATTACCTGATTGATACTACGAATATGGTCTATTGTGAAGTAGCCTGCACAAAATACTACTTTGGTTGATTGAACTGTGTTGTGCCGTAATTCTATTTTAGGAATTATTTTTTGTAAATAGTTTCTGGAGAACGGAGAGTAAGCTGACCGGCCTGTAATTTTTGGGTCCTTGACGTCTTCTTTCTTATAGAATAGGTTGATGTTGATGTTCTTCTAAGATCCTCGCACCCTTCCTGTCAAGAGCTACTTCGTATATAAGGTGGTCAGTTTCATTGCGATAGCAACTATATGGACACTCCCGGCTGTATTTTGCCACCGGCGTCGGCGTCACTAACCGTATATGTATACGTATCTATATATATGAAAGTGCAAGCAAGAAAAAAAACAGAAAAATACTTTGACGTGCAGAATCAAACTTGGGTCTTCCAATTGTGAGTGCGAGGCATTAACTACTGAGCCACCGAGGAGCACGTTCATCTCCGTTCAAATGGCAAGCTATTTATATCTATTACTTACCGCAGCTCACGGGCATCTCAAGGGGAGCTATCGTATTTTCAGCATTACCAGCAAGATGGCGCAATGAGCACACGTCACCACATCGTGCCGCGGCGCGCACTCTAATCTCTCACGCGTATTTTGCCCTGCTTAGAGGAGGGAAGCGATGCTACCTCGCACGTCCTCATCTCGTGAGGGGGGGGGGGGCGGAGAAAGAAGAGGAGGAGCGTACATCTTGGCTGGCCTTCGACTTTACCTGGAACGATTTTGTTGCAGTTACCGGGCTGTCAAAGGTCACTGCAATCATTGCAGTCTCCCTTTGCGAAAACTGCGCGCTTTTCAGAAACAGCGAAGTAAACTGAGACGCTTATTCGCGTGCATCTGTATCAGTGAGTAAGTATCGTGCGTCGTTTGTGCGTGAGAAGTGCGGGGCACCTTTCGATCTGCTTTCCAATTTGTTGTTATTGCGTCCCTTGGTTTGCCTGTGCGGCAAAGCTGTGACCTTTTTTCTAACATAATTTCTACGCCATATTTCAGCACTTCCGTTGTTATTTTATCCTCGCCAGCGGCTTTGCCTCTTTGCATTCCTTCTAGGGGTTTTCTTACTTTCCCTGTCGTTACTCGTAGGATGACTAATTCCTCTGCTTCTTACTGCTTCTTACGATCCACCCTGGTTGTTCGAATATATAAGCACTGATAATGTCCTAACTTCTATTGCCTGCTATAGTGTAATTTATTTTTTCGTCTTCATAAAATTATTAATATGCAGGTTAACCTTAAGAACCTGAAGCTGTATTACATGGACACTGAAGGCAGCCTTTACATCAGTCGCGTGACAACCGATGCTCGTCAGGCTGTTAGACTGGTAAGTACTTATATCAAACATCTATGTACATACTTTGAAGTGTGTTTCATTACATCTCCTGAGAAGCAAATGGACAACAACGTTTACACTTTGATGTATGCACAGAGTGAAACCTAGGTGAATGGCATAGCCCACCGATTATTGAGCTGCTTTACAAGAATATTTCCGTGCCAATAACCGCAACAATTACACATTGGACCTTGACGCCCCCTTACACGCCCACACACACAGACAAGCACAGTTACACGCACGAACGGAGGTAGGCAAACACAGTGAGCATAATAAAGTCTGCGCAAGAACGCAGAGTATGATAACTGTCCGAACCGTAAAAACATTGTAAACTACCCATTTCAAACGAAAAGCTAATGCAGACTTCTCGAAACGAAAAGCTCCTAAAAGGCGAGGCAATGTTTTGCTCGTTCAGGTTACACGTTGGGGGGGTGTCGAAGCTTCATAAACACGATGGTCCGAAGTTTGATAATGACTTTGTAAGAGGCTTGTAAATCACAGAGCGAGGCGGAATCCTCTTCACGATTAAGAACATGGATACCCATTATGATAAGTAGGTTCAGCAGGCATTCACAAGGCACACAAGAATACTGAAAAGAAACAAGTGTGATGAGTATATTTCAGGAAGGTAGCTACACAGCAGAGCTCCACGCTACTCACTCTGGCTATTTTTCACGCAATATATACACAGACGAGAAAAGACAGACATCAGGGGCGCAAACTCAAAACTGATTTGTGTAATACAACAAAATGCAGTTATATCTTCGAGACTAACTAACGCCCCGCAATAGTATTTCTGAACACCCACTACAAAAAACCAGAGAGTTCTGTTCAACACTACATTAAAAAAATAACAATAACAAAAAGGCACGTGCATGAATCCTGCTACAGATACGTGACGTTCAACGCAAATTTTTGTTAGTGTGTTATTTTTTTCATGATGTATTGTTGAACAGAAATCTTTAGTTTTGTCTCGTGGGGGCTCAGGACCACCGGCGAGGGCATTTGTTAGGCTCGAAGAAATAAAAAAAATGTTGTATTCAATAAATCAGTTCTTAGTTTGTTTCCCTGGTGTTTGTTTTTCTCATCCGTGTGTATGTTGCACGAAAATTAACCATGACTCAGTACCAATCCGCCCAACTTGCAGTAATCAGTCTGGTTGTGCGTTTTTTAGTTGATGAAATGAGGGCCAATAATTTTGACATATGTAGCATAGGGACACGGGTACGTACACAGAGACACTGATTACGTTAAAGATAGAATGCCTGGTTCGCGTATAGTGCATGATCAAAAATACATTTAATGTTGTATTTCTTGAATACCTCTAAGCTTTAGTAAACGGCATGGCTATTGTTTCAACCCCAGACAGAGTGTGGCCTTATCATGCGTATCTTCGACATTCAAAGGCTTGTGGGTATATAAATAAGTACTACTCGTAGAGCGATTGTATAGTGGGCCGTGGAATAGGTGTCATTTTTTTGTATTTTTCCATGTAGTTTTAGTTCTGTGCGCTGCTCCACCCGCTTGATGTGGTGGTGAGATTGAGCTATTGCTTCGACTGATATACGAACATCGAACACGAAATTTCTGGAGCCCTTTACTACGGCGTCTTTCCTGATCACGTCGTCGTTTTGGAACGTTGAACACCGCATATCAATCACGTCAGTGAACATCCGACAAAATGTACACGAGAAAATTTCTCGCAGCGAAACGGGATCACGACCATCTAGCGATAACTGCTGAGTGTACACGTCAAGGGGAACTTTGATTACGCCCCTTTCCTCTTTCCTGAAATGGATGATGCCATTTTTTTAGTTCTTCCCAATACTTTCGTGCTATAATCAATTGTATTTCGATCTCTTGCTGCTTTGGTGTATTGAAACATATTCCACTTTCTGCTTCCCATTCCTCTTGATTCTGCAGTGTAATCAATGTACGTCACATCGTTCAAAATGTTTCTTGTCTTTCCACCAATCACAGGTCATTCAACACCTGAAGGTAGCGCATGGACTCGAGGCGCAGCGGCTGTGCTTGCCAGAGATACGGTTTGGCATGTACGTGCTCTCCAAGATCTTCGGCATCAAAGGGACCAAGCCCGTGGTCGAGATGTACAGGCCCGGCGGGCTCAACCCGTTCGTCGAACTGCTCTACTACCTGGTTGGGGCTGGTCGGCACACACTTGTCGCGTTAATGGCGTCTTTCACAACGCTGATTGGCCGCTTCCGTACGACGCAGGAGGGCGAAGCCGTACTCACTGCAATAGAGAACACCCGCGACCGCTTCGAAGAAATACTGGGGGACGACGGAGTTTTGATCTTGCCAGCAGCCACAAGCGCTGCCCCATTTCAGAATCAGGAACTTCTATTTCTCGATGGAATCAGCATGACAGCTTTGTTTAATCTGTTTAAGGTGCCCGCGACAGTGTGCCCTGTCATGAAGTCGGCGGACAATTTGCCCTTGTGTGTCCAGCTAGTCGCGAAGAGAGGAAACGACAGGCTATGCCTCGCGGTTGCCATGGAAATAGAGAAGCGCTTTGGAGGGTCGGTTGATTATACAAGAAACTTCAAGAGTGAGCAAAATAAAGCTTCATGACCTGGCAGAGCACTCTTGGTGAGGGCTTTTGAAGATACCCTACTTTTGAGGAAAGTGATTTTGTGAAAGTGCTGCTCAGGCGAGAAAGGCTAGCGTGTGAAATCCTTTTGTACATTTTACTGCGCAACTAAGGAAGCACATGGTTCAAGTGTTCGTTATTTCGACAAACACTTCCATATATGTTGTCACGCTTGACACAATTCTAGAATGCTCTTATCTAGAAACAGCGCGGAGAAACATTTCCAATTTTCGTCGTTTGTCTTACAAAATGCCAGAATAAAGGAGGTTGCGATATTTACAGAATATGCTCCTTCTGTTCAATGTGCCATTGCAAAGGTTTCGATGTGAGATTAGTTTGCGTCTTGACGCTTTTTCAGTGACATTTCCTCTCTTGTGAACTAATTCTGTATTCTCAACGCTGCCTAACAGTCACGTGATTATTTAGGAAACAAACCCATTACACTCTTAGCGCCGTAAATTTCTATACTGCGTGCGAGAATGCTTTATTTCTGTGCACCCTATTTATCACGTCGCACTCGATTACAGTAGAATGATTTGGCCTAAGGAGAGTTTTTCTACAAGTTTTGTTTAGTGTGTCAAGGGATTTACAAATTTATCGTTTAGTATCACAATGTAGGGTACTCATTCACGCCCTTGTTACAAATCAAAAGGTTTTGCATGCTTGTTATTCACCTATAGTCGACCACTATTTCTCGCTCTTGAGAAGGAAGAATAGTTCAACACAGATGAAGATTAGGTAAGGGCAGCCGGCCGTTCATACAACCGAGCAATGTGGACTTGGTGTTGTGGGGACTCTTGCTGAACGCTTCGTCAGCTCTTGTCTCTTGTATTCATTCTGGTCTGCTTTGTATACCCCAGTTTTTAAACGAACACCACGCAAAAATCCACTCGTAGTAATTTACCCGCTATCTTGACATGAACTGCTCTTTCAAACAGCTCTGTCCCCGGTGCGCAGCATGAATGCTCCGTTAAAGAGTATCGGATGAACCAGCCTATACCGCGTAACATCAAGCAGTCACTGAAGATACTTGAGCCTGGCACAACCAATGAACGTACCCGGTGTTCCACTCCTTGGCTACGCGACTTGGACGGCATGATTTACATGTAATGGTATCAGGACGATTGTGGCCGTTTAAATTACTTCGTATGAAGCAAAACCATTGTTCCGTAACTTTATTCTATCATGAAAATAAATAACAGGTGGTAACAAGAAAATAATGATATGCATGTCATGTATGCACGCCATGACTTCTATGCCACGCTCACGGTGAGCTTGTGGCTGTTGCAACCGCTTGATATACCGAAAGATTGGCATTGCGTGACGTGACTGTATGACGAACAATATGACAGGTGGGAACATGAAAACAACGACATACACGTAATGTGCGCCATGACTTAAATGTTATGCTCATTGTGAAATTTAGGCATAGCTAGGTCGATATATACCTGAACTGGTGTTGCGCGACGCGACCGTACGACGAACACATATTGCGGTGAGTAACCTTTAAGGCGACCATCTTCCTATTATCATGCTTCATCGCATTACGTTTTATTCTCGCACATCTATTTATTCTGCTGAAATACTGTTCTCAGCCCGAGCTATGCACTACTTCACCGAACTTCATTTTGGAGGTCACTGACAATGAGCGAAGCGGCTCTTTGGCATCAGTGGGGGCAGAACAAGAACATCTTTCATTTTTTTTTCGCTTGCGAAGGTTAGTTCATGCCCTTTAAAATATACACCCTTTTTAACGTATTAGGGGAAAGCCTTGTCCGGTGTTGGTATGTCTTTATACTACTACTAAAAACAATGGTTATAATACCACTACTACTACTAATAGTAGTAACAATAAAAATAATCACAGAACAAATACACATTCACCATCTTCATCAGCATGACTATGCTCACTGCAGGGCTAATCAACCCGGTCCTGTGCATTCTGATGCCATGTAGTACCTGAAAACTTCCTAATCTCATCAGCTCACCTAACTTTCTGTGTCCCCCTAGCACGTTCGCCTTAACTGAGAATTCAGTAAGGTACCCTCAGCGATCTGCAGTGGCTATCCTGCCCCCACGTAACGCTCGCGGCCCACATTAATTTCCTTATATCAACGATATCTTTAAATTCAATTAGTTGCCTGACCCACTCTGCTCACAGCCTGGCGCCTAAGGATATATCTACACTCTAAAAAAGATCTGAGTGAAAGGGGTGTCCTTTTGTCCCACTATAATAATCACCATCTGACTCGCTAGCGCTTCTTTTCTGAAAATTCAGTGCTGGCCACTTTTTTACCCACAATGTTATGTCACGTTGATAACGGTAATGTTGATCATGACGTGAAACGACCGGGCGTGTGGCGATAGTGCAAGGTAACGAAGGCGAGATAGCTGGCCATTACTCTTGTAGAACAAAAAGATGCCCTTATTACTGATGCTGATGCTGATGACCTCTGATGGATGGCGCTTACCCACAACGGGGAATGGGCCAAGAACCGGCCGGCAGGGTACTTAAATGAAACTAAAATGAAAATGAAGCCAATCTGAAAAAGTTGCTCAAAATATTACTACCAAAAACAAAAATGTTTGCTGAGCAAGCGGTCAAACCATCTTTTGTTTTTGAAAGACGTAACTACGAATTATAAACTAAAGATCTGAAAAGGTAGGGGTTCCCTAGCACGGTAATCTCTTAGTTGCGTTGATGTAATCAAACACAGCGGAGCATACATCTCTGTGGCAGTAACCAAATGAAGTTCCGCCAAGTGATAAAATTACTGGAAGATTTACTTTTTACTGGATCTTTCCTGATTATCATAGCTTCTCGATTGCTCGTTTTGTCTTCTTCAATTTATATTTAACCGTTCTTGAGCAACTCCATGTTTCTGATCCGCAGTTAGGTGCCGCTAAGGGGCCCCTCTTATGTACCTTCCTCTTGAGGGATAGTGCTGGACTGCTATTCAAGAGTTGACAATGCTTGCGGAATGCTTACAATGCTAACTAGCAGAATAAGAATGGCGTGGGGCACATTTGGCAAGCACTCAAATAATGACAGGTAGATCGCCTTTATCTCTCAAGAGGAAGGTATATAACAGCTGTATCTTGCCGGTACTTAGCTATGGAGCAGAAACCTGGAGACTTAAAAAGAGGAATCAGCTCAAATTGAGGACGACGCAGCGAGCAATGGAAAGAAAAATGGTAGATGTAACCTTAAGAGACAAGAAGATACCAGAGTGGATTAGGGAACAAACGGGAGTTAAGGATATCATAGTTGAAATCCAGAAGAGGAACTGGACATGGGCCGGGCATGTAGTGCGTAGAAAGGATAACCGCTGGTCAATAAGGGTAACAAACTGGATTCCCAGAGAAGGTAAACGGGTTAAGCAGAGACAGCAGGTTAGGTTAGCAGATGAGATTAAAAAGTTTGCGGGTGTAAATTGGCTGCCGCAAGCACAGGACCAGGTTAACTCGGGGAACAAGGGAGAGGCCTTTGTACTGCAGTGGACGTAGTCATCCTGATGATGATGATGATAATGATACTAATTGTGCTCCACCAAATCTCTGTTTTTCTAGGTATTTCTTTTTCATAGTCAGGCTCCGCGGTTAGTGCCTGTCCTAAGTCGACCTATTCCTTTATGACTTCCAGTGTCCGACCACCTATTTCAAAGCGCTGTTCTTTGCCGAGAGTATTGCCCATTACTGTAGTTTTATGCATTATAATTTTCAGACCAAATTTTTGCCATCCGTTTCCACTTCAATAATCATGAGTTACAAATAGTCCCTTGAGCTACTTATCAATGAAATGTCATCAGCGAATATCAGGTTACTAGGGTTTTCTTCTTTACATGTTATACCTATCTTTTCCCCATTTAGGGCCGTGAAACCTCCGGTAAACGCACGGTGAATACCATGGCAGAGATTGTTTCTCTCTGCCTTACACCCTTCTTCATTGAAATTATGTCGCTTTCCTTATGCAGGACTATGGTGGATGGGGATACCCTGTAGGTTTTCTCTAATATGTGTACATAAGCTTCCATGATGCCATGAATCCACAGTGCATGCATGACTGTGAGACGTCCCCGCTACGCCACTGATCGCAAAAGATGTGGAAGAACGCTCAACCCTTTTTCTCGGTTCCCTCTTGGCTAGGCGTCTCAACTACTTTCCATACACAGGAATTCGTGATGGGGCCGGGAAATAGAAGTCGCTACGACCTGTTCCTGTTTACTGATTCATTTAATTTATTAATAACTGCAAACATCGTATACCCGCGTACATCAACCACTACACAAAATATAACGCATGATTTTGACACTCGCGACGTTCGACACAGGGCAGGCACATAAAGAAAGTAACTGCAACAATACAAGGGTATGCATATATAAAGAAAACACATGACACAAATGATGAAGTTATCAATGAATAAAACCACACAATGTCTCAACGTGCCGCCTCCCTGCCTGCAGATCTCGTCTAAATAGGGTGCACAAAGTTCGTCTCACGAATGGTCCGTGTTGTCAGTCTTCATCGACTTCGTCGTCTTCGTCGTCTCTCTCAGCGATTTCCATCTTAATCTTCTTTCATAACATCCCGCAATCACTCGCTTCCTCGTTTCCCATCTCTAACTTTCATTCCTCGTCATCTCGTCATACCATCCCTGCCTCAGTCTTCATCTCATCGACTCTCATCGCTATCTTTTCACACCGTTGTCTACCTTTTCCATTCCGTCTCTCTACCATCTTGAGCTCATCGCATCGTGTCTCCTCGATGGCCGTTCCGTAGTACCATTTTGTAGGACCCGACTGCACCCCTCCGTGGCACCTAACCAATTGCCACTGTTGACACACACATTTCTCTGTCAGTCGGTGTGTGTAAGCTTCTATGGCCACCCCTGCGGCCCACACCAGTGGAATACCCTCTCCCAAGCAAAGCCGAGCAAGTAAGAATACACAAGCTCAAGCCTCAGAGAGAAAGATGGGCGAGCTGTCCGAAGACACGTGAATTACGGGTGAACAATGGTCCCAATGATCCTACAAAGCGCGCGTTTGTAATGGCCATCGTCCGGAGTTTGCAGTGTTGTGCCGAAATGTTTTCGGCCTAACCAATTGCCCCGGTTTCTAGTACCTGATGACCCGATGTCCAGAACGAGTCTCAATGTCTCCATGCAACTCGGTGTCTCCCGTGAAATTCTCCGCAGCCGCCGCTTCTGCGTCATTCAACGTCGTGGGTGGCCATCCGCGCAGAACGCAGTAATGAGCCCTGGAGCCACGGAGGCTGACGGAAAGTCAGGCCGGGTCCGGCAGAGGCGCTGCAGCAGGGTCGCATTCGGGCTGTCAAGGTGGATGGACGTGTTTTTTTGAGAGCTCCGGATCGACTGCGCAGATAAGTGTTTTTGCATGTTTTGAGCTTGTCTTTATAATTATAAGGCAGCGGTTGAAATCTTCGTAGCACTTATTTTATGGTACGGCTTTTTCGGGGGCCAGTCACCAGGTCTTTATTAGTTAGTGCGGGTGTGTGTGTTTGAATTTTTGTTGTTTTTTTTCTTTTGCTACCCCGTGGGGGAGGTGCGCGTACATAGAACACGCAAGTTTTTGTAGTAGAGCTTAGACTTTCTTTCTTTTTTTTCGAAGTGCAGGGCTCAAGTTTAGTAATTATCGAGTATAGGGACAATTGGTGTCAGAAAGGCATGGTTAAAAGACTGTATAGTGTTCAGGATGTGGAGTGGGTTTGAAAGTGGACCCAAGCGTAGAAGCGGATGGAGAAGAGGCTGACGCGAAGTGTAGGCCATGTGAGGTCGAGGAAAAAATGGAGAAAATGATGGTTGCCCAGAGTGAACTGCTGATGAGAATCGCCGAGCTCGAGACTGCGTTGGCGACAGAGCAAGAGAAAACGAGGGCAATGGGAGAGAGACTGAAGTCCGCCGAGGAAGCGCTAGTGAAGCTGAACAAAGAAGCGACCTACCGAGAGAACAGTAGGGAACTGGCAACCAGAACTGTGGAGAAGGAAAAGCAAGCATGTTTGGAAAAAACAGGTTTAGCCGGTTCAACTGTCGCAAGGCCCAGCTTCAGCGAGGTAGTGGTGGGGCAGGGAGGGAACAAAGCAGGCGGCGTCACAGGTGCAAGTAGCCCCCAGGTGCAAAACGCTCCAGTGGAAAAGTCACAGCATGTGATAATCGCCGGGGACTCGAATTTAAATTGATGCACAGAAGCCATCAACGAGAGGGTAAGAGGTGACAAAAGGGTTGCAAAAGGGGCATTCCCAGGACGCAAGCTGGAAGCAGTCATGAGGCAAGCGAGCGCAAAGCTCAAAACGACAGCTGATAGACGAAACCTCGTGATTATTTGAGGCGGTTTAAACGATGTCCTAAATGAAGATGCAGCAGGACTAGCAGCCACACTGGCGAAAGGCGTCGATGACATGCGCGCCACTTCTCCTAAGGTACAGGTAGTGATATGCACGATACCGGAGGTACCGGTGCGTGATAGCAACCTGCAAAGAGCAGTGGTCAACGCAAACCAAGAGATATGGCGGATGAGTCGAGAGAAAGGTTTTTGAGGTGGTGGAAATAAACAGAGAGATGCATAGTGGGGGGGTTTTCAACGAGACAGAATTCACTTTGATGGGCGGCTAGGTCATGAGGTGGTTTGGCGACTTGCAGGACGCGCAGTAGCTTTTTTGGGGGGCAAGCGAGCCCTTCGGGGTGCAGGATAGCTAGTAACGAGGAAAACAGCCAGGGAGACTCTTCGACAGGTGGTATGGACAGATACTATTCCAAAGTGGCACCAATATCTAAGCTAGGTAGAGTCCGGGGCATAAATAGACGTAGCCACGAGCGCCGAGCCAATTCAGACATAGGGTATATTAACATGCAGGGTGGTAGGAACAGGCTGAAGTGGGAAGAGATAGAAGAACAGCTAAGGGAAGAGAGGCCGGGGGTATACGGTTTTGTAGAAACACATCTCAGGGACATGGAACAACCTCCAAACAATCCGGACTACGCGTGGGAACATTGCAATAGAACAGAAGGCAGCAGAAAGGGGGGTGGTATTGGGGCATTCATTCATAAAAGTACAGACTGGCAAAGGGTCAAGCAGGAGTGCAAGGAACATTTATGGCTAAAAGGGAAAGTGGCAGGTCAAATGACACTCCTTGGTTTTGTGTACTTGTGGACGGAAGCAAAGGCCAGAGAGGAAAACCAGGCAATGGTAGAGTGTATATCAAAGGGCATTCAGGAGTTAGGAAGAGAGTGCGAGATAATCATACTAGGAGACAAGAATGCGCACATAGAAGATATAGATGAGTATACCGACCCGACAGGCAAAATGATTATGGATATGTGTGAAAGGCTTGATTTGATCATTTGCAACAGTACCGAGAAGTGTGAAGGGCAAGTAACATGGGAGGTAGGAAGGCTTCAGTCGACGATAGATTATGCACTGATGTCACATAGGATGTATGATAAGATCAGGGGAATGCACATAGATGAAGGTGGCTCCAGAAGTCTGGGTAGCGATCACAAACGTATCAAGCTAAGTTTTGGAAGAGCAGTGAAAGTGGGAAGGAGACAAGATGAGCAACTACAGGAAAATTTTTATCTAGGAAGGCAAATTCCAATAGCCACTAAACAAATTGAGAAAGTAATCACGGAGGATAATAAGACAGTGTGGACATACACGAATCTAATTACACTCTTTGAGCTAGAGCTTGCTAAGGCACCTGACAAGTCACCTCGCAAAAGAAGACACAAACCCAAGATAGGTGGGATGAGGAAGTTGAGAGAACCACAGAAAAACGTCAGGAAGCCTCTGAGGGAACACGGGCATGCTAAGCAGCTGGGTGAACCGACAGATGATGTTGAAAGAAAATGGGCAACCTTTGTAAGCTGTAGAAGGGATGCATCCCTTCTGATCAATGAAAAGATTAGAAGGAAGGGAGCTCAGTGGCTGGCAGAAGTACATAAAAAAGATAGAAAGGCAGCTGCGAAATTTTGGAACCATCTAATCTCCCTAAGAAATGAGACGAGCCTAGAGCAGAGTTTTATAACTACAGCCTAAGGTGCTAGGCTAGAAGGGGACGAAGCTATTGAATATATAAGAACAAGGGTGACAGAAAAATTTCAACAAAGAAGTACTTTTTGCACCACAATAGACAAGGACGAATCAAGTGGTGCAATGGCTCCATTTTCAAAACAAGAGTGGGAAAGGGCTGAGAAAAGGATTCCTAGTAATACATCAACAGGCCCTGATGGCATTCCAATTAGGCTGATAAAGACATTAGGTCCGAAGTCTAAGCAGGCTTTGAGAGAGGCAGTGAGCACAATAATAATCGATGGTGAAGTTCCCGATGGATGGAAACTTAGCAGGATGAGCATGATCTATAAAGGAAAGGGGGACAAAGCTGACATAAACAACTACCCACCTATAACAGTGACATCAGTGGTCTACAGGCTGGCGATGCAGATCATAAAGGAAAGACAGCAGGCGTCGATAGAGGATGAGGGGGTGCTGGGGGAACTGCAGAATGGGTTGCGGAAACACAGGAGGTTGGAAGACAATCTGTTCTCACTGACGCAGTGCATCGAAATAGCAGAAAAGGAACACAGGCCCCTGTGGCTAGCATTTTTGGATATCAAGGGAGCGTACGATAGCGTGGTTCAAGAGGAATTGTGGGGAATACTGGACACACTAGGCGTGGAGCATGTAGTCACTAATCTTTTAAAGGGTATCTATAAAGGTAACAAGGTAGTTATAAAGTGGGAAAACAGGTATCCAAGCCTGCAGAGGTAAAACGGGGGCATAGGCAGGGGTGCCCCTGTCACCCTTATTATTCATGATGTACCTACAAGGATTAGAGGCAAAATTAGAGGGAAGTGGACTGGCCTTCAACCTCTCTTTAGTCAAATAAGGAAAACGTATTGATCAGGCAGATGTACGCAGATGATACGCAGATTAATGTACGCAGATTAATGTACGCAGATGATATAGTGCTAATGGCCAACAACAAGGAAGATTTGCAGAGATTGATGGACATCTGTGGTAATGAGGGAGATAGGTTAGATTTTAGATTCAGTAAGGAAAAATCAGCAGTCATGATTTTCATTGACAAGGAAAGTAGTGAGCTTAGAATACAGGAGGTCACGCTAGAGTTTACAGATAAATTACAAATATCTGGGCGTATGAATAAGCAATGGGACCGAGTATCTGAGGGAACACGAAATATACGTGACGACTAAAGGTAACAGGAATGCAGCAGTCATGAAAAATAGGGCACTGTGGAAAACAATAGGTGTGATGTTGTTAGAGGAATATGGAAAAGGGTCATGGTTCCTGGGCTGACGTTCGGCAATGCGGTAATGTGCATGAGATCAGAAGTTCAAGCAAGATGAGAAATTAAGCAACGTGGAATAGGTAGGCTTTCTTTAGGAGCTCACGGGAATACACCAAATCAGGGAGTACAAGGTGATATGGGATAGGCATCATTTGAGGGCAGGGAAGCTAGCAGCAAGATAAAATTTGAGAAGCGATTGAGAGAAATGGGGGAAGAGCGTTGGGCTAGGAAGGTTTTCAGCGACTTGTACATGATGAATGTCGATACAAAATGTAGGAAGCGAACCAGGAAGTTGACTGGTAAATACTTAGAAAACAGCAGGTGGCCAAACCAAAAAGCACTATCGGTTAAGAAGAAAATGAAGGAAACGGAGACTGACATGTGGAGATTGGGCATGATTAAGAAGTCCGCATTAGAGATCTATCGAACTTTTAAGCCGGAAATTGCCAAGGAAAGGATCTATGATAATACTCGGGGTAGTTTTCTACTGTTTGAGGCCAGGACGGGAGTACTGCGAACCAAGACATATCAGGCCAAATACGAAGGGGTAGACGCAGTATGCAGTGCGTGTGGAGAGGAAGAAGAAACTGCCGAACACTTGATATTGTTCTGTAAAGGGCTTCACCCTATAGTTCAGGATGATGGCGCAGAGTTTTTCAAAGCACTGGGGTTTAGAAACTGGGAGGGCAAAATAAACTTTAAGCGGGTAGACTTAACTAGAAGGAGGTTATCTGATTGGTGGCTAACGTCAAGGCACGAGTGAAAATTAAACTCTTCACTGCAAAGTACGAATCCTCAAAGTCACCTTTTAAGGAAAAAAAATATAGTTTTTGGTTCATTAGGTATTACGGCTTGGTGGCGCTAGCCACCACCCGATCTAAAGGGTACAGCCATATCCATCCATCCATCCATCCATCCATCCATCCATCCATCCATTCACCGAACCAACAAAAGGTGCTCTGCTGCTCCCCCATGCCACAAATCTGAAGGGTGCGCGCGGAGTATTGCCACTGCACACTGTCACACTGTCCGTAGACAACAAGGCACCGCCCGGTCCTCGTGTTTGCGCGGGGAGGGGGGGGGGGCGCTACAACAGTCGACAGAATTCTTCCAGGTACTCCACTCCGGATTGCACATTCGTTACCCCGAAGGTTTCCTTTTCCTTTTTTTTAATTCGTGGTGTTAAGAAATGAACGTAAACATTTTGAAAGGGCTGGGGCTCAGTCCATGTTTGAGGGGACGTCGCAACTGCTATCTCCTCTGAATTAATGCTTTTGTTTAATTTATGAAGGCAATGTGTAGGGAATGGTGGTGTTGCATGTATTTCTTTGTTAAATGTGGTGTCCCGCAAGGCAGCGTCTTGTCACCTCTTTTCTTTAACAGCGTATTCGCTGGACTTCCAGGCCGATTACCGCAAGGATGACACTTTCCTATAGGCATAGCGATTTATGCTGATGGAATTGCACTCTGGGTCAGTGGCCCGTCACACTATAGTTCACGTCTTTGTGATATATTGCAGCGAGTTCTTAATGCAACTTCAGAATGCTTGGTGGAAGTTGGCCTGCAAGTTTTGCCTTCGAAGTCAGCTGCGATCGCGTATCATTCAAGGCAACACGCTCGTCGAAGCCTTGGCAGGCTTTACCTCGGCAGACACACCGATACTGTGGGTACTCCAACATCGCTACCTGGATGCAATCATCGATTATCGCCTTTCTTGGCGCCCTGCTGTTGAAACTGAGGCGAAAATCACTGTTCCTGTTCAAGTATGTAGCCACCTTGACTCTTAGGTATGAGGGAATTGATCAGAGGACGGCGCTACATGTTTACCAATCAGCTGTACTCCCTTGCGTGATGTATGTTTTGCCAGTCTTGAATGTACCGCCTGGTTTATGTCTCATCTAGAACGGAATCAACGTGTTGCCCTACGAGTACTGTTTGGCTTACCTCGTGCAGCACAATCAATTCCACTACTGACTGAAGCACAACAGTTGCCGCTAAGGCTGCAAGCTGACCAGAGAGTGCTACATCATATTGAGCGTCTCAACCGAGCCCCACGTGTCAAGACACCCCTTAACAGGCTTATAAAGTGCCCACTTTCTCGGATGGGTAAAATGGCGGCTTTGTTCAATGACATTACTGGCAATTCCGGCGAAACTATTCAGTTGCCAACATCGACAGAGCACAGGCCATGTGCCTTCCCTACACAACTGTAAATTACAGGGACACGCAAAAAGTTGGCCAACCTGTTTCGGAATTATACCAATTAGCCCATTGACACTTATTCGAACACATCGAAGACTATGCAAAAGTATTTACAGACGCTTCTGTACGCAGCGATGTCCTGAGCGCTTCTGCAGCTTTCTTCTGCCTTCAACCGATATCAGGCGGTTGTTAGAAATACCGCACTCCTCGTCGTCGGTGACGGCTGAGCTAGCAGCGATTGATGTCACTTTTAAGTACGTACAAGAAGGGTTACCAGCATTGAAGGTTGTCTTCCTCACCGACTCTCGCGGTGCCCTTAGCAGACTCATCAGCAAGGAGAACGACAGCGCAATTCCGGGCAGCATTAGGGAATCCTTTAACAACATTCTGTCACATGGGGTATGCCCAGCTGCATAGTGGGTACCTTCGCACGTGGGTATTGTGGGCAATGAAGAAGCGGATCACCTTGCACCATCATGCAACCATGATGGTTGTGACTGTCCGGGAGTTCTATGCACGATGGACAACGCTCTTCTGCTTATACGCCGACGCGTCCTAAAGCAGCACCCAGGCGTGCGTGTGGTGAATGGAAAGTTCCCTCCCCGTGATCATGGCCGTGGCTTGCCCTGTAGTTCCCGAGCGCTGTTGTACAAACTAAGAGTGGGCTCTGTGCTGGTGCGTGAACAATTACACCGTCAAGGGCGTGTGGACAGCCCGTTGTGCGCAGCTTGTGGCTCCTGCGAAACACTTGAGCATCTCGTAGTGCACTGTCCCATATTTGCTACGCAGCGGTCTTTGTTGAATATAAATTCCTGGGACTCAAGTGTGCAATTCTAAACGACTACCTCTTTCCAAGTGGTAGTGCTTCCCGACGCGACCAGGCCCACCGAGCTGTCCTTCCATTTATAAACCAAATGGACCTGGCCACCCGTTTATTGACGGTCTCTTTTTCTCTCCTTTAATATTTTTATTTGTGTTTTTTACTCGTACTTGACTAGAGTGGGAACAGTTAGGGATAAGAGTTGATGAAGAGTACCTCAGTAACCTGCGCTTCGCCAATAATATTGCATTGCTGAGTAACTCAGGGGACAAATCGCAACTCTTAATTACGGAGTTAGACAAGGAGAGCAGAAAGGTGGGTCTTAAAATTAATCTGCAGAAAACGAAAGTAATGTACAACAACCTCGGAAAAGAGCAGCGCTTCGAGATTGGTAATAGTGCACTTCAAATTGTAAAAGACAATGTCTACTTCGGGCAGGTAGTGACCGCGGAGCCAAACCACGAGATTGAAGTAACTAGAAGAATAAGAAGGGGGTATAGCACATTGGGCAAGCACTCTCAAGTTATGACAGTTAGTTTGCCCCTATCCCTCAAGAGGAAGGTATATAACAGCTGTATCTTGCCGGTACTTAGCTATGGAGCAGAAACCTGGAGACTTAAAAAGAGGAATCAGCTTAAATTGAGGACGACGCAGCGAGCAATGGAAAAAAAAATGGTAGGTGTAATCTTAAGAGACAAGGAGAGAGCAGAGTGTATTAGGGAACAAACGGGGGTTAAGGATATTACAGCTGAAATCAAGAAGAAGAAATTGACATGGGCCGGGCATGTGGCGCGTAGACAGGATAACCGCTGGTCATTAGGGGAACTAACTGGATTCTCAGACAAGGCAAGCGGGTTAAGGGGAGACAGAATAAGGATAGGAGAACAGATGAGATTAAGAAGTTAGCGATTATAAATTGGCAGCAGCAAGCACAGGACCGAGTTAACTGGTGGAACATGGGTGTGGCCTTTGTCCTGCAGTGTACGTAGTCAGGCTGATGATGATGATGATGACTCGTCAAAGTCTTCGTCATTTTTTCCTTCCTTATCTTCTTTCTTCTTTCTCCCCTCTAATCTTTGTTTTCTCTGTTTCTTCCCTCCTCCCGAAAAAGTGAGCAGGCATTGTGCCCCTCAAGGTGGCTGTCGCCAGCTTGCTCTCTCCCTCTTTCCTCTGTGTCCATGTGTATCTGTGTATGCAAATCAAATAGTAAATTAAAATCATTGATAGTATAAATTTGGTCTATTGTTGAGTAGTGTTTGGTTGATTGAAGTTCAATGCCATGGTCATTTTATATTCTAATATATCTAAATACCTTGTAGACAAGAAACAGTAAGCTGAATCAGCTTGTACATTTTCGAGTATTTCCCGTTTCTGTGTATTAAGATGTGAGCATTCTTCCAAAATTCTACTAAACTCTCTGTCAAGAGGCACTTCGTATACTGGGTGGGTAGTTTAAATGTGAATGCATCTCTTACTCGGGCTATGTCAGGCGTCCGTCAGGATCTGTCCACCACCCTCTAAAGTGCCAACCACTGGCACGCGTACGCTCGCGTCTACGCGTCAAAAGTGTCAAATGCGCCTCTGGGCGTCGACGTCGGAGGGGCATACGCGAGCAGGCGCGAGGGATCAAGCCGGGCTTGATATTTCGCCTCGCGTACGCTACGTCACCACGCGTACAGCGGCACCAACCAACCAGAGGCCGCGATGGCTCCGAATGCTGTGCCTAAAGGCCGCCGCTTCGAAGGCACGACCGAGTGCTGAAAGCAAGCATAAAAAGTACTCCAAACGTTCCTGAATGACGGCTTCGTAATCTAGAACGACAACGAAACGACGAACGACTGCGAGTGCTACCAGCGTGACGCCGTTTCGTGCTGAGTTCGAGCGACGCCGACAAATCCAGCGAATGCCGGCCGGCTATGCTAGCGCCGGTCCCGTGTGCGATCGTCGGCCGAGCGAAAGGAGCATGTCGGTGTTCTTGTGCTTTGATCTGTGACTTTCTGTGCTAAAAACGAGTGTTAAACAGACTTCAGAGGTTCGAAGGTTTGAGCGTGAGCCCTCGCCTACCGCGGAGACAATTCAGATTGGTGTCATCTGCATCCAGCGCAGGCCTCTACCATCTAGTTCATATGAACCAGCACATGCGAGGCACATCGGCTGAAAAAACTCTACGGTAGTTTCCGTCGCAACATAGACACCATATACGACGCCCGAAATATCGCGTAGTCCATACGCAGGAGTTTTTATCGGCACTGTGTTTGTTTTCAACATCGGTATTCATCATCGCTGAAAGCGAACCTCGCACTAGCCAACACATTTCCGTGATGTGAAAACGTACGTACTTATAGAAGTGTATTCGCGAATCGTATGACGCGGAAACATTCGTTGGCTTCGGTGCTAATCGTTTTCGTGTGTTGCCAAGCTAATAACAAGCGTGCGCTGGTTGGTAGCAGTGAGATGTGACTTCGTGTCGGGTACCAGCGACGCTGACACATTGAGCTGTCAGCGGTCTCATTTACATTCCCTTACAAGACAGAAACTCGAGCGTGCGTTGCTGTGGTGATCGAAAAAGAAAGCTGCATGATTAAGTGCTGCTGGTATTGCCTGCTATTTCACTTCTCGCTTCTTCTGCTTCTGTGCCACGCTCAGTAGCACATACGTTGTTTGGTGGCATTCTAACACACACATTCTTAATTTATAGTTCATTCTGATACTAATAGCTATAGGCATACAATGGCGCTTCTCCGTCGTTGTACAGTTTACTATAGCATAACGCGCGTTCTGTTTACAGCTGGACACATAACTGAATACCTTGTGAGAAGTACCTGATTTGAAATCAGCTGCACGATATGACACGATTGTGGGAAGAGAAGATCGCCACATGTATGCACAGAATGAATGAAGGTGCACTAGTATGGTACTGCACTTTGTATAGAAGAAATGCAAAAAGTACCTCATGTGACTTATGAGACTTTTCAGAGCTGTGCATGTATTTATCTGTGCCTCCAGACTATATTGAGCTGAATATATTCGATGGTTCCGAACATTGAATCTTTGTATGTGTTTCCAAGGAGTCCTTAATTTCTGTTCGGTTTTTTAGTATATGCATTAACTTGGATTATATATACGCATTCACTTAAGCATATTCTGTTTAGTTCTGTTGGAAAACTTGCCAAAACTTCTGTACGGTGCTCTGGTGCAATTCTTTGATGAGTATCTGTCCCATCAAATATTTTTGGCATGCTTTATTGCATTATAGGGTATTTTGACAATTGATGACATGTGAAAGCCACAGTGCTTGGCTGTAATCTCAAAACCAATGTCTGTCTCATCAAGAAGTGTCAGATGCGTTTTGTAGATGTTAAAGGATATTTAAACTACCAGCAAAGTGCTGAAGTCTTCAACACAGCACTGATCCGCAATCACCACGCAGCTTAGAAGTCATTTGTAGAGCTCTCCAACACGTTCAAATAAAGTTATCAAACACTGGATTGATCTACTTGGTTTGATTCCTAATACCAGTGTGTCTGACTTTTTGGAGGCATTTGTATTAAAATAATGTCCTATTTCTCTTATTTATTACAGGGGTGCACTCAAGGGTAGTGATATTTGTTTACCTTGGCACACTTATTGTGATATTACTGTTTAAATCCTTTCCTTTTGCATATATGTACGCCACTTTTGCAGTAGCCTCACAGTGAGCAGCCATATTTGAAAATAAATAAGTATACCATCCGAAAGTGACACTGTGCTCGGTTCCAATCTGGTCACTAATATTTGTTGCATCATGATGTGTCGGGTGTGTTTTATTGCATTGGATAACATTTTGGCTGCCTTTCATGAAGGGTTCAGTTCCAGTATTATGACCGATATCTGTGACTTCATGAACAGTTGGGCGTCATTTGTCGTTTTAGAGAATACTTTGACTAAAGACAACGTCCAGAAGTCTTCCATACAGGATTCACTTCCAATATTATGACCGATATCTGTGACTTCATGAACAGTTGGGTGTCGTCTGTCGTTTTAGAGAAAACTTTGACTTAAGACAACGTCCAGAAGTCTTCCACTAAGGATTCAGTTCTAATATTATGACCGATATCTGTGACTTCATGAACAGTTGGGTGTCGTCTGTCGTTTTAGAGAAAACTTTGACTTAAGACAACGTCCAGAAGTCTTCCACTAAGGATTCAGTTCTAATATTATGACCGATATCTGTGACTTCATGAACAGTTGGGTGTCATCTGTCATTTTAGAGAATAGTTTGACTAAAGACAACGTCCAGAAGGCTTGCATTAAGGTTTCAGTTCTAATATTATGACCGATATATGTGACTTCAAGAACAGGTGGGTGTCGTTTTAGAGAATACTTTGACTAAAGACAACGTCCAGAAGTCTTCCATACAGGGTTCAGTTCCAATATTATGACCGCTATCTGTGACTTCATGAACAGTTGGGTTTCGTCTGTTGTTTTAGAGAATACTTTGACTAAAGACAACGTCCAGCAGTCTTCCATACAGGATTTAGTTCCAATATTATGACGATATCTGTGACATCATGAATAGTTGGGTGTCGTTTGTCGTGTTAGAAAATACTTTGACTTAAGACAACGTCCAGAAGTCTTGCATTAAGGTTTCAGTTCTAATATTATGACCGATATCTGTGACTTCATGAACAGTTGGGTGTCATTTGTCGTTTTAGAGAATACTTTGACTAAAGAGAACGCCCAGAAGTCTTCCAAACAGGGGTCAGTTGCAATATTATGACCGATATCTGTCACATCATGAAGTGTCAGGCACAGTTAGTTGCATTAGAGCACATTTCGACTATGGAAAATGCCCGAAAGCATTCTACGCAGTATTTGGTTCCTATCTTATGGCCAATATCAGTTGTATCAATAAGAACCAGGTGTGCTTTGTTGCATTAGAGGATATTTCAAACACACACATCAGCCGAAAGCCTGCTACTCTGGCCTCAATTGTAGTCTAATGACTGACTTAAATCTGTCAGATCATGAAGTTGCAGGCGTGATTCTTAAGTTGACTGATATAAAATATGTTGTGTAAATATACTGAAGGTACCAGCATATGCAAGATATTGTTAGTAACTTTGGCAGTGCAGGTATAGAAACCCGGTGGTTTGTAAACGTGATCAGGAGGGCAGCTACGCCTCATTCACCGCAGATATGAGGGGGGGGGGAGCTCAATGTCCACTTCTGATATTACCATAATAGGGAGGGTGTGCTAAGTTAGCACTGGGGAGGGACACTGGGACAAACTTTTGCCCCCCCCCTCTTCCTTAAGGAGAACCCTGCACACGCCTATGATAGACGTACAGTATGCTAGACGCGAATGTTCATTCGCGGGAGCGGCGCACGCACCCATGTTGATTTCTGGTGCATACCGCTGTAGTTACTTTGGGCACTGAAATGTCAATTACTTCTAAAATAGTCTAAACTGGGGTGGTTGAAGCACTATCAACTTGTAAACGTGTTCTCATATTCTCTAAAACATACATTCCCGCTCCAGTTGAGAACGTGCCGTTCTGTGCTGAACTTGGACAGTTCTAAGCCAAAAGATCAAGCAACATTGTGCATCGGCCTTGGACGCGTGGGCGTCCACGCGGTCGACGCGTGCCAGTAGTTGCGCGCCCTTTTCCTCCACAGGCACGACTAGACGCTTTTGGCGCGTGGGCGCGTGCATACGCGTGCCAGTGGTTGGCACTTAATAGCTACAGCTGTGGGCGCGCGCGTACCTAGCAACCGGAGCCCCCCCCCCCCCCCCCCCAGCTCCTTGACTTGATTGTTACTTGCCACCGCTTCAAACATAGTGCACTGTGTTTGGAACACGTTGGTGCTGCCAGCGTTTGTGTAGTGTTTGTGTTGATGAGATGCTCACAATATGGCCGTCAGGTACAATGACAGCTGCCGTACTTGGCCGCTCCTTCTCTCGCCATTCACTCTCTTTCTCCTCTGTGCGCCCCACTCTCCCGTCCGACAGTTTGAAGCACCTAGTTCCCTAGCCATTAAAGTTCTGTGGATTTCGCACGCCTCACTCTCGACCATTTGCTGGCTGGGCGCCTCTCAAGGCGATAGCAGAAGTCAGTGAAGGCGAATGTCTGACGCAACGGTACACTCTCTCGGCTCAGAAAATGCATTCGCATTTTCTCACAATTTTCTCCCGGAAGCTAAGGACGTTTTTTTTTCAAACACAGTCGCTCCGCCGTTTTCAACTGGGCTAATTTTAGCCGCTCATCACCAGCGGCTTTGCCAATTTTTCTCCACGTGGGCCTCAATTACTTTCCCTGTCGTCACTGGTGATATGTTATCAAGGCTTGATACATTTGTAGGTCATAGATACATAATATGGGGGCAACAACCGTATAACGTACGCTAATGTGAGACAGGAAAAAGCTTAAGGATAGAGCAACATCAATAATATTTGTGAAGGAACAATAAAAACCAAAACAAGCAAAAGTCTTCATCATAGTCGGCGACTTCTATTCAGACATTATGGACACAACACCTAGTTTTGTCGCCAACGTTTTGTGATTAACTTTGTCACAGAATTTATACTGCATGACTCAACGCTCGGGAACGTAAGGTAGGAGAAAAGCGACTGGTTGAACGAGACATAATTCACTTAGATGGGCAGCTAGGTCATGAGGTGGGTTGGCGACTTGCAGGACGCTTAGTAGCTTTTTCGGGGGGCACGCGTGCCCTTCGGGGAGCAGGATAGCTAGTAACGAGGAAAACAACCAGGGAGACTCTTTGACAGGTGGTATGGACAAATAGGATTCCAAAGTGGCACCAGTATCTAAGATAGGCAGAGTGCGGGGCAGAACTAGACGTCGCCACGAGAGCCGAGCCAACTCAGACATAGGGTATATTAACATGCAGGGTGGCAGGAACAGGCTGAAGTTGGAAGAGATAGAAGAAAAGCTAAGGGAGGAGAAGCCGTTGGTCTACGGTTTTGTAGAAACACATCTTAGGCACATGGAACAACCTCCTAACAATACGGTCTACGCATGGGAGTATTGTAATAGAACGAAAGGCAGCAGAAAAGGGGTGGTATTGGGGTATTCATAATAATAAAAGTACAGACAGGCAAAGGGTCAAGCAAGAGTGCAAGGAACACTTATGTCTAAAAGGAAAAGTGGTAGGGCAAATGACACTCCTTGGTTTGGTGTACTTGTAGAAGGGAGCAAAGGCCAGAGAGGAAAACCAGGCAATGGTAGAGTGTATATCAAAGGACATTGAGGAGTTACGAGAAGAGTGCGAGATAATTATACTAGGAGATATGAATGTGCACATAGAAGATAAAGATGGGTATACCGACCCGACAGGCAAAATGATTATGGATATGTGTGAAAGGCTTGATTTGATCATTTGCAACAGTACCGAGAAGTGTGAAGGGCAAGTAACATGGGAGGTAGGAAGGCTTCAGTCGACGATAGATTATGCACTGATGTCACATAGGATGTATGATAAGATCAGAAGAATGCACATAGATGAAGGTGGCTCCAGAAGTCTGGGTAGCGATCACAAACGTATCAAGCTAAGTTTTGGAGGAGCAGTGAAAGTGGGAAGGAGACAAGATGAGCAACTACAGGAAAATTTTTATCTAGAAAGGCAAATTCAAATAGCCACTAAACAAATTTAGAAAGTAATCACGGAGGATAATAAGACAGTGTGGACATACACGAATCTAATTAGACTCTTTGAGCTAGAGCTTGCTAAGGCACCTGACAAGTCACCTCGCAAAAGAAGACACAAACCCAAGAGTTGGTGGGATGAGGAAGTTGAGAGAACCACAGAAAAACGTCAGGAAGCCTCTGAGGAAACACAGGCATGCTAAGCAGCGAGGTGAATCAACAGATGATGTTGAAAGAAAATCGGAAACCTTTCTAAGCTGTAGCAGGGAAGCATCCCTTCTGATCGATGAAAATATTAGAAGAAAGGGGCTCAGTCGCTAGCAGAAAAACATAAAAGAATAGAAAGGCAGCTGCAAAATTTTGAAACACTCTAATCTCCCTAAAAATGAGACGAGCCTAGAGCAGAGGTTTGTAACTACAGCTCAAGGTGCTAGGCTAGAAGGGGACAAAGCCATCGAATGTATAAAAACAAGGGTGACAGAAAAATTTCAACAAAGAAATGCGTTATGTAACACAATAGACGAGGATGAATCAAGTGGCACAGTGGCTCCATTTTCACAAGGAGAGTGGGAAAGGGCTGAGAAGAGGGTTCCTAGTAGTAATTCAACAGGCCCCCATGGCATTCTAATTATGCTGATAAAGACATTGGGTCCGAAGTCTAAGCAGTCTTTGAGAGAGGCAGTGAGTGAAATAATAATCGATGGTGAAGTCCCCGGGGGATGGAAACTTAGCACAATGAGCATGATCTATAAAGGAAAGGGGGACAAAGCTGACATAAACAACAACCGTCCTTTAACAGTGAAATTCGTGTTCAACAGGCTGGAGATGCAGGTCATAAAGGAAAGACTGCAGGCTTGGATAGAGGATAAGGGGGTGCTGGGGAAAATACAGAATGGGTTTCGGAAACACAGGAGGTTGGAAGACAATCTGTTCCTACTGACGCAGTGCATTGAAATAGCAGAAAAGGAACACAGGTCCCTGTGGCCAGCATTTTCGGAAATCAAGGGAGTCTACGATAGCCTGGTTTAAGAGGGCTTGTGTGGAATACTGGACAGACTAGGTGTGGAAGGTCAAGTCACTATTCTTTCAAAGGATATCTCTAAAGGTGACAAGGTAGTTGTAAAGTGGGGAGAAGGGTATCCAAGCCCAGAGAGGTAAAACGGGGGCTTAGGCAGGGGTGTCCTCTGTCGCCCTTGTTATTCATGATGTACCTTCAAAAGTTAGAGGCCAAATTAGAGAAAAGTGTACTGGACTTCCACCTCTCTTTCGTCAAACAAAGAAAACTCATTGAACAGGCACTACCAGCATTGATGTACGCAGATGATATAGTGCTACTGGCCGACAACAAGAAAAATTTGCAGTGATTGATGGACATCTGCGGTAATGAGGGAGATAGGTTCGATTTCAGATTCAGTAAGAAAACATCAGGAGTCATGTTTTTCAATAATAATGAAGGCAGTGAGTTTAAAATACAGGAAGTCATGCAAGAGATAACAGATCAATAGAAATATCAGGGCGTACGAATAAGCAATGAGACCGAATACCTAAGAGAACACGAAATATACGTGATGACTAAAGGTAACAGGAATGCAGTAGTGACGAAAAACAGGGCACTGTGGAATTACAATAGGTACGGTGTTGTGAGAGGGATATGAAAAAGGGTCATGGTTCCTGGTCTGACGTTCGGCAATGCAGTCTTGTGCATGAAACCAGAGGATCAAGCAAGATTAGAAATTAAGCAACGTGGTATAGGCAGGCTTGCCTTAGGAGCTCACGGGCATACACCAATTTTCCGTGAGCTACTAAGGCAAGGTGATATGGGATGGACATCATTTTAGGGCAGGGAAGCTAGAAGCAAGATGAGATTTGAGAAGCGATTGAAATAAATGGGGAGGAGCGTTGGGCTAGGAAGGTTTTCAGTTACTTGTGCATAAAGAATGTCGATACAAAACGCAAGAAGCGCACCAGTAAATTGACGGGTAACTACTTAGAAAACAGCAGGGGGCCAAACCAAAAAAAGTTTTCGGTGAAGAAGAAGATTAAGGAAGCTTAGACCCATATGTGGAGAATCGGCATCATTAAGAAGTCCGCCTTTGAGATCTATCGAACACTTAAACAAAAAAAATCCAAGGAAAGGATCTATGGTAACACTCGGGGTGGTTCTCTACTGTTTGAGGCCAGGACGGGAGTATTGTGAACCAAGGCATATCGGGCCAGATACGAAGGGGTAGACATGATATGCAGTGAGTGTGGAGAGGAGGAGGAAACTGCCGAACACTTGATAATGATTTTTCAAGGGCTTCACCCTATATTTCAGGATACTGGTGCAGAGTTTTTCAAAGAACTGGGGTTTAGGGACAGGGAGGGCAAAATAGACTTTAAGCGGGTAGAATTAACTAGAAGGAGGTTATATGATTGGTGACTAAAGTCAAGGCATGAGGGAAAATTTAACCCTTCACTGCAAAGTACGAGTCCTCAACCTCACTATTTAAAAAAAGAAATCTAGTTGTTGGTTCACTAACTATTACGGCTTGGTGGTGTTAGCCACCGCCCGATCTAAAGGGTACAGCCACATCCATCCATCTATCTATCCGGATGAGTGGGTGTATCTGGCTGTGCCCTTTAGATCAGGCGGTGGCTCACGCCACCTAGCCAAAAAGTTAGGTACTATCACTATGTCTTGAAGGATATAATTTCACTCGCGCCTTTATTGTAGCCACCAATAAGTTGGCCTCCTCCTGGTTACTTCTACTCGTTTAAAGTCTCTTTTGCCTTCACTGTCGCTAAACCCGGATGCTTTAAAAAATTTCGCGCCACTATCTGGGACTATTGTGTGGAGCCCTTTTGAGAACATTATCCAACGTTCAACCGTTTCCTTCTCCTCTCCACACGCACTGCATAGTCTGTATGTGCCTTCATATTTGGCTCAGTACGTTTTGGTCCGCAATACTCCCGTTCTGGCCTGGAAATATTGTATATTTTTTTCTTTTGCCATTTTCTGCTTGAAAGTGTGGTAGGTCTGTAGCAACAATTTCTTAAGTATTCTAATCTTCCACAAGTCCGCCTTCCTTCCTTTTTTTCTTTCTTTCTTTCTTTCACTTTCTTTTCAACCGATATTTCCTTTTGGCTGGTTATTCTGCTGTTGCGTAAATACTTGCTTGACAATTTTCCAGTTTGCTTCCACCATTTAGAATCAACATTCTTCATATACAAGTAGCTAAAAAGATTCCTAGCACAACGCTCTTTTCTCACTTTTCACTATCACTCCTCAAATTCTATCTTGCTGCTAGCCTCCCTGCCCTCAAATGATGCCCATCCCATGTCACCCAGTACCCCCTAATTTAGGGTATTCCCGTGTGCTTCCAAAGCAAGTCTACCTATGCCACATTCTTTCATTTTTAATCTTGCTTGAACATCTTATTTCAAGCACAGGACCTCATTTCTGAATGTCAAGCACAGGACCATGACGCTTTTTCAAATCCTTCTCACAACGTTATACCTATTGAAGTTCCACAGTGCTTTGTTTTTTATTACAGCTGCATTCCTGTTACCCTTAGTCATTACGTATGTTTCGTGCTCCCTTAGGTACTCACCCCCGTATTCTAGAACGTTCCTTCTTTCAACGCTTCAGCTTCACTTGAGAAAGCTGATGGGAGCGCCGTCGCTAGGCACGGCAAGTCACTGCATATCAGCGATAATCTGCTGTGATTCTTGAATAGCGCAGCGTCATTTTGAGCGGAGGTGTGGCGCAGCGCTCAACTCTGTCAAGTGATGCGTGAAACTCGAGTCGAGTAGAATTTGTGAGTACGGGGGTAAGCCTCGTTGTTTATCCATACGCCCAAATATTTCCACTTATCCACTATTTTTAGCATGAATTCCTGTATCTTATGCTTACTGTCTTCACTCTTATTGAAATCATGATTGCCAGTTTTTCCCTACAGAGCTTCGAATTTAACCTGTCTCCTCCATTGCCACAGATGTCTATCAATCCTTGCATATCTTCCTTGTTGTAAGCATTTATACTATACCATCTGCATACACCAATGCTAGTAATGACTGTTCAACGTGTGTTGCTTGCTTGGCAAAAAGAGAGGCTGAATCCGGGTCGAATGCTCTCTAGTTTGGCTTCTAGACTTTGTAGATACAGCCTACGTGGTAGCTCCGCGAAGCTCGCCCATGTGTGGAAATATTGCACAAGAGAGTAGGTACAGTACATCGCCGCTCCTTCTCTCGCCATTCGCCCTCTATCCTCTCTGCACCCTACTTCCCGTTTACTCGACCGTATGTATACATAAATGGAGTGAAGCGCGAGCCTCACTCTAAATCGTTCACAGGCTGGTAAATGTGTAAATAAATGGTTGCGGCACTAATTCTCGTCTTTCATTATTTTACGCTATTAAAATAACTACACGGTGTACCCACAATAAGAAATCCATTCGTATTTCCTCACAATCTCTTCGGGAAAGTGGGTACAATTTTTATTACAATATGGCGACCTCGATGGTGCAGATCTCACGCCTAGGTTTCAACTCGGAGCATTTGGGCCCGGGTGGTGTCCCAACCAGTGGCAAAGTGGCAATGCCGAAATCAAGCCACCCTTTAGGCGAGAGCACGGGCAGCTGACCATTGAACAGACCCGGAGGCAGTGTTACGACGGGGTGGAAACTCCCTATGCCTCCCATGTATTCGCTCTCAGCAGCGGCAGCGCCACTTCTACCACTGGTGGTTTCCGGGCATTCTACTAGAAATAAATCACGAGCGAAAATTTCTTTCGTGACATTACTGGTGAAGTCCTCAAATTTAGGGAAAGGAGGAGAATTAAGAGTAGGTGGGTTGCCGCTGAAGCCCTCCTTTCCCACTTAGCATGCAAGCGGAATGCATTCGCGCCTTCTTTCAGGTCCTCTGGCGGCTTGAGCATTGCGGTCACAAAATTTCGTGAGAATCTTTTTTTTTAGTATATTCTCGTGTTTTCTGAAGAGGCGAAAGTTAAGCTGACTGATTTCTTAGTAAAACGAAACTGGGTCGATTCATATAAAATGCACATTGAACTCATGTTCCGCATTAAAAGAAGAGATACATACACGTAGTCTGAAAATGTTAATCAATAAATTCAGCTTTAATTTACAATGAACATATGGACGTATTAAACAAAAGTTGAACCCAGAATATCTGAACCAATGCAAAAATTATCAACAATCATGAGTAGGACGCACCGTATCTGACTCAATCACGTTTGTTAAGACGGCTTTTGCTACAGTAGTTGAGTACCAAACGAGAATAAAGTTCAGAGGCGTCGAGAGGCTTGAATTGATCAGAAGTTTTTCGAGCAAGAACGTCACTGGAAACAATGTTTCGGCAAGCTGACTTGTCTTCCTCAGTTCAACAGCGTTGCCTTGACGAAGAGAAGTTCACTTGTCGAAACGTTGGCTCCATCGACATTCTCTGTATTAATTTTTTGAAGCAATTAGTCTATCACGAGTATTTTAGCAACACTATTAGAAGTTAACTAAAAGTCACAAATTTTGAAACCACGGCTAGAATTTTATGAGCAGGGAGAGGCCTATAATTACTTAACATCATTTGAACTACACTCCAAAAGTAAAACAAATAAAACTATGTAGCTGAGCAAACTCAAATACAAGCCTTTCAATAAACACATTTTTCGACAGAAGCTTGGCTGCCGTCTTTCCCAGTAAGTCAACCAACACTGCACTTCTGTCAGTCCAGTCAGCCTTGCAGAAAACTGGGTTAACTCATATGTACTCATGCAAAATCAATACCTGTCTAAACAAGGTCTCCAAATTCTTGTGCTCACCCGCTGCCTCTAAAAAACGCTGAAGAACCTTCGCGGAACTAGTAATCCCCGGGTTAGCACACCGCAAAGCCACAGAATACTTGTGTAGCCGACTAAGCCAACTTGAACAAATTCAGAGTTGACTTGGTCCGCGTAGCTCAGTGCGAATTCCCTTCTCTGCCCACCACGATTTCCTGTCTTTATCTCTCCCGTAGGTGATACGCCAACCGAGCAAGATAACTGAGTGCGATCCAACTTTTGTAAACACTTGTGAAAGCCAATAAATTCAAAAATTCACATCAACGCCACTCCGTTACGCCGGCTCTTGAGATGCCCGGCAACCCCTGTACGAGCATGCATGTTCTTTGAAACTGAAATTAACGCGGAGTTTCCGGGCCCTCGTGTTACCAAACAATGTTTAGAAAATACCCAATGACAAGGTCCAACTTACCTTACTTTAGCCTACCCAGCTTTTTAATTACCCTTTGTTTAACCCACCACCAAGACACAGCGCCGTGTAACAACGATAACGTATGCAGATAACGTAAAATCTATGACATTCAAACGTATAGGTTGCTGACATGACGGGCCCACCAGTCATCGTGCGACGAAAACATCTGAAGACGCCATGTAGCACTACATTGTGATACCACAGTGACGTCACAGTGACTTAACGATCGCAACAAAAATTCTGCTGATATGTCATGCCGCAATGATATCATGAGGCAGCGTCGTTATACAGTGTTTATCTGTTGTAGCACTTGCGTTGACGTCCAATGCATCAGCATGCTATCCCGCTTTATCAGCCTAAAAAAATGCTTATCTGACCGGTACGAAAAGCGTGGGTTAAAATTTTGTATTTGTCTTTGCTTCGTAATGCGAAATGAGAGTTAGACGTTAGTACAAATAAAGCAACATTGCTTGCCAATAAACTGTCGCTTGTTAGGGCTTCGTCTGCCTGCCTGTTGCTCTTCTTGTGTTCATGTGTTTTTTGTGTGCAAAGGTGCACATCATGATTTAGCGTTAATACAGCTCAAGTTGGCCAAGTGTGTTGAAAAGCTGACACGTATAACCCCATAACTAAAGTACATGGAAGAAACACGGGAAATCTTTTAACGCTTTGAGGAGAACACCTGTCCTGGTGATGATGCTACAAAAGGTCCTAAGGCATATATAATTTCACTCAAGTGTAGATAGCTGCAAGATAGCTGCAAGTTAAACGAGGAAAATTGAAATGTTGGTGTCCCTGAAGCTGAAAATTTGCTTGCCGAGGTATACGTACATTGCCAACTTTATTGCGTTCCTGCACTTAATGCAACAGACATCAATGCCATTCAACCCCCTCCCGTGCGAATAGGCAAAACACCACGTACTATATGCTTGCGGTTTATCAGACAATCTTATGGGAACGAATGGATGCGTATAACCAGGTAAAAATGATAGAAAAAATTCTAACCCGTTTATCCAAGAGAATTTGACTAGTCAAAGCCAACTGCTTCACGAGGTTAATGAACGGGTGAAACGAAATGGGTGGAAACTTGTACGGTGCAAGAACTGAAATGTTTTGCTGCGAAAATTTGATGGTGATTGCTTCGTAGTAATGCATCACAGGCCCGACATTGTGACCTAAGCCTGCTATAGTTGCTTACCGTATCCCTATTAATTTTGATACTCCCAATGGCTGCTCATACCCCCTTTCTTCCACATGATTCGGATTGGTTTTCTGCCAAAACCCCACGTGCATTGACAGAAGTGCCTTCATCTCAATCTCTTGCTCTAAAGCGAGGATGCAGACATAAGTCACAATACGAATGGCGTTCATTTTCCGTTTGACCCGGTAGTGCTCAATGAAACTTCACGCAGGGATGATGGTGACTTGCTCAAATTTTCACCTTATCGATTGTATTGTGCGAACACAAGTTGTCATCAAAGCACGCTTTTACAAAAAGATCGAGTAAACTCCGAAATGCTTTAAATGCTAAGTGCGGAGCACTTGAAGGGCTAGGCCTGTCCTCTATCTGTACATATATTATAAGGCGTGATAACGCTCACATTATAGTGTTCACTATAGGTCATAAGAAGGCCAGCAATGCTCCGTCCCGAGTGAAATATACCGAACGAAGTATAACGAACTAAGTATCGGTGTGCATTTTACAGTTTTCTCACAAAATGGTCTTTCGTGGTCTTTGAGAATTATAGAGAGTGGAAAAAATTAACACGTCATGTTTTTCGTAGAGTTGACAAATGACGCGGAGCCCTGAATTAATTAACAATCATAAGTGTTCTTATAAGAGGAAGAAGCAATATAAATTCCGGCACTCTCTCAGCCCAAACAGTTCTCATTGTTATCGCCATGCAAGATGGTCCAGCTATTACACGTCACAATAAATTGCCGTTCATAATCAGAGCCCGTGTTCATGCGTCAAGCTATTTGATTGACTAAGCTGCTAAGGGCGCAGCTGGTTTTGTTATTAGCGCAGCTGTCGATGCCACGGTTACATTTTTTGCTGCGCCGCGCCGCGCAGGCAAGTTGCCAGTCCCGTTCGCAAGCTTCTCGAGTGTACACTATCTGCGAGATAGTGGGAATGACTTCTAAGAAAGTAGTATTTTCCGTGAGCAATCAGAGTGCTGTAGCTGGAAGTGGGACACGTTTGTGCAAGCTCGTGTTTTCTAGCTTAACGTTGTCCGTGTAATGGCTAACGTCTTAAGAAGTTGTCGTGAGCTGTTACTGGAACTGGGAATATATTTGTGGTGCGCTGTGACGCGGACGCTTTTTGCTCTGTGGTTTTATTGGCAGAGGCCTGTACCGTTGCCACCCGTAACCGACAAGCTTCTTCTTCGTTCTGCTACATCTCTTGCTGGCGACATCAGAAATGGCAAGGTGCTCACTTTACAAACTTGCTTGTACCAGAAACGTCTATAGTTATAGGCCATGTGATTTCTATCTAAATGAGGCCTTATGCTTAATTAATTAAAATCATTCAGCCTAGCAGAGGGCTGCATTTTTGTGGGTGATGATAATTAGCAGTTCCATTTTATTACTCACTAAATAAACAAAGGTTCATGGTTAGCGCTAATACAAGTGAAGTGTGAATACCAGAATTCAAAAAATATCGATAGTTATTCGAAGCACATTTGGATACAGAGATAAGCTGAAAATCTGAAGCCTGGGTTAACGTGATTCATCAATCGTTCAAATAATACTCCCGCCCTTCGCCCTGTCAATGTTTTTCACCAAATGTCTGCTATAATATGTTTTATAGTTCATATTGCATGCAAGTAAGCGAATAACTGCTGCGATATTCGTGAACACTAGATTATTACGCAGCAGATGCTTGCACACATCTTACTTTTAACATCTGGGGTAGGGCCAGGGTGCTATTTCAGATAGTAGGGCAGGCATACGTCAGCATTTTCTATATTTTTTCTGAATCGGATATCATGTGGGGCTCTAACTATAAGCAGACATATCAAGAAGAACCATGGGAACATATGTGAGGTTTAACGTCTCAAAACCACCATATGATTATGAGAGACGCCATAGTGGAGGGCCCCAGAAATTTCCACCACCTGAGGTTCTTTAACGTGCGCCTAAATCTGAGCACATGGACCTACAACATTCCCGCCTCCATCGGAAATGCAGCCGCCGCAGCCGGGAATTGATCCCGCAACCTGCGGGTCAGCAGCGGAGTACCTTAGCCACTATACCACCGCGGCGGGGCAACCATAAAAAGAGCATATCCAGTTTCTTTTTGAGTTTTATTTATTTATGTATTCAAAATAAAATCTTTGTATTTAAAAGCATGATGACGAGGGCCCCATAGTCGGGCGACTGCAGTTGAACTTCTATCGTTGACAAACTATACCTATGAATATTATAGGCAGCATTGTTGTAGTTCCGAAGAACTTACATTCGACTACAAACTAGCAGTAATCACCCCTCTTTCCTTCATCTAAGACAAAGACAGAAAAGGCGTCTTGCCTTGCTGATTGACAAAAAAACTGAAATATATTTATAATAGATGTGGACTGCCTTTGACCCTCTACTGCCTATTGTCGCAAATTTGAGGCGTAGCGAAAAACTGCGAGCGAGCAAGTAACGCAATGCGTTCTGCCTTTAATTCCGGCTGTGAAGTACTCAAGGAAAACGTAGCTTTCAGCATGTGAAGTCTTGTGCTGTCTTGCGTAGTGTATTTTATGCTAGAAGCAGTTATTCTGTAGCTAATGGTGGAGAGCGTGAAGCGGGTGCAAGAGTATTTACTTCTTCGTTCTATCTCGCCGGGTTGACGCAAAATTCATCTTCAGTCATTTTATTTATTCTGTGTATACGCGCTCAAGACATTGCACACGGCGTGTTGCGTACTTATGGAATGCGTTTTTCACTGCAACGTCCTCGCTCGCGTGGCATGTTGACAATTCGTGACGTACATAAAGTTATGCGTTAGAGGTCTATTTTAGATAATTTAACTCTGGGCTCAATAAAAGATTGCTATTTAAGGTTGAAAATCGAAAACAATTTATTTTCCTTGACGGTTTTATAACTGGGACATTTGAGGGCCAAAGAAAAAAATTAGGGTCTATACATATCAGCGGCATTTCCTAATTAAGCCAGGGACATTGAACTTCAACTTCGTGCATCAGACTTTGTGTATCCTCAACTTCGTGTATCTTCACTGAACTTAAAACATCCACCATAGGTATCTATACCAATATTGGAAAAAAATTCCTGGTAAGCGTCACATAACTGTGTTGTAAAATTATCGCTAAATGTTTGTGTTCTGTGTGAACCACATTGATTCAACGTGTCACATTAGTTTGCCTCAACATCTTAGCTTATGAAATCAATATTATTGATGCGAAGTGGCAGTTCGACAAGCTTCATTCAAGGCCTGTAGTGCGGAAGATGTCGAGAATAGCTGACAGACGCTGAAGGGGGGTCACAAACGCAGACTAAATTCCTAGGAAATCGTCCAGGTAAAAAAAAAGAGGCAGATCCCACGTACAATGAGAATCGATGATATGCGAAGCACGAATGAGGAAGGTTGATATGTCCCTTTAAAATAAGCCCAGTGTTACGCGGCAGAGGTAAAGTATGCCATGCATGACTTCCATGTCATGATTATCTTGTTAGGATGTGTCATTTATCTTCGTCATTTATTTACGCCACTTGATACCAAATTTGGTATATGTGGAGCTAGCGAAACGGCTGCGAGCGAATCATGAGCGCTTCATGTAGTCATGTTGTTACATGACACGCATCTCATGATTATCATGTTAGGGTATGACGCTTGTGGTCACCGTGCAGTCATGTGATACCGTACCAGTTTTGCAACATGTCATGTGAACGACACCACCGCAAGGGCATCCAGACCACAGAATGTAAATCCGGAGTTTCATCACATGCATGTCTTGATTTTGAATATATGACTAGTAACTTATGCTCATCATAGAGTCACGTTATGGCATACCAAGCTTGGTATCGATATCATTACTGAAACGGCCAGGAGAGCTAGAAGTCGTACTGAGCAGATAGATAGATAGATAGATAGATAGATAGATAGATAGATAGATAGATAGATAGATAGATAGATAGATAGATAGATAGATAGATAGATAGATAGATAGATAGATAGATAGATAGATAGATAGATAGATAGATGAATGTGGGGCAAAAGGTAGACGCCCTTTTAGGTGATTCGATTCCGATGATGGTAATGAGCGCAGAAGTGTCCAGCGTCTGCACTGGACCATAATAAAGTTGTTCTCACTCACTCCCTCACTCACTGACTCACTCACGTGTCATCTTTGTTTTTAACGAGCAGAGTGGAAGATGCCCAAAGGCTCGAGGAGGGTTAGTCTTTACAAACGACCTGCATGTCCTACTCGATTCTGGATTCACCATTGACTGTATTTTTTTAGATTATTCTAAGGCATTCGATAAGGTCAGTCATCAGTTACTACTTCTTAAGATGAAACACTTAAACCTAGACCCTAACGTGTTTAACTGGATTCGAGCCTTTCTTTCCAACCGAACACAGTTTGTTTCTGCTAACAATATTGATTCCCCCGTCCAGCCGGTGCTCTCGGGTGTTCCCCAAGGCTCTGTGTTGGGACCCTTACTGTTCTTAATTTTCATAAACGACCTGCCAACTAATGTCTCATCAAAGGTATGCCTATTCGCAGATGACTGTGTAATTTATCGGAAAATAACTAACCAAAATGATGTTACCTCGCTCCAGACGGATTTAAATAACATATTTACCTGGTGTCAATTATGTAACATGGAACTAAACATTTCAAAATGCAAAGCAATGCGTGTGTGCCGCACCTCACTTGCGTATCCAGATTATCATCTCAATGATACCCACCTCGAGTCTGTTTCATTTTACAAATACCTAGGTGTTCATATTTCCAGTAACCTGTCATGGAACCACCATGTGGAGCACATCATCGCCAAGGCTAACCGTTCTCTCGGGTATTTTCGCAGGAACTTCTACATGGCGCCCTCATCCCTTAAGAAACTTCTTTACACTACTTATATTCGTCCATCACTTGAATACGCATCATCCGTCTGGGATCCTGGTGGCACTACACTTACACATGAATTAGAAGCAGTCCAGAATCGTTCAGTTCGCTTCATTTCAGCCAATTATAACCGCACGGCCAGTGTTACCTTAATGAAGTCCCAGCTCAACCTTCCTGAACTCGCCATTCGGCGTAAAATAGCCCGACTCAGTCTCCTTCATAAACTTTTTCATAGCAAAAATCTTCGTGAACAGTTTATTAAACCCCCCTCATTCATATCACCCAGATTGGACCATCTGCAAAAAGTTCATGTTCCCCGCTGCAGAACCGTAACCTATTCGCATGCCTTCATTCCAAGAACCACATCCGAATGGAATCTACTACCACAATCAGCTACGGCTATTACCGATACATCACGTTTTAGGGCCTTTTTGCAAAACATGTTTTGCGATGTTTGATTTTGCTTCGTGTTATATATGTCGTGCTTTTTTTTTTATCAAAATCGTTGTCATGTATTCCCGCTGCTACATTTACTTCTTTGTTACTGTGTGTTTTCGCCAACCGCTTTGTATTTTCCCTTCTTTTCCTTTACGTTTTGCCGTTTTTTTTTAATTAAATGTATTAAATGTATTAAATTAAATGTATTACCGCTACTACATTTAATTCTTTGTTACTGTGTGTTTTTGCCAATCGCTTTGTATTTTCCCTTCTTTTTCTTTACGTTTTGCCGTTTGCTGTATTATTTTGTATTGCCACTCCCCTCTGTAATGCCTTCGGGCCCTGAGGGTACCATAAATAAATAAATAAATAAATAGATAGATAGATAGATAGATAGATAGATAGATAGATAGATAGATATATATATAGATAGATAGATAGATAGATAGATAGATAGATAGATAGATAGATAGATAGATAGATAGATAGATAGATAGATAGATAGATAGATAGATAGATAGATAGATAGATAGATAGATAGATAGATACGCTCAATGTTGCCGAAGTTAGCTAAGAAATGCTTCACATTTAAAAGGCATGTTGACCACCTGAACCCTTATAGCATAGAGTCCACCATACGCTCGAACGCGGCAGGGGCGTTGCATTGCCCAAATGGCAGAACTGGTATAGGTCATCGCAGAGTTACGAACGCAGTCTTCTCTTGGTCTTCCTCCTCGACAGCAATATGCCAATCGCAGGAAGAAAGGGGTATGAAATCAGAAAAGTATCACGCACCGTGGAGACAAGGAGAGCATTATGAATGTGGGGCAAAAGGTAGACGCCCTTTTAGGTGATTCGATTCCGATGACGGTAATGAGCGCAGAAGTGTCCAGCGTCTGCACTGGACCATAATAAAGTTGTTCTCACTCACTCCCTCACTCACTGACTCACTCACGTGTCATCTTTGTTTTTAACGAGCAGAGTGGAAGATGCCCAAAGGCTCGAGGAGGGTTGAATAATCCCTTTGTCTAGCATCTTGTTGAGTTCTTGCTGAGTTATCTTACACTCGGTGGTACACTCTATTTCACACATCATGTGCAACGTTGCGAAAGCTAGCGAGACATGCTGCAGTCAATGCTTTCGCAACAAAAATGAGTTTGATGTTCTCACCACAAAAATTTAATTTTTATTTCGTTACAAGGGTGAAAAATAATGAAAGATATTATGTGCCTTACAAACAAAACGCTATTACACGTCTGGTATTATGTGGCCATATAGCCTGGTTTTCAGGTGACGTCACATGTAGGCTCTCTACTCTGAATACGTAATGATGGCAGCCACGTGGACTTTCAGTGTCTGTGCAGAATAGGACACCACAGGGTCGTTCAGTACCCGCGTTCCTTTGTGCTCACTCCGCTTTATCCTGTTCGTCAGTCGCGCCAAAAGGGAGCAAAAAAAATGCCAGCATATCCAAGTAGTGAATGATAGACAGTGGGGCGAAGCATTCGTCCGTGCATTCGTTCTTGTTTCCATCTGTCCATGCGTCCGCCTGTGTGACCATCCATGCGTCCATCCGCCCGTCCGTGCGTGTGTCTGTTCGTGCATCCGTCCCTGCATCTGTTTGTGTGTCCGTTCGTCCATCTATTCAACACTCGAAGCAGCACCATCTCTCATTTTTTCATCATATATTCCCCATTTAGAAGCACCGCCATCCAGCGGACATTCCAAAAACTATACGAGAGGTGGCACACGCACACTTCCTTAAGGCTTGCGCTTCGGGTCTACTTCCCACCTTTAACCACCTCGAGTTCATGGTATATACTAGTTTACTGTATTCATGGCACTGCGGCCCGACGCTCGCTAAACCTTTCTAAAACCAAGGAGGTTACGCCCAGCATGTATAACGCAGCAACCTTTTCTTGTCAGATAGTGCTCAATGTACATGTCAATGGCTGCTAATGGGAAATGAGAGACAGGAGAATTCGGCTTTTACTTTCTTACGGCTTGCGCTTCGTATCCACTTCCTACACTAAACTCCACTTTTCATTTCTTTAAGGGCCCCCTCAAGGTAGGTATTACATCAGAGTGGGGTTACAATGGAGTGAAATATATACATAATGATAATACATAATAATACATACAAAAAATGATAAGTAAACAGGTGGTGGTGGTGGCGGTGGTGGTGGTGGTGCAGCAGGCAGGGTTAGCCTGGCCTGCATGGCCGGCAATTGTTCCGCTTGAGCATCTCCTGAATTCGAAAATTGTCAGCACGTGTCAGACAGCCAAGTGTCTTGCAGGAAGGCCAACAGCGTCTCTCATAATCATATGGTGGTTTTGGGACGTTAAACCCCACATATCAATCAAAGCAGGAAGGCCAACAAAATTCATTGCACGTTCCTCCTAGTTGCCGCGGGTTCTTCAGGAAAAATGACGTCATCAACTGTCCAATGCCTATGACAGCCTTTTCGCGAGTTGCGGATCATCGCTGCTCTTTGCACATCAAACTGCGGGCAAAGCCAAATGAAATGTTCGATATCCTCGATGTCACCGCAGAAGGCACAAAACGGGTAAGCGTATCTCCCAGTCTTGAATGACCAGGCCGGGGTGTATGCGGAGCCGGTTCTTATGCGGTACAACAGCGTCGCTTGTTCACGAGAAAGTCCATGACTTACACATGCTTGGTGTGAAACTTGTAGATCGCCTTGAAATGATTGCGTATCACATATTTGTTGTTCTCGTAAATCTTGGGAGTTTTTACTTTTGGAACAGATGTCCGTGCTTCGCATGCAAGAGATTGCCTTCAATGCCCTCGTGGGATGGGATCCACTGAAAATTTATATTAAAACTCTTGCCATTTAGATGTTTAATTAATGCCAGAGATTCCCTGGTAAACTTTTATTGAGGTAGACCACGATGCAGTCCTTGTAGGGCTGATTTGGAGTCCGTCAGCACTACAACATCTCGTGCAGAAAAGGATCGCAATTTTCACAAAGCCGCCGTGATTGTAGCGCTTTCTACCGTTGTGGACGAAACCACGCGATCCAGGCGGCCCGACCATGACACGCCAAGGTAGGGTATGCAGAAAGCCGCTGCGCAGCTATCCGTTTGTGTTCGCACTGATCCGTCGGTGTACACTTGTAGGTGGCCGCGGTACATGGTGCTCAAGTGGTGCAGCAGAAGAAATTTTGTTTCCGCGGCTGGAATGGTGAGCTTCGCTGGTACATTGGGTACGCTTAAGTTACACGCAACATCCCCAAAAGACCATGGCGGGTTCATAGAGCGTCGTTTACGCAGTTTCAAGCCTGAATATTGAAATGTGTTCAGTGCCGCGTTGATATGTGAGCCAGTTCTTGCTCTTAGCCGCCGGAGAAGCGCCGTGCCTGCGAAGAACTCGCCCAGTCTTGACAGCTGCGTCAATAAGGCCTGAGACGCCAGAAGGCAGAGCGGAAGAGACTCGGCTTCATTATTGACCTTCGTGTTTGAAGCCGCCTGAGTAACTCCCATCGCCAAGCGAAGACCCTTTCTGTTCACTGCCTCTAGGCGTTTGAACTGGCTCGGTGATGGTGATATTAAGGGCAGTTGATAAAGAATGCGGCTGGTTATAAGCGCATCTTCATTTAAGCATGGACATAGGATTGTTGCCCTGCCATGCGACGCAGAGCGTTGATCCTTTGCACTGATGCAGTGACTATACCATCAACCGCATGTCGCCATAATAGCTTGTCGATGGTAATGTTCAGGAAATGGACACTTGTTGCACAACGAATTGAGTGGCCTCGAATATTCAGCAACAGACGTGTTGACTTCCGTCTCTCTTCCGAGAAGAGCATGAAGGCCGATGTTTCCGCTGATAAAGATAGGCCAAGTGTCAACAAGTGACGCTCAATGATTAAAATAGCACTCTGTGCTATCCGGGCCAAACGTTTTTGCTGGTACCCTGAGATCCAAATGCAGATGTCATCGGCGTAGATGGATATTTTACCTGCTCTCAGAGCTAAGTGCAGAGTGTCAGGAAGGCTGGCCAATTAAAAGCAAGGGAGATAGCAAGGAAGCGTTAAAAAGCAAGGGAGATAGAACACTTCCTTGTGGGACGCCGCAAGAAACGTGTCTCTCTTCGCTCGTTACATTTCCAAGCTTAACACGGACACAGTGGTCTCTGAGAAATTCATGTACGAACCGAAGAGCATTTCCCGACACACCCATGGCTTGGAGCCTGTTCAAGATGCCTGCCTGAAGCACACAATCATATGCCTTGGCAACGTCCATGAAGACGGCAAGTGTCGAGAGTCCGCTGACGTGGTGGTGCTCGATGTGGCTTAATAGGTCCAAAACACTGTCCTGGATACTCAGTCGTGGGTGAAATCTTGTCATACACGATGGCCATCACTATCGAAAAAAAAACGAATGGTGGGCATGGTGTAAACCACCACCCATCATTATAGTGGATTAATGTAGTGGGTGAATGGTGGGAAACGCCCACCATGGCGCATGGTGGGATATGGTGGGTGCTGCAGTGCCGGCAACGCTTGAGCGCGAAATGGCGTCAGAATCACCGTGGCGAGCTGCCACAAAAATAAAAAAGAATTCTATAAAAACGGTATAAAAAACACCCGTCCCGTAAAAAAACAACGTGCCACAGAGGACCGAACGTGCAACCTGCGGGTTCCCATTCGGAGACACTAACCACTGCTCCATACCATCATGAGGTTGGTTGTGTGGAAATAGTTAGTTATTATAGAAATTTGCGGTTCAACTTCAGTTATATTTGTCGTGTACACGACATAGACGAGATCTGCACCTGCTACTAAAAATTGCACATTTATTAAACACAAGCAACTGCTGCCTGTAACGATTGCTACTGTGTTATTGGCAGCAGTGCTTTTTTTTACAATTCGCAACTGCAAGAAAAAAAAACCAAGTGGACTGGGGAGCAGCAAAAGATTACCGGCGGGGTCTGCCAAGATTAATATCCGCTTCGCGCTCGTTTTAAAGGGCGACATCTGCTCACGCTTTATGACGCTTCTAGGCTCATTCCATAGATACGCCCACCTGATTTATTTGATTGAGTATTGGGATGCTTTTCGCACAATGTAGAGGTCGGCCGTGCTAGCGCAATGCTGTAGCTCTTTCGCTAAAGCAACAACTACATAACGGATTGGCCAAAACGAATGCAGTGTGCCGGAAACATTACGCTATTATATTGGTTCCCCAAGCATACGAATTGCCACGTCTGAGTTCTCGCACAAAAGCTAGAGAAGTGCCGGCGAGTGCGACCGGCGGCTGTCTGTGAGAAGAGACGTACGTTCTCTGGGAGTGCTTGAATCGCGTCGCATCGATGTTTGTTGCTTCTTGAGCGGACACCATACAAAATGAAAAATGCTTCATTTAGGTTAATTGATGCCATGGCTGCGCTGTATTGTCATTCTTAATCGTCGAAATCGTGTATTCTGAATCCCGGAAGCACGGGCTCGGTCGGTAGGCCTAACCTTTGGCGGAAATCATGGTGTTAGAATATGTAATGTACAGATCCCAGCTTGGTACACTAAATAAATTGCCCGCCATTATAAGCCCACCCATCATCTGCTTACTGCTTCCCAGCATCATCGCAATGTTGGGCAGAGCTTCTCAGCTTAGTACACCATGTGGCCCACCATAATAAGCACCACCCACCATATGGTTAGGGCTTCCCAGCATTATCGCAATGGTGGGCAGAGTGTCCCATTATTGCCCACTATCTAGCCTCTGCTTTCCACCATCATTTCCACTTTACCCATCATCTGTACACCATACCACCCAGTATGTCTCGGCATATCCACCACATTTTCCCCTACGTCCCACCATATCCATCATAATTTTCACCATGCCCACTATTATTTCCACTAAGCCCACCAGGTTTTCCAGGATCCACCGTGGCGATTTTTCCGATAGGGATGCATCGTCTTCCTTGTTCAAGGTACCAAGTTATACTTATACATAATAATCTTTCCATCAACTCAGACACGCATGATGTATTAGATACCGGTCAATATGAGGCGAGGCTCGCAGGATCCTTTCCGGACTTTCGGACTGGCACCACCCATGCTGCCTTCCAAACAACTGGGGTCTCTCCTGTGCTCCAGACATGAATAAATATGTCTGAAAGGGCCCTTTTTTGCTTATATGGCAGATTTGTCAGCATTTGATTGCTGATCAAATCGGGACCCACGGCACAGCGTCTTCTTAAATTGCTAAGTGCCATATCCAGCTCTCGAAAGGAGAATGGCGTATCCATCGTGTGAAAAAAACTGGGGTGACCGAGGAATCGCCGTTCCTGCTGATCTGCCAGATGTGTACACGTCTGCGAAATCCTCTGCAAGGGTTTGCAGATCTATCCGTTGTTTAAAAGCGAATATTTCGAATGGCCTGTGTGAGCGGATCTTCTTAGAAAGACTGTTTATTATTGCCCATTACCTTGTCAAGGGCGTAAACGTTGACAAACTCTCACAGAAACCGGCCCATTGATTTCGTCTTAATTTTTTTGTATGGCGACGGATCGCAGCGTTTATCCTGTTATATTCGGTTTTCGCTGACGGATTTCCTTTTGTTCTCATTAGATTCCGCTCCGCTCGTCTACGTGCTGCGCAGAGGTTCTTCAATTTCAAGTCAGGAACAGGAAAATGGTCAGGCAGTTTCAGCAACGAAGTTGCCGCTCGCTTGCTTTGCAACATATCTGCGAACAGCTCACCAGTGGATTTGTCCAACGCTTCACTGTAGGTGTCCCAGCACGTTACATTGCAGAATTGTCGACCAGCAGTTCGAAATCCCAGAATATTGGTGAAGATGGGGAAATGGTCACTGCTCATCCTGTCTGGAGCCGTAGTCGTTGATACCAGAAGGTCCGTGGAGTGAAGTACAAGGTCTATTGCACGCTATGAATCTGGTGGCCTGAAAAATGTAGGTTTGCCATCGTTCTCCACACATAAGTAGGCAACTTCCGCAGCTGCTAGAAGTTCCTTGCCTCGAAAATCTATACTCTTATCTCCCCAGAGTGGATGATGCGCGTTAAAATTACCACAGATTATTCGAGGAGCACGACATCGAGTGCGAAGGTACTTTAGGAAAGTCTCCATGAAGACCTTCATTCGTGGGCTTATGTACACCGATACCACACTCAGTTTTCGGTTTTCCAGGCACACTTGCACAGCAGCAACTTCCAGTGAGTTGGAACAAGTCTTGCACTGGTAAGGCGACGTGAGGTATATCCCGCCTTATGTATATAAATGCGCTTCCATTTGCGAATGACGTTATGCTCGGGTTGCCGTGTCAGGTGTACCCTTGGAGCGTCCTTGCATTTGGCAGACCGGCTTCTGAGATGGCTAGAATTGGTATTGGAATGTCGTGCAGGAAAATGTTGAGTTCACGCAGACGTTTTAGAAGACCGGCACAGTTCCATTGCATTATTAAGGGCACTTTTGAAGGATGGAATAGACCAGGTGGGCAAGACATTGCCATTATTCTACTGTGTATGTGGAAGCAGAGAAAAGTAACACTGACTCCAGAGACAGGACTTCTTCCAGCATGTCCTTCCTTTAACTCGCAGGCATCTTAGCGACGCGTGATCGTAGTGTGGTGAACAGAGCGCGAATAACGTGCTCGAGGTTTTTTTGAGGTGGGCTTAGTGCATCAGCATAGGTGCGCTTGGCAGACTCTTTCGTGATACATTTCTCACCAGCGTTGAGCACTTGCGTTAACTCAGTACCAGCTCTTGTCGGATTTAGGCGCGGAAAATTTCCTGCGTACTCATTGTCCAAACCACCATGTTGTGGCGCGCTGGACGTCTTGTTTGTGAGCGATGGTTCGTTCACAGTCTTCGGGCCGAGGACAAACATCTTATTTGTTCGCTGCACAACATCTCTTTCGTGGACGCCACTGCCTAACACAACAACCGAGCCCTCACCGTGGTTGCGGTGCCATCCGCCCAGCAGATTCTTAACTCTGCCACTATGCTCACCCGAAACCCCGAAGTAGCGGAGCAAGTAGCTCTATAGCTATAGGTATGCTCGTCAGCAAACGGGAGCTCACCTATACAGCGACTCCAGACCAGCCATTCAGCCTTCGAACGCGGCGTCAGCTCCAACCAGGCGTTACGTATCCTGCGCAGCGTGGACCCGAGTGCCCTGAAGCACCACATTGTTATCTGGTTCGCCACCCCCAATGCCGGGTGCCCCATCCAACCGCAACGAGATTGCCCATGATGCAGCGCGCGCACTTACCGACCGCACTGCGACGGGGCAACCCCATCTCGCTCAATTGGAGACCAATCGGGATGCACCCATTACGTGCAACGACATCACAAAACACAAATGTTTGCATTCAAAACACTTTTATCTTTAACGCCGCATTTTTCCACCACCACCCTCTCAAACCTGACAGACTACAGGCGCTAACCCTATGCCTGTTACAGGCACACGTACCAAAACCTTGCCCAGCTTCACGTTTATTATCCTGATGCACACCCCAGTGACACATGCCCCTCATGTGGACACATGGCGACACTTGCACGCATGCTCTGGGAGTGAAAACCACTCCTCCCGACTCTACCTAAAACAAGTGGGAGAGGTCCTTCTCAAATCTCACCGACCAGCAATGGGCCGTCCTGCAAGCCCACTAAGCAGCCGCCAAGTACTCCCTGTCGGTCTCTACGAGGGAAATGCGCGCTACGCACTAAGCGGGTCCTACAGGACTAAAATAAAGTTGTTGTTTTTTTCATTCCGTTACATCGTAAAATGTCAAGTCACCGTGATAAAAGACCAAAGTGCTGTACCAGAAACAGGTCATCACTGACAAGCCCATGGTAAAAAAAACGTCAATTATTGAAAAACGACGCATACAATTACGCATGTGATTGGCGCACTCACCTTTGAAAACCGCTTTTCTTCACACTGCCAGGTTCTTTGTGTACAAGTAGTCACAACATTCAATGCGTTCACGATGCCATTGGGCGCGCTGACCAATCCGGTGGTCTGTTCTGCTCCAACCCTCAGCGTTACCGAAGTGGAACCCACGTTATTGATTTTAGCCGAAGTCATTTTCGGTCAAGGCAATCGCGAGGCCACCGGTGCATGAAATTCAGAAGCTTAAAATAGTAGCTATACTCCTCTTGTAGAAATGAAGTGAATTCCTTTTTCGAACAGTCTGTATTGACTCACTTTCGCATTACAGCGGTGCTTGACGCACGAGCGTATTTTCGGGAAAGCTCCTTAGCCTGTGGGTTGTTCCCTCCTCTGTGGTAGTAGTATGTAGCCGCTAGGCTGGAAAAATGTGCACCTTTTTTGGTCGAACGTATCGCGTACCTTGTGTGAACGGCAATTACTGGACGTGTCATACTTTGGACATGCTGTGTTCACATTGTCCTGTTAGCATGAACAAACACGGAGATCGTAACGCTCACTTCAACAACCACGTTTCCTTATGCCAGGATTTCGTTGTATTACGCCAGGTGAAATGCAAAAGGTGCTAGCTGCTTGTTTTACTTCGCATACATTTGAGATTTCTTACGACCACGTTTATTGCTTTTCGCTCAAGGTGGAACTGACTTTTTCGTATTAGGAATGACCACATAGCATATGTATTTCACAATGTGTTCGGTAAGCGCCACCGTTGCGCATTGAAACTTTATGCAGCAACGCTCGTAAATTTTACTGCTGAGCTCATTTACTTAACTTATTAAGGCAATCATCCTGTATTTTGACGAGGATCAAAAATCACACAAACTTGAGAGTTAAACAATAAAGAAAGAGCTAGATAAGAAGCTTAGTCGATGGTGCTTCTAGAGCCTTTAGGGTGATTCGTGCTTGACTGATGTGTAAGGCTTTAACAGTATCCTAGTTTTCAGCAATCACCGACAAACATCGGGCTCGTAGCTTGAGATGGACGTTGACGCTCACTGCAATCTTGTTACTTGCGATTTATTCCACACATATTTCTTCTTTCTATTTTTTGTATTCAAATTATCGCCCTCTTTTTGTAGGCGCGCTGGCTTGATTTTTTGCTCTTGTACAATTTTGTGCAGAAAAACTCACAGATTTCATTCTGCGTTTGTCTAAGATGATTTGCAGGTGAAAGGCTTCCGATGCGACCATTTTACCATGCAACTTATATCTTGGAAATATCAGCTTGCCATTGGTTCTTTATGTTTTAGTCAGAAATGTTACAAGATTAAAGCGTACGCGCTACACGTGGGGTCAAGTGGTGTTCATGCTTCAACTCCACGAATACGGAGTGAGGGCGCAGCTTAATTTCAAGGTCCTGTTGAGCGCCTTTTAGTTCTAGGTTCTGTTTACACGCGACGTATAAGACCTATAAAAAGTGGCACAGAACTCAGATAACCTTTCAATTTTTCTTTTTTCAATTCTTGTAGGTAAAAAGCACGGACCTCATATCAGCCTACATCCGACGCATCCGAGAAGTGCAGCCCATCATCAACGCTGTCGTCGAGGAAAGGTTCGAAGAGGCTCTCAAAGATGCCGAAGAGGTAGACAGACTGGTGGCATCGCGAACCATGAGCGAGAGCCAACTTAGCAACGAAAAGCCTCTGCTGGGGCTGCCTTTCACTGTCAAGAACAGCATCGCCGTGAAAGGTAATGCACCCGGCATGTTACACGGCGAATGGCGCCAGACTCACGAGTGAAAAAAATTTGGTACGCTGTTCATGCAGAGTACTGATACTCTCATTTCCAGGCTTGTTAAGAACATGCTACATAATGATCTTTTGTACCACCACAACATTTGACAAAGTACACTTCAGCCAACTAATCGTCTATTGATGCGAGGGTTGGTTGCGAATTAGATAAGGCAGTCTTGAAGAGTGACGTTTCTTTCGTGTTATGACACACACAGGAATTAAGGTAAATAAAAATCAAGATGGAAGGCGGCATATGCAAATACGGTGTAGGATATAGGTTGAATAAACAGGAGAAAGTGTCTAAGACAGGTTGCCGACATGTCGCTAAGAGTACCTAGCTTTATAAAACGCAAACATGTGTCCACTTAGCGAAATGTCGACCAGCCTGTCTCGCACAGTGCCGTGGTCTGCCTGCTTCTTCTTCTTGTCCTCCGTTTTTGGCACTATCTGAATAATGTGGTACCAACTCTCCCAAGCAACCATTTTTGCCACTATATCCTGTTTTTCAAGCTATTAAACTTGAATGAGAATTGACAGAAAAATTTCACATCTATCTTTTTTTCAATAGATCACTTATGACAATCTTACCACGGCTCGAAACGTTGTTCTTTAGCAACGTCTTTACAGTGCCCAGTAGTGATAATTTCTGGGTTTTTGCGTCCCAAAGCCACCATATGATTATCGCAGATGCCGTAGTAGAGGAGTTTGGAAATGTTTACCATCTGGTGTTCTTTGGCATCCAGTGACACCACACAGTACACACGTGCCTCTACCATTTCGCCTTTATTGAAGTACGACCACCATGGCGGAAATCGAACCCCTGACTTTTGGGTCAGCAGCCGAGCTCCGTAAGATAGTGCCCCGATGTATACTTGAAAGTTTGAAAATTACACGATTGCTCTTGCCCAAGGATTGAAAACCTTTGAACGTTTATTTGAATATATTCAGCGTGCGACCCTCCCCTGATTTGTTTGTGGCGTCCATTCATAGTGTTCTTGTCGCTTGCCATATATTAGGGTGAATCATTCTAGTTTTTCGGTTGAGCCAGTCCAAAAGTCTCATCTCACACACATCGTGGGAAACACTCCCAGGTAGCAAGCCCCATAAATAACTTACGAAATGTGGATGGGGAAGTGCTTCATGTGTAGCTCAAGGGGGGCAGTGCCGGCCGCATAATTTGAAGACTGTGTGTTAGGATGCCACCGATGATAACAGTGATTTTTCGTCTCCTTGTCCTATTTTCAATTTAAGTTCGAATTATCACACTACAGCTAAGAAAACACAAATGATGGTCCCTTATTCCTTGGCCTAAATGGTTCATAATATACGCACGAGGGCGCCGCCTATATAGCATTCGTTATGCGGCATCTGACTGATAGCGTACTAAGAAAAAAAACTCGAATAAGTACCCTACTTTCACAATGTCATGAAAAGCTCTATATAAATACTGGTAAATGAAACTCTCTGGCGGTTAGCTACCATTCCCCTTTCTGTCTTTTATATTTGCACTGCGGGACACAAACCATTTTAGAAATGGCACTAAACAGATTGGAAGAGATATATAACCAAAAGGTAAATAAACATAAGGCTTCCTGAAAACTGTAAGAGGAGAGCCCCGTGCAGGCCCCACATCCAATTACGGCTCGGGGGGTGTGTTCAAGGGTCAGGAATTTGTTTCCCAGGCCTAGCTCAGAGAGTGTCAACTCCTATACGACCATTTTATGTATGTAATTAGCGGCCAGATGGCTTCTGTCGGGCACTGTGTGCACTGGCATGTTATGTGCTCGAGTGACAGGGTTGAGCCGTATACCATGAACATTTGTCGCTCAATTTTTAGCGAAATATTCTGTAGAGTTTATGTAAGGCTGAGTAGATATTTGCATTGGGTGGCAGTAGCTCGCCTGCTGCTTGTAGAGTTTGGAAAGAAGCGGGACTTTCGGTTGCCTTTCTAGTCTCTGTGTCATGTACACGTGTGTCGGTAATCTGCTGTGTGTCAGAAGTTAATTCGAGTCGTGCGTGTAGCTGCTCAGCTGGTCATACCTCAAGGATTCTGTTCAGTGGTCCTTGCATGGATAGCTAAATCGCAATATCCTATTACGCAAAGCGGTTGATCTACTTGATCACACACTTTCACGTTTGAAACCAAACTGTGCGTCAGGAGAAATTAACTTACAGCAACGTTGTTCATGGCTAGGGCAATGATGAGAAACAAATATTTGAAGGAACTCACTATATATATATATATATATATATATATATATATATATATATATATAGGTCCCAACTGCTTACATTCTTTCATTCTGAGTACTTACGCTGAACTTTGAAAACCCGTCACAACGTCTCGCCTTGCAGGTTTGCGCCAGGACGCCGGCTCATTGTTCTGGCACGGGCGGCGTGCCACGGAGGACGCGCCAAGTGTGGCGCTGCTTCGGGCAGCTGGTGCCATCCCGCTGGCACTGACCAATGTGCCCGAGCTGTGCATGTGGGGCGACTCGATGAACCTGGTGGACGGTTGCACCCGGAACCCTTACGACACGCGCCGAAGCCCTGGTGGAAGCAGTGGTGGGTGGTCAGAATGACAAAAAAAATACATCTGCAGATGCCTATATTTACATGGCGTAACGACTACAGCGTAACATTACAGCATTAAACCGAAACTGAAAGAGACCTATTGGCAGTCTTTTATGACTTTCAGAATGTATATAAATAGTTACGTCGACCATCGTTTCCAGCAAGAAACGGATACATCCCCTCATCCAAAAAATAGAGAAATCTTTTTAATGAACAACACAGAATTATGCCACCGTATATGAAGACATTTACATGTTATTGATTAAAGGGGAAGGTGATTGAGAAGAGAAAGGACCGATGTGAAGGAAGGCAGGAAAATAGGAGAAAAAAAACAGGACCGTAGTATATGTGTGTTAGAACGTGAGAGTTGTATATGAGTGACATTGAAGTTTATCTATTAGGTTAATGTCGTCGAGGTTCTTAACAGTAAATTTAAAATGTTACATTGCTGAAAAGGAGAATACGTAGGTCCCAGTGTAGGCATAATACAGAATGCAGAAGAGCTTGCCACAACAAATGAAATTGCGTTACTGTCTCAAACACTTTCTTTGTGTGACACACAGGTGGAGAGGGAAGCCTCCTAGCCGCAGCTGGCTCCCTGATGGGCATAGGCACGGATCTCGCGGGTAGCGTTCGAGTACCGGCAGCCTATTGCGGGATCTTCGCCCATAAGGCAACTTCCGGTGAGATTTATAAGAAAAAAGTTTACGAAAAGAAGATTTTACCCTCTTTTCTCTGCATTCACCCATTAAAAAGGGAGGTGGGTGCAAGCTCTCTCTTCCTTAGATTTCGGCGTAATTTGGGATTTCTTAGCGACAATGTGTGATCGCACTAATGCGAGATCAAATACGTCAAATTTGCGTGATGAAGGCCGTAACGTAGAGTGCCATCTACTGACAACACGTAAGCATTCTCATGGCTTTCTTGTTAAGTGTCCTCGCAATCAGGCCATTAAATGGACTCTGTTCCTCCTCCGTGTACACAAACCAAATACTGCAGTGAAAATTGCACTTTTGAGACTTATAATATTGACCCTGTGTCATTGTTTTGTTGACTGTTGATTTCTCTATCACAATTCTAGGTGTGGTGCCAAACACTGGCCTGCTTCCAGATGTCGGAGAGAATCTGGAGCAGTACAACTGCGTGGGACCCATGTGCCGGTTCGCGGAAGACGTGTCACTGATGTTCAACGTCCTGGCAAAATATGTGGCCAATAGGCTCAAACTAAACAAGAAGGTGCATGAACGTTTGACGGAATCCCACCCTACAAATAAAGAATTTTTTTTAGAAGCGTAAAACACTGTTTTTAAAGATACTGCATGGAAATACTTGATACGCGAACATGAACAGAGAGAGCATTGCTCTCCGTATGTGAGACATGACTGCAACTTGAGAGCTAATTAATTTTCTTTTTGGAGTTTACAGCAAGATCAGGTGCCAACCTTGGTTTTGCTCGCTGCGATGAAACGTATACAAGGAGACGCAAAGGCATTTACAATTTTTTCAATATACGCTAGGGGAATCCGATAGGTAATTAGGTCTGTTTAAAGGCAGTTAATAAGAATATTGGACAGTTACAACTCCTCACGCTTTCCCATAATTAACTTACACGCTATTTGAAATACTACTTATTTGAAGCAATTCAATGGAAGTATTGATAAGTGGGAGATGTCGTGTTTTAGGATGCAAAAGACAATGATGGCCAAAAAATGTTCCCAACTCGTGAACGATCCAGAAAAAAGAAGTATGATGGCTTGAAAAGTTGCGCATTCACACAATCAGCTTTCTTACCTTTGTTCTATACACGCGAAAGCCATACCTCACATCAATAGGCTGAATAAATGAGCGCTAATGACAAAATTTCACAGCTTCTTTCTTCCGTGTCACAAGCAGCTAACCACGAACTTGTCACGGCTGAAAACCTCGTTCGACTCAAGTGCGCAGGGTTTTCTTTTTTATTTGGAGACATTTAGTTGCGCCTAGTCGCAGTTTCTGTTTTAGAGAGCGCCGAGGAAGGAGACATCTAGCGGGGTTTCTTGTGAACGTGAACCCACGCTTCCTCTTTCTACATAAAGCCGCACTTCTTCTTTCTATTGCAAAGACTCCAACAAGAAAGCTCCCGCAACGAGCATGACAAGAAGCCCAAACTCGTGATACAGGGTGTTGTTCGGAGTTCGCCCTAATACAGAGTGATGTCGATGCTCAGAGGTGGTGCCTTTAAAAACACGCACTTTAGAAGTTGGACTTAGATATGTTCTAGGCTACTCTAATCGTTGATATTTTGTAGATGATGCCTGTGAGTGCACACAGGTCTATCCAGCAATACGCATACCTTTCAATATTTTGTGTCATACCTCCTTTAAGCGTGCAAGGAAATATCGCTATGCGAATGAAAACTGTCTTTTCTTTTGTATTTCAGGTGAATATCAAGCATCTGAAGGTTCATTACATGGACACGGAAGGAAGCTTGTACATCAGCCGTGTGACCACGGAGGCTACCAGAGCAGTTAGGCGGGTCTGTATTATCATAAATTATTTCCCGCTGACACATTGACGCATTTTATTTTAACAGAAACAGTGTGATTTACACACATCCTGCACACATAGACACCGATTAACTCGCGTACACGCACGTCCACACTATCTGTTTTAGTACTTGCATTTTGCTCCTCTGGACAAACGTTAATATACGTTGGAGAAGCAGGTGAAAGGCAAAAAAGTCTGTGACGCCTGGTTTTGGTGTTGCTAGACTTGCGCTAGAAAATCATGCACGTGTTCATGGCTCTGCGCAGGTGACTGAGTACCTGAAGACGGCTCATGGGATCGAACCAAAGCGACTCCACATACCAGAGGTGCAGTTCATGACAGTCACGTGCTTGAAGTTCGTTGGTGCCAAGGAGCCCAAGCCTTTGGCAGAGATGTTCAGGCCCGGTGGTTTCAACACTGTAAATGAACTGATCCGCTTCCTTGTGGGAGCTAACCGTCACACACTCGCCGCGATGGCGTTATCCAACATGACGCGACTTTTCAGCTTCTGTTCGGAGCAGAATGCTCAAGCCTGCGTCACCTCCGTCGAGAGCGCCCGCGACCGCTTCGAGGAGACTCTCGGCGACGACGGAGTTCTCCTACTGCCAGCGGCCACGAAATCTGCCCCGTTTCATAACCAGGACTTGATGTTCTTCGATTCGCCGGGCATGACAGCCCTGTTTAATTTATTCAAGGTGCCCGTCACTGTGTGCCCTGTTATGAGGTCGGCGGACGGATTGCCCCTGTGCGTACAGGTAGTGGCGAAGAGAGGAAACGACAGACTATGCCTAGCTGTCGCTAGAGAAATCGAGAGACGCTTTGGTGGGTGGTCAGAGCCTTATGTGACACTTCCGAGAGGCTTTTGATGCCCTCAACCTGCTTTTACTAAACGGTGTTCTACGGGTTGTTAAATTTCCCTTATTTGAATGGGCATGCATCACGTGAAATGGCATGAACGCTACAAAAGAGGTGGCTTGTTTAACAGCGAGTCTCATAGTCGGCTTTCTGTGGCAGTTACTTATCACTATGATGCCTCAGACCGTGCATTGAAAGTAAGGAGAACGAGTGTACTGAATTCTTTTCAAATCAGCATGGTAGCACTCACATTTTATCCTGTTGTCGGGGCAGAATTCACGCAAAATAGCTCAAAAAGTTTGTCAACCACTTCATTTAGGGTACGAATGATCAGAGTCTGAGCACACTTGAGTTGTTTGCACTCTAAATTTCATGTGTTTTTTTTAATGACCCATATGGTCATGCAAACTATAAAGAAATCAGTAACGCCCAGCTGCATTGCTAATCTTGGCACACTTGGTACTGTGGTGTACGTACGCTGAAGCAGCAAAAACAAAAAAATATGCCCGACGTCTTTTGAAAGCTCGTTTCACCCACGGAATACAACCCCCATAATGAATATTTTCTAGTGTATATAGCATGTTCCTTCGGGTGCAGTTTGTCTTTGCTCCCATGCAGTGTGTCATGTGTCAATTCCAGCCGTACCTTCCCAAACGAATCCTTGGCTCTGTAGCACAATAGAAACCATTTAAACTCTTCCGAAAATGATACTCCATCTTTTCTAAGGGCACGCTGATAGGGTGTGAAGTTGCAGCGGTGCGCACGGTGTAGTCTCAGTTGAAACGGACGTCGATTCAGGCGCTGGAAGAATGGTTTAAAGCGAAACTCGGTGTACCGTTTGTTTGTACGTTTGTTTGAAACGCAAAGACACAGGAAGCGGGTTGGGTTTCTTGTTAATTTCATGGCAAATAAACGAGCCAAAAGAGTGTGCCCACTCAACGTTGGTTGAGCGTTGCGGGTGGTAGAGAGGGTAAAGCGAGAAAGAAGCGTGATGTCAGAGCGTGATGTCATCAGCGTAGATAGCGTGCCGTAAATCAGGTAATTTGTCGAGAATTTTCAGCAGATTTATCATAGCCACACTGAAAAGTACCGGCGAGATCACCGAACCCTGTAGCGTTTCTTTTTTTGGTAGTTGAAAGATTTTGCTGCGGATGTTGCATATGCCCACAGTTGCTGTACGGTCTGTCAGAAAGTTTTTGACATACGTGTAGGTTCTAATGCCACAGCCAACGCCTTCGAGCTTGTTCAGGCTCGCGTCGTGGCTGACGTTATCGAAGGCCGCCGTGACGTCAACTTCGAGTATGGAGTACTTTCTTCGATGGGTGAGGTAATCAAGGAGGTATTCTTTGAGTAGTAAGAGCACGTCGTGCGTCGAAAGATGCTGCCTGAAGCCAAACATGGCGTCCGGTAAGTGTCCACTATCTTCCAGGTACTGGGTTAAGCGGTCGTGCACCATGTGTTCGAATAGCTTTCCCACGCACAAGGTGAGAGAAATCGGGCGTAGGTTCTCGATGCCGACTGGTTTGTTAGGCTTGGGAATTATGGTGATTTACGAGTGCTTCCATACCGCAGGTAGCTCTCCTTTATCTCAGCAGTCGTTGTAATATCGGAGAAAAGCCGTGGTGGCCTGGTGCGGTAGGTTGCGTAAGTGCTTGTTGACAATCCTGTCTATTCCGGGGCTGGTATTTCTTGTCAACTTTGTTAGGGCTGTGTGCAGCTCGGCCAGGCTGAAGGGCCAGTCGAGTTCAGTGTTTGGTGCGCCAGCGTATTCTTTGGTGTGAATTGAAGCCCCAGCAGGTGCATCGCCACAGAGCTTCTTTTGTAATTCTTCTAGGAGGTGTTCTTCTGTACCGGCGCAGTTTCGAATAAGCCTCTGAAGGTGCTGCTTCCATGCTGCTTTGGAGGGTTGCGTGGCTAGAAGTGTGCGTAGCAGATGCCAGGTCTTTGGGCTCAGAGTCCCCTGCAGCTTGGCACAGAAAGCATGCCAGTTCTGCCTGGCCAATTGGTTCGCATAATCTTGAGCTTGCTCGGTGAGGAGAGAAATGCGTTTCCGTAACTTTCTGTTTGGTTTTTGCCGTTTCCAGCGTTTTAGAAGGCCTCTTCTAGCCTCCCAAAGGTGGAGGAGATGTGTGTCGACGGCGGGTGTATCGACCTCAAGCTGTATGTCCTTAGTGTAGCGTTCGGCTATTTTGAGCACATTCTTAAACCAGTCTTCAATATCGATTATGGTGGTTTCAACGTCGAGGTCATTTCTAAAGGATTGCCATTCCCTTGACCGCGCTGTTCCAGTCTTGGTCTGTTTACGAGTGTGCGCTACGGAGAGTTGGATGATGTGATAATCACTACCTAAAGTTTCCGGTAGCACACTCCACTCTGCTCTATTTACGTTCGCCGTAAATGTAAGATCTGGATTTATATCCCTGGAGACGCTGTTCCCGATTCTCGTTTTCTGAAGAGGGTCGTTCCACAGGGTTATTCTGTGATGTTGAGCAGTATCGTGCACCCTAGAACCCTTTCTCGTGGTGATATGATAGCCCCATGCCGTGTGAGAGGCGTTAAAGTCTCCCATTATTATGAAATGGTGGCGATTCGTGCGCTTCCTGATTTCTCGTATGAAGTGATCGAAGTCTGGTAGTTGGTCTCGTGGGGGGCTTTATATATTGGTTATGAAAAGACTTTACTGCGTCTTTCGTTCCGGCAGAATCTCTATTAGGGTATGTTCTATCTGAGTGTCCTCGATTTCGTGTTTTTGCGTTGAAAGTGCTTTCTTGACAAGTACGGCAGTGCGTTGGGTTTGTGCGCAGGTCGTGAACCCTTGCAGTCGTACGTTCTGCGTGTTGGTTTCCTGAAGTGCAATGAAGTCTGGTTGGTTAAGCTTCATAAATTCTTGTAGGCTTGCGTGTCGAGGGTGGTATGACCGACAGTTCTATTGCCATATGCGTGAAGTTGAATGCTGGTTCTTACACTTATGGTTAGCGACTGCCATTTTCAATCGATTTGATGTCACGCCTGTCATCGCGACTCGGTGAGACTGAGCGAGAGGCATTGTGACTGTTCGCTCGTGCCTTCTTCCGAGTCATTTGGCGTGGGTTGTTCAAGCTGTCGAACTGTGCCATGGTTACGTAAGTTTTTTTCACGTGCGCGTTGAAATTGTTGACTTGCGCAGCAATTCCATCAATTTTGGCATTAAGCGTAGCGATCTTGTGTTCAAACATTGAGGCTGTGTTTTTCTATTGCAGACTGGACAATCTTTTTCATCTTGGCGTGCATGTTATTCATGAAAAATTCTTCGAATATCGTGCACCTTGTGTTCACTAGGGCTTGGACGCCTACCTTGGTCAGCGTCGTTGCCGGCTCTGTGCTTGAGTTTGCTCTTTCTTGATATTGTTGTTCTGCATTGTCCGAATGTCCTTGCCGATACGTGCAAATTTCAAGTAGTTTGTCAATGAGCTCTTGTTGTCGTTTTTTACTCTGAAGCAGTTGATTTATGAGGCTTTGTTGGCTTTGCACTTGGCTCTGCTGATTCTGGAGCTTTTTTTGCTGGTTTTTCAGTCTATCTTCGAGAACCTGTACGGATGAGGTGTCCGACTTTGAGGAGGTTAAGCTGCTGCTGTCATTATATCCATTTGCCATGGCAGCGTAGCTCGCACGTTTAAAGCAACGCGAGCGCGTGCGACAGCGAGAGCGCGAACTTGAACGCAGTATTGATTTAGATCTACTGCGCGCAGAGACGGAATGCGTGCGAGAGTGGGAGCGTGAACTCGAACGCAATATTGACTTGAAACTGCTGCGCGTGGAGACGCGGCCCTCATTGTTACTGTTAGAGGTAGCGGCCGATATGCTAACCTCAGGGAACTCTTCTCCGCTGGCATTCCAGTTGTTGTCTATTTCTTGAAGCCTGTTCAGACGCTGTTTTCTTACGTTGAAGGGTAATGGACTTGGCTTTAGTCTCCTTCTGCATTCTTTACTTGCTGTTTCGTGTCCTTCCCCGCAGATCTTGCAGATGGGTGCGCATTCATGTCCCTGCGTTTGTCCGGCCTTGCCACATTTATAGCAGAAATCCGGGATAGGTTTCGGACAGACGTGCTGGCGGTGACCCGTATTGCCACAAGCTCGGCAATACTGCACTGACTTACGGTATGGTCTGCAGCGGAAGTCTACGCTCTGGAAAATTATGTAGTAGGGAACGTGCGGTCTTTCGAAGAAGACGACTGCCGCGGTCGATTGAGCTAGCATTCGGGCGTGAAGAACTGTGTATCTTGCCGGTGCGCGAGTTCCAGCCATGAGTTCTGCGGTGCTCGTACCGGGTATCAAGCCACTGATGACGCCTCTGGAGACATCGTCCGGTGTTCTTATGATGCCGTTCACAGTGTAAAAATTTCCTCCAAGCTGTATTTTCTGGATGCGTACCAGCTTCTTGGCGTCTTCTTTGGCGGCGATGCTCGCGATGATTAGGTTTCCCATTCTCTGGACTTGCACGCGTACCTTGTCGTTAAAGTCTTGCTTGTTATGCCAGCGAGTCCTCGTCAAACGCCCGTGCCTCTGAAAAAGGCAATCTGGGTCAAGGCCAGCCCGCAGTCTGCCTGGCGCGATCACCTCGACGGCGTGAACACGCGCGGCGCTCCTCTGGCCCACGTGCAGTGAGTCAGTTGCGCACGTGACAGCGAGCCGGCGTCCTCGTGTCAGGTGGTCTGACGCATGGCGCGGCGGCCCCATTGGCGGAATCTGCCCGGACGACCAGCGGCGCTTCTGATTGGACATTTTGGTTGGACCCGGTGTAAATAAAAGAAGCCCTGCGGCGCGTCGCGATCGGCGGTCCTATGTGAGAGGCGTCCCCGTGTCGGAGTGCCGACATGTGTGTGAGTCAGCGGTCTTAGGCGAAAGGCTGACCTATGTGTTAGAGAGGAGAGTTCGGCTCTTCGAGTCTCTGTCGGCCCCAGTGCCGAAATTGTAACGCCTCTGTATATATGCTGTACATAAACCTTGTTTAACTCACCATCGTCTCGTCCGCTCGTCTTATCGGCTCTGCGCAGACGCAGTCGCGAGCTGATAAACATACGCTACGCAACAGTGGTGGCAGCGGTGGGATTTCGGAGGTGGCTTCGCAACAGTGGTGGCAGCTGCGGGATCGGCCGGCGTCAGCGACATCGATGCGGTGAGTGCCTGATGTTTTCCCCTCAGTTCACCAGACTACTCTAGCTCAGGTTGTAGTAGTTTAGAGAAGGGCTGTGTGAAGCATTAGAGTGAGCTTTGATCGTTTCAAGCAAAGTCGAAGTGCTTTGAAACCAAAGTTAATGCGGAGGGGGTAAACACGGGAGAGTGAAAAATTGCTTGCGCGTCTTGCTAGTTGACTTATAGTGGGTACGGCAAGTAAATTGTTAACAGGGGCAAACAGCAAGAGGCTAGTGTGAACGATGGAGAACCTTAAAGTGAAGGAACTCATCGAAATTTGTGAGGAACTCGGCATTACTTTGGGCCGTGCGAAACGAAAGCAAGCGATCCTTGAGATCATGAAGGATGAGGGAGTGTCGGCTGAGGAAGTCGATGAGGCCTGGGTGGATATTAAAGCACGCCGTGAGGAGGCTGAAAGGCGAGAAGTAGAAGCTCGCGAACGTGAGGAAGCTGAAAGGCGCGAAGCTCGCGAAGAAGCTGAAAGGCGCGAACGTCGCGAGCGCGAGGAGGCCGAGAGACAAGAGCGCCTAGAGTTGAAACGACTAGAATTGGCAATCCTACAGTGTTCGCAGGCGCCTAGCGTAGCTTCTCCAACAGCTCAGGTCAGCGGTTTTAGAATTCGGGACCAACTGCCACCGTTCGTAGTAGGCGAGGACATGGCGAAGTACCTCGTCAAGTTTGAACACGTCTGTGAGCGAAACGCTTTGGAGCGGTCTCTTTGGGCGCGGAACCTGCTAGCTCTTCTTCCCGGCGAAGTGTCCGACGCGATAACTTGCTTGTCGAGGGAAGCGTTTGAGAGCTATGACGAGGTTAAGGAAGTGCTCTTGAGACGTTATAAGTTGTCACCCGAGGCTTTCAGGCAAAGGTTCCGGTATGCTGAAAAGGGGAATGAGTCACACGTTGACTTCGCGTTTCGTCTTAAAGCCGATTTAATTGAATGGCTCAAGGGCGAAGGTGTTTATGACGACCGCGATAAAGTGGTGGAATGCGTTGCATTGGAGCAATTCTACCGCTGCATCGAGGATAATGTCAGACTTTGGCTGCAGGACAGACTTGGGGAAGTACAGTTGAATAAGGCAGCTGAGTTAGCTGAGGAGTATTATACTCGCCGAAAGTTGCATAGCAGGGCAGTGCGCGTTGAAAAGGATGAAAGGAAAGAGGGCTTTTCAAGGAAACCTGATCAACGGAAACCCGTTCCGCACCGTAATTTCAAAAAGGACCCATCTCTTACGAAGGACAGTGTAGGGGAAGGGCAAACAGAAGCGGAGAGATCGAGTGAGGTTTCTACCACACAGGCATTTGAATCGGAAAACAAACGGAAGCCGCTAATCGGCTACAACTGTAAAAATAAAAAAGAAGGGCACATCGCGAGAAACTGTCAGGAAAAGTTTGCCTTCGCAATGATCCGAGAATCAGAAAAAAACATTCGGTTGTTGGAGCCGTATCTCCAAGAAATTAGGGTCGATGAGAAAACGTGCCGAGCACTTAGAGACTCAGCGGCAACCATGGACGTTGTCCATCCTTCATTGGTGTCTCCGGATGACTTCACAGGAGAATGCGCGTGGATCAGGCAAGTCGCCGAGGAGCAGAGTGTTCGCTTACCAATCGCCACGGTTGTCATTGAAGGCCCGTTCGGTAAGCTTCGCACTGAAGCGGCTGTGTCTGCCGCGCTAAATGATCGTTTTTCTTATCTTTTCTCCAACAACTCGGAGCAGCTTCTCAAAGAGCAGGGCAAATCGTTCTTCCCCAACTTAGCGTGCATGGCTCTCACGCGATCGCAAGCGCGGAAGCTATCGCGGCAGCTTGATCTGGTTCCGTGCGGTGAACTCTCAAGTGACCTTGTCGGCGGGTCGACGGAACCCCAGAAAGGAAAGTTTCCGCATGAGTCATGGGAGCAGTCACGCGAGCGGCCCGTCGCCGGACCGACCAGCGCGGTTCCCGTGGAAAGGGGAGACGACATGGCGCCATTGGATCAGAGGGAGAGGGCTGCAACGCTCTCGCCTGTAGCGGAAAGTTGGAGTGAGCTGTCGAGAGTTGATCGAGAAACGCTCATTCAAGAGCAGAGTGAGGATCTCTCGATTGAAGCGCTAGTGGAAAGCCAAATTGAAGCGCTAGTGGAAAGCCAGAAAAACGCGGCAAAAGTGCTGTCGAAGGAGCACTACGAGAAATCGGGGAAGAAGCGCGCTTTTGAAGTTGATAATCAGGTAATGCTGCTGCAGCCATCCAAAAGGAACAAGCTTGAGGTTGATCGGGAAGGGCCCGCCAAAGTATTATCGAAGCCTTGCGATACAAATTATGAAGTGAAATTAGGAAGGCGGCCGAACAAAATTTACCACAGTAACTTGATGAAACCATACGTTCAACGTCAAGCGGTCGTAAATCTGCTGTTGAATGCTGCAGCGGAAGAGGGAGAAGAAATTTTGAATTCTAGTGATGTAATCGAAGGGGGATCGGAGGTAATCTTGGAGCAGTTGAACCTAGAGCCTAGCTTAAGTGAAGGAGGACCTGAGAAAGAGGACCTGAGAAAGATTGGTTCCGAGTTTGAAGACGTGTTTTCGGACCGCCCCGGAAACACGAGGTTCATCGAACACGATATCGAGCTAAGCGGTGAGGAGTCAATCCGTAGCAAGCCGTATCGTTGTTCCCCTGTGCAACGTCGCAAGTGTGAGCCGCTCTTGGTGCCGCATAGGTATCGTCGCCTAAAAGTGGCCGGTTACTGAGGTGGAGCATGTTGCTCCACAGCGCAACTTTGACGTTCGCTAAAGAAAAAAAAAAGGGAAAGGTAAACGCTAATGCAGGTGCATTGAGCAGTGCGTTCCAGCTAGTAACTTCTCAACCTTTCGGTTTCTCGCTGGCGATTCGGGGCAAAATTTTGACCTCATCACGACCTGGGCTGAGCGCTCTCGTTCAGAGTGATCTCAAGGGGCCAACTTTATGTGGTATTCTAATTCGTTACGTTGTGGTAAGTGGAAAAAAAATTGAGTTGTCATTTTAAGAGTCTTGTGTCCCACATGTGCCTCTTGATGTAGAGGGAACAAAATTCCGATAAACACGTAGATAGGTATATGTTGTACTATACTTTGTCTGGTGTTCTGTCGGGTGACCGAGGGCACTTGCTTGTGTCGTGTGTTGTCTGTTGTCGAACCGTTCTTAGCAAGTTGCAGAACCATCGACAAGTGCTGAAACCGAAGATGGTCAGAAGAGACGAGTGAAGCTGGTCAGCAAGTTGTGGCGACAAGCCCGTGGAGCTGGGATCCGTCGTCAAAAATGGGATGTGTTCCCGGAACAGTTTGGAGCTGTAGTCTCCCCATGGCCCTGGAGGCGAACCTGGAGGGACCTGGCGAACGAGCGCACCTGACATCCGAGCCCCGTGGAAGCAGCTCGTCTTTCCGGTGCATTGTCTGGCGGCGGGGGTGCTGTTATGCCAGCGAGTCCTCGTCAAACGACCGTGCCTCTGAAAAAGGCAATCTGGGTCAAGGCCAGCCCGCAGTCTGCCTGGCGCGATCACCTCGACGGCGTGAACACGCGCGGCGCTCCTCTGGCCCACGTGCAGTGAGTCAGTTGCGCACGTGACAGCGAGCCGGCGTCCTCGTGTCAGGTGGTCTGACGCATGGCGCGGCGGCCCCATTGGCGGAATCTGCCCGGACGACCAGCGGCGCTTCTGATTGGACATTTTGGTTGGACGCGGTGTAAATAAAAGAAGCCCTGCGGCGCGTCGCGATCGGCGGTCCTATGTGAGAGGCGTCCCCGTGTCGGAGTGCCGACATGTGTGTGAATCAGCGGTCTTAGGCGAAAGGCTGACCTATGTGTTAGAGAGGAGAGTTCGGCTCTTCGAGTCTCTGTCGGCCCCAGTGCCGAAATTGTAACGCCTCTGTATATATGCTGTACATAAACCTTGTTTAACTCACCGTCGTCTCGTCCGCTCGTTTTATCGGCTCTGCGCAGACGCAGTCGCGAGCTGATAAACATACGCTACGCAACATGCTGTAATAGTCCACTCACTCGGCCGATGGCATGCGTGACAGCGATGGTGTTCCATTTGGCGAGGTCAAGACCTGCCTGCGGGCGGTAGACGATCTTGAAGTCATCGAGCGGCAGAGGTGGCATCTTGGGCCTGCGTTGTTGCTGCGTTGGTGATGACTTTAGCGTCTGCTCATTGATAGGTGGCTGCTCTATGGGTTGGTTGGCTGGTGTCCTTGGATTGGCGACAGCCTTCTTGTCTTTCTTATTTCTCGTGATCCAAGCGCTTTCCGTTGCAATTGTTCTGCCACTGCCAGCGTCATAGGTCTACGAATTTTCTGTTGCTTTGTTTGCCTCCACTGGGTCAGTTTGCATTGTATTTTCTTCGTCTTGGTGATTTATTTGCATTTCGCTTGCTGCGGCTGCGTCTCGGCTCATTCTAAGCTTTTCGCCACGGTGAGCGCGAGCGCTCGCGCCGTGCCGTCAGGAACGCCTGAGCACGTTGTGCACGCGCCACGCAGCTTTGCTCTGGAACGAACTTGGCGTTAGGCTTAATAAACTGGACGCGCGCTTGTCGAGAATGAAGTCTTATATCTTAAGACAGGATGCACTCAAACTCAAACTCAACGAGGAATCGGCTGGTTGCCGCCGATTCCTCGTGCCTTGGCGGCTGAGGCTGTGAAACTCTTGGGTTCGTCACAGGCCTTGTTTCGGGATAAAAAGCACGAAAAGCAGGAGCCCATGCGAGACGCGTCTGGCTATACGGTCCCCTAGCGGTGGATCTCCTTATAAAGAAAGTGGAGCGAAATGACACTGGGAGCGTGTTCTTGTGCATAAACTTCGTTTGTTTCATTAAGGAAAAGCGCAGCTAACATACAAAAGCAAGGTAAACAATGTTTTTTCTGATGAATAGGGACAGGCTTCTATTATTTGCGTCTTCTGGGTATTCACAAATTAGGTACTTTATTTATGCGTACATTTATTTATTTATTTATTTATTTATTCATTTATTTATTTGGAGACATGGATACACAAGGACACATAGGAAATAGGGAGAAAGCAAGCTGGCAACTGCCACCAGAAGGGGCACAACGCCTGCTGACGCAGAAAAGAAGAAGCCGGGGACACAAAGTTAAGAGGGGAATGTGAGGAATAAAGAGAAGGAAGCAAAGAAAAAATGACGAAGACTTACACAAGTAAAGGGTAAAAAATAAAAACATAATAAAAATCATCTACAAATGGGTGAGCAGGTCCGTTCGGTTCATAAATGTAAGGAGAAATCGGTGGGCCTGGACACATCGGGAAGCACAAGCTCTCAGAAAAAGGTAGTCGTCTAGGGTCGTGCACTGATGTTTTAGAATTTATATTCCTTAATAAGCAAAGCCTGCTGCGTAGCAAATGTGTACCGGGGCACTACGAGATGCTCAAGTGTTTCGCGGGAGCCACAAGCTGCGCACAATGGACTGTTCACACGTCCTTGACGGTCTAATTATTCATGCACCATCACAGAGCCCAATCTTAGTTTGTACAACCCTGCTGTGGAACGACGAGGAAAGCCATGGCCACGAACACATGGAGGGAACGATGCATTCGCCACACGCTGTTACCATGGTGTGATGATGCAAGCTTGTATGCATTTCTTTCTTACGCTGTACGCGTTGTTGATTTCTCCGCATGGTCAGATTATCATGGTGTAGGAACACAGCAGATGCGTGCTTTTTTGTCTGCAATCGAAGCAATTTGAGGTCAAGTGCCCGGAATTAATATACTTTGACAATTCTTGTAATCGGGCGAGTTTGTTGATGCCAAAAGGAATCATTTTAGCACTAAGAAAAACAACAAACTAGAGGAGGAATAGGATTGAAGATAGAATAAAGGGTTAGCACCAGATCTTTCAACTTGCTAGCTTTTGTTTCTCAAGTATTTGTTCAAAGTAACATTTTTATTTTTATTTACATATTTTGCAGGCTCGGATCAAGGCAGAGTGAGATCATCATTAAGCATAAACAATACCGGCAGTAGCAATTACAAGTGTCACTAATTAAGTACGTTGTCCTTTAATTCAGCCAAATTTTTTTCAACCATGACAAAATTTCATTTCTCATTGGTTTGGAAATACTTGACCCTAAAGAGCACGAAGATATCATTTTTGAGTATACTAGCAGTACACAAGAAATATGGCGCCATGTTCTATACATTGCACAACAAGTCTGCGTTGTTATAAAAAAAATATGGTTAATTTTATTACATCTATTCATTTTTACCTTGTTAGTGACAATTATTCTTGTGAAACTAACATGCAGCAACTACGTAATAGTTACGAGCCTAAATTGTTCAATAGCAAGTCTTTGCGCTCGCGATGCACAGCTCTTTACTGCGCTTTATTAACTACCGTCTAACTATTGAATACTTTGCAAAATTCAACATCATCAAAGATAGCCGAATCATGCTTTGCAGCACCAGAATTGATTAAGCCCATATTTGTAAGGTTGGCTGGTGGGTTCCTTCGCAACTTGGCGCAACCCACTCAGGGAGATAGGCTGTGAAGCGGGCGGTGTCTTGCTAATTAAACTAATTCACTTCTCGAACGAAAGTGTTGAATCCAATATATATTACAGGTGATAAATTTAACTTGTAGGATTCCAAAAAATATCCTTTGACAAGAATGACATAATAAACGCAAGAAAGTCTGTGTCTAAATCAACATAATTTAGCGATGTTCAGCCTTTCATTCTTTTAGAGTCTCACAAAAAAGTGTAACAGCGTTTAAAGCAATCCTATGGCTAAAACAAGATGTGATTGCGCCAAAGGAAGGAATTACTGGAAGTGACAAGTTTAAGTCCTACTTTAGTAGGGGTTCTCTAGTGGTCTTTTCCTTTGACTTTAAATCTTCTGCATTTCAAAAAGAAGTGCTCCAAACATTCACTCTCACTACAGTGATACAGTTTGTAAGGGCAAGCTGATCAAACTGCACTTCATTGTTGTCCTTTTTTTGCTTCATCACGCACCATTAATAAATTTCATGAAACGAAATATAACTCATTACGAACTATTTCGTTAATAAACATCCCTTTCATACTATATAAATGATGCGGACACGTTTCTCAACTAGTATAACAAGAAAAATAGGTGGTTTTACAAGAGCTACACGTTCGGATTGGCCTGAATGCATTCAGAGGTCTGACAATCACTATGCCCTGCTTCGGGCGATACGTAAGTGTAGCAAGTTGAACAGCTCACAGAGAACATGAAGAAGAAATACGGTAGCTACTTATATAATAGTTATCTAGTAAAATATCAATAAATATTTGGTTGCGAAGAGTTACCAATATCACGTTACGCCATCTTGTTTTGCACTTTGCAGAATTCCAAAGCACACCACGACAAAAACATTGATGTCTGTGTTTGTGCAGGTGTGGTGAGGAAAGTCAGACACCTTTTTCGATTTCTGACCTAATTCTGTCACATTTAGAAGCAGAACTTTTTCCTTTTCTTTTTATAGGACGCCAGGGCTGAAAGAATTAGCATTAATTACCAATAGGAAATTGACAATTGTCGAATTTTGTGTAGAATACAAGAAACTTCAGCGTGACCGGCATTGTTTAAAGGACACCTGAGATGGACTTCAAGACACCGCAAGTCGAATGCACGCACAAGCATGCGAAACAGCCTGATGAGAAATTCTGTTTGCTTAAGTGGTGAAAGTACACCAAACCAATGCGCAGAAACCAAGTTAACTCCAAAACAGAAACCATGCTATTGTAACAAACAAAACAAACATGCTGACTTATCTCTTATAAAGTGACGCAAAGTGCAGGCAAAGTGCAGGCATTGCGCACTTTGTGGTAAAAAAAAAGACTCATTTGATCGGAACAGCAAGCCTGAAACCACTCTAATTCATACTCCAACTAAGTGCTCGCCACCTAGCGACCGCGCCTGGAAACTGTGCTGTCGAGGTCAACCTTGAAAGTAGATACGTTACAAGATTGCGCGCAGTTGAGAAGTGCCCGTATAGTTTCCTATTTTGACCATGCCGCATGCGCGAGCCAGCAAAAGACAAAGAGTGATGTACAAGGTCCATTGAAGTGTGCTACAAAGCATGGCATGGCGGGGTAACGTTGGCAAAGCGTATTGTTCTTTCGCTTCTGGAAGGATGCAGACAACGCGTGACGTAGAACGGCACAAATCAGAAACTTATGCCTTGGAAAAAGGGTGACGGACACTATGACGGACACTATGGTGAAGGACACTATGGTATGGACACTCTTATCAAATCGATTGCGACGACTCAATTTTTCTCAGTGAGTCTGCCATTGTTTAGCTTTAGGCATGGAGTATAGTTTCGTTTATATAAGCAAGTTCTTTAGGAAATTTGTTCATCTAAGTGTGTGACTATTCTTCGCATATGCTTTCTTTGTGTGCAAGTCGTATATATAGTGCTGCTCATTCTCAAATTGAGCACCTGTATTACTTTTCCCGGATAACTTCCTAAATGCGAAGCATTTCTTAGCGAGCTTCGGCGACTTTGAGCGTATCTATCTATCTATCTATCTATCTATCTATCTATCTATCTATCTATCTATCTATCTATCTATCTATCTATCTATCTATCTATCTGTCTGTCTATCTGTCTATCTATCTATCTATCTGTATAGCCACTTACGTTTGGGTGCTCCCGTGGTCACCCCTTAACTTGGCATGAGCCAAAATTAGCATGGAAGGGGGTGAAATGGTTTGACGAATTTGACGCGCTGGTCAAGACATGAATACCGTCACAATATTGTCGCATACGTCGTCAAACACTTCCTGTAGACAGTGGCACATAACAAGGGCGGGTATGTGCTACAGGTGATTGACACTTAAGCAGTTTTAACGCACGTACGTTAATAAATACCCGTCATCGGTAGCGTCAACCCCATGAATGCAGAGAATAATTTTCAGGGTCCCAGCTGGAATCGAACCCACGCATTCTGCGTGGCAGTGTAGCTTTTGACCACTGAACAAGCCCAGGTCTCGGAACTACTTTTCAAATAGACGCTATCTTCGTGAAACGTCAATATAGTGGTTGCAGTGCTGCCTACCAAATTTTGTAAACTTTACATATTTACTATTTTGATACAGCCGTCACGTCGGGTAACGTCAATTGTGGTTAGTTGCTTTGCGCTGAAGTTGATTTATGTAGTAGTGTCCAGGGCCAGCATGAGCGCTTCACACTGCAAGAAATATTTTCCCTTGATTACGTAAAAAGGCATAGGTAACGTGCTGCCAGCCACTTCCGTAAAAAAAAAATAGTACACCAGGAATCACGTAGAGCACATACAACATACAGTCCGTTCAAATTTCCCAGAGATCTCCGCAATGAAGAAATAAAGTAACAGCTGCTATGGAGCAACACTTGCTCCGTAGGGCCATTTCTCACACATTATTCATAATACTATTACTACATGTCCGTAAATAACAAACGTTTTCCCATTAGATTCAACACGGTGCATACGTAATCAGCAGATCTTTCTTCTTCAAATAAAAGGTCATTCGAAATTTACCAGGCCACTTTTCAAACTAATCCTGTGGCAGCATCACCTAGGAACCTTTGGCGGCACCCTCACATGCTAAAAAATTTACGAAGTGAATTCAAATGTTTAAAAACCGACAAGGAGGAGTTCCCTACTCATTTGAATTTCATTTTATTTTCCCATAATCATAAAAAACAACACAGACATGCTACAATTTGTGTGAACGAAAATTGTGAACAAATTTACTTTATTTTGGTAGCTTTGTACCTGGAATTTAAAATACGAAGCAGGAGTATCTTATTTTCCAGATACCCAAAGCATATTTGTTATTTTCCTGTTGTAACAGTATTGTTCAGGCTTATTTTCTAAAAAAGAGGAAAAACATTTTGTCAGCACAACCGCAGCAGTCGAGTACAGAGCAAAAAACAATGCGAGCACAATTAATTTATTCGTTTCAAGACTCTTAATAGGCCGCGTTAGAGGCACTGGCTTGCAGAACAAAAATAAATGATCACAGATAATAAATAAAAATACGTGTCATACAGAATGAAATAGATGAAAGCACAAGCAACTTTATAAACCCACCAAAGTATTGGCTAACAATATTAGTTGAGGTAAAAGGAGCAAAAGAGTAATTCAATGTATTAAACATTACGACGATTAGGGTTATGCCATGCAAAATCACTCAGCGTTTTTTTTTTTTTTGGCGATCACGAGTATGGCGGGAAAATGTTTTATGTATTTGAAGTCGGGAACTTGTCCTGGTCAATCAATTCCGTAGTCCAAATTTTCGCTACCTAGTTATGAGGGTCTGTAGTATGGCGCCGGCTGGGCTAAGTGGGGTCGGTAGCTGTGCGAATGCGCAGCCTGATTCGTTTGCCTTCATCATGCAGGTACTCAACATGCCTTCAAAGTTGTTCTTGCTGTTTCTCATGCCTGGCTTCACCGGACCGTCAACGATTCCCGCCCCCTTCCACAGGAGCACTTCAAACTTGAATCCCGCTACTATCGCACCGGATCCAGCAATAGCGCCACCACTGCAAACCTTGAGCCTCGACCACACGTGGACTACCCCATCAAAACAGTCATCATCTGCAGCCACGACTACAAAACAACCGTCCCTGTCCACGACACATTGTGGGCTCGGTAGCTGTGCGAACGCGCTGCCTAATCCGTTTGCCTTCATCATGCAGGTCATTAACAGAAGTGCTTTTCTTGCTAAAACATGGAGTAAATAATTTTTAGTTCAGCTGCCGAATCACGGTGCTGTGTTGTGATTATTGCTGAGTGTGCGCAGGTCATACGCTCTTTTTTGCTTTTGGCGGGGGATGTCGAAACTAATCCTGGGCCTCCCACTGGTAAAGACTTGCTTACTGAATTGCTGAAGCTATCCGCTGGACAGAATAAGCTTCCTTTCGACATGCAGGAAATTAAAAACCAACTAAAAACGACGGACGTAACGATAACAGATTTGTGCAAACGCATCACTGACCTTGAAAAACATTGCACTGCCCTTTCATCCATGCGCACAGCGCTGGTTGACCTAAAGAAACTCACAAACGAAATGACTCACAAGATCTGTAATTACGAATCCCGTGTACATGACATTGAGAACCATTCGAGACGTAACAATCTTATATTTTATGGCATTCCGGATACTACTAAAACTGAAACGTATTCGGACTCTGAAGAAATAATCGTCGGTCACTGCTGTGACACACTCCAACTAACAATTCCTCCTTCAGAAATTGAGGGTGCGCACCGCCTCGGGCGCTTCTAAGAAAACCGCATTCGACCCATAATTGTAAAGTTTCAATCATCTAAGACAAAAGAACTTATCCTTTCTAACGGCCACAAATTCAAGGACACAGGCTTCAGCGTGGGCGAGGACTTCTCCGCTGCCGTACGTCATGCGCGCAAACATCTAATTGCTTTTGCAAGAACTAAGTCAACAGCTTTCACTGTGCGCTTCAAAACCCTCTTTCTCGGAACTAAACGCTACGTCTTTGTCAAAACATCACAGTCTGTGAAAGAATTAAAATAGCAATCATCCCGTCCTTGACCAAGGCCAACCTCCCCCTAAATTTTCCCCAAATCAGCTTTTTTGTTTTCCGTGATCTTCACTAATATTTTAAGTATCATATCAAAGCGCGAACATATTTCGAATCTGGCTTTGTCATCCAACAGCGACTTTCTTATATTAACCGAAACATGGTTAAAGACAGCGTCTCTGATCAAGAGGTTTTGGCCGATTTGCCTAATTTTCAGCTATTTCGGAAGGATCGAAAAGATAAGAAAGGAGGAGGAGTTCTTTTTGCCATACACCAAAAAATGACCTGCTCGTTAGTTAATCTGTCATCTGACCTTGAAACTATTTGGATTCTTTGTTCTGCTAAGCCCCAGTCAGTACTAATTGGCGTCTGCTACAGGCCCCCGAATAGCTGTCCTGACTTTTCTAATAACCTTAACGACGTTTTAAACGAAGTTGCAAAAAAGTATCCCAATGCCCCCATAGTTCTGTTTGGTGATTTTAATTTTCCGGGTATTAACTGGCTTAGCCAAACCATGCCACCACAGGCACAAGGCGAAGCCGGGGCTTTCCTGGGCGTTTGTTTAAGTTTTAACTTTTCACAAATGGTAACTGCACCAACACGCGTAACACAAGAGTTTGAAAATATTTTGGACCTAATACTGACCAGTCATCCAGATAACATGGTCTCGATTACTTATCTCCCCGAAATAAGTGACCATAAGGTCATCCATAACGAATTTGCATTTAAACCGTTAACTCGTTAAAACACCCAGAAAACCATTCGAATGTACGACAAGTGCAATTACGAAGCAATAAATTTGGCGCTTAACGCATTCTTATCCAGTTTGGAAACTACTTTCTTTTCCCGGTCCTCTGAGGAAAACTGGACACTGTTTAAGGACGAGGTCAATGAATTGACTGTCTGGTTTATTCCAAAATCTCGCTTCCGCGCAAACTGTCAAAAGCCATGGTTCTCTAAAACTCTGAAAAGAGTAGAAAACAAGAAAAAACGCCTGTTTAGATTAGCAAAAAGACTAGAAGATTCGTAAAAGTGGCAGAAATATTACGCAGATGAAAAGGCTTATATATGCACAGTTCAAGACACAAAGAATTATTTTTTCAGCGTTGATTTACCAAGCATGCTGGCTAATAACCAAAAAAAAATTGGCAGGTTTTGAACCCCCTGCATGTTGCCCCAATTACTCTTACCAGTGAATCGGTCACGCATTCACCGACGATCAATGCGCTAACATCTTCAACACCGCTTTCTCATCCGTGTTTACCAAAGAAAGTAACGTGTAATTTACAATACCACCTACTAATATAGAATGTGCTATGCCACCAGTATAGTACACTGCTAATAGAATTATGTGCTTGATCGACTAATTAAAACTTTCCTCCTCTTTTGGTACTGACCAAATCAACTCCAAATTTTTTAAGAACACAAAATATATTTGTTCATCTTTTCTATGCTTGCTCTTCTCACAGTCACTTTTACCAGAACGCCTACCAGATGACTGGAAGAACGGGAAGGTCGTTCCAATTTTCAAATCAGGTAACAAAACTCCGCATTAAACTATCGTCCCATATCTTTCACCAGCGTACCCTGTAAAATCATGGAACACGTCATCTACACGCATATCGTAGACTTTCTTGATTCAAACATCTTTTTTCATCCAGCACAACATGAGTTCTACAGAAGTTTCTCTTGTGAAACGCAACTGGCCTTATTTGTTCATGATTTGCATACTAACCTGGACTGTAACTTACAAACCGATGCCGTATACTTCAATTTTTCCAAAGCGTTTGACAAAGTACCCCATTCTCCACTGTTACTAAAACTTTCCCAGTTATATCTTCACCTGAACTTACTAAACTGGACCAGAGAATTCCTTACAAACCACTCCCAGTCTGTTCATATCAACAAACGTACCTCAAATCCTCTTTCAGTAACGTCCGGAGTACCCCAAGGTTCAGTTCTTGGTCCCCTTTTATTCCTTATATACATAAATGACTTGCCTTAAACCTAACCTGTAAAACCCGCCTGTTTGCTGATGACTGTGTTATATATGACACTGTTACTGACACTTCAAAATAGTCATCTTTACAAGCTAACCTAAACAGCCTCCAGGAATGTTGTGAGCACTGGCTCATGAAACTCAACACGAGCAAATGCAAAGTCGTTTCATTCTATCGCCGCCACATGCCGCTTGTGTATCCATACGCAGTTAATGCCGTCCCGCTAGAAAATGTTTCGTCATACAAGTATTTGGGCGTCACTCTTCTTAGCGATCTTTCATGTAACATACACGTCACTAATATCATTTCATCTGCAAATAAAACACTGGGTTTCCTTAAACGCCATTTACGCCTCGCTCCACAACACGCAAAATCACAAGCATACAAATCCATCGCTCGACCTAAACTAGAATACGCATCGCCAATTTGGGACCCTCGACAATCTTATCTCGGACATGCCATCGAATCACTTCAAAACCGGGCCGCTAGATTTATTCACTGTTCATACTCTTCAACTGTCAGCGTATCTGAATTGAAAGCAAAATCTGGTTTACCAGATCTAGAACTTCGCCGTCGTATTGCCAGCCTGTCATTGTTCTACAAACGTTTTCATAGTCCCTTGCATGCCACACCTTATATCGTTCCAGCAACACGCATATCTCACCGCACGAGCCATTTGCTTCAAGTTGCTCGGCCACGCTCCCGGACTTCTACTTTTTCTGCCTCGTTTTTTCCACGTACCGCACCAGACTGGAACGGCCTTCCCAGTGAAATTTCAACCATTCTCTACCCATCATCGTTCATAGAAAATATCAATCTTTGGCTTCTAGGTTTTGTGTTTAAAATTACCCACCCCTTGCGTAGTGCCCCCTCACGGGTCTTTAAGGAATTAAAATGAAAGTAAATGTCGTCAAACAACAATTTTTTTGAAAATTCGTCTTGAAATGCACTCAATAAATGGCATTTCTGGCTAGTTAATGAAGTGACGCAACTAAAAATAATGGCCTATTTTGTATATCAATTCTTTGCGAGCTTCTTTTGCGAGCAATAATGAATAATGTTGCCAGGTTTGGGATTATGTTCTAGTAACATGGAAAATTCCAAGGACACAAAGAAAATATGTGCTGGTGACCTTCTTGACATACTACAAACTAAAAAATAATTTCCGCACTGAAGTTTAGCAGATAGTCTAAAAAATTGGGAATTTCACTTTTTTGGGGAAAAGCTCTGTATTCAGCATTAAAAAGCTTGCCCTGATGGTCGTTCAAAAAACATGCACAACATGCACAAGCTCTATGTACTATCTCAATATAGGTGAATTTATTGAAGGGTATTATTTTTTAAACTCGAGAAGTATTTTTCAATTATGTATCTCCACCAGCTTTACCCCTACTTAACTCAAGCTGCATGAGGCACTCGCAAGGGCAATCTTCAACAAACTTCCACAGACCTGGGGTACACTCAGCAAGCTTGATGTGGAGCAATTGAAATTGGAAAGGGGCTATTATCTGCATTTTACTGCTAACAGAGGTGTGCTATAATGAATGTCACTAGAGTGTGCAGACCAGCAGCCTAGCAAATTAGATATTTTTGCTCGGGGTTGGTGTGTGATGGAAAGGTGACTTCGCTCATGCTTTATGTACTCGAACACTGCAGTTGTTGTAGAATTCTTGTCCATAGCTTGAAGGGTGCAGCACGCTAATGAGATCTCTAACCGCGCAGAAAAGGCCTTCTCTGTAGCTGAAATTCTAGCTTGTGTGCTGCCATTTTGTCCCTCTATTTGTCCTGTGGAACACTCATCCAAGTTCTGTGGGACAAGATGGCCGTTGAACACGTAATTGTTAGATTTCGGCGACATTGTCGGAGAAAGCGCTTGCTTCTGAGCCTCCGTTCTCATACGTTGTCGTATTAGGTCTAGATGCGTCTGCCTAGCCTCTAATGTATCTGCGATCTTATATTCTGCTCTGACCCTTGCAAGAATAATCTTTTGCTCATAAACTTCAGCTTCCTTCATCTCAGTTTTCAAGCGATCGATATGAACTGCGTCTTATGCTTCCTTGTCGAACAATCTTTCCTTGTCTCTTGCACAATTTGCAACAGATGTACTGTCTGATGCATCGGTTTTCATTTCAACAGCGAAATTAGGCAGACTGCATCACCAAACGGTGATTATCAGTGGCTGCTTTTTCAAAATTTTAAAGTGGCTATAGACTTTTCGTAGACAGGACTTGAATTCGCCCACTTGACTCGACCACCTACTACCACTGGTAAAAAAGGTAATAGTCTTAATTGCTAGAATAACTGCCACAATTATTGTTTGTGCTTATCTCAAGATTCCTATTGTCACAAGAAAGGCAATGCTTCAACTTGCACGCAAGTACCTTATTTCTCTAATCTATAAAGAATATTGGACACAATTCTCGAAACACCAAGCTTGTATTTCATAGACATGCAGACAATGCAAAGTGAAAACTAATGCTAAAGAATAAGCAACAAAAAATAACGAACTCATAAAAAGACAGCCCCGTAGCCAGTTATGTTTTTCGGAGGGGGAGGGAGCACATGTTGATGGCCATGACAAATTACTTTCTTTATTACTTATGCTCTGTAGGATAATCCACAAAATGTAAATTCCAGTTGGGGGCAAACTTCTGGGGCACCCCTCTGGCTACAGGCCTCCACGGAGCACACTTGGAATACAGCAGATGTCACATAAGCAGAAGAAAAGTTGCCATTATTAACAGATGTAAACGGAGGTCTGCAGAAAAGAAAGTCTTCAACCCAAGTGAACGAATTCAGAGGAATGTTTTGCTGGGTTAGTAAAGTATGTAGCGACAAACCCTATCAAGAGCTGTAAAAAAACATAGAAACAATTTATCAATAAGATCCCATGTCAAGAAACAAATTTATGCAGTCAAAAAGGCCAGCAAGTCCTTTGTCACATGAAAAGACTTACGAAAGCCACACTTGTATTTAAAAATGATGTTACGAACTTCCAGCTAGAGGCCTTGTCTTGCAACAGGAAAGCTGCTACTCATCACAAATTAAACTTTTTAATTGTTATACAAGTTGGCAATGACGGGTCTGCTCTTACTAGTAGAAAAGTGGCCAAAGCATGCACTCTCAAAATCAAGGTATAGTTGCTGACTTTTTATACAAACTCCTTCATGGTACCGGCACTCATCCCACTGAAGTAATGTAAACTAACGAATGAAAGTTTGGATGCCCCAGTGGGTGCTAACTTGACTTTTTCTGCTCTAGCGGACTGATTCGGTATGCTGTCAAACACAGTAACGATGTGCCACCGATGTTTACAATACTCTTGCTAGGTTGCCAGCACTAAATGCTTGCACTCACTAGAGCTCGAGGTTGCCAGGGTAAAATTCAACACAAAAATTACAACTGCGGGTCCTAAAGGTCACCTTTCGAAGACAGTTTTGATTGTGCGATGTTGAAAGCAAATTTCGAACTAGATAATGACAACAAAGTAAACATCATTTATAAGGTACAGGTTTGTTTCACACTCACTAACATGGAAGAACATAAACAATAAGTATAAAATCTTGACCTTTGTGCTATAGTCGCATGCAATGAAGATATGGGTGTGCTTATAAGCTGCTTGATCACCTGTCACTGTTCCATGCTGCTGGACTGAATGCAGAACCATCCAGAATTGGCAGCGGAGGATGCAGTGAACATGATTGTGCTTGATAACTTGCTGGTGATGTGGTGACACAAATTCCTGCGACATCAGGTCACCAAGGTGCTTGTGGCATGAACAGTCATAGTAGCGCTGGCATGAGAGGCGACAGGTGGCCCAAGAACAATAGAAGCAGCATCTAGAAGAGAATAAATAGTGTGATATTGTGAGTGCTGTGTCATGACCCCGTGACACAAATAATATGCCTTGCTTGTTTAACATAATGTCAAACTTTTTTCATCAGCCAAGTGTGTGCATACCTGCATACTACTGTCTGTCGGATGTGGGTATGACCCACATGTGATTCACTGCCTATGTTAATTCAGGAACAGCAAGAATGCACTTTGGAAATCTCTGAGTAAGCATTAAGGAGACAGTACAACAGTACATCTGTTGCCAATAATAGCAGCTTCCCAACGAGTGAAAAATTTCACTGAAAAGACACAGTATATATCAGTTGCGGCTTCATTTGTACCTTGGAGTTCGAGGTGGTGTACATAGCCACACTAGTGGTTGTAAATGCTCCAGACAAGACTAATCAGGTATCGTATTGAAGCAATGTCAAGTGTTTGCAATGTTGGCTATCCTTGTTTAAAATGATGTATTAAACAATATATATGTACTCATGTATGACACAATGAGATACAATAAAGTGCTGTTTTACCTGGCAGAAATTATGATATGTGTTTCATGGCACCATGGCATGCACCTGATTTTGATAAACCTGAACTTTGTGCTCTTAAACGCACAGATGTGAGTGCAGGCATAATATTATACTGCCAGCTACTCCTTAGGCATCAGTGCGATCGACATATCTGGTAAGCCCTTCATATGCTGACAGCTCCTAAGTTTACACTAAAATATATATCAACTTAGTAACAGTGGAATCAAGAAGTAAAAAATGCAGCCAAGACAGCTTGCCATTGAATCTTTCACATGAAATTGATCTCCACTAATCATGAGATTCACTGTATTGTATTTGGATTTAATCCTTGAGAATGTTTAAAAACCACACTTTTTAAACCTATTTTTGTGCCCTGTGCTGCACTGCGAATGATAATTATATTCCAGGTATAACACTAACAGAAGTTAAAAAAGCAGCATGTTTACAACGAGTGTGTTAAATCATATATGTGTAACAAAATATAAAAGTGAATATGGGCTTCAAAATGGTCGTTACACTAATCACCTGAGCCAATTCCTTGCTCGGTAATATTGAAAAGAATAAGAGCTCTCCGATTTGGTACACTAAAGTTGGTACTATTGCACCCCGTGATGTAAACCATTTTTGCTATTTATAAGCTAGTAATGACCAAAGCACATAGAATTTAGAGTGTGCAAAAAAGGCATACCTTTTGAGAATGTAAAAGCTTCTCCTGAAATGAATTGTAAGGTATGTTTCCAATTGAAAAAAAACAATCGATTCTATTTCAGTCTCAATATTAAAGTATCAACTCTGTTTTAAGCGAAAAAATTATTTGATTCGATTTCATTAACAACATTAGGGTGTCAACTCTGTTCCTTTTAAGGTGGAAGTGGCCTCAAAGATGTTAAGTAGCTCTCACCCTCCAATCTTCAAACAAAACAGAAGAGAAAGAACACAACTTTTTAATGAAGCTTCACCTTAAAAGAATCCACTACCTTCATGATAAATGCCCCGCTATGGTTTAAAGTTTTTTTTTTCACTTTTCCAATCTTTGACCAGCAGTCTTAAACTGAAGATAACACCAGCCTTATAATCTGCAGAGGCTTTAATAAACGCCAGTATTTAGCAGTATCTTCGCATTTCTTTTTTTTTCAGCCGTGCGCATAAACTTTGCTGCAAATACTCAACGGCAGGTAGCACCGCATTGTCACTTTATTAGCAGGCATTATCCCTCCAATACATCTGTATTGATTTATTAAACAGATCCTTTTCTTAATTGTGGTGTTCTTGCCAGTCCCAAATGTTATCGCACATGTATTATGTTCTTGCATGCATCGATGTCACTTACCAGTTTTGCATAAGCACACTATTCGAACTGTCAGAAGATAGCTGCATGTGCTTAAATGCACCCTAGTATGGTTTGGATCTCTCGTTTACTCATGCAGGCTAGTACTAGATAGCAAAGGATTAAACTAAGCACGGTCGTATTAGATATGTTGTCTAGAGAGAGAGAGAGAGTGAGAAAGGAAAGGCCGGGAGGTTAACCAGATATTGGCATCTGGTTTGCTACCCAGCGCTGGGGGTGGGGAAGTAGGGGCAAGAAAGAGGGGTTAGATAGAGGAAAAAAAACGCACGCGCACTCATAAAAAAACGAAAATACACACAGGAAGGGCTTCCCAGCTACAACCGTTCAGCAAGGCCGCTCAATCTCAAAAAGTGCAGCAGTGCTTTCAGGGTCCTCTTCTGTGAAGTCGCATCCTGACGATACTGCAGAATTTCCTGCTCCTACAGAGGCTGATCATCTAATTTGTTGAGTTCCCTGCGAAAGCATAGTCGCTGCCTACTATACGCTACGCACTCACAAAGAACATGTTGAATGGTTTCCTCCTTGCCACAGTGGCCACAGGCTGCGGTGTCGGCCATCCCAATGCGAAAAGCGTAGGCGTTGGTAAATGCAACGCCCAACCACAGCCTACATAACAGGGTCAGGTCTGCTCGGCGAAGCCTCGACGGGACTTGAAGACTTAGCGTAGGGTCAAGCGAGTACAGTCGGGCATGCTTGAAGAGCGGCTGATTCCATTGCGATGTGGTTTGCCGGCGAGCAAGTCTGCGGAGCTCTCGTGCAGCATCCGTCCTAGAAAGTGGTGGTCGCAGTTTATGACCTTCTCTATGGGCTGAGCGGGCACCTTGATCGGCCCGTTCACTGCCGATGATTCCGCAGTGACCGGGCAACTACTGAAATGTAATTTGGAGCCCTTTCTCAGTCAGGTGGTGTATAACCTCTGCTATCTCTAGTACCAGCTGCTCGTGTGGTCCACGGCGTAAGGCTGATAGTAGAGACTGCAGTGCCGCCTTCGAGTCGCAGAAAATAGTCCACTTGCTTGTAGGTTGATCTACTACAAATTGCAACGCGGCACGAAGTGCTGCCAATTCTGCTGCCGTTGATGTTGTTGCGTGAGATGTCTTGAATTTATTTGTCGTGGCCAACCTTGGTATCACTACTGCTCCTGTAGAGCTGTCCGGCTGAACCGATCCGTCAGTGTAGATATGTGTGGAGTCTTGATATTTCTCATACAAGAGAAGTAGTGTGAGCTGTTTAAGAGCCGGTGACGACAAATTGGCCTTTTTCTCGACGCCAGGTATGTTAATAATATTCATTGGTTGAGCGAGGCACCATGGCAGAGTCACAGGTCTAGCGGCAGGAGAGAACGAAGTTGGGATCGACTCACCATGTGCGGTCACTGTTTTGCAGTAAGATGTGCATGGTCGGACCACTGGTAGAGAAGCTAGGTGATGTCGAGGGGTTCGAGCAAGGTGTCGTATATGTGTCCTCAGCACTTCCACATTAATGTGGGTTTTGATGAGGTTGTCCCTTGTGATGGCGATAGTTGCCGCTGTTGACGCATTTTGAGGCAAGCCTAAACATATCCGGAGTGCTTGAGCCTGGACACTTTGAAGCATTCGTAGGCTTGTTTTACTTGCGTTGGTTAACACAGGTAGGCTGTACCGAAAGAATCCAAGGAAAAGAAACCTGTATAGTCGCAACTTAGCAGTTGTGGACATTCCCCAGTTCTTTCCAGCGATGAACTTGAACAAATGACAGATGCCTGTCAATCGCCTTTTCATGTATGATACATGTGAGCTCCATGAGAGGTCTCTGTCAATTAAAACACCTAGGAACTTGTATGATCGGAGGTGACGTATTCTTTCGCTGTTTATCAGAACGCTGTAGTTATGCGTTGGTTTGCGCGTAAATGCCACTAGTGCACATTTCTCAGAGGAAATTTCCAGACCTCGTTGACGGAGGTAAATAGCAACTTGAGTGGCAGCTCTCTGAACTCGCGCTCGCAGCTGTAGACGTGTTACTGCAGACGTTCAAACGCAGATGTCGTCCGCGTACATTGACAATCTGACAGTACTTGGCAGATGCTCATTGAAAGCTATTAGCGTCAGGTTGAATAGTACAGGGCTAAGTATGCCACCCTGGAGAACACCACGGTGGCTGTATTGTAGCGAAGTGTCGCCATCCTCGGTCCTCACGAAAAAGGATCGCTCAGAGAGATAGCTGCGTAGCCACTGAAACATCCGACCACCCACTCCTACCTCCTTGAGAGCGGTGAGGACAGCTTCATGTGTGACGTTATCGTACGCCCCTTTAACATCAAGAAATAAAGAAGCGCAGAGACGCTTACGGCCTTTTTCGTGTTGCACGTTGCTGACCAGGTCTATGACGCTATCAATCGATGACCGGCCACGGCGAAATCCCGTCATTGCGTCCGGGTAGATGTTGTGATGCTCCAGGAACCATTCTAGCCGTCCAAGTACCATCCTCTCTATCACTTTGCCCAAGCAACTAGCCAGTGCGATCGGGCGGTATGATGTGAGCACTAATGGTGACTTGCCAGGCTTCAGTAATGGAACCAAACGGCTGGTCTTCCAGTTAACTGGGAGGGTGCCCTCTCGCCACGAGTCGTTGCATATCTCGAGGAGGGCACTCCTCGCACACACACCAAGGTGACACAGTGCTCTGTATGATATTCCATCAGGCCCGGGTGCTGATGTCCGTCTACACAAAGCCAGCGCCGCTTTAAGCTCAAGAATAGAAAAAAATTGGTCCATGTGGTAATCGTGTGATGTCGTGCCACCACGTGAGAGCGTGGAGATGTTGGGATCTGCGGGTTGACCAGATAAGTTGGCACAGAACTCTTCTGCCACGTCGACCTCCGATCTCTGTTGAGAGAGGGCTAGAGCCTTGAATGGAGACCGCTGAATAGGAGATGTCCGGAGCCCTCTTATTGTCCTCCACAAGTGTGACAAAAGCTTGCGAGGATCTAACGAAGCGCAGAAGGCTGCCCAACGTTGTGACTCTAGCTTGTCTATGTGGCGTTGTATCTTCTTCTGAAGACGTCTAGCGATTCGTAAATCGTCGATTGCTTTCGTGCGTCGGTACCTTCGTTCCGCACGCCGTCAGAGAGCCCGAAGTCGTTCTAATTCCACATCAAATTCGGTTACTCTCGAAGAGCATGTGAGGGTGCACACTGTGTCTTGCACTGTGGACTTGATCACCTCTTCTAAGTCAAATGAGGTGTTCTCTTGACAGCGTTCTTCCATGAGAGATTCAAACTTGGTCCAGTCCACTCTTTGGATAGTTTCGCGTACCTTGCAAGGTGATAATCCTCTGATCTTGACATATGTGGGAATGTGGTCGCTCCCATGTGTTTCTATGTCCGCAAACCATCCGGCACATCTGACGAGACCTCGAGAAACAAAAGCCAAGTCAAGGCAACTGCTGTATCCAGCGCCACGTAAAAATGTTGGGCTGCCATCATTTAACAAGCACAGCTCGTTGTCTGAAGCAAACGTTATCAGACTTCTACCCTTTGCGCTGATCTTCAAGCTCCACCATAGCGTATGGTGGGCGCTGAAGTCTCCGATGATCACCCATGGGCCAGGAGTGGTTGATAGGATGTGTCTTAGTCTTCTGTGGTCAAATCTACTTGATGGCGACAGGTATTCACCGACAACAGTGACAGTAAGACCCCTTTTCTTCACTGTTAAGCATATAAATTGGTTATCGTTGTCGGGTGGTACAGGCCGAATAATGTAGGTCAGGTCACGTCGAATAAACAGCAGGACCTTGCTGTTTCCACTATAACAAGCCGACATAAAGGATTCGTATCCGGAGAGGCTAATAGCGCTCGATAAATTTGGCTCGCAGATGACGATGTTGGGAAACATATTGGTGGACACGAACCGACGGAAATCTGCAATGCGTGATTTCAGTCCCCGTGCATTCCACTGAAAAATTGTTGCTTTTTTGACCTCTTCCCTGAAAGACAGTGGCTGGTGGGCCATTATCTACTCAAGAGCCGCCAGTACTGGACTCAGAGCGTCCAGTACTTGAAGTGCACTTTTGGCTGACGTTGTGCGCATGTTGTTTAACACCGTGCGAATGGCATTAATTATGGGTCGTAGAAGAGCAATCACTTGCTTATCCAAGTTCCGCTGCTCCTCTGTTGTCGCAGCTTGCTCTAATGAATGCGGCTTCTGATGTGGTTCTTTCACAAGTTGCGTGCGCGTAAGTGGCGGCCAATCTTCAGTAGAGAGAGATTTACTTGTTTTCTGTCTTCCATCGTCTGCGTTCGCCGCGGTGTACCCTGCTGTGGGCGCCGTTCCCAGATGCGTTGGCTTACTTCTTGTAGTTGACTGCGTTCTTCGCGAAGATCTTCGACGGTGACGTCGTCGTCTTCGCCGGACTTTTTCCGCGGCCTCTTTGTGGGTAGAGCTGTGTCGCACCATTTGTCTAAGAATAGTAAACTCCTTCTTTATGCGTGGACAGTCTTTGGAAGGTGCACTGTGGGCACCTTGACAATTAGGGCACTTTAGTATGGTTGCGCTGCATTTGTCCTCGGTATGTGGTTCTGAGCATCGGAGGCACACTTCGGAGTTCCTGCACGCTCCCTGCACATGGCCGATCTTCTGGCACTTATGACATCGCATAGGTTTTGGAATAAATGGTCGGACCTGGTGACGAAAGTGGCCAACCTTCACATGGGAGGGGATACAGTCCCCTTTGAACGTAATTCTCACGCAATGTGTGTTACCAAGGCGGCTGACATTAACAATGACGTCATCTTCATTTGCCGGTTTTATTAGCACTGAAAGATCCGAGTCTGGAATTTCAGTGGCGATGTCATAAATGACTCGTGTTGAAGTGGTGCTATCAGCTGGTATTATAGACTTGACATTGATGTTACCCAGTTGCGTTACTTTCTGAAGCGCATTTAGCGCACGTGGGTTCAGCACATCGATTGCCAAGATGTTCTTTCTTGCGTTTAGACGTATTTCTTTGATCTGATTTGGCGTAACATTCTCGAGATACACAGAGAGCGCTTGCCTGTTCAGCCCGCGTAGACTGCCGGTAGCCTTCAGTGGCACAAACAGGATATAGTGAGGCCATCGCTGAGGGGCAGTTTTCACGGTAGTCGTGCTTGATGCCGAAGATGCATTGACGATCCGTCGTTTAGCCTTGCGGTACAGGACGGGTTGGAAGCCGTCGTCCGAGGACTCGTCGCTTGATGCGGAGTATAGCTCAGTGTCCTCACTCTCACTAGACGCGTTTCCTCGCTTCCTCGAAGCAGTCCCAGCGGTCGAACCGGACTCGGACGGTGCCCCGTGAGGTTGAACATCCATCACCACGATATATGGGGCGATAGACCCCACAACTGCGGCGTAAAATCCAGAAAAGCACAAAGACGAGCAAGATGTGTTCCGTAAACGAATCACTTCCAGATATGTTGTCTAAATGTTCTTAATGCCTGTGCAGCTAGTACTCACCATAAGGACGCATTGCTTCAAGGTATAAACACGGGCAAGCACAGAGTCGACCAACCACATCAAAAAAGCTTTCATCTCTTAAAATTAAAAGCAATTTGATGACTTTCTTTGAGAGTAATTAATGAAGCTTACAACTAAATGTGTTATTCGCCATTATTTTTACTTGGACCACCACAATGCTAAACTTACAACCAAACATTTAAAAAAACAATATCTTTGCAACCCTTTGACCAGCTGTAAAAATTGTTTAGCATTATACACATATCAAATTTTTTTTGCTCACAGAAAGAAAACTCTGATAATCAGCTAATACGAACTATCATATTTCACTAAATGCTATCTCTCAATGAAAATATCCCCAATGTGGACCATATTCTTCATATACTGAAACTCCTACCATTGTTCTACACACAAAATTTGTTCCTAACCACTTTGGGAATTAAGAGATCTTTAATGAAATTTCTGGGGTTTGATGTCCCGAAACCAGAATATCATTATAAAAAACACCGTGGTGGAGGACTCCGGAAATTTTCACTGTTAGGTCATCTTTATTGCGCACTGACATTGCACAATACGTGGGCCTTTACCATTTTCCCTCCATTAAAACGCGACTATACCCCGCGGCTGGCATCGAATGTGCGGTCGGCAGCCGACCATCATAACCTCAATACTACCGCGGCAGACGAAGCAAACTCTTTTTATTATTTTTTAGAACGCGTTTTACGTGTAATGGTTTCTAGCTTTCTGGAAGAATTCACATGCCGCTTTACATTTCTTGAGCTAAACTTCTCTCTGATTGTTCATATTTTGGCGCTACCTGCCTTCAGCCACCTTTTCTTAGACAACGTAGAGGAGATGAACTTCAGCCGGACGAGGAGAATACGCGTGCAGGCTGCAGTGCGCCAAGATTTCACGGTAGATATCGCGTCGTCTTTCAGCGCGCGGCGTACCAGCAGCTTAAACAAAATGCCGCCAGCAAAAAGGGAGGCGCACACATTAAACGGCCCCACTATGGCATTGACAAGCCCGAACACTGTTGGCATAGGGTAATGCAAGTGCTGTGGACAACTAATAAGGGCGCAATGAAAATGTCACGCTCAAAATGTGAACAAGACTAACACAGACAACCGGCAATTTCCGTAAATGCTATATTTTCTGCTCTCAGTACGTACTCCGTCTCAGAAAAAGCATGCATATTACAAGCCGCGTGAAACTGACATCGACAAAGGAGGACTGCGTTTATGGCGTCGATATTACTCAAAGCGGCCTAATCTTAGATATTGCGTAGGTGCTACATGACACAGATGATTAGTGGCACGAGCTGTAATTCAAACGGCGGGTAAATGAGAAGTTAGGCACTTACTTCCAAGATAAAGACCAGATAAAAAAAAGCAATGCCAGCCGAGCCCCGTTCCGTGTGTGTGCCTTGGCCTTCGAGGAGGGAAGTCGGGCTAGTGACTAGAGTAGTGACAGCCGACGGATGAGTGACGATGGTGGTGCGCCTGCCGCGGTCGGATGGTTTCTCTTTCCACGATGCCCGCCTAAACCACCGTTTGGGAACAAATACAGTTTCGTAGAATAACAGTGGTGCAGAACACGTCGCGGCGATGGATGCAATGATGCTATGCGACGGCCACATTAGTATAAATTTCTGGAGGTTATCCATATTGCAAGTGATAACTTTCATCTGATTTTTTGTTGACGGAGGAGACACTTATTTTTTGCACTATTCAGTCAAACATTATTGGTAAACGTGGGCTGTATTCATAATATTCGCGAAGTTGTGAAGGCTGTGATTCTTAAACGTGTCCTATATCTTCGATGTTGGCGAAGGGAAGAAATGTGTTGATTTCCTGGACACTATGTCCGTTTTTCTGTCCGTAAATACGCGCAAGTTTTTGCAGTACATATCAGCTTCTGGTGTTGCTAATACGCATGTTTCAGTTGGCATCGTTGCGCAAGTGCAAAGAACTGTTTATATAAACACCTGCTACTCTCTAACATATGTCTGTGCGTGCAACATTTGCACATATATTTAGTGTAATTTCATGACGTGTTGCTCAACAAAAAATTGCAACACAGTCACCTTCCTTCCGCATGCTTCGCATAACGTCCATTCCCAGGTACGTGGGGTCTGCCGATTTTTTTTTTTTACCTCAAATGTGTGCATACACACGAAAAACTCATGCGCGAGAGGCAGCGAGTGCGTAGTGTGCGCATTCGTATATTCATGTGTATAGAGTATAGCATTTTCGTGAATGCATAGCGTGCGTCATGTGCGTGGTGACACGAACAGCCAAGTGTTCGAAGCACACGACCTTCGTCATTAGAAAATCATTAACATTCATCATGAATTATCAGAAAGGAGCACTCGTATTGCAATGGAAACTAAGATTCGCCTCATCTCCAGATGTACTGGCCCAGGCAAAGCTCCATTCTGTGTCAAATTAACGGCATACCTAATTAGTTTTTGATAATACAAGAGAACTCGATGGGATGCATGCACTCGGCAGCATGACTCACAGCGTTAGATACCTCGAAAACTGTTAAGGCCTTGCCTGTAGCAGTGTATCAACGCAGTACAACAGCGCTAGCAACTTTCGGAGACGCCCGTAGCACATGGACAGTTGCCTTTTTCAATATCAGGCTCGCTAGATGGGTTCTTCAACACGAAGTAAATCTGATGCACTTCGCCGAACAAGCTTGATGTTTGCACGCACATCACCAATAATTGCCATGTTCGGCGAGTAAACATGTTTCGTGACGATGAAAATGAGTCAGTCCGCAGCCTCATACCTTTCGCTTTCGACGAAGCAACGTGATCCGGCACAACAATCAAGACACTTCTGCACTGCGCTGTGAGAAAGGGCCACATTGATCCTGTTAAGCGCAGCCATCTTCATTTTTCCCACCAGTGTTGCCAGCACAGGGAGTGTTTTCTGGAGTTTCGAATGTACTGATTAGCTAACACACATTTTAAATTTATGTCTGCCAGCCATGACATTTCCATATGCAATGCAAACAACTAAACTTATGGTGCTTTACAAAAAAGGTGACGAAAATGACTTTGGTAATTACGGTCAAATACGCATCCTTTTCGTATTTTTTTAAATGTTTGGAAAAGTTAGATACAAGCGAATAGAAAAGTTTTTACACGCTCACAGCATACTTACTGGCTCTAAGTACGGATCTAGGAAAAGCCAGTTAACAGAAATTGCTTTACTTCATAAAAAAATATATATACTGAATAAACTTGAACAAAATAAATTCATGCTAGGCATTTTTATTGATTTTACGAAAGCATTTCACTGTATTGTGCATAGCATTTTGTAAAATAGTTTAGATATTTGTGGCATAAGCTGTCATGTTTTACAGTTAATGAAGTCGTATCTATCACATCGAGAACAGTATGGTATATGTAGCAGTTTTCAATCAAAAACACACGACATCAAAACCGGTGTACCTCAAGGTAGCATATATAAAACCTCTACTATTTAACATTTACATCAACAATAATATGCATATTGATAGTGATTCTAGATTTATAATTTATGCAGACAATACCAAGATACTTTGTCAGCTTCCACTCATCAGGAGTTAGCTTGCATGGAAACAATATTTTGAGAAATTTAGAACTATGGCCTAAAAAATGCATTGTTCTTCAATGTAACTAGGACTAAAGCTATTATCTGTAACTACAATAATAAGAAATGAGAGACTCCAGTGAACATACACAGTCTGTATAAATTGTGTAATCTATAAAATTGCTAACAGACCTTTTTACACAAAGTATGCAAAGGAATAACCATGTCAAGAATGTAAACTGAAGGCCCTTGGAGCTGTTGGCATATTATTGCGTCCGTCATAGATCGCTGCTAAGATTAAAAGAGCTTGCAATATCGTATGCTTTATTTCTTTCTCATTTAAATTACTCTACATTAGTGTGGACAGTGGCGACGCAAATTAATCTAACATATTCACTGTATTACACAATATAATCATTCGTTTAATTTATAATCTTCCAAACAGACATAGCATTCATTGTTTGTTTATTGGAGACACCATTATTAACGCTTTTCTCTTATATAAATATAGACTGCTACGAAACTACAATATGGAAGAAAAAAGATGTTTCTCTACATTAACAGAGTCAGCTGATGTGCAAACTTACAAGTCACACTACCAACATCGTAATCAGCCTTTTTGGGTACTTCCTCACACAAGAACAAATTATGGTAGGCAAAGAGTGTCTTATCAGTTACCGTTACAAATAAATAAACTTCATTTTGAAGGCGTTGAAATCACAAAGATTACACTAACACACCTCCACAAGTTTGATTATTTCTAAGTGTCAACGCACATCATTACCATTTACGCTCTTTGTATATCAAGAAATGTGTTACCATGTTCTGTGCCTCTTTTCCATACTGCTCCTAATCATCTCTGTTGCCATATTTGCGCAAAGCTTTAGATACTAAGCTCATTCATGCCTTTTTGTTTATTCGAGTGTACACAACCTGTACTGCCTCCATTTAAAATGCCTCTATTACTTGTGCGTTCACAAACTTGTGTAATGTAAGTTAGTTACTATGACCATTCTATGTATTTTTTGCCACCACTCCATCTACTAGATGTAATTGGGGGTGGGCATTTAGTGAAGTGGCCTGTCGCATTTTTTCCCGCTTCTTACGTTAACACTGCATTGGTGGAGTTAGAAATATTATTATTATTATCCATGAGGCAATGTTCCGCGGTAATACTGACATTTTTGGTTGCATGCGTTTTGACGTTGCAATGCTGTGCTACTGATTTAGCAGCCGCGATCGTGGAGAGAAAACTACATTCTGATTACTCTGAAGTACTTTCAGTTACACTGCATTATTTTCGGTTACGCTTATTTACCATCGATCACTTCTCGCGCTGTTTTGTACTAGTTGAAAATACGTTACGCGTCTTTTATGACCAATCGCAAATTTCGGCACGATTCGGATTGACTCCGACGACTACGTCGATGGTCATTTCTTCCCCGTTTGGTGAGGCATAAAAGATATATAACGAATACGGTGCAGGTGCTAGCTCTGTATTTAGCGTTGTCGCGGGAAGTTGGATTCCATCGAGTTAATCACCGGCAGACGTTCGGTGACGTTCGTAACGTTGGGCTTTCGAACAATTTTCTCGATGAAGTAATTTATATTCCGCATTCTTCCATTGCTTCTTGGCGAAAGCGGGGTCACACAGTGAGCAAACCTGTGTTCAACAAACAGTGGCAGTGAAGTACCTTGCAGACAACAGTAAGAGAGTGTACTTTAGGACATGCTTCTCACTCTTCTTTTGGGGGTGGGGGTGGGGGAGCAATGATGAAAGATACGGGGGTGGAGCTCCCAAGCGTGTTCCACGCGTGTACTAGAGCATCTCCACGTGTACTACTCCTACGCGAAGTATAGTGTGGTTTCGGCGCGCGTTTCGTACAGTTGTGGATAGTTATCGCGGTGCGGCATAAGCGTCGCATAGAACGTGATTTGTCTTTTTATGCGACCATTTGTATGTAAAGTTCGTCCAAAATGTTTTAGGTGCGTAGAGTAGAGAGCCAAAATGAGACCAACGCTCTAATTGAAAGATACGGGCGACACTTGTCGTTTGAGGCACATGTGAAAGACGGGAATTTTCAGATGAGCACCGCCACCAGGACTGTTTACGTTTTGTGCACATACCTATGTCAATTTCACAAATGGGATGTGTTGCAGTTGCGATGCTTATAAGCCTATAGGTGTCAGCGCGAACTGTGCCAACAAATTAGTGACATTGCTACCCAGTTGACAAGAACTATATATGAGCTCTGGCTTCGCAAGCTCCTCGAAGGTGAGTACCCGAAAACAGTAGCCGCTTGATATCGCCGAAATGGAAACACATGTGCACCTCTGGCCATTTCTGCCCACTTACTTACCGCTGTTGCACTTTACAGTAAGGCTTTGAGAGTGAATAAGATTACAAAGCTTAAATACACGACCATCATCCTTCGAAAATCACCTGTGTTGACATACGTCCGATTCATTATCGCTTCCAGAGGAGGTTAGACTTATAGCATACCGACCGAATCTGGCTTCTGAGTTCCAAGATGCACAATCACAAAACTGACAAGTACGACTTTACAGCACAGCTGTGGCATTCCTTAACCTAAATGAGCACTTATATTTCTTGTGTGAGGTGTCTGCAGAAGAAGTGATGGAGGTTGATGTGGCGTGTAAATTCAGCCAACGCCTCCAGTCAGCGATGGCCTCGGTCATGCTGAACGTCAATTTTCCTACATGTACGTCGCAATATACGAGTCGGATATTAATGCTATCAGTCTAGTGATGAGAACTGCACGGAGTAAAATGAGCCCCTGTACATAGCTTTTATGGATTACAAGAAGGCTTTTATTTGCTGCAGATATCAGCTGCCTTGTTGGCACGAGGGTCGGTGCATCGACGAAACCAATATAAACATACTGGGAGAAATCTACAACCGATCCACAGCCAGCCGAGCCCTCCATAAACAAAGCGACATATTTACACTATAGAAGAGCGTAAAGCAAAGAGACACGATTTCTCCTATGCTATTTACCATGGGTTTACCTGAGGTTTACAGGGCCCTGTTAAGGACTCGAGGTCAATGATGGCAGGTACGACGACGGGTGCCTGTACGGTAGCTGGCTCCGCGCCGTCGTTCGCATAGCCAATCTTCGCCAGTGAGGGGACGCGTTAACAGGTAGAACGAATATTTATTAACAATATAGAAGAAAGATGGGAACTGTAGAGGGATCCATAAGAGCCCGCATTATGTACAACGGAGATTCAGTTCATGATAACGCTCATGATTCCGCACAAGATTCAGCTCACATTATTCAGCAAGATTTACAAAGATGCTTCGGCTTTTATAGCCACTGTAACGCCGTCCGAAGGAGGTGCTGATCACTCTTGCCACACAGCAGGGCACGAAGTCTAAGTAGTCCACTCACCGAAAAGGGTGCAGATATTGCATCACTCGGCTGGGCGAAAACGGTCCAATGGTAACAGGAACGCACCCCACAGTGAGGCACCTGGCCCACGCCATGAAGGCACCGCAGGGCGAGGAGGTAGAGTCCGGAGAGGGAAATTTGCACTCCTCCGTGAAGGTGGCCGCTAACTCGACGGTCAACAGCAGTCCACGCTACTTCAGCTTCAGGCAGTCCGAACGCTCGATTTCGGTGAACGGCTTCTTCGACGCGTTGCTACGATTCCGGGCTGTCATTGCGCTGAGATGGCCTCGCGTAGATGACAAAAGCCGAGTCTTAAGGGCGACCGCCACATTAGCGCCATTCCCCCGAAGTACGAGCCCGTTCAACAATAGGCTTGCCTCGCGAAGCTTTCGTTGAGACCCGACTGCTTCCCGGAACGTCTACCAGACAAGGTCTTGCAGACTGGACGCCGATGGGGTTGAGAGCCGCCCCAGTAGACCGGTTTACGCACAATGGCGTCTGCCCAGACGAATTGCCGGGCCAAACGTAACAGCCCGAGATCGCGAAGAGTTAGCGATAAACTTAGTGTACAGCATATTGGTAACCTGCGACCCGCGGATAATATTGCATGAATGAGTAACTCATGGCATGAATAACAGCTCATAATTACTGAATCGGACAAGGAAAGCAGAAGGATAAGTGTGAAAATTACTATGCGGAAAACTAAAGTAATATTCAACAGTCTCGTCAAACAACAGCGGTTTGCGATAAGTGGAGATACACTGAAAGTTGTGAAGGAATGTGTCTACTTAGGAGAGGTAGAAACAGTGGGCTGAACCATCAGAGTGAAAAAACTAAAGAAATTTGGATAGTATGGAGCAAATTCGGCAAACATTCTCATATCATAGATGGTTGCCTGCCACTATACCTAAAGAGGAAGGTATATAACAGCCGCACCTTGCCGTTACTCACCGACGGAGTAGAAAACTGGAGGCTTAAAAAAGAGGATTAAACTTAAGCCGAGGATGTCACAAAGAGCGAAAATGGTAAGTGTGGGCTTAATAGACAGCAATAGAGCAGCCTGTGCCAGTGAACAAACCGACGTTAAGGATATCAAATTTGAAGTCAATACGAAAAATTCGTGGCATGGACCGGTGACGTAGCTCGTAGGCAAGATAACCGCTGGCCATTAGGGTAACTGACTGGATTACAAAAGGTAAACGCGTTAGAGGAAGGCAGAAAATGAGGCGGACAGATGAGATAAAGAAGTTCACAGGTATAACCTGGCAGCAGAAAGCACATGAATGGATTGATTGGCGAAACAAGGTAGAGGCCCGTGCCCTGCAAGGGATGTAGTAAGGCTAATGATGAGGAGGAGGAGGATTATCATGTTTTAACGTATTTTATATTTGTTCGCTTTATTGAACAACTAAACTAGCATAATTTTCCCGCGTACGTTATTCATAATGAGCGAAAGTCATGTTTTATTTTTCTCAATCAATGCATTGTTCCTGCCCGCCACCCTCTGAAAGAATTGTGCACCTAACGTATAGCTTTGCATTGTCTCCGTCAACGGCCCATCGTCGCACAAGCTACAATGTCATGCAAAACTTAATGATGCGAGGTAACGTGACGTCATTGAGACATCACAATGACGTCACAATAGCGTCACAACTAGTAGCAATGTGTAACGTCACGATAGGACAATCTTTCGCATGACTCGGCTTTTACGCAACTTACGCGGGACGGTGGCCCATTTTTGCGTTTTATAACACGTCTCAGGCTTTTACCTGAGACGTGTTACACTATTATCTATTCAGAGCTTCACACTTGCTGAGAGCTGTCTGTATTTATTTACTTGTACGGGCAAGTAGACTCAGTTCAGCAAGCTTACTTGGTGCTTATCATCATAATCATCATCAGGACCAAGGCCTCTCCCGTGATCCGCCGGTCAACTTGGTGCTGTGCTTGCTGCTGCCACTTCATACCCGCAAATTTACTCATCTCATCTGCCTCCCTAACTTTCTGTCTTTCCCTTACCCACGAGTCTCCTCTGGGAATCCTGTCAGTAACCTTTAATGATCGGCGGTCATTCTGCATGCTACATTCCCGGATCATGTCAATTTCTTCTTCTTGATTTCAACTATGATATCCCGAACCCCAGTTTGTTCTTTTATCCACTCTGTTCTCTTTCTGTCTTTTAAGATTACACTTATCATTTCTTTTCCATCGCTCACTGCGCCGTCCACAGCTGAAGCTGAACCCTCTTTGTAGGCCTCCGGGTTTCCGCTCCATAGCTAAGTGCCGGCAAGATGCAGCTCTTATATAGCGGCTTCATGAGGGATAGTGGGAATATACCAGTCATGATTTAAGATTGCTTGCCGAATGCGTTACACGCTAATTCTATTATTCTTATTCTTCTAGTTACTTCAATCTCTTGGTTCGGCTCCGCGGTCTCCTCTGGGAATCCTGTCAGTAAACTTTACAGACCGGCGGTCATTCTGCATATACGCGCTACATTGCCGGAGCATGTCGATTTCTTCTTCTTGATTTCAACTATAATATCCTGAACCACGGTTTGTTCTCTTATCCACTCTGCTCTCTTCCTGTCTTTTAAGATTACACTTGTGATTTCTTTTCCATCGCTCACTGCGTCGTCCTCAGCCGAAGCTGAACCCTCTTTGTAGGCCTCCGGGTTTCCGCTCCATAGCTAAGTGCCGGCAAGATGCAGCTCTTATATAGCGGCTTCATGAGGGATAGTGGGAATATACCAGTCATGATTTAAGATTGCTTGCCGAATGCGTTACACGCTAATTCTATTATTCTTATTCTTCTAGTTACTTCAATCTCTTGGTTCGGCTCCGCGGTCTCCTCTGGGAATCCTGTCAGTAAACTTCACAGACCGGCGGTCATTCTGCATATACGGGCTACATTGCCGGAGCATGTCGATTTCTTCTTCTTGATTTCAACTATGATATCCCGAACCCCAGTTTGTTCTTTTATCCACTCTGTTCTCTTTCTGTCTTTTAAGATTACACTTATCATTTTTTTTCCATCGCTCACTGCGCCGTCCTCAGCTGAAGCTGAACCCTCTTTGTAGGCCTCCGGGTTTCCGCTCCATAGCTAAGTGCCAGCAAGATGCAGCTCTTATATAGCGGCTTCATGAGGGATAGTGGGAATATACCAGTCATGATTTAAGATTGCTTGCCGAATGCGTTACACGCTAATTCTATTATTCTTATTCTTCTAGTTACTTCAATCTCTTGGTTCGGCTCCGCGGTCTCCTCTGGGAATCCTGTCAGTAAATTTTACAGACCGGCGGTCATTCTGCATATACGCGCTACATTGCCGGAGCATGTCGATTTCTTCTTCTTGATTTCAACCATGATATCCCGAACCACGGTTTGTTCTCTTATCCACTCTGCTCTCTTCCTGTCTTTTAAGATTACACTTGTCATTTCTTTTCCATCGCTCACTGCGTCGTCCTCAGCCGAAGCTGAACCCTCTTTGTAGGCCTCCGGGTTTCCGCTCCATAGCTAAGTGCCGGCAAGATGCAGCTCTTATATAGCGGCTTCATGAGGGATAGTGGGAATATACCAGTCATGATTTAAGATTGCTTGCCGAATGCGTTACACGCTAATTCTATTATTCTTATTCTTCTAGTTACTTCAATCTCTTGGTTCGGCTCCGCGGTCTCCTCTGGGAATCCTGTCAGTAAACTTTACAGACCGGCGGTCATTCTGCATATACGCGCTACATTGCCGGAGCATGTCGATTTCTTCTTCTTGATTTCAACTATGATATCCTGAACCACGGTTTGTTCTCTTATCCACTCTGCTCTCTTCCTGTCTTTTAAGATTACACTTGTCATTTCTTTTCCATCGCTCACTGCGTCGTCCTCAGCCGAAGCTGAACCCTCTTTGTAGGCCTCCGGGTTTCCGCTCCATAGCTAAGTGCCGGCAAGATGCAGCTCTTATATAGCGGCTTCATGAGGGATAGTGGGAATATACCAGACATGATTTAAGATTGCTTGACGAATGCGTTTCACGCTATTTTCAGTATTCTTATTCTTCTAGTTACTTAAATCTCTTGGTTCGGCTCCGCGGTCTCCTCTGGGAATCTTGTCAGTAACCTTTATAGACCGGCGGTCATTCTGCATATACGGGCTACATTGCCGGAGCATGTCGGTTTCTTCTTCTTGATTTCAACTACAATCTCCCGAACCCAAGTTTGTTCCCTTATCCACTCTGTTCTCTTTCTGTCTTTTAAGATTACACTTATCATTTCTTTTCCATCGCTCACTGCGTCATCCTGAACTGAAGCTGAACCATGTTTGTAGGCCTGCGGGTTTCCGCTCCGTAGCTAAGTTCCGGCAAGATGCAGCTCTTCTATAGCGTCTTCTTGAGGGATAGTGGGAAAATACCAGTCATGCTTTAAGATTGCCGAATGCGTTACACCCTACTCTTATTATTCTTATTCTTCTAGTTACTTCAATCGCGTGGTTCGGCTCCGCGGTTATTACCTATCCTAAGTAGATGTAGTATTTTACAGCTTCAAGTTCACTATAATCTAACTCGAACCACTTCTTTTCAGAGGTTGTTGTACATTACTTTCGTTTTTTGCAGAATATTTTACGACATACCTTTCTGATCTCCTTGTCTAATTCAGTAATCATGAGTTGCAATTTGTCCCTTGAATATTCAGCATGGCAATGTCATCTACAAAGCGCAGATCACTAAGGTAGTCTCCATTAACTGTTATTCCTAACTCCATCAATTCAGTCTCGGAAAAGCCTCCTGTAAGCACGTGGTAAATAGCGTTGGGGAGATTTTATCCCCTTGCATCACATCCTGCTGTCGTTTCCTTTATGGAGCACTAAGGTGGCTGTTCATACTCTGTAGATTTATTCCAGGATGTATATATGTGCTTTATCGACTCCCCTAGACCACGTTCACACCGAGCATTCCGGCCGCCGTAAGTGCTCCGAATCCGGTTCGGCGGCGGCGAGATCGGCCGAAAGGGCCCTCTCCGCGCCGATCGCTCTCGGACCTATTTTTGCGGCGTCTGCCACCGAATCGGTCACCGCGGGCCAATAGGAGCGCTAGTAAAAGAATTTTGAAAAATGGCAGCTAAGCCCTACTCGTTATGTCGCAGTGCACGTAACTGAATGTTGAAACCAACGGGAGTTTAACCTACTCTGTGCCTACTTCGCCTCCGTATTTCGTGAAAAAGGTGATCGAGCTTGCTGTTGGCGTGACCGAGCTTGTTGCGGTCTTGCAGAGAAAAACGAACCCACCAACGCCGCTGGCGTCGGTGGTTTTTCTGCTCTTCGTGCATTACAAGACAGCCACTTGCCAGCAAAGTAAGCAGTACTGTCTTTTCTTGCTTCTTGCGTACGAGAATCGTCCAAGTATACACCAACGGATAGCGTAGTGGCGTTTTCGAGCCGCGACAACAACCGGGTGACTGCGCATTCATCCCACGTTCGCCCCGTGGTAGATGCGATATTCGGTGGCGCGGGGCGCATCCAGTGCGAACAACGCTGCGTTTCGGCGGCAGGGGAATTCCGGTCGCTGTAGAAAACGGATGTTTCAGTGTGAACTAGGCATTATTCCGCACTGTCTGCATGGCTGCTGATATTTAAACTGAATTAAATGCCTTCTCGTAATCTACGAAGGTTATGTATAGTTGTTGGCTGTATTCTGAGCATTCCTCTATTGCCAGATTGATAGTATGAATGCGGACGATTTTCGAGGAGCCGAGTTGATGTTAGCACCCTCTAAAAGTTAAACTTGTAAGATGGGTGAAAAGCACACTTGCATGGGAACCTAGACGCATGCCTGGACAGACATAGGAAACTCTTGAAAACACTTCCGCGTTCAAGGAAGCGCGTTCCGACAGATGTCGATTATTCCACAATATTGAGGTAAAAAGAACGCAAGGCCTACGTAAAGCCCGCAGCACTGTCACAGCGAAAGCTGTAAGAGTGGCTTTTCAGGGCATTTTTAAGCACTCTTAGAGGTAGCCTTCACAAGCACACATGCAGGAACCCACGACTCTTTAAATCACTGTGCAGTAGGCACGCATTCAGTATGCCATACTTTGTCATTCCTCAAAGCAGCGTGGTACCCGATGCTCACTTCCACGAAGTTTGGTGCAATTTTTCAGAGGCGAAGCACCTTATAGCAGCACCCATTCGTCCCTCACAGTCGTAGTAGTAGTCATAGTGTGTAACCAGTCTTACATTTTGACCTCCAAGTGGGTACCGGTGGGAGATTTCTTCTGTGCGTTGTTGAACAATAAAAAATTCGCAGCGTGCGCGTTAACTAAAAGCCGAATTCTTCTGCCTCTCAGTCCCCTTAGCAGCCATTGGCATGTACATTAAGCACCATATGACAAGAAAGGGTTGCTACGTTATACTCACTGGGCATGACCTCCTTGGTTTTAGATAAGTTTAGCGAGCGTTGGGCCGCAGTGCAATGAATACAGTAAACTAGTATATACCATGAACTCGAGGTAGTTAAAGGTGGGAAGTAGACACGAAGCGCAAGCCGTAAGAAAGTGTGCGTGTGCTACCTCTCATTTAGTCCTTGGAATGCTCGCTGGATGGCGCTGCATATGCGGAATATATGATGAAAAAATGTGAGATGGCGGTACTTGGAGAGTTGAATAGATGTACGAACGGACACACAGACAGATGCATGCACGGACTCGCGGATGGCTGCACCGATGGACGGACGCAAGAACGGACACAGGCGTGGATGCATGAACGAGCGCAGGGACGGACGCAAAGATGTACGTGCGGACGCACGAACAGATGCATACACGGTCGGGCGAACGGACGCACGGACGTTCACACAGGCGGACGCATGGACGGACGGAAGCAAGAACGAATGGACGGATGGATGCTTCGCCCCACTCTCCATCATTCACTCCGTGGATATGCTGTCATTTTTGGGGTGTGGCTGACGATGATGAAAACTTATGCCGGATGCTTTTGTAATGCTCCAGAATTCCCCAGAGTGGTTATGCGCCACAGTTAATGGGTGAACAAGAGCAGGATCATCCGATTACCCACTCGACTTTCAAGCACTGGCCTGGCTTTTAGGTACAATATATATATATATATATATATATATATATATATATATATATATATATATATATATATATATATATATATATATATATATATATTTATATATATATATATATATATATATATATATATATATATATATATACGAAACAAGTGTATACTTAAGGGCTCGTTTTTCATGTTCACACAATATTAATGAGATCTAACAGACAAATATGCCAAGAAAGGTACAGGGGAAGTTATTATGCCAATTGTAATGTAAATTAGAAGAAAAAAAAGTGGGTGAAAAGATAACTTACCGTGGGCAGGATCCTGCCCACGGCAAGTTATCTTTTCACCCACTTTTCTTTCTTCTAATTTACATTACAATTGGCATAATAACTTCCCCTATACCTTCCTTGGTATAATTACCTGTTGGATCTCAATATATATATATATATATATATATATATATATATATATATATATATATATATTGCCACGTTCCATTTCCCAAGTTTTTGTTATCGTCCCAAAAAACCACACGATTCTCAGTGCAAACCGCGCCTGCAGTTTTCGAGAAGGTTCTGGACTGTAGTAGATTATTTCGATAAGATCACGCCCACTGTGCGAACTGTACAGATTGTTCTGGAACCTACGCCACCGCCAGCGATAACGCTAGAACATTCGACGGCAAGAGTATAAATGCTGACCCGCTTCGCCGCTTGTCAGCTGTTGATCGAAGGCCGACGCTCCGTTCACCGCTATCAGTCCGAGACTGCTATCTGTGCGAGACTGCTGCTGTAATTGGACTTTCCGTTTACCGCGCACAGGTTCGCCCAAACAAACAGTTAAATCCCAACACGAAGTGTCCTGTCTTCGGCCACGTCACGACCCCGTGACAATATATATATATATATATATATATATATATATATATATATATATATATATATATATATATACATTGTACCTCGGAAAATCCTCAGAAAATAACTTCCCCCATTCCTTCCTTGGCATTAATGTTTGTTAGATCTCATTATATTGTGTAAAACACGAAAAACGAGCCTTTAAGTATACACTTGTTTTTCTTATTCATTACCGAGGGACTCGTACTGCAAGACTTGGTGCCTCTAGGTTCCATACGCTGGACTATTGCTCAGGTGCCAATTAGTAATAAGTTCACGTGCTACGTGACGCCAAACAGGCTCAGAAATAGTGTACCACACTCGCCGCCATAGATACTAGTGGCGTTGACTGACACTCCCACGTTTAAATTGACATAGATACTCAATAAAGTGGCTGAGGGGATGGCCGTCATGGTAGCTCAGTGCTAGGGCATCGAACGCGTTATTCGAAGGTCGCAGGTTCGGATCCTGGCCACGGCAAGTTATCTTGTCACCCAATTTTCTTTCCTCTCATTTACATTACAATTGGCCTAATAACTTCCCCTATAACTTCCTCTGCATTATTGTCTGTTAGATCTCATTAATCCTGTGTAAAACACAAAAAACGAGTGCTTAAGTATACACTTGTTTCTCTTATTCATTAACGAGGGTCTCGTACTGGCAGACTTGGTGCCTGTAGGTTGTATACGCTGGAGTATTGGTCAGCTGTCAATTAGTAATAAGTTCACGTGCTACGTGACGACAAACAGGCTCATAAAGAGTGTACCACACTCGCTGCCATGGCTATTAGTGGCGCTGACTGACACTCCCACGTTTAAATTGACATATATACCCAATAAAGTGGCTGGGGGGATGGCTGTCGTGATAGCTCAGTGGTAGAGCATTGAATGCGTTATTCGAAGGTCGCAGGTTCGGATCCTGCCAACGGCAAGTTATCTTTTCACCCACTTTTTTTTCTTCTCATTTACATTATAATTGGCCTAATAACTTCCCCTATGCCTTCCTTGGCATTATTTTCTGTTAGATCTTATTATTATTGTGTAAAACACAAAAAACGAGCGCTTAAGTATACACTTGTTTCCCTTATTCATTAACGAGGGTCTCGTACTGGCAGACTTGGTGCCTCTAGGTTGTATACGCTGGACTATTCGTCAGCTGCCAATTAGTAATAAGTTCATGTGCTACGTGACGCCAAACACGCTCATAAAGAGTGTACCACACTCGCCGCCATGGCTACTAGTGGCGCTGACTGAGACTCCCACGTTTAAATTGACATAGATACCCAATAAAGTGGCTGGGGTGATGGCGGTCGTGGTAGCTCAGTTAAAACCAAGGGTAGAGCATTGAATGCGTTATTCGAAGGTTGCAGGTTCGGATCCTGCCCACGGGAAGTTATCTTTTCACCCACTTTTCTTTCTTCTCATTTACATTACAATTGGCCTAATAACTTCCCCTATGCCTTCCTTGGCATTATTGTCTGTTAGATCTCATTATTATTGCGTAAAACATGAAAAACGAGCGCTTAAGTATACACTTGTTTTCCTTGTGTATATATATATATATATATATATATATATATATATATATATATATATATATATATATATATATATATATATATATATATATATATTGAAATACCACGGGTTCAGCAGACGCTTTATTGAAGCAATAGCAAGATGGCGCTGATGATAAAGAGGAACAGAACGAATACTGATGATGGTTATTGACAGATGAGGAAGATGACGTCCAATGAATTCTTACACTGATTTTGCGCGTCGACGGAAGCGGCCAGCCTGGCCGTGAATTACGCTGTGGAACGCATACGACAAGGCTTGAGACGCAAAACATGCACAATCTCTGTTCCGCGGCCGTGTTGGTAAGTGGGGCATGAACAGATGTGACACGGTAGTTCACCGGTGAGGTCTGTTTGACAACTTTGTAGGGGCCAAGATAGCGTGACTCAAGCTGCTCGCATAAGCCAGGCGTTCGCGCAGGAGTCCACAGAAGTACATCGTCGCCAGGGTGGTAGAGAACGACGCGGTGAGTGCCATCGTAACGATGTTTGCGGTCTTCTTGGCTAGCTTCGGTGTTTACACGGGCAAGACGACGGCATTGAGCAACACAGGACAGAAACTGGTCGCAAACGAATGGTGAAGAGTTGACGGGGCCAGAAAAGAATGAAACGTCGAGTGGTGATGTCGGTTGGCGTCCGTATACTAGGAAAAATGGAGAATAGCCTGTAGTTCCTTGAATTGACGTATTATATACATACGTGACAAAGGGAAGTATAGCATCCCAATTGCGATGGTCCGGTCGGATGTACATGGACAGCATATCACCCAGCGTGCGATGAAATCTATCCGTTAAGCTATTGGTTTGTGGGTGATGAGTTGCTCCTGACCCGAGAGCAGTATGGTATCAAAAGCTGTGAAAAAACGCAATGGTTTTTCTTCGACATGTTCGCTGCAGTGATCAGTGTCGGTCATCTCGACTACACGTTGACGGCAAGAAATAATGCAGATGCTGATGAGAGAAAGTACCAATCTAAAATTAGTTCATGAGCACATGAATTTGAGACAGCGAAGGTGGTGTGGTGACGAATACCATCGATGAAGACACGCGCTATACATTGGGCCGATAGTCTAATTATTGCTCCATTGGCACCAACCGAAGATGATCCAAGGTAGGGTACATATTTCTTCACTTTCCGCAATCGAGAACACAAGTCGGCACGCATAACTGAAATGGGTGCCCCCGTGTCCACCAAAACCAACACCCGTACACCTTGCACAGTTACCAATAACATGTTTAACAGTTGTTCAGGAGGACTTGTGACATTTCGCCGCGATGCAGTTTTCCCTCCAAAAACTGCACTATTTAGTTTTCCGATCGCTCGGCAGTGAGTTGAGAGACAAGCCGAAGTGGTGAAACAGAGCGTTGGCGTGACGAAGGGGAGCGTGGTCGGGAGGCACATATATTGTTGGTCGTGTTGTAAATGCGCATAGGAGACGGAGATCGGGGGTGAGAAGGCTGTCGCCATAACGGTAGTAACCTCGTGCACATGTGTCGTCTCGTTCAAAAGCGCCATAACCACGACGTTCATCTTGCTGCCGACGTCGACAGACCCGGGAAATGTGTCCTCGAGTTCCACAGTAGTAGCAAATAGGCCGTGGGGCCCGCCAGGAAGAATGATAGATAGGGTTCAGGCCAAGGATTATCGCAGCACTGTCTTTGAACCGCACCAGGCTGGAGGGAACTACAACGCTGCGAGCTAGACAGTGGCTGGAAGGGGTGATAAGGACGTCACCATTGGCAATTTTCGGAGAAGTGATGGTGACGTCCTGATCACCCATTCCAGTCATATATATATATATATATATATATATATATATATATATATATATATATATATATATATATATATATATATATATGTATATATATATTATAAAGGAGATTTATTAAGCAGAAAGGTTGGTGCTTGGAAGGCTTGGAAGGCGATGCACCAGCCGCAATTTCCGAGCTCGAGCCGCTGCTGCACACTCGATGCTGCTGCCTCTGCGCCGCAGTACTTCCTCTTCTTTACAATGGCCCCACGGAGAAAAAAAGGAGCCATCCTGGCGACTTAGTCCTGTGCAGGCGGCGTTGAACCGTGGTATTGCTTGAGCCTCTGTACGTGTATAACGTCGCGGTTGCGACGTCGCAAGTCTGATGGTGGCGTAAGAGGCTCAATGAGGTAGTTTACAGGCGAAGTTTGTTCGACAATACGATATGGCCCATCGTACTTTGGCAGAAGTTTGGAAGAGAGCCCAGGTGTGTGATGCGGCGCTGACAGCCATACAAGAGAACCCGGAAGAAAAACGGGAGTTGATGTCTGGGCATCACGAATTGCCTTTTGCCTGTTTTGGTCATCGCAGGTAAAGCGACGAGCTAACTGGCGGCATTCTCTGCGTGTCTGGCGGCGTCCAAGATCAGTAGGCACTCGGACGCGTCTGGTCGATAGGGCAAAATGGTGTCAATGGTGTGGGAGGGGTGACGGCCGTAGAGGAGGTAAAAAGGGGAGAAGCCTGTTGTCGCTTGCGTTGCCGTATTGTAGGCGTATGTAATGAATGGGAGAACTAAGTCCCAGTTAGAGTAGTCAGGCGTCACATACATAGATAGCATGTCACCGAGAGTACGATTAAAGCGCTCGGTAGCCCCATTAGTTTGTGGGTGGTAAGCGGTACATGTGCGATGTACAATAGCACACTCAGCGAGCAATTTTTCAATGACCTCGGACAAGAAGGCGCGGCCGCGGTCACTGAGGAGTTCTTGAGGGCCTCCATGACGCAACACAAAATGACGCAGTAGGAAAGTGGCAACCTCCTGTGCTGTAGCCGTTTTAAGAGCAGCGGTCTCAGCATAGCGCGTTAGGTGGTCGATAGCAACTATTATCCACCTGTTGCCAGTCGGAGTCAATGGAAGTGGCCCATAAATATCTATTCCAACCCGTTCGAAGGGTCGGGAAGGGCATGGTAAAGGCTGCAGTTCACCGGCGGAGGCGTGTGGTGGAGATTTTCGGCGCTGGCATTCGGCACAAGAGCGGACGAAGTTGCGGACGAAGGTATACATGCCACGCCAGTAGTAGCGATGTCGAAGCCTTTCGTAGGTCTTGAAGACTCCTGCGTGGCCACATTGTGGGTCAGCGTGAAAAGAGGAACAAATCTGTGACCTCAGGGTTCGTGGAACGACGAGCAGCCACTTGCGTCCCTCTGGTGCGTAGTTACGTCGATAGAGAAGCGTGTCACGTATCGAGAAGTGTGGAACTTGGCGCCGAAGCGATCGCGTCTTCGGGAGTTCAGAAGTGTCGGAGAGATGATTGAGGAGAGACGCAGTCCACGGGTCATTGCGTTGTTCGATAGCAATGGTGTCAAAGTCAAGCGATGACAATGTTGAATCGCAAGCGGAGTCAGCTGTGGCATTCCGGGACAGGGGGGAACGGGAAAGGGCGTCGGCGTCAGCATGCTTCCGTCCTGACCGATAAACCACGCGTATGTCGTAATCTTGAATTTTCAACGCCCAGCGAGCGAGGCGGCCAGATGGGTCTTTTAACGTCGAAAGCCAGCACAGCGCGTGGTGGTCGGTCACGACGTCAAAAGAACGACCATATAGATATGGGCGAAACTTTCCAAGGGCCCACACAATGGCCAAGCACTCCTTTTCTGTGACGCTGTAGTTGCTTTCAGCCTTGGTAAGTGTGCGACTAGCGTATGCCACGACGTATTCCTGATGTTCCGGTTTACGCTGTGCGAGCACAGCACCCACTACACCACTGGCGTCGGTGTGGATTTCAGTTGGCGCTTCAGGATCGAAATGGCGTAGAATTGGTGGCGTCGTAAGAAGCCGTCGCAGGGTGTTGAAAGCCTCGTCGCAGGCAGGGGACCACGATAAGAGATCTTTACAGCTGCTGAGAAGTTGCGTGAGAGGTGATATAATAGACGCGAAGTTTCGGACGAATCGCCGGAAATACGAACACAAGCCGATGAAACTTCGAAGTTCTTTGATGGTGGCAGGTTTAGGAAACGCCGTAACAGCTCGCAATTTCTCGGGATCTGGGAGGATGCCTTCCTTGGAAACAACGTGGCCCAAAATGTTCAGTTGACGCATGGCAAATCGACATTTTTTGAGATTTAATTGCAAACCGGCGTTAGTTAAGCAAGTAAGGACGTGCTGAAGGCGACGTAAGTGTGTGTCAAAGTTAGGGGCGAAGACCACGATATCATCGAGGTAACACAAGCATATCTTCCATTTTAGTCCACGCAGGATGTTGTCCATCATTCGTTCGAACGTTGCAGGTGCATTGCAAAGTCCGAAGGGCATGACGATGAATTCATATAAGCCGTCTGGCGTGACAAAAGCGGTTTTGGGGCGATCGGCCTCCGCCATAGGCACCTGCCAGTAGCCTGACCGCAAGTCTAACGAGGAAAAGAACTCGGCACCCTGCAAACTGTCCAAAGCATCGTCAATGCGCGGTAGTGGATAGACATCCTTCAGCGTGATCTTGTTCAATCGCCGGAAATCGACACAGAAACGAATAGAACCGTCTTTCTTTTTGACGAGAACCACCGGAGACGCCCATGGGCTCTGTGAAGGTCGAATGACGCCTCTGCGAAGCATGTCGTCTACTTGGTCAGCAATGACGCGGCGTTCTGTAGCGGACACGCGATATGGTCGTTGTCGCAGCGGTGAGTGGGACCCAGTGTTGATGTGGTGTTCTACTGCTAAGGCACGGCCGAGAGATGTTTGTTCAACGTCGAAAGAGTGGCGGTAGCTCTCAAGAATGGTGAGGAGTTGTGAACGCTGCGAAGATGTCAAATCTGCAGAGATGAATGGTTGAAATATGTTTGCCGACGTTGAGTCAGGCGCTGAGACGACAGCCAGTTCACAGACGGAGGTAGAAGGCACCTCATCGGGGACGGATATAATTCTGGAAGAACTGATTGTCTCGACGTGGCCAAGGCACTCGCGACAAAGTAGAGATAAAGACGACGACTCATGATTATAAATTGGCAGTGTGGTTGACCCTTCTACCAGATCGAGAGCAGCAAAAGGCAGGGGGAGAGCTCTTCGGGCGACGAATATTGGAGATGTTGTGAAGAAGACCGTGCCGTCGGATATGGCGCTGCATGAAACTGGCACGAACGCAAAAGAGCATGGAGGGATGTAGGTGTCATCGCTAACGACAAGTTTAGCGGCAAACTGGGTGTCGACGGACGCTTGGTCATCCAGTGAGCAAAATTCGACCTCAGCCCTAGCACAGTCGATTACGGCGTTATGACGCGACAAAAAGTCCCATCCCAAAATAATATTATGGGAGCATGATGAAAGAACAACGAACTCTATCGTATACAGAACGTCCTGAATTGTCACGCGGGCTGTACATACTGCGGTCGGTTGAACAGGTTGAGCACTGGCTGTGCGAAGCGATAATCCGGAGAAAGGCGTCGTAACCTTACGAATTGAGCGGCAAAATCCAGCATCTATTACCGAAACAGCTGCACCGGTATCTACAAGAGCGACAGTAGGGATATTTTCGACGAACACATCAATAACATTGGTAGGTGACAAATGAGGACTTGGGCAAACCGAAACTTGCGCAGTTCTTGCCTCAGGAACTGCGTCGTCTAGTTTTCCTCCTCGTTAGGTGCGGGCCGTCGACGCATAGGAGAAGGCGAGCGGCGGCGTGGAGAGGGTGAGCGAAGACGTCCCGGCCGAGGGCGGTGGTCGTCCTGGTAGCGGGCTGGCATTGGAGTGGAGGGACCGTATCGCGCGTTGGAGTCAAGCGGGAAGAAAGGCTCACGGCGGTTTTCATTGGTGATATGCGTCCGGCGGCGGCAATACCTTGCGACGTGTCCGGGGTATCGACAAGTGTAACATATCGGGCGATTATCGAGGGTGCGCCACGGGTTGGCGGTGTTAGTGCTGGTCCAGTGAACAGGAGCTGGGGGATAGCTCGCGCGAGGCTGGAACGGAGGCGCAGGCGCCTTGCGAGTTGGCATGGCTGCAGCCGCGGCGTAGGTGAGAGGAGCAGCCACAAGATTAGGCTCGCGAGCAGCTGGTAAGGCCTCGGCGACCTCTCCTTGAATGACGTCACGTAGAGATGATGGTAAAGTTGTGGTAGCTTCTGGTGTGAAAGGCACCAAGGAAAGCTGTCGTGCAACTTCTTCGCGGACAAATGCTTTTATTTCGGCCATTAGTGACGCGTGGTCATGACCACTGATCGCACTAGACAGCGATGCCAAATCGTGCGCTGGAGGACGTCTTGTCAGCGCTCGCTGCTTCCGCAATTGATCGTAGCTTTGGCAGAGGCTAATTACGTCGTTAACAGTGGTCGGGCTTTTCGCCAAGAGCATTTGAAAAGCGTCGTCGTCAATCCCTTTGAGGATGTGCTTACAATTTTCAGCTACCGCCATTTCGGCGTTCACGCGTCTGCACAAATCGACGACGTCCTCTATGTAACTTGTAAAGGTTTCACCCGTTTCTTGTGCGCGTGTGCGTAAACGTTGCTCGGCACGAAGTTTTCGGACGGCAGGTCGATCGAAGACTGCTACAATCGACGTTTTAAATTGCGGCCACGTTCGGACGTCTGCCTGGTGGTTTCGAAGCCAAAGGCTGGCTACACCCGTGAGATAGAACGAAACGCGTGTCAACTTGTCCGCGTCCGTCCATCTGTTTAAAGCGCTCACCCGTTCGAAAGTCGAGAGCCACTCTTCAACGTCGTTGTCATCTGTTCCACTGAAGATTGGAGGCTCCCGCTGAGGAACACTGCCTGGACAGGTGGCCGGAAGAGATGGAAGCGTCTGCTGATCGGCGTCCGGCATAGCAGAAGGTAGCCGTCGAGAACGGAGTTCCAGGATGGTAGCGGGAAGGTGTAAGGGACGGTACCCGGCACGTCTCCACCAATTATAAAGGAGATTTATTAAGCAGAAAGGTTGGTGCTTGGAAGGCTTGGAAGGCGATGCACCAGCCGCAATTTCCGAGCTCGAGCCGCTGCTGCACACTCGATGCTGCTGCCTCTGCGCCGCAGTACTTCCTCTTCTTTACAATATATATATATATATATATATATCATCATCATCATCATCAGCCTGACTACGTCCACTGCAGGACAAAGGCCTCTCCCATGTTCCGCCAGTTAACCCGGTCCTGTGCTTGCTGCTTCCAATTTATACCCGCAAACTTCTTAATCTCATCTGCCCACCTAACCTTCTGTCTCCCCCTAACCCGCTTCCCTTCTCTGGGAATCCAGTCAGTTACCCTTAATGACCAGCGGTTATCCTGTCTACGCGCTACATGCCCTGCCCATGTCCATTTCTTCTTCTTGATTTCAGCTATGATATCCTTAACCCCCGTTTGTTCCCTAATCCACTCTGCTCTCTTCTTGTCTCTTAAGGTTACACCTACCATTTTTCTTTCCATTGCTCGCTGCGTCGTCCTCAATTTAAGCTGAACCCTCTTTGTAAGTCTCCAGGTTTCTGCTCCGTAGCTAACTACCGGCAAGATACAGCTGTTATATACCTTCCTTTTGAGGGATAGTGGCAATCTACCTGTCATAATTTGAGAGTGCTTGCCGAATGTGCTCCACCCCATTCTTATTCTTCTAGTTACTTCAATCTCGTGGTTCGGCTCTGCGGTTATTACCTGCCCTAAGTAGACATAGTCTTTTACAACTTCAAGTGCACTATTACCTATCTCGAAGCGCTGCTCTTTGCCGAGGTTGTTGTACATTACTTTCGTTTTCTGCAGATTAATTTTAAGACCCACTTTTCTGCTCTCCTTGTCTAACTCCTTAATCATGAGTTGCAATTCGTCCCCCGAGTTACTCAGCAATGCAATGTCATCGGCGAAGCGCAGGTTACTAAGGTATTCTCCATTGACTCTTATCCCTAACTGTTCCCATTCTAGGCTTCTGAAAACCTCCTGTAAGCACGCGGTAAACAGCAGTGGGGAAATTGTGTCCCCCTGCCTTACACCCTTCTTGATTGGTATTCTGTTGCTTTCTCTATGAAGCACTATGGTAGCAGTTAATCCCCTGTAGATTTCTTCCAGAATGTTTATATATACTTCATCTACGCCCTGATTCCGCAGTGTTTGCATGACGGCTGATATTTCTACTGAATCAAACGCCTTCTCGTAATCTATGAAGGCTATGTATAGTGGTTGGTTATACTCTGAGCATTTCTCTATTACCTGATTGATAGTATGAATGTGGTCAATTGTTGAGTAGCCTGTTCGAAATCCTGCTTGTTCCTTTGGTTGATTGAATTCTAATGTTTTCTTTACTCTGTTAGCAATTACCTTTGTAAATAGCTTGTATACTACAGAGAGCAAGCTGATCGGCCTGTAATTCTTCAAGTCCTTGTCATCTCCTTTCTTATGTATTAAGATGATGTTAGCGTTCTTCCAAGACTCTGGTACTCTTCCCGCCAGGAGACACCTCGTAAACAGGGTGGCTAGTTTTTCTAACACAATCTGTCCTCCATCTTTCAGCAGATCTGATGTTACCTGATCATCACCAGCAGCTTTGCCTCTTTGCATGCTCTCCAAAGCTTTTCTGACTTCTTCTATCATTACTGGTGGGGTGTCATCTGGATTACTGCTAGTTCTTATCGTATTAAGGTCGTGGTTGTCTCGGCTACTGTACAGATCCCTGTAAAACTCCTCCGCTATCTTAACTATCCTATCCATATTGGTAGTTATTTTGCCTTCTTTGTCCCTTAGTGCATACATCCGACTTTTGCCTATCCCAAGTTTCCTCTTCAATGCTTTGACACTTCCTCCGTTTTTCAGAGCGTGTTCAATTCTCTCCATGTTATACCTTCTTACATCGCATACTTTACGTCTATTAATCAACTTCGAAAGCTCTGCCAGTTCTATTTTGTCTGTTGTACTTGACACTTTCATGATTTGACGCTTCTTAATTAGGTTCTTCGTTTCCTGTGAAAGCTTGCCAGTGTCCTGTCTAACTACCCTGCCTCCAACTTCCACTGCACACTCCATAATGATACTCGTCAGATTATCATTCATTGTATCTACGCTAAGGTTGGTTTCCTCACTGAGAGCCGAGTACCTGTTCTGCAGTGACACTCTGAATTCCTGTACTTTCCCTCTCAGTGCTAGCTGATTGATTGGCTTCTTGCGTATCAAGTTCTGTCGTTCCTTCTTCAAGTCTAGGCGAATTCGAGACCGTACCATTCTATGGTCACTGCATCGTACCTTGCCAATCACTTCCACATCCTGCACGATTCCAGGGTGTGCACTCATTATAAAGTCTATTTCGTTCTTATTTTCGCCATTAGGGCTCCTCCATGTCCACTTGCGGTTTTCTCGTTTTCGGTAGAAGGTATTCAAAATCCGTAAATTATTGTGTTCTGCAAATTCTACTAGTAGCTCTCCTCTGGCGTTTCTAGTACCGATGCCATAATCTCCTACTGCCTGGTCTCCAGCCTGCTTCTTCCCTACCTTTGCATTAAAGTCGCCCATCACTATAGTATACTGTGTTTTTACCTTACTCATTGCCGATTCCACGTCTTCATAGAAGCTTTCAACTGAAGCGTCATCATGGCTGGATGTAGGCGCGTAAGCCTGTACTACCTTCATCTTGTATCTTTTATTCAGTTTAATTACGATACCTATCACCCTTTCATTAATGCTATAGTATTCCTCTATGTTGCCAGCTATGTTTCTGTGAATGAGGAACCCCACTCCCAGTTCTCTTCTGTCTGCCAAGCCCCTGTAGCAAAGGACGTGCCCATTCTGTAGCACCGTATAGGCCTCATCTGTCCTCCTAACCTCACTGAGCCCTATTATATCCCATTTAACACCCTCTAGCTCCTCGAATAGTACAGCTAGACTTCCCTCACTAGATAAGGTTCTAGCGTTAAACGTTGCCAAGTTCAGGTTCCAATGGCGGCCTGTCCGGATCCAGAGATTCTTAGCACCCTCTGCTGCGTTGCAGATCTGACCGCCGCCGTGGTCAGTTGCTTCGCAGCTGCTGGGGACTGAGGGCCGTGAGTTATTTGACGTAATCATGTGGGAGGTAGTGGCCAGATACTGCACCAGGGTGGCCAATCCTTCTCTGGTGAGGGAGTGCGTTCTCGGCGGTGTTTGCCGGTGAGGCCGCACCCCAGGCCTCTTAATGCAGTTCCATCAACACGCGGATTTTTTTTTTTTAATCCGGTTGGGAACTGCGCGGTACCGGGATTTGAACCACGGACCTCTTGCATGCGAGGCGGATGCTCTAACCACTACGCCATCGCCGCACCCCTAGTAAAATACCCCTAGTAGTAAAATATTTTACATTAAATCAATAAACATCTGAAAGAAGATTTTTGAAAAAGTCGTTAATCTGAAAAAATCATTATACTGAGGATCGCTGTAACGAGATTCGACTGTATCAGGATCGTGCACAAAAAGACCAACACAAGATTCTATTGCGAGAATGGAAGCATTGATCGATTGATTGGTTAGTATGTGGGGTTGATCGTCTCAAAAACTACCACATAATTATGAGAGCCGCCGTAGTGAAGGGCTCCAGAAATTTCGACCAGCTGGGGTTCCCAAATCGTTTACCCAAATATAAGCACACGGTCCGGAATTTCTGCTAAACTATTTCTTTAACGCTACCACGTTAAGAAGGCTCTAAAAAAGCCACTCTTTCAGCGTTCGCTGTGAATGTGCTGTGCGTTTTGCACACCTAGAGCTTTCTGTTTTTTAAGACTCTCATCTGTATTGCTAAAATTATTTCAGAAATGTAATATAATTATGCTTAAAACAGGTACAAAGCTATTACTGTTAGTGTCAGAATGACCACCATCCTTGTACGTATGCAAGGAGTGGTTAAATATACGGCACAAGATTAGACCCAAGACCTCTATATGGTCTTTTATTAACTGTGCTGTAATCCCATCTACCCCACTGAATCCAGGGTTCATGCTCGTTTACATGATGAAAATTCAAGCGTTTTTAAGGACTTACAAGGCTATGCGAGCGAATTTTCAAGGACCACATTGTCTGTTACAGACCCAATTAATACATGTTGAGGAAGGATAAAGGCTTGAAATCACTAGAAGTCATCGAAAAAGAGTAACATCACTGGAGCAGACATCAGAAACACTGCTCCAATGACATTTTCTTTCTAGACAACTTTCAATCATAGTTTCTTAAATTTGCATAGGTAATCACTTTCAGTATGACAAAAGGTGCAAACTTTGGATCAAATAAGAAAACCTAAGAAACAATTATTACAGAACGCTTTGTTGGTTTATAACTTATGTAAGCACTAAATGCACGTACGTAAGACGAGCGAAGGACAACCGGAGCGTCCTTCACTCACCTTACATAAGGAGACGGTGGATATTGACATGAAAATTCAGAAAAACCAACAAAGCTTAGAAGGAACTGGGTTTGGGCTAGTTGGTACTGATCCATAGCTTATGCGAGCGGTGAAGGCACGTACGTAAGACGAGAAAAGGACGACCGGAGTGTCGTTCGCTCACCTTACATGAGGAGATGATGGATATTGATATTAAAATTCAGAAAAACCAACTAAGCCCGGAAGGCACCGGGTTCGGGAAAGCTGGCACCGATCCACAACTCATGCAAGTACAGAAGGCACCTACGTCAGACGAGCACTCGTCCTTTGCTCATTTTACGCGCGTTAGCTGTTCGGCGGAGTACCGGGCGCATGCAGGGCCGGCTCGTGCATTGCGGATGGCTTCGTCGCTCGTAGTCGTGCCGTTAGCGCTTTTCTGGTTCCCGACGTCCGCGTTGCGCGAAGCAAGGGTAATTTCCTGTGGCACTATGACCTCTCAAATAGCCAAGAGTTGTCTGGCCTCTTCCTGCAAGTACGTTTGAAGTGAACCAGTCGACCGAACACGCTACACATCTCTTTTCGTGGCTGTGCAAATTTTTTCTGTGTGTTCGAAAGAGCCACAGGGGAAGTGTCCTCTTGAGGTTGGTGGTGTAAGCACGACTCTAGAGCCAGCTGAGTGTTCCTGCCTCTGTCTACTAAGTGAACATTCGTACCTGGTGCAAGTTGCAGGCAATATGGGGCTGTTGCTTTCATAGTTCTGGCAACCTTAGCAGTGCAGTTTTCTTCCTGCTCTACTCAGTGTTTTTCGCCGTCTTTGCCGAGTATATTTGTGGTGCACTATATCAGTCTCAACGAAATTCAGTACAGGATTGCTGATTTAGCCACTTTATTCAGGGTTCATGGGGGTCCTTGAAATCCTGTAACCCCCTCCCCCTTTTTTTTGAAAGTAAACATTGTCACACATTTCACAGCATTTCACCGTGCATTTCTGGAAATTTGGAAAAGGGAGCAGCAGAAAGATGAGAAACAGAAAAATTAAAGTTGTATTGAGGAGGAGGTCGAAATGCTAAGAAAAAAGAAACTAGAAGCCGTTGTTGAGGAATGAACGGCTGCAGCAGACTCGTATGCAGAATAGGAAGAGAGTTAGTGACCAGACATGCATCATCAAGTCAAAAAGCCTTAGGATGACAGCCAAGATCAAGCAGTTGGAGAGATGGTGGATATTGATATGAAAATTCGGAAGGACCAACAAAGCTTGGAGGGCTCTGGGTTCGGGCTAGTTGGTGCTGATTCGTGGCTTATGCAAGAGCTGAAGGCATGTATGTAAAATATATATATATATATATATATATATATATATATATATATATATATATATATATATATATATATATATATATATATATTTGTATGGGAACGGTTAGTCGCTTTATGTTTCAGCGAGATACAAGTGACCCGCTTCTACGTGCACTTATTCAGTAGAGGACTTCAATAGTGCTAACTTCTATCGTTGTCACCTCGGATCACATGTTTGAGGCGCTTCATAGGTGTATAAAAGAAGTCTTTGGCGCATGCCATTTTATAATCACACGTTTTTCTAACAAGCATCTAGCGGCACTAAAACAAAAAAAAGATTCTGTAAACACCTTGTCGACATTGTTTTACAGGTACCAGTTTACAGAAGTTGGTATCCTTCTTAACATGGGCTAAATGTATGGCCCCAGCGATAACATAGCTGTCCCATGTAGTTCAAAACCATTTTTCTTCAAGATCCATACAAGGAATCTAGAAGTTAAAACATAGATGCAACAGACGGGACGGTTGATACTGCGGGGAACACACTGTTTCCTCTGTCGAAAGCCTCAAACCATCGAACATATCTTTCTGGATTGTTGAGAAGGCGTGTTCTTCTGGGATATTCTGCAAAGAATTATCAAAAAAGATATACTGCAAGATGTCTATAAGATAAAGCCTTTACCAGGTAATTAGGAAGACCACGGAGTGCCTTATAATACTGTTATATGACTCGGCTTTCACAGTATTTGAAAAAATAGTTGGCAGTCCGCCATGCCGACATCAATACACTGCCAATTCGTGAATATTTTCACCAAATGATTGATCATGAACATAATGGAATACCATAAATGAGAGACTCCGTAGGAGAGTAGCTCGAAGAACTTCGGCCACTTATCCCTATGAAGGAATTCTAATGACTATGTGAACTATACTGCTTCTTACTTCTGCTTGCACTGTTTGTGCACTCTATTACTTCTGTATAATGTGCAAAAGAAAGCAATAACATCCGGCGTGGCTTTGCGGTAGAACACTAGACTGGCATGCATGGTGCCCGGTTATAATCCCATTTTCTGCTTTGTTTTATTTATTCACTGAGGTTTTATCCCCTTGCATGCGATAGTTATTAGGGACACCGGTGGCGGTGGCGGCGGGAAAGCACTACGGTGCACATGACGCTTGTTGAGATCTCATAAAAGCTTACGCTGTAAAACTGAACAATGACAGTACTGTTTTCGCCTTAGCTCATGTAAGCCCCACCCATAGAAAAGAAGAAAAAAAACAGGTGAGGAAAAAAAAGAAAGATGGGCACCAACCAGTCTAGATAGGCACCAGTCTGTTTCTTTCATTACCTCTTTTTTTTCATTTTTCTGCATAGTGTGCGCCAGAGAAGTTCTCTGCTTATATTACTAAGGCATATCGTAGCAAAACTAACACTCTGACGCTTTTCAATGAAATGGGGGTTAAGAAGAGCACAATATAAGACATTTCATCAAGTACAAGTGTACATGTATTACCTAAAACACAATAAAATTTGTATTATAACACAAACGTGTGTTATGCTAGGCTCCACCAAGACTTTCAAAATGTATTTCCGTCACGGGAATGGGTCAGCATAACGAACGTAATGAGACGGCAATGAAACGTGAGCGAAAATGAACCGTTGCCGAACCCGTGACCTCTCGGTTCAGGACGATGGGTGGTGGGTTTTTAACCCCTTGCGCCACTGCTGAATCCACGATGGAGGTAACGCTACGCGTCTTCTATACTGTCACCATTCCCTCCATGTGTCCTACAGAGCTCTTGTCGCAGGGTGTTGTTACCTTTGGGAGACGCGAGAATCAAGTAATCCGTAGCTTCCGTGGTTAGCTCAGGAAACGTGCCGCTACTAATACCGTCCCATTCGGTGCGTTTTCAATTCAAGTGTTATAGTTTTGTCAACGATTTGACACCCCGCGAAGAGCCGGCTTTAAGCCCTGCTTCGCTCTTAGCATTCATTCACATTAAAATATAGCTCTTGCTCTGCGACGCTGGCCTGCCAAGCTCGCCTGAATGTCGCAGTGTGTCAATGCAATCCGCACACACCTTGTGAGAAATCATGGCAGGGCTAGAGGGAGCACGCAACGTGCGTTGCGTTTCTTTAAGCGTTTCACAACGCTTTGAAGGACTGCATATCGACTTCCAGTGTTTTTTTATGTTTCTGCTGCTGCCAACTTTGGGCGGCATTCACTATATGTGCTCTCTAGGCATCAGATGAAAACAGCAGCTACCGCATCACGGGCGTTAGTCATTGTAAAAGAGATGTATGGGGGGGGGGGGGATCATAGAGTTTCATAAAATAAAAGCTAGAGCGGAAACTGGCGCTGCGATCGTGTACCTCCATAGGAATGATGGCAATTAAGAGCTTCTGATTTGATTGAATTAGCTAGCGAATAGCGAACTGTCTGCTGATATCTTTCTACATCTTTAGGGTGTGTTCCAATTCTCACCGTAGATGGCTAAATAGACAGCTGATGGACAGCGGCCATCTTAAGTCTCATTCCAATTCTCACATCACCGGCAAAATAGAGAGCTCCGAGAAGATTCCATCGTCGACAAATACGATACAGGCTACTTTGCTGTCTAAACAAGGTGGCGGCTTAGCAAATCACTCTGATAGATCGAATCACGCCGGAATGATCGTCTGTCCACATGCAGACGCTTCTCCAGATGCTCAATGTGAGGAACGTTTAGTTTTTTTCTATTTTAATACAAAATAAGACACAAAATACAACTGTTACGTTTGTTTATTTTGCCTTTTTCTTCTCGAAGTGAGATGGCACCTCGTCACGTAAAATCCGTCCAGGCGTGTTCCAATTCTCGGACCGCATGTGCTCGGTGCTGTCTTCTAACCAGTCTACGTAGACTGTACGTGCTGTCTCAGAAGTGGAACACAACCTTAGTTTCGTTCTTCGTGCACCGCGTGTAGTGGGGCATGGTGAAAAGGGCTGAAGTAGTGTCTTTTTTGTTTGATGACGGTGAAGATTACTAGATCTCCTAATTTTCAGCGACATTGGAGCCTACGAGTCATATTTTACAGTTCAAACGAAGCGTCGTCCACTCAACGCTGCGCAGAAATGTTGCGTTTCATGTCAGTGAGGAATATCGCATTAATTTCATATTTCCTCGCAAGCGCACCTAGCTTAAACTCGTTTTAAGTTGACACGAAAACAATGACCAAGTTAAATAGACACACCATCTCGCTCCGCTGACTCGACTTTACAAAAAAGAGAGGTGCGTTTGCAGCAGAACACTTGGTCAGACGCACCTAGCATAGCAGAAGACGAAACAATAAGTGCTTCTCGCTCAATACTGTACTGTTATTTCCATAAATAGATAATCCGTACTTTCGAGAGCAAAACAAGCTTGTTTGTTCTCAAGTGTTGTTAAAAATATATTTAATTAAATCTTGATGTTCAATTTGGAACGTTATGACAAAGCAATGCATACCCCAATGATTAAATGTTCCAGGATTCACTTTTGACGCCTCGTCTCGAAAACTTTTTGCAATAACGTTGGCGTACAATTAAATGAAGCAAGTTTCAAATAAATATAGGTGCATATCGCTTTGTTCTACACTCGCAAAAGTTGCGTCACAAACTTCAAGAACGTAATACATTCAAAGCGGATCCGAAGCCTGTATTCCCATAATTCCAATGGGCGTGTAAGTGCCACTTAAAGAGCCCGCGTAGACATTAGTCCATGTTTCTCCTTTAGGTATTATTGCACGAAACTCTATGGTGGGTAAAAGTCATGTATTTTATATCTCTATTACATGCCTTTAAACACATTAGAAATCTCTAATTTTGCCTAATGAAAGCCCAGAGTTCCTCATTATATCATGATCTGAACCACAACGCTGAATTACGTACTTCTAACGTCGCCATGATTATCATCACCAAGTTATGGCGCGTGGTTTGAATGAAGGAAGAAGAAGCTGCCCTCATCGCAACATTGTCGTTGATGCGAAACAAGGAGCAAGAAAACAAGAAGCAGAGCTCTGGGCTGACTGCGCCCAAGTCAGCGGTGTCGTCCCGGTTAAGTAAAATGTCCGAGAAAGCCGCCAAGCGCAGGGGTAGCGCGTTCAACGTGGAGAAAAGTGACAAAACTTGGACATCGCCAAGTCCAGGCATCCACAGGAGAGAAAGCCGTTCTGCAGGCAGCGTGAAACTGGCACGACGCAGGACACTGTCGGGACAAACGGTTCTCGATGAGGCCGTCATGGAACGGCTACGTTCTTTGGTAAGCAGCATGGCTCAAAAATACGAGGTTAAATTCCCCATCTATACTTGCCGGCAGGCAGCTTACTCTGTTAAGGCGATAGAGGGAAAAGCATCTCACATGGCTAGAATGACTAAGGAAGAAGCAATTGTTTAATGCAACGTTGCATCTACCCATATAGGTCGACTAACTCGTGAATCGACTATCAGATGGACTCACAGATCGTACCATTAGGTAGTCTTTGCGAGTCTGGGTGAGTAACGTTTTAGTGAGTTTAAGTCCAAGTGAGTCTGTTAGCGGAACATTTTGGCAATTAGGTGTCTGAGGGAGTTTTATTGAAGAAAATAATGGGGAGTCTCAGTATGAGTAAGCCTTCAAAGAAAAGTTGTTTTTTTAAGGAGTCTCAGTGAGCTTTCAATTTCTGCCAACATATTCATCGAACTGATCTATCCAGATACTGATGATAAATGATTTGTCATACTGAAATTCACCAACAGCGCCCTTTTGCGTAATACCAATATGGTTAATTACAAAACAAGCAAGTAAATATTACATTGGTGGCAGTTGACAATATCTTCCGAAATAAGCAAGACGAACATATGCACGCATTGAAAAACCGTAAACTGTGGTTGTGTCGAGCCGGAGTTTTGACCAGCGGACTTGTCTTCCTGAAGGCTGGTACAGTTCTGTTCTAGCCTTGAGGAAGTCAAGTTCGCTTGTTGAAACGTCGGCTAAACAAAACTGTATTTACGGATTTTCATCACAACCTTCTTTCTTCCCCTTCCTACCGTTTCTTGTAGACGTACGCAATGTCACGTTTTCTTCATTATGAAAGAATAACTTATGAGTAGTACAAAAAGTTACTGGAATGGTCACTGAAGGAAAGATTTTTTATTAAAGAGACCCTGAAATGGTTTTCACCATTTTGTACCAACATATTGGTCCGATATATAGGCCAAGTCAGAAGGGTCGTTTATAGACTAGTTTAAGCTCTTTGCGTAATGTGCGTAATTTATTTGAACGCTTCAAAGCTGCGAATTTCTGCAGATCACTGCGACTCACCCAAAAGCACTTTCAACCGCCCATTCACAATGCCACAATCTTTGGAAGTGCGACGTTATCCAAGATGCTGATCTGTTTGAGGGCAAAATCGTCTGGTAGGGGGTGGCACCTGTTGGAGTAGGTATTAACCGGACTTATACAGAACCACTTCGCGATGATTGTCGCGTTGCCAGACGGCGTGAGTGCTGCCGCGCGCACTTGGCTATGGTCTCCGAGATTGCGCGCCACCTGTCAGCGCGAATCTCGAAGGTCATGGAGAGGCAAAGCTAAAATCGTCGAGTGCACTCACAAAAGCGCTCCCACGGCCGCTGGATGAAAAAAGAACAAAACAAAGTGCGACCTGTTGCATCGCGCCGCTGTCAATGAGTGAGCGCGTCTGGGCAGAGTTGACAGTTTCAGCCGCTTTTTTGGGAAGGACGCTGACACTCCACCCGTCAGTGCGGATGGCACTTCACGTTTCTATGCTGCTACGTGGGGATTTGTGCGTGTTCGTGTGCTTTTTTCGGGTGCTTTCTCGTGCTTTTTTTGTGTCCGATCTTCTGTGGTGGGTAGTTTGTCTCCCGTTTTCTGTGATCGAGTTTCACTCCTTGGTGCATGCATGTGTGGCAGACAGTTTTTTAGTGGTGTGACACCACGAAGCTGTTGTGTGCCACTGCAGCTCAAACACGAAAAAAGACGCTACATTGAAGCACAACGTATTCGCCTGTGATCTACAGTTTCAAGAAGCGTATCTGGATGCCTACGATTTGTAACAGAGCACTTATTTTGGCACAAGCGAGCGCTGAAGCAGACGCTGCTGCCACCTCTGGACGACAGCATCAAATCATCCTGCCAAACAACGGCCGGGCTAGAGAAGCGGCACGCGCGCACTGTGCCACTGCTCTCGCCCGGCTGCGGCCAAACGTTCCTTTCACGGGCGTGTGCAGCGAAACAAGAAAACAGGCATCAAAGGGTGCCCAGGCCATGTTCTACACTCTACACACGCGACTGCCCACCAACACAGATGAAGACAAATCGAGACATTGAAGTGGGGCTTCTTTTGGGGGCGACCGCTTTCGCAGGTGAACCGGTGAGCCGAAACCCTTTACCCTGGCCGCTGCCCTAGTGCGTGCTACGCGCAGTACAATTACTTAAAATGTTCGCGAAACCGTGAATTCCAAACTAGAGTAGTCGACGAGTAAAACGGGTGGTGAACACCGGCAAAGAAGGTGTGATGTTTGAGTGGCATGAGTTAGTCGTGTAGTGCAGTCAGTCGATGTGGAAGAATAGAGTTATGACGACGCTGGAATAGTTTGAAGAGTGTCGCCGGGGCGACGACCAGTGCTTGAGTTCGTTTCAGCCTTTCTTTGAAAAATAATTTTCGAGACACGTTCGGAAATTGTGGAGTACACACGTGTGGCGAGTATTTGGGGCCGCTAAGTGTTCTTGCGCTGTTTATGGTGCTTGAGATTGCGTTTGTTCAGCGTAAGTTTGTTCCCGTTGTTCTAAATGCCTTCTAAGTGGTTTTTGAGTTGTAATTGGTAGCTGCCACGGGTACAAGTTTGTGTGCTGCCCTTGCTGAGAATACATATTTTGTTTGTGTCGTAAAATCTTGATTGTAAACTCGGTTTTTGGACCACAACTGGCGTTGTTAATGCGCTAAAAGAACCTACACTGACATTATGTGCGCAACCGCGGTGCGTTTCGGTGAGCCGATACGTCAGCTCTTGTAGTCTGCCTTGCGATTGCCTCCCGATGAACGCAATCAGTGACCCTTTTAATTTCAGGTCAGTCAAACGAGCAGCATTCATCAAGAGTATTGAGGCCAACGCTACACAAATGATTGGCTCTCCAACGGCAAACTGTTCACTTATGTGGTGTAATAGATACTCCCAATAGCCATTCAGAATCGAACCTGCTATGTGTATCTACAAAAAGTGTTAATTATGGCCTGCTTTACCATATAAAATGAGTTTGAAAGTGTTTGTTCTGGGAGAAGTTGTGGCGCCAGAGTGAGCGCGAGATACCCGTCCCACCGCTTTGGCGGCACACGCCAGGCCGCACATGATTGCAGCGGCCGTGCACGTGGCTCTGCATACCAGTGATGCCACCGTGTCTCATGAGTTGAGGTGGCAAGGCAGGAGAGAGAAGAAGGGCATAATAAATATTTCGTAGTGGTCTTGGTAGCTACATGCTGTGTCGCTAAATTTGTGGAGTGAATGGTTTAATGAAGATTTATGGTAAACGCGAACTTCCAAAAACTGTTTCAAGGTCTCTAAGTGTATGCGGTAAGTCACCGTGGTACATTTACAAGGTCTGGCACTCCAGCAAATGTGTTCATAGATATGCTCGTGCATCAACGGTAATATTATTTACCTGATGTCTACGCCGTGCAAGCGTGTGCCTGCTAATTCACTTGAGCCAGGTTCACGTTCACGCCTAAAACACGCAGGCAGTCGAAAAGGCGCGCGGTCGCAGTCCGAGGACAGAGCGCATCCTACGTCATACAGCGCGTTATAAGGCACTGTTCTTATATGCTGCTTTTGGAGCGGCCGTGCTGCTGGCCTCGCTGCTTACCTACCTCGTGTTCGGACTGACTGCGTCCTCCCAAGAGCAAGCGCACACTGCCGAGTGCCAGAGCGCTGCGTGCGCCCTGCTGGTAAGCGCTGTGCTGAGCCAACTGGACCACAGCATCGACTCCTGCAGCGACATCCAGGCACACGTGTGCAGCCGCATGAAGTGGGACAGCCAGCTAACGACAGACACGACCACCGACATGATGCGACAGTGGCACAAGCGTGGCGCCGCCTTCTTGGAAACGAAGAGGAGGCCCGCAGGTGAGGACTCTATAATTTGCTGTTATTTTAGCAAGTTCATAGTAACAATCACGGGAGGAAGAGACACGTAAACAGCATGGGCACTAGATGACTGTGCGTTTATGAAAAGTAGTGACTATGTAGTGTTTATTGGAAAGGATTCAAGAGCCCAGCCGCCACCATGAACGGAACAAGTACAACATTTGTTGAAGATGTGCATGGTCTATATAACAATGAAGGAATGCGCCCACTCGGGATGGAAAACAGAAGCGAAACGAAAACAGAGTACAACATACTCCCTCCCTTATTTTTAGTGGTTGTAAGTTCGTATTATTAACGGAAACTCAACTATACACTACTCCAGTACACAGTACATTTCAGTACACAGACACAGTACACAGTACACAGAAGTTTGTCTGTCGAATCAAAGTCGTTGGCCGGCGTCTTCGGGTTGGCCGCACTGTATGCTGCGCTGCCGAGGTTGGCTACTGCAGTACAAGAGAGAAAGACTGCGTCCGAGAAGGCAGCTGCTGCACAGGAGGCTGCACTATGCCTGAGGACGGCAGCCGTGGCTCGCCAAGTTGCAGTACGCCAAAAAACTGTGGCCCGGAACAGGAGGTTGAAGCCTGGTCGGCTGTGGTACCAAGGCTGAAGACTGTGGCACTGGTAGCTGCGACTGGCGGCTAACCTCCCTCTCCGGGACCCTGGACAGCTTAGAGGCAGTGCACGTACGGCTGTCTTGAAGCCTGTAAGATGCCAGTTCCTTCTCCTCCAACACTTTGAGGTGAGGAGAAAGAGCAGTCGCCCTCCAAGTGAACAGGTGGTTTCTTGACACGGACAGTGTCTCCTACCACTATCTCAGGCTTCTTGCCAGCTCTCCTTTTACCTGTGTGCAGCTTGCTGCTTTGTCGTTGACGCTGGATTCAGCAACGAAGTCGCCCCATCTATTTAGCTGCTTCTTTAACGAAGGCTGATGCTGAGAGGCCTACGGTATCGAGCCTGGTTCGGGGCATTCTACCGTGCAGCAGAACGGCAGAGCAACCCCAGTGGTTGCCTGTGGAGTAGCCCTGTAAATTGCAAGGTAGTCCATAACTGCTAGTCGAAGGGGTCATCCTTCGAGAAGTGGAACTTGAGTAATGTTTTTGAATGTTCGGACGAATCTTTCTATTTGACCGTTCGCCCGGGGGTAGTATACTGATGAATGCAATAGTCTGATGGCTCTGTCTTCCAGAAAAGTAATGAACTCACGTGAAGTGAACTGAGGTCCATTGTCGCAAACACTTTCTCTATGGTATACTTCACGGGCAAAAACACTTGTTAAAAACATTTCACTGTGCATGTTGATACCTCCCGAGAAAAGTATACCTTTGGCCACATGTAGTGGCAATGCAAAAGCGTTATGGAAAATCTGATGTTGTGAGGTTCGCGCTTCAAGGGAACAACAGTATCGAAAGCAAGCGCTTCCCATGGTCTTTCAGGCCATTCAACAGGTTGCAATGGTGCTGGTGAAGTCCTGGCAGATTTATCGGCCTCCAGGCAGATGTAACAGTTTTTCACTGCTGCTTTTAATTTTTTATTCATTCGCGGCCACCATGACTGCTCACGATGTCACGCTTTAGTGCACGTGATACCAGGATGCGTCTCATGTGCAGTGGAAATGATGTGCGTAGTGAGAGAGAATGGAACCACGAGGCGATCTGCACACAGTAGGAGATCATCAACAACCGAAAGTTCCTCTCTAATAAGGTAGAATGGCTTCACATCTTTTGGCAAGGACTTGTGTGGCAACCAGGAACTCAGCACAAAGGTATATTGATTGTTTCTACACAACCATCGTCGAGAACAGCTGCCTGAACGTTTGCTTTGCCACACAGGCTGGCTCAACAAGCGACACAATTTCATCCTCCTTTCCGCGCTCTGCTTCTGAGGTATGGGCTGGCAGGCGAACAACAGCATCTGCAACAGTGTTCATTGACCCCTTCCGGTATTCAACAGTGAAGTTATAACAGAGAAGTCTTGCACACCAGCGTGCGATTCAAAGTGGACGTCTTCCAGGTCCTTGTTGTGACAGCGAAGAGACAAGTGCCTGGTCATATGTTTGAACTTTGAAATTGCGACCCCAAAAGTACGTGTGCCATCACTCAAAAAAGCTCAAATATATGTCAACGCTTCTCTTTCCCTAACTGAATACTTCCTCTCTGCTGGGGGCAGTACACGTGATGCGAAAGCGACTGTGCGAAACTCTTGACCATCTTGTGGCTGGAGAACTACTCCAAGACCACAGTCTGAAGCATCTGTCGACAAGATTACTGGAAGTTTCGGATCGAAAATTTGGAAAACTGGACTCAAAGAAAGCATTATTTTCAGCCTTCTGAAACTGCTATTGGCTTCAGCTGACCAGACGAATAGCTCATTTTTGCGACGTTGGGTACGCATAGGGGCGACCACTTGTGCCAAACGTGGAACAAATTTCGAGTAGACAAAACACAAAAATGAATGAAGGGGAGCAACATCGGTTGGCACGGGTGTGTTAACTGTGGAGCCAATCTTTTCAGGAAGTGGAGAGATACCACGTGCTGCGACCTTGTGTCCGAAAAATGCGACCTCCGGAACGTCAAAGGCACATTTTTTGTTCAATGGCAGGCCTGCATCGATGAACTTCTACAGCGCTGTTTTCAAGTTCAAGAGATGTTCTTCGGCAGTCTTGACAAATACGATCACCTCATCAAGGTAGAATAACACACCAGGTCAACGGTCAAGAATTACTGCCATGATCTTTTGAAATGCCGCTGTGGCAGAAGCTAACCCAAAGCATACTTTCTTGAACCGAAATAGTACATCGTGAAGAATGAAAGCTGTTAGGTCCCTGTTATCAAGGTGCAAGAGAACCTGATGCAAAGCTGAAGCAAAATCGAGTATTGAGAAGTGTGTAGCGACTACCAAAGCAAGAAGGAGTTCTGTGTGCGGCAAAGGTATACTATGTGGGACAATCACCGTATTTGGCTCCGGGAGGTATACACAGATCCTGATGCCGCCATTTGTTTGTCAACAACGACCATAGGGGACACCCGCTCCGAAGTATCGATGCACTCGATGATGTCAAGGCTTAGGTGACTTAGAAGTTCGTTTTACACTGACGCATGGAGCGAATATGGCAGACGGCGTAGCTTAAAAGTTACCGGCTGCCTGCCCTGACGTGTCTTGACCCGATGAGTAGGCCTTTAGCAAGGCCCAAGTGGGGACTGAAAAGTGAAACTAACTCTTCTGCCAAAGTTGCCCGAAGGTTTCCTGGACCGAGCTGCGTGTTGGACAGTGTGGGACTGGAACGAGGTACCGGGTCATAGACACGTGTCAGCGAAACAGACGTTGTCGTATGTAAGCGCTTGAGAGTGGAACCCTCACTGCGAAGACTTAAAGCTTTAGTGTCATTAAGGCCGATAAGACAGGTTCTTCGAAAAAGGACATGAAAGGAGAATGACGCGGTGCGAACTTTCAAGTGTACTTCTGCTCTGAAACAGCCTAGCACGCGAATGGGACGTTGGGAATAGTCAAACAATCTGAAGTGTTATGCTGGCAAAAGCGAAATGCTCTCAAAATATCGATGGAAATCTTGCTCTGACAAAAATGAAACACGCTACCCTGAATCAATGAGCACTGTAAGACCGACGTTGGCAACCAGCACTTCTACGTGAATTCCTTTACGAGCGGAAGGTGCAACAGTTAACACTTGCTCAGCACTGCTGCATGACGAAACATCGTCATTAGATTCAACTTCACGGACCCTGTCTTGCATTTGGGCTCGTATTCGGGTGCATACATTTCGAAAGTGGCCCTTTCTACCACGAAAAAAACAACTTTTCGCTCGCGCTCGGCAATGCCTATCTGATGTGATGTGATCCCGCGAGCCGCATCGGAAACAGTGCGGCGAGGCGGAACGGCTGCTGCGTTCTTGCTTTGGTTCCGGGGGGCGGTGCCACGGCGGCGCACGTGAGCCGCTCCTGCTCTTCGTTAAGCGCTGTTGATAATGGGCTGCCGGCTGTGAATTGCTCTTTTGCGCTGAATGTGAGTATATTTTTGACGATGGTGCATTGCAACTTGGTCGACCTAAGAAGAAAATTTTTGTAGCTCTTCTACGTGCTCTAATTGAAGTAGAAGTCGTACCAAACTTTCGAACGAAAGTGAAGGTCCCTATAGCAATAACCGTTTTCGTACACGGTTGGAGACTATGCCGGCAACGAATTGATTCCACAGACCATCATCTTGAGCGACGAATGAACAGTTTGATTCTAGCTCCCGGAGGGCGGTTACAGAGTCATGAAGTGATTCAAATGAGTGTTGTCGGCGGCGGTGAAACCGCGGTGACGCTCGACTACAACGTTGCAGGACGTCGAGAAGTGGTTCTGTAATGCCACCAGCACAGTTTCATACTCGTCAGAAGTGGTTGCGGAAGACTTGTTCATGTCATAAACGGCGGTTGCTGCGGCGCTTGGCAGTGCCGGTGCTGTGAAGGTCGACCCTGCAGGTTCGGTCTGGTAAATACGCTGGCCCTCCACCCCCCAACAACGTGAAAGAAGGGCCTTGCGTCGTCCTGGTGGAAACTCAGAGGCCCCGGAAGCTACAAAGTACACGTTGAACATATGCTCCTACTGCTCCCATGGTAGTGGCGGCCAGCCGGGTGTCGCAAGGAAGAACGGCAGTGGAGCGACGCCGGGGTAGCTCATGTTTGGCCAGGCACGGACGGGCTCAGCTGCTGGGGGTACGTTCCCGCATCCTCGTCGCCAATGTAGTGTTTAAAGGAAAGCTGAACGGCCAAGCCACCACGACAGACGCAACACGAACAACCTTCATTGACGACGTACATGGTCTCTATAAACATCAGTGAATTCGCCACCTGGGGATGAAAAAGCAGAAGCGAAATCGAAACGGAAAAGAACAGATTGAGCACTTCATACCTGAGAATGTGTGATGTTAGGCCATGTATACAAAAGCATACGAAAGGGGATGAAGTCGTGTAGGACTGTATACGACTCTCGTCGTGCCTCTAGTTCGCCAATTAAGGACAGCACGAATCTAGTTAGCGATCTGTGAATTCATGTTCGTTTCGTCACGCTCAAGTGATCACGTGGTTACAGAATGACGAGCTCTTATATTAAAAGTAATTGTTAGGGCGAGTAAAGCAAGGAGAATGAATTATTTCATTACATTGCAACTCACACCGAAAAAAAAGCATGCTTTAATGAATTAAAGCAAGTTGCGTAACGTGTGCCCAAGAAAAAAAATGGCAGCATATCCACGGAATGAATAATGGATAGTGGGGCAAAGCATCCGTCCGTTCATCCGTTATTGCTTCCGTCCATCCATGCGTGCGTCTTTTCGTGTGTCCGCACGTTCATCTGTGCGTCCATCCCTGCTTTCGTCCATGCATCCGCTCCTGCGTCCGTCCATGCGTCCATCCGTCCATGCAGCCACCCGTGCATCCGTCCATGCATATGTCTGTGTGTCCGTTCGTCCACCTATTCAGCACGACAAGTACCACCATCTCGCATCTTCTCATGATATATTCCTCATATAGAAGCACCACCATACAGCGGACATTCCAAGGACTGAACGAGACGAGGCACACGCACACTTTCTTACGGCCTACGCTTCGTGTCTACTTCCCACCTTTAACCACCACGAGTTCATGGTATATACTAGTTCACTGTATCCATGGCACGGCGGCCCAATGCTCGCTAAATCTTTCTAAAACCTAGGAGGTTACGCCCAGCAAGTATAACGTAGCAACGTTGTTGAACAATCAAGAATTCGCAGCGTGCGCCTTAACTAAAAGCCGAATTCTACTGCGTCTCATTCCACCTTAGCAACCATTGGCATGTACATTGAGCGCTCTATTTCATTGTTCATCAACGCACAGAAGAAATCTCTCACCGGCACCACCTTGGAGATCAAAATGTTATACTTGTTACACACTACTTCAACGGGTGCTGCTATAAGGAGCTTCGCCCCTAAAAGCAGGAGGTTACATAACACGTCTCCAAGCAGCTCCTCTTGAGGACAGTCCTTTTTCCCTTCCCACCAGGACGGTGCCACTCATTGGCGTGCTCGTCATGAGAGCGCGCGGTCTGTTTGAGTGACATCATAATGTACCGCCTTCAGTGCGGCTTCATAAAGATCTCTGAGCTAAACGAGCACGAGAAGCGAATCTAACAGCGAATCTAACTTCACTATGAAGTGAAGCTTCATAGTGAAGTTTGTGATGTGGAGCAGACGACGGAAGTCGACGATGCCTGAACCACTGCGAAATGCATTTCTCGAGTTCGTGACAACAACGTGTACAACGTATGCTTCGAGGTAAGCCTCATTCTGCGGACCGTGTACTCTATCAATGTGCTGCATTGATTTTTATGAAAACCATATAATTGTTGTTTTGATGTGGTATCTAGCAGTAGCAGCCAAGTACTGTCATGTAAAAACGTTGGCGGTGCACTAAAGAAATAAATAAGTGCAATGGATTGTTGAACAAGCAGGAGTTCACTCGACGAACAGAAGATTTATATAGCGCAAGGGCTAAGTGAATGCAAGTCTGCGATCTAAGCGCGTCTTCTTCTTTCTCTACCCGAGCTCCGTTTCCACTGCTCTCGATACAATTACCCGCGGTTGACGAAGGAGCCATCCTGGTAACATAAGGACAGGTGTACACAGAAGGGTCATGGTATGGCTTGAGCCAAGGGACGTGTACTATTTCTTGTCCCCGACAGCGCTTGTCCGGAGATGCTTCCAGCGGCTCGACAAGGTAGCTTACAGGGGATGTTTCGCGTACAACTCGATAGGGGCCTTGGTACCTGAACGAAAGCTTTTTAAGAGTCCCAGAGGAGTAGAAGAAATCCATAGCCACACCAGTCAGTTAGGAGAAAAGCTCATAGGCGTGGTACACGCTTCGTGGCGATGTTTTTGGCGCGTCTGGTCGTGTGACGTGTGCCCACGGGCAAGCTTCCGACATTCTTCAGCGTGTGCTGCTGCTCGTGAGACAGTTGTTAACTCTGAAGGGTCCGGTCGATAAGAAAGAACAGTATCCATTGTTGAAGATGGCTCGCGTCCATAAAAAAGGAAGAAAGGCGGAATTCCAGTGATGCTTTGCGTTGCAGTGTTGTATGCATATGTCAAAAAAGGCAGTATGCAATCCGAATTTGACTGGTCCAAAGAAGCGTACACAAACTGTCAAAATGGTTGATTGGGCGAGTTGGTGATACATGACTAATTATGAAATGGAAGCGCACAACGTACACAAACAGCATATCTCCAAGTGTACGATTAAAACGCTCTGTCATATCATTCGTTTGTGGTTGATAGGCTGTGGTAGTGCGGTGTATGATGCGACACTCGCTCAACAACGCTTTCATGGCATTGGGGAGAAAAATGCGGCCGCGGTCGCTTAGTAACTCCCGAGGTGCTCCATGTCTTAAAAACAGGTTTGCAGTATAAAAACATGCAACGTCTTTTGCGGTAGCCGAATGTAAAGCAGCTGTTTCAGCGTACCACGTTAGGTGGTCAATAGCAACAACGACCAAGCGGTTGCTACGTGAAGCGTAGGGAAGCGGACCGTAAATGTCAATTCCTACACGATCGAAAGCTCGTGTTGGACATGGCAATGGCTGCAACGGACCAGTGGTATGTTTAGCGCGCATCTTACATCGCTGGCACGTAAGGCAGCACCTTACATAACGGCGAACGAAACGGTACATACCACGCAAGTAGTACCGCAGCTGCAATCGAGTGTATGTTTTTTAACACACTGGTGTGGCCACATTGCGGATCATCGTGGAACATTGGCACACATGTCAGAGCGGAGAAGTCGGAGAATGACCAGCAACCACTTACGGCCAATCAAGCTGTAGTTTCGATGGTAAAGAAGGTTATCCGAATAGCAAAATGCTGTGCTTGACGGCGAAGTGTCCTGAAAAGTGGAGCGGGCGTCCGGTTTGAGAGAAAGTCCAAAAAAGAAAAAAATTGAAGCGTCTTTGCGTTACTCAGAAGCCATGTCCTAAATGCTGATGGCCAAGGCATCACTGGTGGAGATAGGCGAGCGACAGGCTCTGAATTCAACGGTGAGCGTAACAGGGCATCGGCGTTGGAATGCTTCTGGCCAGAACGGTAGATAACACGGATATTGAATTCCTGTAACCGCAATGCCGAATGAGCAAGCCGACCCTTCGGATCTTTTAGTGAAGATAACCAGCAAAGCGCATGGTAGCCTGTTACAATATATAAGGCCGAAATTATCCGATTACCCAAATAATGGCGAGACACTCCTTTTCAGTGACACTGTGATTCTTCTCGGCTTTACTGAGGGTGCGGCTGGCATAGGCGACGACGTACTTGTCAAAGCCATCCTTGCGTTAGGCCAGTATGGCTCTTGCCCGACACCACTAGCGTCCGTATGAAGCTCCGTTGGAGCAGACGGATAGAAATGTCGAAGTATGGGAGTCGTACTGTGGGGCCGTCAGAGTTCCTGAAATGCATCAACGCACGCCTGCAACCACGCTGACAAATCAGAACTTTCGGCAGGAAGATTGGTCAAGGGGGCGATAATGGAGGCGAAATTGTGGACGTAGCGCCGGAAGTACTACCATAGGCCGATGAAGCTTCGGAGCTCTTTGATGGTGGTTGGTTTCGGGAACGCCGTAACTGCATTAAGTTTTGTAGGTTCCGGAAGAATGCCGTCTTTAGAAACCACGTGGCCGAGGATTACAAGCTTGCGAGCGTCTAAGTGGCATTTCTTCAAGTCAATTTGAAGTCCCGTCGTGGAAAGGCACGTAATAACTTGCTAGAGGCGGCTGAGGTAGATCGCAAAGTCGCTTGAAGATACCACAATATCGTCCAAATAACAGAGGTACGTTTTTCAGTTCAGAACCCGCAGGATAGTATCCATCATCCTTTCGAAAGTGACAGGCGCGTCCCAGAGGCCAAAGGGCATCACGTTGGATTCATATAGTCTATCCGGTGTTACAAAGGCTGTCTTCCGGCGGTCACTCTCTGCCATGGCCACCTGGGAGTAGCCAGAACGTAAATCTAACAAAGAAAAGAACTCTGCTCCTTGTAGGCAGTCCAAAGCATCGTCGATGCGAGGCAGAGGGTATACATCTTTGCGCGTTATCTTGTTCAGTCGGCGGTAGTCACCGCAAAACTGGATGGATCCGTTTTTTTTCTTGACGAGAACAACCGGGGAAGCCCAGGAACTCTTGGAGGGCTCGATCATGCCACGGTTCAACATGTCGTCCACACCGCGAAAACAACAACTTGGATAGGCACAATGTCAACGTCAGAAGCAGCAAACACTCTACACGAAGTCCCTTCGTCGGGGTCATAGCACGGCACAGATAACGCGAGTTCGGAACGAACACAGTCAACCAAAGCAGAATTTCACAAAAGAAAGTCCCATCCAAGGATAACATCATGCTAAGAACGGAATAAAACTACAAATGCGATGACGTACATCGCACCATGAATGACAACTCGTGCAGTGCACAAAGCTGAAGGCTGAACATGATGGGACTGTCACGAGGCTAGTCAACCCACAAGCTCTCGTGTAGGTTCTTGTGCATACAAACCGATGAGAAAACCCACATCGGTAAGGAGAACACGAGACCGTTTATGCACACAAGAAAAACAACTAAATATATTTTCAATAAACTAGATAAAGAGAAATAAATAAGAGGAAAAACAAGCACACAAATTCGAGGAGAAATTAACCTAAGGACCGCGAAATGCTAAGGACGCGTAAGTTCCGCAATAGCAAAAGCGACTGTCACCGTTCGGTCGCGGCACTCTTGTAGACGGCGAGGGTTGATGCGATGGGGTGCAGGCAAGGTAGATCAGAGGTCCAAGCGTTGCTCGGGTTGAAGGTAGCTCCGGGCGCACCAAGGTCAGTGACCTCTCAGCGTTCGTCCTCCGACGCTGGGACGTAGCCCTGGAAACGGGACGAGCCTGGCCAAAGCCAGATGGTGAGAAGCCTGGCAAATGCCAAACGACGAGCAGCCTGGCCAACGCCAGACGACGAGCGGCCTGGCCAACGCCAGACGACGAGCGGCCTCGCCAACGCCAGACGACGAGCGGCCTGGCCAACGCCAGACGATAGATGATGCTCGGGTGCCCGACCAGGTGGGAGCCCGCAGCAGTCTTGCCTCAGGAACTCGGCCGCCACCCCCGCGCCCTGGTAGCCTGCTTGCCTCCGTCGCGTCCCGGCCACGTCTGCCCCGTTTTTCGTTCGGGCTTCTTCTAAACCAGCGTGGGGGCCTCTCATTCGTCCGAATTTCACGCGCCTCGTCTGCCCATCGTCGTCCTCACCGAATACATCGCGAAAGCGCGCGTCCACACCATCGGTCGTCGTCGTCTTCTTTCCTATGTCGGTGCACTCGCGCACATTTTAAACCGAACACTGGTTGCACTCGCGCACTTCACGAAACGCGCACTTCACTTATCACAACATGCCCCTTTTTCGAAAAGTTTTTTCCCCACGGAAAAAAACTGCCGGATGCGTGTTTCATCACACAGGATACGTTTTTGGAGTTCACATGAACACATGTACACCGGTATCACTGCAACAAGTCTTATGGAGCACACTTACAGGAAAAAAAATCCACATATGGTAAACAATATTCCGATGGTTGGTTGAAATGCTTTGCCTCCCATTTTTAGCAACACCTGAATTGGTATCTATGGCCGTAACCTGCTCATGAAGTTGGCACCTGCGTTTTCAGAACCTTTGATATGTTGAATATGAAAAGTGTACTCTTTTAGTACTAGACTCCACCTTAGCAACCTACTGTTCAGGTGTTTTGCCTTCGCTAAGTATTGTAGCGGTTGATGATCTGTCTGTACGATAAACTGTACTCCGTACAAAAAATAATGAAATTTTTCTACCGCCCATACTAGCGCTAAGCATTCTCGTTCGATAGTCGAGTAATTCTGCTCCCGAGACAACAGCTGGCGGCTGGCATACGACACTGGGTGCAACAGCCCATCGTGTTCTTGCATGAGGACTGCACCTATGCATGTGTCGGATGCGTCTGTACGGAGTATGAACACACGTTTTGGGTCTAGTGCCTTCACGATCTGCCCAGAAGCAAGGGCTTGCTTCAGCGTTTGAAATGCTTCTTCTGTTTCAGGAGTCCAATAAACCTTGTTTTTCTCCATTTTTCTGGTTAGCCGACTTAAAGGCTGTGCTTTCTCCGCATAGCGAGGTATTAAATCTCGGTAATACCCAGCCAGTCCCAGAAAAGATCGGAGTTGCTTCTTGGTGTCAGGTAGAGGTGCACTGGCTATCTTCAAAACCATAGTTTCCACAGGTTGAATAGTCCCGCCTCCTAGACGATGTCCCAAGAAGACTATCGACTCCACAGCAATTTCGCACTTCTGAGGCTTGAGGGTTAAGCCAGACTCCCGTACTTTCTGCAACAAGCGTTGCAAGGTGTCTATGTGCTCTTCCCAGGTATTCGTGGCTATGAGAACGTCAACGATGTAGTGGACTACACTTTCAAGGACGTGTAGGAGTGTTCTCATTAGACGCGTAAACACCGCAGAAGCTGTCTTTATGCCAAACGGCATGTATATAAATTGGAAATGACCGGATTGCGTTGAGAATGCCGTTACTGGCCTCGATGTCCGGTCAAGTGGGACTTGCCAATACCCCTTTGTGATATCAAACTTTGAGAAGTATCTCTTTGTGCCCACCTCTGTAAACATTAGGTCGGTCCTAGGTATGGGTTCAGCGTCGGAAACCAGTATCTCGTTGATGCGACGGAAGTCGACGCATGTGCGATAGGTGTTATCCGGCTTCTTAATAAGTACCAAGGGCGAATTGTAGGGTGAGTGGGATCGCTCAATCACACCCAGTCTTAACATGTCCTGAACTTCTTGTTCTACTACTTCCTTCATGGCCAACGGCAAAGGATACTGCGGTGTGTTGATCGGTTCAGAGGTCGTCAATTGAAGTCGGCATTCCAACAGATTTGTCTTTCCCGGTATCTCAGAGAATACATCTTGGTAGGTGGTTAGAATCTTCCGAAGTTCTGTACGTTTGTCTTCTTCTAAGCTACTGCCGATCGGAATCGCTTCTACACCCACAGTCGGCTTAACTGTGCAAGCTGGTAGAGGGGTATCTGTCTCCTCCTCTTTCATAACCACAAAAGATGCTGTTTGTGGAATTGTGTCTGGTTGCCGGTCTTCATATCGTTTTAACATATTATATGGAAAAGTTTGGCGTCATGCCCCAAGTCCAGCCAATAGTCGTAGTCGCCCTTTTTCCCAATGACCGGAAACGGCCCTTTCCATTCCATCAACAACTTATTCGCTGTTGTAGGAAGCAAAATAGGAGCTCGGTCTCCAACTTTCAGCTGACGGCTCTTGCTCTTCCGATCATAGTGATATTTTTTAGTCGTTTTCGCTCGTATCAGGTTCTCATGGGCTAATTTTAGCGTTCTTTCTAGACGATCCCGGGGATCGAGGACATATCCATAGGTCGTTTTCACCTCCTCTTCGATCTTTTCTCCAGTCCACTGCTCCTTTAACAAGTTGAGTGGTCCTCGGACGTATCTCCCGTAAATGAGTTCGAAAGGAGAGAACCCCATGCTGGCCTGAGGAACTTCTCGATATGCAAATAGAAGTGGTGCAAGCAATCGATCCCATGATTTTGGATCCTCTTGGCATAGCTTGCGCAGCATTTGTTTCAAAGTCCCATTAGCTCGCTCTACCAAACCATTGCACACGGGATGATAGGGTGTGGAACTCAGATGTTTGATTGCCAACAGATCGTTTACTTCTTTCATCAGGTCCGACGTGAAGCACGAGGCCTGATCGCCCAGGATTTGGCGGGGAAATCCAACGCGGGAAAACATTTTGACCAACCCGTCTGTCACAGTCGCGGAGTCAATCGCCGGCAAAGCAATGGCGTCAGGATAGCGCGTAGCGAAATCGACCATGGTCAGTATGTATCTCTTGCCCCTATTTGAGACCGGCTTTAAGGGTCCAATAATGTCCACGGCCACGCGCTCAAAAGGAGTGTCACTCAGGGGCATTTTCCCAAGAGGAGCCTTTCCTACTTTGTCCTTTGGATACATTCTTTGGCACGTGTCACAGGACCGCACGTATCTTTTAATCTCTTCCTGGACCCCTGGCCAATAGAATGAACCTAACACCCGATCAATCGTTCTTGTTACTCGCTAATGCCCGGACATCAAACTCTCATGGGCCATCTTCAACACTTGACTTCGCAGCTTGAGAGGAACTACCACCTGCTGTATCAATTTGCCAGAGGATAGTCGGTAATTTCGATACAACAATGACTTCTCCATGACAAAGGAATTCTGGGTCGATACTCTGCCATAAAAAACCTGCCCTACTTTGTCCCTGCAAGCTTCCAGGGTCTTGTCTTCTGCTTGGGCCCTCTCGAGCTCCCTCCTGTTCATCTTCAAACTTCTGACGCTAACTGCAGCTGAATCCGGCCGGACGCTTGTGCTCCTCATACTACCAAGTGATGCCTTTAAACGATGGTCTTCTTTCTTTTTATACAAGATCTCGGCTACGCCGTTCGGAGTGAAGTTCCCTTCAGTCAGTTTTTCTTTCCATTTCTTGTCAGGGTCATCAGCAGCACGAGATCCTGGCACATTGCCAACGATGATGTCATATAGCGGGGAGGACATGCATTTCACGATACATGTGCCTGAAAAATATGGCGAAAAAATCTCCACCTTCGCCTCTGGTACCGTGATCCGGCTCCCATCTGCTAAGAACAAGGCCGTCGTGGTTCCTGTCAGTGCTTCATCTGGCACCAAAGAACGCCGAACACCATTGTGTGCTTCCTGTATCCCGTAGGACGGAAGCAGCTCGGCCGAATATAATGCCCTGCAGCACTGGCATCGGATGTTTTTCTGACTTTGGCTGCGTATTTACCGCACTGGTCATATTCTCCTCCTGCTTGTCCGCAGGTATATCATTCAATACTTCTGCCTTTTTCTCTGGCGACAAGATACAAGAAGTCCTCTTCGAGACGTTCTGCTTTCTGGTACATACATTAATATCATGCCCCGTTTTGCGACAGTAGTCACAGTATGGTCTTGTCCGAGCCCGACATTCTGCTGCCCTGTGACCTGTTTTATCACAGACAAAACATCGAGTGGGAGACTTCCCCGCTGTACTTCCGCATTTTCCTGCGGCGCCGTTCTCCGTTTTGTCGCGAAAAACCAACAAATTTGACTGTCGCTGGGCCTCTAAAAAATTGTCCGCAGCCTCGGCCATTTCATCTAGCCTACGACATTTTTTCTCACGTAGGAAAAGCGCCACGCGGTTATGGCATTGATTGATAAACTGTTCAGCTACTATGAGATCTCGAACAGACGAATATTCTATTGCTGTCTTGGACATCTCCACCCATCTGTCGAAAAAACTTGCCAACCTGGTCGCATGCTGCTTGCCTGTTTCTCCATCATGAGGTCTGCTATGCCGGAACTTCTCCCGGTAGCCCTCCGCCGTGAAACGAAAACGCTGCAGTAATGCTAACTTGGCTTTCTCGTAGTCAAGTGCCTCTTCTGGAGACAAGCGACCAAATACTTTGAGAGCATCTCCGCTCAGACACAGACTCAGTGCCGTGGCCCACTTATCCTTAGGCCATTCCTGACCGGTGGCCACATTCTCAAATCTCTTGAGATAAGCATCAAGGTCATCTCGGTTTTCATTAAATCCGGGTGTGAAATTGTGCGGGTTAACGTTACACGATTCTCGCACCTGTCGACAATGGTCCGACGCCGCGGATCCCCTGGCCCCTTCCACCTGAGCAAGTTGAAGACGCAGTTGAATCGTCTTCTGGCATTCGGCCTCAAGTTTTCGTTCCAACTCCGCCTGTTCCATCCTCTCCTTTCTTGCCTCTCGCTCAGCTGCCCTTTCTTCGCGAGCTCGTGCCTCACGCTCATCAAGCCATGCCTTCAACTCATCGCCCTCTAGCTCCATGCGTATCGCTAACGGCGTTAAATCAGACGTGGTCATTTTCTCTCCTTCTGTAAAAACCTTAATTGCATAAACAATTTTGTCCTGTCGCAGCGGACGCCAATTGTCACGAGGCTAGTCAACCCACAAGCTCTCGTGTAGGTTCTTGTGCATACAAACCGATGAGAAAACCCACATCGGTAAGGAGAACACGAGACCGTTTATGCACACAAGAAAAACAACTAAATATATTTTCAATAAACTAGATAAAGAGAAAGAAATAAGAGGAAAAACAAACAAACCACACAAATTATAGGAGAAATTAACCTAATGACCGCGAAATGCTAAGGACGCGTAAGTTCCGCAATAGCAAAAGCGACTGTCACCGTTCGGTCGCGGCACTCTTGTAGACGGCGAGGGTTGACGCGATGGGGTGCAGACATGGTAGATCAGAGGTCCAAGCGTTGCTCGGGTCGAAGGTAGCTCCGGGCGCACCAAGGTCAGTGACCTCTCTGCGTTCGTCCTCCGACGCTGGGACGTAGCCCTGGAAACGGGACGAGCCTGGCCAAAGCCAGATGGTGAGAAGCCTGGCCAACGCCAAACGACGAGCAGCCTGGCCAACGCCAGACGATAGATGATGCTCGGGTGCCCGACCAGGTGGGAGCCCGCAGCAGCCTTGCCTCAGGAACTCGGCCGCCATCCCCGCGCCCTGGTAGCCTGCTTGCCTCCGTCGTGTCCCGGCCACGTCTGCCCCGTTCTTCGTTCGGGCTTCTTCCAAACCAGCGTGGGGCCTCTCATTCGTCTGAACTTCACACGCCTCGTCGGCCCATTGTCTTCCTCACCGAATACATCGCGAAAGCGCGCGTCCACACCATCGGTCGTCGTCGTTTTCTTTCCTATGTCGGTGCACTCGCTCACATTTTAAACCGAACACTGGTTGCACTCACGCACTTCACGAAACGCGCACTTCACTTATCACAGGGACGTAGCTGTCTGCAAAGAAAGGTCGGTAAGTATAGTGGTTACTTTCTTCAAGTTTCGGCACAGTTTCTCGCTGATTACAGATACGGCAGCTCCAGTGTGAATAAGTTCGTGCACCTTAATGCCATCAATATAATGTTCGATTTCGTTCGGGGGACAGCAGTTAGGTCTTGAAATTTTCACTGTCTACGCAGTTCTTGACTCCAGAACTGTGTCCGTCAGTTTTCCCCTCGCGGTGGGCTGTTGCGACGTAACATTGGAGAAATGGATCTGCGATGAAAAGAAGGCGAATGGCTTGAGCCGGATGGGCGGCGACCGAGACGTACTTCTAGAGGTGTTTCAGCAGGAACGGGATATCGTGGCTGAGTGGGCGTGTAGTGTGAGGCCCCTGCAATGTCATGAGAAGGGAAGCTGCGACGGCGGCAGTGACGAGCTATGTGGCCTGGGATGCCACATGAAAAACATATTGGCTGATTATCCGGAGTGCGCCATTGGCTGAAGGTAGGGGCACTATTCGCTGAATAAGGTACCGTAAATGGTCGTACAGGTGGCAGCGTCATATAAACGTTCCGAGTTATTTCGAATACAGCCAGAGACGGGAGGGTCAACGGGCGGGCATGTGGCGTCGACGAATAAACGTGGTGAGTTGCTTCGTAGATAGCCGGAGACGACGGAGCACGTGGCTGAGCCACAGCGGCTGCATATGTTAGTGGTGCGGTAACAGATGGTGGAGCCTGAGCTGGCGGCAATGCTTCAGCCACTTGCGCTTCAATGACATGGCGAAGCGAAGGCGACAAGGGTGCCATCGGCTCGGTATTTCTGGTGATTATAGATAGCTGCCGGGCGACACCCTCGCATATGAATTGCTTTATGAGTGGCATTAACACAGATTGGTTGGCAGTGTCATGGCGACAGTGGAGGGATGAGAGGTCCGCGGTGTCTTGAGCAGCGCAACGTGTGGAAGCACGTTGCCTACGCAGCTCATCATTGCTTTGGCAGAGCTGAATCACCTCGGCGACCAAGTGGAGACTCTTCGCAGCAAGCATTTGAAATGCACCGTCATCGATTCCTTTCATGATGTTTTTTATCTTGCCTGCCTCATCCAGAGTCAGGTTGACGAGCTGGCAGAGGAAGGGCACATCTTCGAAGTAGCTCGTGAAAGTCTCGTCTGTTCTCTGTACTCCACCACGCAAGTGCTGTTCAGCACAAAGGCGGTGGACAGCAGGACGGCCAAAGACTTCCGAGAGGGTTTTTGTTGATTCCGACCAGGTACTTAAGCCACTTTGATGATTCCTGTACCATAGTTTCGCCACGCCGGTCAGGTAAAAACTCAAATTCGTGAGCTTATAATCGGCGTTCCACTTATTATACGTGCTCACAAGTTCACACTCGCCAATCCAGTTGTCCACATCTTGGATCCATTGTGAACTTACTTACAGCGCAGCACCAGAAAAAATACAGGACAGGAAAGGAGCAAAAGAGAAAGAAAAGACGGCGCTGACCCCCAACTGTTGTTGGAAAAAGCGGGGTCAACGGTATATATATATAGGCACTGGCAGCCTACATCACAACATGCGCAGAATACTAGGTGCACCGTAGTAGCGTTGTCACACTCATGGCAATAAACAAGATTGGCCTAAATAACCTAATTCTTTTTCATGCAGTGTGACGGATGGTTCACTAACGCACTTGCTACCCCTAATCTTTCTTTGATATGCCTCAGCGACTTATCTTGTTAGCTGGTTAGGATGCTTGAAGATGATGGTGGTTCTCTCAAAAATGGGACGACAACCGCATGACCTGCAATGTTCCGGCAGATGAAGTCGCGCGATCCCTTGAAGAGATAACTCATGCTCCCTTAAACGAATATTCCCACATCGTTTCGTTTGTTCCACGTACTCCCTACCACACGATAATAGAATTAAATACACAGCTTTTTTTACGCGCGCGATGTACGTGTTCTTATGATTCAGGTCACATCTTCCTTTGGCTTGCTTGTTCCTCAGCGCATTATCAACCATCGGGCAAATGCGACCTACCTTATGTTTGGCGTGAAAAAATGAACGTCGACACAATACCTTGAGCCTACATTGTTCAGCCCATGCGCCAATTTGTGTACGTAAGGAAAAACTGCTCTTTTTCTTTTTCCATTATAATTTTCTTGAGCTCTATGTATTTCACGAGCTTAACGCTGCAAACCATTAACTCACAGACGAAATCAACTTGTCAGGATACCAAGCATCTACTAAGCGTTTTACCCGGTTATGAAAAGCAGTATTCGACACGTGCACACAGGATTTCCTGAGTGACGCATTTAGGATTGTCTTTGCCAGACTTGTAGTTTAAGATAGGCTTCACTGATCTTCGGTCATATACCCAACACAAATGATTTTTACCAAGAGTTAGCTTTGGATCAAGAAACTGTAGCTTGTAATCCTTACGGACTTAGTGAGTGAAGGAGAGGCCTATACCATGCTGACTTAACAATTTGAGAATGTGATCAATGTCCTTATGGAGAATAACATTGTGGGAAAAAATTACAAATTGAGGGGGGCACTGTGACCATGCCATCTTCCGCCGCTCCGTACAGCGCGCGAACACATTGATTCGGGCGCGCTTCTCCACTCACCGCGCACTGAAAAATCAATTGCTTAGTAATTGAAGATGCACAAATGATTTATGGCATTGCTCATACCTGATGATGCTGGGCTTGAAAATATACACCTCTGAAGAGTTCACTTTGCTGGCAGTGTCACAAGCCCCGAAGTGCGCGCATGATCGTAGCCTCTTCGTTAAAGAAAGCGACATACCAGACACCCCTTACAAAATCGTCTGGGTACGCTGAATGCTTTCTTTCGTCACATTCTATTTGATGCAAAAAATACGGCCGTTTTTTGTCATTTCTGTGCATCTGCTGTGATTTCCTTAACGCATGCATGCTGCTTACTTTCCCGATAATATTGCGACGAATTCATTTCTTCTGTCAGCAATTGCTGTACTTTCTCACATTTTGAACGATGGTGTGACACCTGGGAGCGCAATCGTCCTGTCGTAGTCCGGTGTCGACCCACTCAATGAGCGTCGCTGTTTATTGTTTGCGTGCAAAGACTTACTGCGTCTTGTTCAGTGAAAGTGTCTTGTGAAGTTGCAACATCCAGATCTGTTTCGTTGGTCTCCGTTTTTTGCTTACTTGATGTTTGACCTAGGGGCCAAACTCGCGAAGCAGGATCTTTGCGAGGCTTCTATGCACTTGAAATTATGTAAGAAAGATAGTTCTCGAAAAAGATATTCACGCATGCAGTCAGGAAATGGTTTTCACATGCCGAACGGAGGCACGTAGTCTTCGTCGCGCATGTGTCTGCTGCATACGACTGTCGATGCAGACTTGTCATTGATGATAAGGCTGTCTCTCGCAATATTCTTCTGTCACTTGCCGCACAACTTAGTATTGTGTGGGAATTCGTGAGAAGGAACACCGGGTGCTTTCGCCGGACGGGACTTGCAATACGGAACCACGGCAATCGAGCGGAACACAGCAATGAAAATTCACGCAGCTAATATATATCGAAGTGCGTAATGCGCGAACTGAAGGTTGTGCGACTGCCTTTTTGACTCAAAAAATTACTGTAGACTGAACACTGACAAAGCACCGAATGAATTGCAGCCGTTGTGAGTAAATACCAAAATAAAGCAGCCACACTAAAGATCAAAGGCAATTCACAACAATCTACTTCTAGCAATAAGCTGCAAGAGAATTTATCCAGATTTTTCAGAAAAACAGCTGCTTACTTGACAAAAAGTTGTAATGTTGTCAATTTCTATTTCTTAACGTGTTGTTCTATGAGCTAGAAAGATAGCGCAGAACTCATGTGCTCTACAGATTCAGTGTCGCGGCAGGCGGCCTGAGAGCGTAAGCAGCTGCGTAATTCGTTCGCATTCTTCATGGACGAGGCTTGCAGTACAAAGGAAGGCAAAAGGGCTTGGGGTCTCCGGAATCATTATTTCCAGGTAGTGTTAACACCTTGACAGTGCACACCACCACTCTCTGTGCATGCCATTTGAAGATGTTATTCGGAGGCAAGACCTCTTTTCCTCTCTCTCTCTCTTTTTACTCTCCTTCTCCTTCTACGTAGTTTTTTAGCCTTTAGATATACATCACAAGTACGTGTTTGAAAGCGTTGTCAGCCTGCAGACAGCAGCTATTAGCCCTGAAACCACTCCAAATGTATTTGAAAAGTAAAAAAAAAACTAGAAAATAGCTAGAAAAAGGAACGCGCGCTCGTCATTCTCTGAGCCACCTCTCAATTGCATCCGACGAGACCAAGGGCCAATAGTATTTAGTGCTCTCTGATTTCAGAATGGATGCAGCATTGTTCTTCTATCTGTCTGATCTTTGCCAGTGCTTTAGGCTTTCTGAATTACGCCCCTGATTAGCCGATTCTTCCGCATTTTCACTGAGTTTCCGCTCGTATTATCCACGAGCCCATACATACCTACGGTAAGCGACAAGCTGTCTGGACAATTAGTTTTCTTTTAGTAGAAGATCCTCTATCTATCCTCGATTGCTTTAATAATTCCTCTCCCCCTCTTCGTCGAGAACGCTTATTTCACGGTTTCACATCGACAAACTCTCTTGTGCCATGTGCGTGGTGCAGAAGGTGCAATGTCAGGGTTGCTGCGCCCCTACCACCATCGTGTGGCGAAACATACCCAGAAATTCTCCCATTGTATTGGCGAAGCCTGAGAATGCCGTGAGGAAAAAAGCGGTGCAGGTGCAGTCTAGCCCGGCCGTGGCCTACCCTCAAAATACTCGGAGTTCACCGCCAGAGCCAGGTGCTGCGTTGTCGTTGCTCCGCGAATTCGAGCTTTGGTTCCCTATATGGAGAGAGCTTGGCAATGGGCGGAACAACCATGTCGCAACGGTGCTGTTACGGACCACGTGACCACAACACCTCCACCTCAGTGGTGTCCGCCATATTTACGTTATCTGTGCAATGGTCGTGCAGCGGAAGTCATGTAAACGCTGTTCATTCCTAAACTATAGCACTGCTAAACAAATTGTGAAAGCGAAATTGTTAAGGCAAAGTATTATCAAAGTTCAATGAAGAATATGGGGGGAATCGGATGTGTTCAAATTATCGAGGAACTTACTTCTAGAGTTGTGTGCGCCGACGCAAGTGCCTGACGGTCTTCAACGCACGTTGCTTTTAGAGCACACATCTTACGCTATGGTTCCTGCGTTGAGCGTTTGTCGTCAGCGGAACAGATCGAGTGGATGAGGACAAAAAAGAGCGAACGTGAAATCTATCAATACCATGAGCCGCTGGCCTGTAACGTCCCTTTATTCCTCCGTCACACGCGCAGGCGCTTCGATTGGGGCACGTGCACATGCTGGGCTGACAGGTGCGTCTGGCTTCGCTTGTCGTAGCTGGTATGTCGGCGTTTCGGTTAGTTAGCTACACCTGCAGTGTACGGAGTAGTGTGCGTAACGCTCGAGCGCTGGCAGCTTCTGTGGCAATATGTAACGCATGTTACAATACTGCGCCTGTGGATAACCAGAACCTCAAGCATAGTCGGCGTTGCGTCCACACAAAGCGGCGTTCAGAATTCGCACGAGGAAGTGTCGTTATCACTGGTGGATTTTCGTGTTATAAAAGCCTTTGGGTGCGTGCTCATTTTGGTTCGTATGGATTAATATTTTAATGATTAGCTTCAATAGTAGTGAGGTTTGGTATTGCTTATGATGCTCAAGATGCCATCAGGACGTCGTAGTTACCTAAAATGTTCATGTCAGATTAGGTTACGGTAACTTACAACTCTATCACCTGACATCGACGCTTTGCACAGCCTCCGTGATTGGTTCCCCCTTCGCAAAGGTGAGCTGCAGAAAGCTTGCAACGTCCCCGATTCTGGAGGCAGTAAATATTATGTGATCAATCACTGGGATGTCATAGGTAGCTAAAATGTGTGACGTCACAGTCACGTCTTGTTGACGTCGGATTACGTTACTTATTCTGAAAATCCACTCCTAGGAAATCAGTCCAAATCCTAACATGGTATTGCACTGCCTCCGTGACCGCGCCCAATCCCGCAGGCAGTGCAAATTTACAATGTCATCTCATGACGTCGACGCGTGAACTCACGTTACCTGACGCCATCATGACGTTACCAGCTTAGGTCGTATTGTTACATCCTGACTTGATAATGGTTTACATTACCCGTGTTGACGCCGCCGACGCGGGACGTCGACGGTCAATTTTCAGGTTTTGACGAGACATCTGAAGCTTTCCGTGGAGCAGGTGCAAAGCAGCAAGCAGACTATCAAAATTATTACGTGACCATCGCGCCTACTTGTAAGCTTCGCAGTGTTCCACGAGCAAGTGATAGAGGGAAGAAAGTGAGTGTTGAATGAAAACGATTCGTTGCGCTAGTTTGTGATTGCAGAATCTTGTATGCTTCTTTGAGAAAATATTTTTATAAAGAATAATAAACTTTTCTAAACATCTTTATATAGTCAAAACATATCAAATGTTTAGCACATATTTTACCCTTTTCCATGGTCTGCTCAAATGCTAATTCAGGAGGTCTATCGCTAGGGTAACTGATACCAACGTCTCTGGGTACGCAGAGTAAGGAAAACTTACGAGATGGCTGACTATCAGAGTGACGCGCAACGAGCAGGGACTAACAGCTCCGCTGCACCAGGCAAGCCAGAAAAACATCGGCTGCGAACTTACGCTCAATTTTTCTCAGCGAGTAGCCGAGGTCCCCAAACTTGCATGCATTTTTCAAAGCGATTTGCATTCTCACGTGAGCCTCCGCAGGTGAGTTCAGAGAATTTTAATTTGTTCACACGCTTGTTTGTTTTAGCATACTGGTTTATCGTAGCCATTGACGTAAGCCCGTATAGGTGGAGCCACCTGGTGGCACAAAGACATACTAGCCAATCACAACATTGTTATTGCAGAAAATTAATTTATTCTACTTTTTTGTTGGTACAAATACTCGGCAGTGACATAGTTCGGGAGGTGTCTTTTTGAACATTTTGTGCGACAGCCTCAAGGCTAAAATAGTATATTCCCCACTAATTGTGGTTCCGTGAAGCGACAAAAGATGGTGATACCATCTTCATGAAACCTGGCACTGCGTAATATCTATACGTATTGCGAAATATCACACGTGTTAATAGAGCAGATAAGAAAGTGTTGAGGGCGTGAGAATGGTTGCTCACGTTTGTGTGCAAAATACAATGCAGCACTGTGAGCGTCACATCTCTGTGAGTTCAAGTACTGTCATAAAAACTTGCAGACTCTACATATCATGGGAATCGTTGTTATGCGAAGCATGCGAATGGAAAGAGACGGTGTTGTAATTTTTCAATTGAGTGAATGCACGCACAGACACTGGTGCACGCACAGACTCACATGCATGCACAGACACAGGTTAAACACCCGCATATGTTTTATATTGTTACGTCATGACTTTGAATTGGCAGATTGCAGTGGACCCCATGTACCGAGAGAAGACGGCTTTTGTAACGCCTGATGACCTCTACCAATTCAAAGTCATGCCTTTCGGCCTATGTAATGCCCCCGCCACTTTTGAACGAATGATGGACTCCCTGCTCCATGGATTAGAGTGGTGTAAGTGTCTTTGTTATCTGGATAACGTGATTGTGTTTGCTCCCACTTTTGAAGCACACCTTGACAGACTGTCGAAAATTCTTGATCTATTCCGTCTCGCCGGCCTTCAGCTGAAATCATCCAAGTGCCGGTTTGGTCGCTGCCGCATTACAATACTTGGACATATTGTTGACGCTTACGGCGTACAGCCTTATCCAGAAAAAGTTCGAGCTGTGGAGGACTTTCCTGTGCCAAAAATCACCAAAGATGTCCGCAGCTTTGTGGGGCTCTGCTCCTACTTTCGGCGGTTCATCAAGAACTTCGCGGAAATCACTCGGCCCCTAATAGATCTACTCAAATCAGATAAGACGTTTACCTGGGGTCCCTCACAAGCAGCAGCATTCACCGACCTGACCACTTTGCTCACTTCCTCTCCTGTTCTGGCTCACTTCGACCCTACGGCACCGACCGAAGTCCGCACCGATGCCAGCAGTTATAGAATAGGCGCTGTGTTGGCTCAGCGACAACGTGGGTAGCATCGCGTGATAGCTTATGCCAGCAGGCTGCTGTCCCCCTAGGAGCGTAATTATTCCATAACAGAGCGCGAATGCCTAGCGCTGGTGTGGGCAGTCGCGAAATTTCGCCCTTACTTATACGACCGACCATTTATTGTTCTCACCGACCACCGTGCTCTTTGCTGGCTTACCTCCCTCAAAGATCCCACAGGTTGTCTCAGCCGCTGGGCACTCCCCCTCCAAGAGTATTCTTACACTGCAGTGTATAAATCAGGAAAACTGCACAAAGATGTGGACTATCTATCACGCTACCCTGTGGCCGACTGCGATCCTACGAGCACTGATTCTGTGGGTTGCGTCCTTTCCATCTCCCAGCTGCTTCATCTCGGGAAAGAGTAGCGTCGCGATCCGTATATCAGCCGCCTAATACAACACCTCGAATATTCACCGCAAGACGCTTCTGTTCGCATGTTTACCTTAAAGGACCACACCTTATATCGGCGTAATTTATCACCCTATGGTCACGACCTACTTCTGGTCATACCAAAGCACCTGCGCTCCACAGTCCTACGCGAGCTCCATGACGCGCCAACCACGGGTCACCTTGGTGTCTCTCGCACATATGACCATGTGCGCTGCCGCTTCTACTGGCCTGGCCTTTCACGCTCTGTGGGTCGTTATGTCAACGCTTTCGAATTTTCCCAGCGTCAAAAAGGCTGTCGGGACTCCCTTCCGGATATCCTCAGCCCATCGACATCCCATCGTAGCCATTCTTCCGTGCTGGTTTGGACCTTCTCGGTCCCTTCCCAACATCCGCCTCTGGAAACCAGTGGGTCGCGGTTGCTACAGATTACGCGACCCGCTATGCATTTACACGAGCCATGCCAAAGAGCTGCGCTACAGACGTCACTGAATTTCTACAATGCAATCTCATTTTTAGTGCATGGAGCCCCTCGTCAACTGCTGACAGACCGAGGCCGTACGATTCTTTCAAAAGTGGTTGACGATATCCTGCGTTCCTGCTCTACGCAACATAAGCTCGCGACATCGTACCATTCCCAAACAAACGGGCTTACAGAACGGTTAAACCGCACCCTGACAGACATGCTATCGAAATACGTCTCGGTCGACCATCGTGATGGAGACCTTTCACTACCCTACGTGACGTTCCCATACAATTCCTCCCGGCATGGCACTGCTGGGTACTCGCCATTTTACCTTCTGTTTGGACGCGAACCAACATTGCCGTTGGATACCTTCCTGCCAGCCGCTGCGTAGTCTACTTCTGAGTATGCACGTGACGCGCTTACCCGAGCTGACCATGCTCGTCAGCTTGCCCGCAGCAGAATAATGGCGTCCCAAGACTCGCAGAAGCATCGTTACGACGAGCGGCATCGTGACAAACCCTTTCCGACAGGTTCCCTCGTTCTTCCTTGGTCCCCCACGCGACATGCAGGCCTTTCAGAGAAGCTTCTCTCTCGTTTAACGGCCCATACCACGTGCTTAGACAAGTGACTGACACTACGTATGAAACTGTCCCTGATAATCCATCAACCTCTTTTGCTCTGCTGTCCCGGGACATTGTCCACGTATCAAGGCTTAAGCGTTACCTCAGTGCTCCTGCTGTGGCACCGTAAGCTCGCCGGGTCGGTGCTTTTACCACCGGGGGTTGTGTTACGTGATTTCGGCAGACTGAAATACGGCATTGTGGGACATACCCAAGACAGGCGCCTCAGACTGAGAGTGAAGAAGTGAACGTTGTCGGTGAGCTGCGTTGTGGATTCGGACTGACTACTGTTATATTCCACGTAACAATACAGCCAGTTATTTACAAACTGCGTAGCCATGCCAACCGCAACACCAGGAGGGATAAGGTGGTATGAAGCGCTGGTGCTCGTGAGGGTTGTAGCTCTGGCAACTGCTACAGAAATAAACGTCAACCGACGGTGCCTATCTACACCTCACGTTAAGACAACGTGATGGCTGTATCAAAGTAGTACAGTCGAGCGTGAATCGAAGTTCATCGCATGACGGTCGACCACCAAATGCAATAGCCCCACGTCCCAGAATACACTTTCGAAGAAAGCGGGATATCACGCAAGCCTAACTCTCTCTTTTTGCTGTTCCTTAAGCAGAAATAACTACCACCCGAGTGAGCTGTTTAAAAGGATCAGTGCCTCAATAGCACCGGCTGTAACACACCTTTCCAATCAATTCTGTGATTGGCTGCGGAGACAGCTGCCCACGAGGAAAACACTTCATTGCGACGAATGGAAGGCTCAAAATTGAGAGATAGGGTGTAGACTTCGTCATAGGTGTGATTGTTATAGCATGCAACTGCCAACGATGGAGACAAGAGGGCTGAATTGTGATTTTCGTTGT